>NW_027185798.1:33529199-33773253 GCF_028583685.1 Petaurus breviceps papuanus | reverse complement strand
GGGCATAGCAGAGAATCTCTGATTCAGTAGCATTTTTATTTAAGTGGCTACTGGGGGTGGAGAGTAGGGGGGCTTCAGACCTGCTCATCAGTGATCGAAATGGGCTGGTGGAAGATGGAAGAAGAAGCAGGGGAGTGCAGTTTGGGGTCTTTCCAGTTCCACCAGTTCACAGATCAATCAACCTTTTTTTTTTTTTTTTCCAGAAGAGGGTTCATTCCTGTGCATGTGCAGGAAAGTGGAAAACCACAATCCATGCATTGGACCATCCCTTCTTCCTCTCTTGGCTTCCTAGTCCCTAATACGTGGATTGTCCCCATCTCTGCTGGCATTATGGAAAACCGTTCCACTTGACTGCCATTATGAAGCCCGAAGCTGGCCTCTTTTAGCTTTTGCTCAGGCCCCCTGGTCATTTAATTAAAAAAAAAAAAAAAATCCTGCATGGGGGTGAAAGTGAGGCAACTTCGCCCCCTCGTGGTCTCAGTACAAACACCACAGCTGTCAGCTCGTCTGGTTCAAGCTGCTTTCCCTGGAAGATGTCCAGGGGTTAATATGAGTGAATCTCAGTGGTGGGAATGAAAGAGACTGGTTGTTTGTTTGTTTTTCCAGGACCTCTGCATACTGATGTAACTGGGAAGTCCCACAGTGGGATCTTCCTTTCTCATGTGTTCTCCCACCAGCCCATTTCTGCTTCCAATGACTCTCTTGTGTTTCCAAGCATGAGGCTGTTGGGCTAGGAAAGGCAAAGGAACCTGGGTTTGACTGAGCACTGCCCACATCTCCGTGCTGATACGTTCTCTCAGTCTTTGTCTGTCCTTCAGCTAGAACTGCCTGGTTGAAACAGGCTGATTTCAGTCCATCTTAAAGCCAAAAAGCAACCCTCTTCCCTGGTTGAACTCCACAGATTCAGAACAGTGTTCATGTCTACCTACACACGTATACAGGAGGGATAGCAGTTGACATATGTAAAGTAACTTTGCAAGCCTTAAAGAACTATATCAATACTAGCTATTATTATCTATTAGCAAAGGAAACTGGATCCCAGAGAAGCCAAGTAATACCCAGGAGGGGCCTCTAGACCCAACAGGCACTTGATAAAATTGTTGATTGGCTAGCTAGCTGGCTAGCTGGTTCACTGACTGGTTGACTGGCTAACTGGTTGGCTGGCTGGGTGACTGGATGAGTGTCTGGTTGGCTGACTGGTTGGCTGGCTGCCTGACCAGATGACTGGATGACTGCCTGGTTGGCTGACTGGCTGGACTGACAACTGGCTAGCTGGCTGACTGGCTGATTGTCTGGAAAAATAACAGTCTGAGCTGACTGAAAAGACAGTCTCTCCTTCTACTCTCAGAATCCTGACCGTTTGACCTACTGGCTTCCCTTTTCCAGGTATCAGTGAGCCCTTATTCCCTAATAGCAACCCAAAACAGAGCTCATCCTGCTTTGACAGAACTGCCTGATTATACCCCAGCAGCCCAGTGGCTTGCCCCATTATCAGCTGTTCCTCCTCATTCCAGAAAATGGACACTTAGTGTAGGGACAGGGAGCAGATCTGAATATGACTGCACAAGTCCCATAGCCAACTCTCCCTTTTCAGCTACAATAGACACTAGGAAAGGGGAGCAGAGAAGGAGGGAGAGAGGGAGGGAGAGATTGAGGAGAAAACAAGGAACAAACCTTGTTTCCATAGATACGGATTTCAGTTGCATTTTATGACAGCAATGCTGGGCTGCCTGGAGAGACATTGTTTGAATGCCTGGGGACCCACACAGAAGCAAAATGGAGGGAGAGATGACTCCACACAAACAGTGGTAAGGGGCTTCGGTGTACATTTCTAATCCGAAGTCACTGTCTACCTTTATCTCTCTGTGGAGGCCAGTGCTCTGGGTGGAAAGGCCAGTTCTCCTGACTTCAGGCACCAGACCTGTGTCTGGTGGACAAGGCCACTCACTAGTGGTGCTCTTCTGAATCACCATTTCCCTGGTTCTCATCTCTGCTCTCCCGTACCAACCTTCTCCTTTATCTTCAGGAGCCACTCTCATACCCCTTCAATGGGACCCAGGGCCTGCAGCCTAAAATAGCCACGTGAACACAAAATAATTATGCCAGTCAACCCAACTGAAAGTCATAGTCCAAAGAGTTCCTAAAACAACATTGAAACTGTGTATCTAGCTTGTAATAGCTCATATTAACATGGCACCCTTATTACAAAGTATTTCACATGTGTTTGGTCCTTGTTTATCCAATCTGATCTTCACAGGAAACCTGTTTAGGTAGGCCAGCATTAGACTTACCTAACAAGCATTTTAATTATAATTTAATTATAATTTTCACAAACACTTCAATTATTAAGAAACTAAGAGAAAGAGGAATTATATGAAGAAAACTACATTTCCCATGAGGCTTTAAGCATCACAGATAAACCTGACTGAAGTTCCCTGAGTCTGGCTCTCTTGAGACTTTATGCCTGAGGCAAAGGGGGAGTGCATCAATAGCGCAGCAAAGATTGCTGAGCAAAAAATAGGAAAAACTACAGAGAATAGTTGGTCATTGACAGCACCTGATGTGGAAAAATTATCTAGAAGCAGGTGAATGTGTTCTCCAGCTGCTGAGATCAATCTGAGGCAATCTGTTGAGGAGTCTGGGAAAGGTGTGGAAGAATTGTTCACAGAGCAGCCTAGGGTGAGAAAGTGAGTGCGCCTCCCTGACACCATCACCCAGCATCCAGGAGGAGGATCCTGGGCACTTTAATCAAGCTAATTCATCCTTGAGGACTGGAGCTTCATGAAGAACATAGTCCTGTCCCTCCAGCCTGCCCTGTTACATTTATTGAACTTTAAGGTTGTATTTTACCTCCACAGCTACCCTTCGAGATAAAAAATACAAACATTTTCACCCATATTTTATAGATGAAGAAACCAAGACTCGGGCAACTGAAGATATCTATCTATTCAAGGCTGCACGGCCAGGAAATGGCAGAGACTGAACTCAGAGACAGATCCTCTCATGCAGCGTTTGTCCAGTATATAATCTTCTATACAATGGAGGTGCCCTACGTCATAAGGAGGAAGCCTTCAGACCTCTGCTGTTGTCCAGTCACATTCAACTCTGACTCCATTTGGGGTTTTCTTGGCAAAGAGACTGGGGTGGTTTGCCATTTCCTTTTCCTTTCAGCTCATTTTACAGATGAGGAAACCGAGGCAAACAGGGTTACATGACTTGCCTAGCATTACACAGCAAGTAAGTGTCTGGGGCCAGATTCTTTCTGACTCCAGAACCACGGTGCTATCTACCTATAGCCCCTCCTCTAATCTTCTGCCTTCCTCTATCCCTCAGTGACCATGTTGGCTTCCTTTCTAGAACTGTTAGGCTCTCTTTCTCTTCAAATGAACCCACTGGGAAGCATTAGAATCCTAGTATTAGAATGTTCTCAGTGCATCTTGTTCAACCCCAACCAAACCACACCTCCCCAAAGTAGTCAGTCTACACCATTTTTGAACAGCTCTAAGAGCTAGCAAATCTTCCTTGACACCAAGAGCTGTCTTCTTCCTTGAATTTCCACCCATTAATCCCAATTTGACTCCCCAGGGCCAAACAGAGCAAGTTTAATTCTTCTTCCATTTGATAACCCTTTGAATATTTGAAGACTATCACATGACATCTTCCCCCCCACAAAAAAAAAAAAAACCTCTTCTCTTAAATATCTCCAGTGCCTTGCACCAGTCTTCGTATGGCATGGTTTCCATCACCAGCCAGGTCAGCCTTCCCTAGAAGACCCTGTCTCTTCTAAAATATGGTGCCCAGAACTAGACATAACATCCAAGTGTGTTCTGACCAGGGCCAAGAACAATGAGTTATAGATACAGAATATGGCGTCATTTTGGATACTGTACTTCTGACAGACCTTCAGACTCCATTAGCTTTTTTGACTACTGCCTCATAGAAAGCTTTCGATCTACCAGGATTTCTAGGACTATTTCACATAAACTATTTAGCTATTTCTATCTTCATTCTATGATTGAACAAGTTTCTGTTTGCTTTTTAATCCATACACAGGACTTTACATTTAGTGGGCTACATTTCATTTTTATTTTAGCCCATTGCGCCAGCCTACAGAGATTCAGTTCAGTTCATGGGATCATAGGATCTAGAACATCAAAGAACCTTAAAGGTTATTGACTCCAACCCTTTCATTTTACTAATGACAAACTGAGGCCCAGAAAGGTTATTTGCCCAAAATCAACCAGGTGACAAAAGGACCAAAGTTAGGTTTCAAAACTAGATCTTCTGACTCCAAATTCAATGGTTTTCCTGCTTACTACCCCATTCTGTTCAATTCAGTTTAATTCAGAAAATATTTATTGAACACTTGCTGGGTTTAACATATTCTACTAAGTGCTAAGGAGATACAAAGATTATATAAGACATGATTCCAGATTGTACAAGCCTCTTTTGGATCCCAAGTGTCACTTCTAAATCATTATCCCACCATACTTTGTGTTATCCACTGTTTACTCAGTGTTACCATTCCTACCCTCATTTATAAGAATGTAGGCTAGAGAATGGCCAAGGAAGGAATTTGGGGGGCCCTCTTCTAGTGCCAGTAGAGAGAAAGTTCCTTGTTGACAGGGGAGTCTTCTCTCTTTTGGTCTTTGTATCCCAGGGCTTAGCTCTGCTCCTTGTATATAATAGGAACTACTCCAACCTTGATAAATGTCTGTTTATTTGAACTGATTTCTCACCCATTTATGGATCCATTCATCAAGCATTCTTTGGCACCTGTCATTCAACCACTTCAAAATCCATCCTTTTATTACCATCTGTCCCACATCTCTCCATTTGTCCAAAATGGGATCATGAGATACTTGGTTAAGTGACATCATAAACTCCAGGTAAATGTCACATTTATGTCAACATTCCCTTTATCTATTGTTGTTTAGTAGTTTCAGTCTTGTCCGACTCTCTGTAACCCCATTTGGGGTTTTCTTGGCAAAGATCCTGCAGTGATTTGCCATTTCTTTCTCCAGTTCATTTGACAGATGAGGAAACTGAAGCAAACAAGGTTAAATGACTTGTGAGTCTGGATTTGAACTCAGGTCTTCCTGACTTCATTCCCAGTGCTCTATTTGCTGAACCACCTAGCTGCCCTTTCCTTATCTGTCAGTCCAAAAAAAGGAAAATAGTTTAGTCTGACATAATATTCTTAAGGTAATCATGCTGACACTTTGTGAATATGTCTTCCTTTTTCTTTTTTTTAAATATAAGAAAGAGTCAAATAAGATTCATATTACTATTTTCTTTTGCAGGGCAATTGGCATTAAGCGACTTGCCTAAGGTCACATGGCTAGTCTTTATGTTAAGTGTCTGAGGCTGGATTTGAACTCAGGTCCTCCTGATTCCAGGGCCAGTGCTCTATTCTCTGCACCACCTAGTCACCCCTACTTCTTCCTTTTTCAATGTGCTTGAAAAATATCCCTTTAATAATCTGTTCTAAAATATTTACAATATCAATTCTACCCTAAAAAAAATGAATGAATGAATGGTTAGGAGAATTTTACAAGAAGTCAACACTAAGTATATCTACTTTTCTTCCACTTTTTAAAAATCAGAGTAACATTTATTTGCCCATTTGTAGTGAAGTGGCATCTCTCCTGTTAGACACAATTCCTCAGCAATCATTGACAAGTGGTTCAATATTCACATCCCTAAGTTGTTTCAATAGCTGAAATTGGGTTCATCTAGACCAGGTGATTTTTACTCTTTGAAAAGGCACTATCTTACTATCTCCTCTCTGATCTTGGATTTCAGATCACTGTTAACCAATTTCGTTTTTAAACTAGTAATCCAAACCTTCTGAAAATCAGATAAACTTATTGCTATGAATATTTGGCGATATTTGGGTGTTTAAGAATCTTCTTTTGGGAATACTCATTTCATGGTGCCTCTGAGCACTTAACTAAAATGTGTATCTCAGAATAAGTCTGAGGAATGTGAACAATCTGAACAATTGCTACCCCCTTCTCCTTCTTGAAGGAGCTCTTCTGTGCCTAGTTCCTTAACAGTCTGTTTCTGTTTAATCTCTATCCCTTTCCAAGTTACTTCACTGTTACAAAGGGAGATATTTCTCTCTCAGATTGAATTTCTACATTAATGGTTCCACAGCTATCAAAGTGTCTTTCTGAAGGTACAAGGCAGAGGACAGAAGACACTCTGATAGAACAAAAGAAGGTGTTTGCAACATCTTTACCTGGCAAATCCTGCTAGTGGCTGTAGGCATCACTGGACTTATAGACTCTGCAGTCAGCTGGGGATCAGAGCACTCAGTAATCCTCTGTTGGTGATTCTTCCATTCTTTGATAGTGCCAAAGATTATGTGATACCCTATAACTGTAAAAACGTGTTCACACCTAAGCTTCTTCACACCCACAATGTAACTCTCTATTGCCCTTTTTTTCCCCCAGAGATTGGAGGGTTCCATCACACAAAGTCATTTAACAGAACTGGAAGAATATAGGTATTCAAAAGATGGACCTTTGTTTCAAGGAGAAGCTGGGAGACATTGACCAAACTGGAATTTTCCAAAGAGAATCAGCCTGTTCCTCTCCTCCTGTTCAGTTCTGGGTCCAGTTCACTGTTCATTTACAGTAGTAGGGAAAAATAACTCATACTTGTGGATAATGTCTACAGCTTGTCCAACCAACCATATATCATAGTTGGGACAATAGGCAGATGGATGGAGAAACATAGATGGATAGAGAGATTAGAAGTTATACTGAGGACAAAGAGTGGGTTTAGAAAGAATAAGGAATGGGAGAGATAGAAAGACAGGACTGTGATCAGTATATCTTCTACTTAGCTTTCAAATTAATCTGACCATGTCTCCTACATATCTCCTCCCTCATTCAATAAACTCCATTGACCCCCTATTACCTCCAGGATCAAATATAAAATCTTCTGCTTAGCCGTTAATGGCCTTCATAACCTGGTCCTTTCCCACACACGCACACACACACAAACACACAATACCAGGTATGCTGTGATTCAGAAACACTGGCCTCTTTGTTCTTCCTCACACAACACTCTATCTCTAGACTCAGGACATTCTCACTGGCTGTCCCTCATTCCTGGAACTCTCTCCCTTCTCATTTCCACTTCTTGGTTTGCCTCTTCATTCCAGTCTCAGCTAAAATTCTGCCTTCAGAATTTTACAAGAATCATTTCCCAATTCTCCTTAAGGCTAGTGCCTTTCCTGTATTGATTATCTCCGATTTATCCTGAATATATCTGGTTTGCATGTAGGGATTTTTGCATATTTTTCTCCCTCCTTAGACTATGAGCTTCTTGAGAGCAGGGACGGGTAGGGGTCTTTTGTTTGTTTTTGTCTTTCTTTGAATTCCCAGAGCTTAGCACAGTATCTGGCATATAGTAGGTACTTAATATATTCATTGACTTTACATGATCAGATAGAAGAAATTCAAAGTTCTTAAACATGGAAGCAAGATCCTTATGAGTGATGGCAAGACTAAAAGTATGACCATGTCTACATGTAGCTAACATAGAGTGGTTGTTCAGTCATTTCCAACTCTTTGTGACCCCATTTGGGGTTTTCTTGGCAAAGATACTGGAGTGGTTTCCCATATCCTTCTCCAGCTCATTTTACAGATGCAGAAGGAGAAGCAGAGTTAAGTGACTTGCCCAGGATCACCCACCTAGTAAGTGTCTGATGACAGATTTGAACCCAGGAACACTGAGGCAGGAAGACTCCAAGCCCAGTCCTCTATGCACTGTGGCACCATCTAGCTGCCCCAACCTAGAGCAGAGGAATATGTATTTTAGGTGGAATCAACATATAGATATTCCTTAGAAAAGAAGGCAGGAATTGAAATGGTAAGGAAGACTATGACCTGGGAACTAAACTCATTGAGAAAGGGGGGAGAGTGTCCTGGAGACTGGGAGATATCAGTGACTAAAGTATACATAATAAAAGCCTTTCCAGCATGATAGAACCTACTAGCTCTTATATTCTACTGACATAACCTTGGATAACCCAAGGTCACCTCCATGACACAATAATGCATTGAATTATGATTTTGTGGACTTTCCATCTACTCAAAGTAAATAAGTGTTCATAGACTCAGATTGGTTTTCCTTTTGCCCCAAACATACCTAAAGTAAACCTCAATTTTGCTGTTATTAGCATTTATTAACAAATCTCAGCTCGTAATGGACTGTAACCTTCCTGATACTGTTCTTACAATATTGTATAACTCTTTCATTCATTCTCCCTTACATAACCTCCTCATGATCAAAAATGTCATAGCTATCAGGAAAGATCTCAAACACACAGAAGGAAGACCTTGCTGACACTGAGAAATACTAGAAATGATGGGAATCTTAAGAGATAATGATCATGCCATCATAAAATTTGTGAGAGATAAGGAGAGAGCCTAGCATATACCAGAGACTTTAGAAAAACTGACCTCAGAGAACTCAGAAATGGAATCTATGGGATCCTATACCCTGAGATTCTCAAAGGCAATTAGTTTGAGGGAAAAAATCTGACAGTCACAAATGAGAAAGAGAAAGAAGAAAAGGTGACTGAAGAGAAGGATAGAACGACACAGGGAGCTCATCTATGAACTTTAATTTTAAAAGGAAAGATGTCTACAGGAGATGAAATTGAGGTCAGGTAACTACAGATGAATATTAAAAAATGGCATGGTCCTACAAAAATAATATCAGTATCAGAAAAGCCCAGAATAAGCTGAGCTTTGCAGTAAATGCTGAAGATAAGAAGGGCTTTTTTAAAAGGGGGGGGCAGGGCATGTTGAAAGCAAGAGGAAGAATGTTAAAGAAGGGTGTGCCACTAACACCAGAGGAAGAAGAGAAGAGGTAACTACTCAAACTCTATTCTGCCTGTTTTCTCTACCAAGGAGAATGGTCTTCAGACTGAGAATGGGTCAATGATTAGCGGAGAATTCAGACCCAGGCTAGGTGAGAAGATGTTCATGGCACCCTCCCCTGGGTTCTGCCTTTAACCTTCATGGAAATGCAGACTGAACTCTCTGGGGCTACGAGTTGTCTCCTCTCACAGTGAAGCTATACCCCCAGCTAGATTGACTTCTTTGCTGCTGCTGCCTGATCCTCACCAACCCCAACAATTTTGGCCCTTGGTGAAAGGATCCCCAAAGGCCCCACAGGCCCCCAGCTAGTGGCAGAGCAGGTCTACTGACCAGCCAGTTCATGAATATTTGCACTACCCTGTGCTTCCTTCCATCATTTCCTTGTGTTTCTACTTCTTACCCCCACCTTCCTTCCCACCCCCAAGCAAAACAGATCCTGGGGCATTCTGCCCAGCTCTCTTTGAGGTCAAGTCACACTGGTGACTCCCTGGCTTCCAGTCAGCCCGGTCTCTCAAAGGATTGATTGGTGACTGCCTCTGAACAGAGCCCTCCCTGAGCTGGAGGCAGGCTCCCTGCTCACCAGGCACCGTATGCAGTTTCCTGTTAAGAACACTATGGTCACAGTTCCCAAGGCATCCTGAGGACGGCAAACGGCCGCAAATTACCCTCAAGAAACTGAGCCCTTGGGCAGGCGTCCTGCCACTTTAATACAGCGTCTGTAGTAAACGCCGCCACTCTTCACAGTGGCCCTTTAATGGACCAGATCAGTAAGGGCCGTTTTTTTTGCTCCCAGGTTCCCGCTGAGCATCTTTATGCTCAAGACTCTCTTCCCTTGGCTGCGTGGAGATGGGAGGGGAGGCTAATGTAAGGCGAGCTCTTTACGACTGGAGGAGCTGAAGGAAGACCCCAGAGGCGGCAGGGGGCCCCTTCTCCCCGCCCCCTCGAGTGCCCCAACTCTGCTCGGAGGGATGCTGGACCAGAAATGCATCTCAGAGACAAGAAGGGACCTCAGACTGCATGCCCTGTGTATTTACCTCAGCGAGCTGCAAATAGAATAAGGGAGGGAGGGTAAAAATAGAAGCTTGCTTTTATCATCATAAGTGGATGGCTTGTTATCTTTATTTTGCCCGGCGTGGGGGAGGGGAGCCGCATGAGCTCTCCGGAGCATCATGCCTGAGCTAGAATTCCACAGCTCTGTTTCTGGCCTTGCAGAGAGCCATGGGCTAGCTCCGTGTGGCGCGGAGGCCACCTAGTGGTAGTTCAATGAAAATGCCCTCAGCTCCACAAAATGGATAATGGTTGTATCTTTCAGTAGAGTAGACGAAGTCTGAGCATGGAGCAGGAAGGTAGTTAGGTTTCTTTTCTAGGCTTCAGAGATCCAGGGGTCCCTGGTCTAGGCTTCAGATCTAGTCAAATATCCTTCCAGCTTTATTTCATTCATTCATTCGATAATCTTTTATTAAATGCCTGCCTTAGCCAAAGCATTGAGGAGACAAGGAGTTTAGAAAAATATTATAGCTGTCTTCATAGAGCTAGCAAACTAGTAAGGGAATCAAGCACCCACATAGATAGCTATGCACAGAAAGACATCAGTATGTCGGTTGTACATAATAGATTTCCAGTTTCATGTACAATCATCTTTTTTTATTGTACTATGTTATAGAAATGCTTGTTTTATTCCATAAATAAAAAACAAAATAAAGTACTATGCCAGGTCTGAGGGGGAAGTAACTTGACAGGGAAACGAGGGCATTCCCATGTATAGAGAATATAGAGAACTGCATGGACAAAGACATAGAGGTAGCAGAATTCATGATACACGTGGAGGACCAAGAGTAGACCAGAATTTATTTCAGGATACTCCCCATCAAGCACTCTATGCCCCTAATCTTATTAGATCAGGGTATCCGGTTTAGAGCTGGAAGAGACAGTAGAATCCCATTTACAGATGTGCTCTCTCCTACCTTTGTGTGATTTGGTACATTTTCCTACATAATTAGAATAATCTTTCCCAATATCCTCATTTGCTAGAACTATTCCCATTGTTCAAGGATGGTTCAGGTGCCACCTCTTCCGTGAAGTCTTCTCTAATGCCTCCTCTTTGAATCTCTCAGGTCCTTCTGTTTGAACATTCCTATGTTTATACTCATTTTCTAATTTATAGCTATTTGTGTGCGTGGTTTATCTACTTACTATCTAATCAATAAAATCCTTGAGGACAGGGACATTGTGTCACTTCTATTTTCTATCTCCAGTATCTAGCACGCTATTTTGCAAGGAATTTGTGATTTCCATGGTGTAGGAGCTCCCTTCTCTGACACAGATAGCAAGCTGTCCATAATTGAAAGTCTTATTTGCCTGAGGCTTCTCAGGAGTTAAGTGAATGACCATTTAGGTAGCAAGAATTAGAAGTGGGAGAGGAATCTAGGTCTCCCTGATTCAAAGTCCAGAACTTTAGCCATTATACCATACTTCCTCTCTCGTATACATAGAAGGTGCTTAATAAATGTTTAATGAATTGATATTAATGGCCTCATACTAGGGGATTTCAACATGCATATTGACTCCCCCTCAAAAATCAGTCTCTCAGTTCCTCAGCATCACTTCACATGACCTACCCCTCTACCCCACTCAACCACACAGAAAGATGGTCATACCTTGATCTTGACATCACCCATAAATGTTCCACCTCTACATTCAAGAATTCCAAAATACGGGGCAGCCAGGTAGCACAGCGAGTAAGAGCACTGGCTCTAGTGTTGAGAAGACCTGGAGATTGAATCCCGGGCTCAGACACTTAGCACCCACCCAGAAACACCTGGCCGTGTAACCTTGAGCAAATTACTTAACCCCAATTGCTTAGGGGCGGCCAGGTGGCTCAGCGAGTAAGAGCACTGGCTCCAGTGTCGGGATAACCTGGATCAAATCCGGGCTCAGATACTCAGCACCACACCCAGACATAACTGGCCCTGTAACCTTGAGCAAGTTACTTAACCCCAATTGCTTTAAAAAAAAAAAAAAAGAATTCCAAAATCCCCTTATCTGACCATAAGCTATTAGTTTACCACTTCTCCCTCAGCTTTACCTTCCGAAACTCTACTCTTCCCCTACAACATAACCTCCAGTTCTCCTTGACCCCTCAATTCTCTCTAAGGCAACTCACTTGCAATTGCCACTCTCTACTTTTTCCTCCATCTTGACCCTTAGGTGAACATTCAACCCTACACTATTCTCTTTTCTTGAGTCACATTTAGGGTTTAGGCAAGGAACCTGTAAAATTTTGGAAAAAATTGGAAAATTTTGCCAATTTTACCCTGCCAAGCTTCAGTCTTGGATCATTCCTACCATCTGCCTCTGCTCCTATGCACATATTGCTGAATGAAGGTGGAGAAAATCATGCAATCATTTTGATTGGGTCCACTATACTCTCAACTGAGTCCTCACTACTGCTAGGCAATCCTACTATACCTTCCTCATCAACTCACTATCCTATTCTCTTCAGCAGCTCTTCCAAATCTTTTCATCCTTCCTCAAATCTTCCATGGCTTCCCTTTCCTCCATCCTTTCAGCTGAGAACTTTGCCTCATATTTTTATAGAAAAAAATTGAGGCCATTCACCATGAGCTTCCTCTTTTAGTCTCTTGCTCATTTCATACCACTCATATGCCTTCTGCCATTATGTCCTCCTTTACTCAGTCTCACATGATGAGGTGGACTTACTCCTTACCAAGGCTAATTTCTCTACCTGTTCAAGTGATCCCATTCTGTCCTGTCTCCTCCAACAAATTGCACCTTCTGTTATCCCCATTCTACCACTTATTTTCAATTTCTCCCCGTCTACTGGTTCTTTTCCTACTGCCTAATAACTTGCCCATGTTGTCCCCATCCTCAAAAAAAAAACCCTCATTTGATCCCTCTATCCCCCTACCCATGATCCTAATATCTTTTTCTGCCCTTTGTATCTAAACTCCTTGAAAAAGCTGGCTACAATAGATGCATCCACTTTCTCTCCTCTCATCCTTTTCTTTACCACCTCCTAGTCTGGTTTACTGCCTGATTATTCCACTGAAACCATTCTTTGCAAAGTTACCAACAATCTCTTAAATGTCAAACCCATTGGTCTGTCCTCAATCCTCATTCTCCTTGATCTATTTGCAGTTTCTGACTCTTGTTCACTTTTTCTCCTTGATACTCTCTTTTTTCTCTAGGTTTTTCAGATACCACTCTCTCCTGGTTCTCCTCCTCTTTATCAAACCACTTATTTTCTGTCTCCTTTGCTGGATCCTCATCAAGGTCACACCTTGTAACCAGAGAAATCCCATTGAGTTCTGTCCTGGACCTTCTCTTTCTCCTCTATACTTTTTAATTTAGTGAAGTCATCAGCTCCCAAGGCTTTAATTACCATGGGCAACACCATCTTCCCAGTCCCTCAGATTCACAACCTAAGTGTCATCCTTGGCTCCACTATCTCTCACTTTCCATATCCAATCTGACACCAAGGGTTGTCAATTTGACCTTTGTAATATCCCTCAAATATCTCCCCTTCTCTACTCTGGCGCTGCAAACCCTCATTTTCTCACTCTAATTGCCTGTTGTGAGTTTACCCACCTCAAGTCTCTCCCCACTGCAATCCACCCTCCATTAAGCCACTAAAGGAATTTTCCTAAAACACACGTCTGATCATGTCACCCCCTACTCAATAAACTACAGTTGCTCCTTATCAATGCCATGATTGAATATAAAATCCTGTTTGGCATTCAAAGCCCTTCATAACCTAGCCCCCTCCTACCTTTCCAGCCTTCTTACATCTTACTTACCCTCACATGTTCTTCAGTCCAGTGACACTGGCCTCCTGACTGCTGCACAAACAAGACCCTCCATCTCTCAGGACTGGGAATTTTTCCTGGCTGCTCTCCATGCCTGGAATGCCCTTCCTCCTCATCTCTACCTACTGACTTCCTTAATTTCATCCTTTACACAAAGCCTTAGTGCCTTCCCTTTCTTATTTTCTATTTATACTGTAGCTAGTTTGTTCTGATATTTCTGTTGGTTTGTTGTCTACCCCCATTAGATTGTAATTCTCTCGAGGACAGGGTCTTTTTTTGTATCCCTAATGCTTAGCACAGTGCCTGACACATGTTGTTACTGTTCAGTTGTTTCAGTTGTGTCTGACTCTTTGTGACCCCATTTGGGGTGATTTGTCATTTCCTTCTCCAACTCATTTTACAGATGAGGAACTGAGGCAAACAGGGTTAAGTGACTTGCCCAGGGTCACACAGTTAACAATTGTCTGAGGCTAGATTTGAACTCAGGAAGATGAGTCTTCCTGGCACCAGTCCCAGCACTCTATACACTATGGCACCACCTAGCCGCTCACCTGGCACATAGCAGGTGCTTAATAAATATGGACTGTTACATGTTCACAAAACAAAAAGAAAGAAAAAAAAGCTAGCATCAATATAATTCTTTACACATGTTTTTTTCATTTGATCTTCACGACAATTCTGTTAGATAGGTACTAAAATTATCCTCATTTTACCAATGAGGAAACTGCAACTGAATGAAACTAAGTGACTTGCCCAGGGTCACACAGCTAGGAAGCATTTAAGGCAAGGTTCAAATCCAGGTCTTGCTTTATCCACTGTGCCCCTAGCTGCCTATATCCCTGTAGGCATTCCCTATAATGGGGGAAGTGGTCAATGGAGAGTCATTCCTCCAGAGCATTGAGAGACACCCTCTGCCTGCTAATCTAAGCACATATGAAGGCTTGGTGCACCTACTTTTAGCCATGAGTCTCTGAGTGACTGGTGTTATATGGTGATGAAAGGTCTTCTGTTTGGCTACAGAGCTAGAAGGACTGGGGATCCATGGGTTGCTGAGCCAGAACTAAGTATGCATATAAAAGGAATGATCTACTCCTCTGTTGACTTTTTTTGTTTCTTTTCCTTCCTGGCAATAATTTCTGTCTTCCTAGACAAAACTGCCACATAGAGGGAAGGGAAGCTGCCTTATCTTCCAACCAGACACCCTATGTCCTTGAGCATATACTGCCTCTGCTTCTTTTGTATTTGCACCTTCCTAGTCTTGGGTAAATACATATTCCGAAGCAGAAGTGTCTGACCAAGAGGGAGATCGATCAGAGCCACCAGAGATTCCACTCACAAGCCATAGCAGAGTCTACTAAAGCATTAGTGGTCAATGGCAGGGGAAGCACTTACATATAGCAGTAGAAAGATATCTTCCACTGAAGATGGAGGGAACTTCAGAGAACATGACCCTTCATGATGAAGAGAGATGAAATTCCGGCTCTGGATCCAAGAAAGGCATCAAACTTCAGAGCCCAGTAGAGAGCTAACAGGAACCTCAGGTTAGAAATCCATGAAGAGAGAAAAAGAATTCCAGGGTCCTTTGGCCACATGTGTGTATGGACATATACATGTATGTATATGTGTATGCTTGTATGTATAGGCTCATATTATATACTATATCATAAATAGTATTTTTATATAGCTATATACTCACTCTATATATGTGCTTTCAGTTGGAGCTCATGCTGTTCAGGAAACTTGTGTATTCAAGGAGAAAGTGTGCCCCAGTTAGGGGAGATTGTTTTATAACTATTGTGCTTCTCATACATTCTAGGTAAAATCCCTTTCCTAAAAACTAAAAGATACCTTATTGATAGTGAATAGTATGCTAAATAGGGAGGGTCACGAGTAAGAGTACTAGAACCCTGGAACTGTCAGAATTACTCCTAGAACCCTGAGCAGAATAGTAGTCATTGCTTTCTGGGGCCCCAAGTGGCCGGTAAAGTCTAAGTCAGGGTGCTATACTCCATATCATGGGAATGACCCTGGGTTCACAAAAGCAGTGCCATAAATACAATATGATCGCTAGAACATGTGTTCTAGAATCCATGTTGGAACGGCTTTGAGTAGTTCCAGTGACACTGTGTCAGATGTAGAGCAGTCTGGCTAAAACTGGAGAGACCAGCTATCAGCAGGTTTGCCCCAAGGTGATTAAATCTTTGGCTATAGAAGCAGTCCACAAAAAGAAGAAAATTTTTAAATGTCCCTCAGGCACCTACAGCCCTTCTGTTTCCACAGTAACAATGGTAGACTGTCAGAAAGGGCAGCAGAAGGTGATCAGAATTGCCTATTTTTTAAATCATCTTTCAGCTTAACTGTTGATATTCTAAACGTAATAACTTTGCACCATAAACACTAAGTCCACATACTTATAAAGGATCAATATTGACATTCTCACTATAAATGAAACTAAAAGATATAAGGAAATTCCAGCTAAATTCAAAGGTAGCTCTCAGATTATCTGTGAAGAGACAAGTAAAAGAGTCACTGGAGCTGATTTTATCAATGATTTTAAAGATGGATTCCCTGCCTAACTAGCCTCGCTCCCCCTCAGGAGAATGTAAGTACTTTGAGGGCAGACTCTGAATTTTTTATTGGTGTTATTGTTTTGTCTTTTTTTGTCCTGAGCACCTCACACACATGTTCCTTGCACACAGAATAGTCACTTAATAAATTTGTGTTAGATTGGATTGATTTGGATGAGATCACACATCCAAAGGCAACAAGAAGCATTATTTCACGGGAACAATTATCTGCCATTGCAGCATTTCCTGCTGATATGATGATCACAAGCAAACAGATCACTAAGAAGATAATTATGGCTTATCTGCCAACATCTGTTACATGGCATGAGGAGGTAGAAAAATTTGATTAACTTGATAAGGCCTCTAAATGATCATGTGCAATTATCTTTTTAATTCTACTATGTTATGGAAATGCTTGTTTTATTCCATATTTTTTTAATTTAAAGTTAAAATTTAAAAAAAATTTAAATTAAAAGAAAAATAAATAAATGAAATCAACATATATTTTAAAGACCACCTGGGATCTAGAACTGCATAGAACCTTAGAGGTCATCTAGTCCAAACCCTTCATTTTACAAATAAGGAAACTGAGACAGAGAAAGGTGAAACTACATGCCAAGGGAACATAGGAAATGGAAGTGTCCTTGTGATTCCAGATTTAACATTCTTTCCACTGAACTACATGAAGTGACTTCAATACAAAATGGTCCTAGGGGAGGAGGACGGAAAAAAAAAAATGTTAGACAACATGGCTCATTATCAAGAAGAAAAAGCTCAGAGTGTGTGTACAGAACAGAAGTTTCATGCTGTTATACAATGAACACTTTTTTCCAAGAAGAGAATCAGAAGGTATGTACTATTTATATAAAAAAATGAAATTGACTGTATTTTAACTGACTCGAAATGAACAAGGAAGAAACAAGGAAGTATCCTTGGGTACTCCCCTTTCTGTGTCATTTTGGTTTTTTCCTATACTTCCCCCATTGGTGCCTAGGACAAAAGGGCATATTTCCATCTCTGCCCTGGCATTTTTGCCTAGGCTTCTAAAGCATGTGCCCTTAGCTTTTAGAGGTGATGGAAGACAGCTTCCCCAGCCAGGCCTCCGAGGCTAGACTGGATTAATGTTAGAGGCCTGATCCTTTCTGTGCACTCAGCACAAGAACGGGAAGTGTATTCGATGCTTTGGCTAAGCAGATTGGGGAAAGATAACTTTGTTAGTGGGAGAAGTCTGGTGATACAGGGGACCTGCTCTATAGAATTGGCACAGTCTGCTTTCATGCATGAACTGCTCTGCTCAATAGAGCTACCCTGGCTTGCCCTGACAACACGTCTGTGTTGGAAATCCTATTGGAATTTACAGTCCCCCGTTTTTCCTCTCTTCTCTCTCCATCCCTCCCCTCCCCACCCCATCCCCCACCACAGGCACGAGAGCCTTTGTACTATAGCCAAAAGGCCAGAGTGAAGTCTCAAGCTCATACCCAAATTGCAGGTTTGGGGAGGTAGGGGAAAGCAAGAGATTCTGGCCCTCCTCTGTCCCAAAGTCCTATCCCAGTCATGAATAGCAAATAGCTTGACCAGAAAGATGTAGTTCATGAGGAAAGGGTTCATATATACCTCCTTTCTGTCATATCCCAGCTCCCCTAAGCTATATCCCAAGGTATGTTGCTGCCCCCACCCAGGATAATGACAGACTCCTCTTTGTACAAGCAATGTTCACTGAGGCTTCCCTAACTCCCCTCATTCTAGATCACCAGTTCCTAACCGGTGGCATGAACCAATCTATATGTTCATAAAGCACATTGTCACTCTGATCTTTATTTAGCTCTAACAGAATATGCAGGAAGTGTATAATGGGTGAAAGTGGATTTTGGGCCCTTATATTTAAATCAAAATGGAAAATAAATACTAAAACAAGCTGTATGTGGAGCCAGCTCTAAGGGCGAACATTTCATTGCTTCAACTAGACTTCCCGTCTCCAAAAGCTGCAAAAACAGCCCCAGCCGCTAACTCATTAAACGACTCAGTATGATAAACAAGCAAACATGTCTCCCGCAGACTGAGTAAACCATATGTTTCACACATATATGCATGACTATTTTTCAAATGCATTTTGGTGCTTTTGTAATTAGCAAAATATAAAATTATTTAAAAGTATGACAGAATTCACAGCAGCTTTCTGTCCTCATGTATTTTCTCAATAAATAGATACAAAGAAGTACATCTGTGATCTTGTGAGGGGTGGGGAAGGTCTGGGAATATTTTAAATGTTTAAAAAAAAAAAGTTGTGAACCACTCAGCCAGACAACACATCAAAGCTGCTGCATGCAACCGCTCCTTCTGAGTTTCTAGAAGTAACAATTATAAGTATCACATAGTGTTAAAAGTCTTCTTCCAGTTTTATTTCCATTCATCGGATTACAGCTTTAGAGCTGGAAGGAGAATCTGAGGCCGTGTAACCCAAGAGACTTATTTTTTTTTTTTAATGAAGAAACTGAAACCTGGCCAAGTTGAGATTTATCCAAGGATACATATTTAACTGACGGCTAGGTGGCGCAGTAGATAGTCAGGAAAACGTCTTCCTGAGTTCAAATCTGACCTCAGATATTTACTAGCTTTGAGACCTTGGGCAAGGCACTTAACCTTGTTTGCTTCAGTTTCCTCATCTGTCAAATAAGCTGGGGAAAGAAATGGCAAACCCTTCCAAGAAAACCTCAAATGAGACCACCAAGAGTCAGACACAACTGTTGTCAACCACAATAACGTATTTCATACGTGGCAGATCTGGGATCTGAATCCAGTTCCTTGGGCTCTAAAGCCATTGTTTCCTTCACTGCACCCTAAATTCGGTTTCATTCAGTAAACATTTCCTGAATGTACCTACTATGTGCAACAAACTATATGACACAAAGACAAAAGTAAGAAGACTGCATTCTAAGGGAGAGTGTAGACAGGGAAGGAGAAGAGGAACTTCAGGACAAGAAAGCACCAACTGAGGGATTCAGGGAAGGTTTCAGAGGGGTGATAGACAGCAGTCACTAAACTGGAAATCAAAGGTCTGAAGTCCCAGTGCCCGAATCACTTTCAAGAACAGACTCCAGGATTCCAGTCCCCTCCAGACTGTACAGAGACACAAGTCCAGGGTTCAAAAGATAAATGATTGGACCTAAAAGAAATCAGGAGGACAAGAGAAAAGTTCATGGAAAATGGAAAATGGCACTCCCAGGACCCTCCTTACTGCTAACTATTTTTCGAGGCTTATTGTAGGAATAAGACAAAGGGTTGATAGAACACAAGAGAGGAAGCAGCAGCATAAAGTGGAAAGGGCACAGGATTGGAACCTTAAATACCAGATTTGACTCTAAACACCAGATATTCTACCTGATGTCTCTGTGAACCTGGACAAGTCACTTCAGTTTCCTCATTGTAAAAGGAGGATGGATTTAATGATCTGTGAGGTCGCTGCTAGTTCTAAAGCTATGTGTCCATGGGGGGGGGGGGGGGGGGGGGAAGGTAGGGTAAATTCATAGATTTTTTTTTTCAGAGAGACCTATCTTGAAAACTACCACTTATAGGTGTATTTTACACCAGCACAAGGGCAGATTCCAAAGTGTTGGGGAGGGGATGGACTGACCCAGAGAACAATGTTGTTATCCTAAAGTACCTAGCTAGCTTTTCATGCATTATTACCCCATTAAGTCATGTGGGAATTGAACCAAACTGCCCCAGTGAGCGTGAAGTGCTCACTCTCCCATGTCACAGGGAGAAAATAAGGTCTGAAAAATGATGGCAGACACTGACCAAACTAACCCTCTAGTCAGTCAGTGAATAAACCAAGTAATTCCATAACCTCCTAGACAACAGAGGCTCCCTACTCCCAGGATTACTCTACACTTTTAAGTGCTGAGTTTTTGTGTTCTCCTTCTTGCACTTGGAAAATGGTGACCAAGGACTCCTATGTAGTTCTAATCAGGCACCCCCTTTCTCTTTCTGGTTTGCCTCATCTCAACCTAAATTCAAATGCTGACTTGTTGGGTATGGTGGTGGGATTTCTAGAGGGAGCAGCCATTGTGGGTTTCCCATTGAACAAATATCTAAGAGGCTGCTTCTTTCATTTATTGAAAATTTTGCTGATGAAAATGAGCAGAAACAAGGAGAGTTCTGAGAGAAACTTGGGGGTGGGGGGGGAGTAGCTTCACAAAGAAAAAGGCACTTAGGGAAATGTCTCTTAACCTCATTTGCCTCAGTTTCCCCATCTGTAAAATAAGCTGGGGAAGGAAATGGAAAACCACTCCTGTATCTCTGCCAAGAAAACCCCAAATGAGGTCACAACTCTTTTACTAAACTCTATTAATTAGAACATTTGCTAATCAGAAGGCAAAGCAGGAATAATAAGAATATAATATTCCACCCATGGAGAAATGGTACGCTCTCCCACTAATGCACATAGATTCTGGGAGAGGAGAATGGTGCAAACCCATAGTCCTGCAGTACAGAGGCACATACATAGGGAATACATATATCCAGAGTAACTCAAAATTCTGGACTGTGTTCCTTGATGTCTTCTGTCTGTCTCAGGAAGTCTGCAATAATTCTATTGGAAACAAGGACTGCTTCTCCACTGGCTACTCTGCTCCAACCACACCTCTTCTGGGCCTCTCTGCTCTTCTGCTCAGACTGACCTCTTCTCTACTGACTGCTCCACTCTGCTGCACTCTTCTGAATTGCAAAGACAATATTAGACTCTTTCAGGAACAACAGAAACCCTAAGCCTAGAACATACTGAGTTGTTCCAGATCTTCTCCTGTCTTGGCTCTGAGCTGATATTATGTTCTTTTGACTAAAATAGAAAGCCTAAAGCTAGGCTCTGCAGTGCTTCTCCAAGTCTGTGTTCTTGAACGGGCTATAAAAGGTTGCTACCACTCAGATGGTGTCAGTGAAGGCCAGTCAGCAATTCATTTGGAAGATGCAAAATCTGTCTTTCTCCATTCAGTTATTCCAAATGGCAAATGCAAATGGCAGTGCAAACTTTGAGGTTCCTTCTCAGATCTAAACAAGGGTTTCTCCTGAGATCAGCTCTGGATTTTGAGCTCTTTGACTAAGTTCAGCTCAGCTCTATTCGTCTCAGCAACCCTAGTGGTCCAAAGCAGAGTCTCTTCAGAGGGATGACTCACCTCTATCTCATGGTGGTAAACTAAAATCCACATTTCTGCCATCTTTACCAAAACTAGACAATATACATTTGCCCATAGTCAGCAAACAGTTCTAGGAATCAGGGTTTTCCATCTATAACTTTCAAAATCTTCATGTCAATCATCTGAGAATGAGGAACGAAGAAACAGGACACTTCAACCATCATTTCCCTTAGGGGTTTTTCTTGGTGAGGCTACTTCCCCTCCCCCCCCCATGTTTCTGTCAAAACTCTCCCTGTTTCTACCCATTTTCCTCAATAAAACTTTCCATATATGAAAGAGGCAGCTAGGATTGTAGAATTTAGAATTGAAAGGGATCTTAGAAATAACTGATTCATTCAAAGGCATGGGCACTAGGGGTGGCTAAGTGGTGCAGTGAATAGAGCACTGTCCCTGGAGTCAGGAGGACCTGAGTTCAAATTCGGCCTCAGCATGTAACACAAAACTGTGTGACCTTGGGCAAGTCACTTAACCCCAATTGCCCTACCTTCCCCCCCTCCAAAAAGAAAAAAAAATTTTTAAAACAAAGGCATAGGCATAGTGTAGGGAGAAAAAAAAGCTCTGGACTAGGAAATGGAAAACCACTATGAAATGGAAAGACCAAACTCTAGAAACATGTCTTCTATCTCTTCAAACTCTAAACCTATAACCCTGTGCCTTTAATTAACTATGTGCACTTGGACAAGTTACTTGATCTTTGCAGGCCTGTTTCAGCCCTTAAATAAAAATATTGACATGATTCCAGAAGACTCATGATGAAACATGGTATTCCTAGCAAAGAATTGATGGACTCAGAGTGCAGATATTTTTTGGACATGACTAATGGAGAATTTGTTTTGTTCAATTATTCATATTTGTAACAAGGATTTTGTTTTCTTTTGTTCTCAATAGGGAGTGGAGAGGTGAGGTGGAGAGTAGGTGGATTGTCATTGGCTGAAAAAGAAAAAGAAAAATTAACTTTAAAAAAATATTGAACAGTTGAACTAAATAACTTCTCAGATCCCTTCCTGAGATTCTATGATTCTATAATACATATTCATTAATTTATTCATTTAAATTTATTGAAAGGGGGCAGCTAGGTGGCACAGTGAATAGAGCACTGGCCCTGGAATCAGGAGGATCTGATTTCAAATCCAGCCTCAGGCACTTAACACAAAAACTAGCCTGGAGACCTTGGGCAAGACACTTAACCCTAAATGCCCTCCAAAAAGCAAAATAAATAAATAGATAGATAGATAGACAAATAGATAAATAAATTTATTGAAAGTCTTCTGTGTCTAAACTACTGGTTAGCTATAAAATGGATACTATACATATAAATATACAAATATACATATATAATTGACATCATATACATATATAGTTTTTGTGCTTCATGGACTTGAAATCTAGTTTGATACAAGAAACATATGCAAATAAATATGAAACAAAGTAGAGTATAATAGGTACATAAAAGAGGTACAAAAAAACTGCTATAACAACTTGTCCCAGGACCATTCCTTTCTAAATCTTATTGAAAAAAATGAGTTGAATTATAATGATGATGATGACATTTCCATAGTGCTTCAGTATTTGCAAAGCATTTTACATACATTATCTCATTTCAACTTCACAATAACCATGTGAGTTAGGTACATCAAATATCTTTATCCCCATTTTACAAATGAGGAACCTGAAGCATATAGGCTAAGTGCCTTGTCCATCTGCCCGCAGCTAGCAAGTATTAGAGGCAGTATTTAAACTTGGGTCTTGCTCACTCCAAGCCCAGAACTTCTAGCTGGAGAAATAAGGGAAGAGCCCACGGAAAATGTCAAAGAGGCTTTCGGGGGGAGGAGATAGAGAAGAGCACATATTGTCATGCTATTGTATGTTTCTGTGGAGGGTAGAGTTGTTTGACTGGTACTTGATCATCTCTGCTCCCTCCTCTATGCTGAATAGGGGCAGAACTGAATCCTTCCCAGTCCTTTTCTGTATCTCTTCCCTGGAAGGGTGAGTTACTACCTGATTTTTTTTCTCTAATCACAGTCCTTAAAGCCACCCTCCCACTCCTCACTCCCCCTTTCTCTTTGGAGATTTAATGAGCCACACTCTGTAATAACAATTAGCTTGCTTCTTTTGCCTAAAGGCAATATAGAAGCCTTCTGGTTCACACTTTTTCTATTTTATGAAGTTTATATCAAATGAGAAGTTACAACCAACATAGCTCAGAGTCCCCAGTTAGGAAAATTTCTAACATTCAGATAGAGTTGGGTTTTTGTCCTTATTTAAATTTTTTAATCTATCTCTAACTAATTCATGGCTTCTTTTACATTTGAGGCAAAAAAAAAAAATCCAGATACAGGAAATGTTTAGGTAAAAGAAATAATCAGAGTATATCACAGTATCTATTACTAGTAAGGTGCAGGAGAATAAGTTGGGGGAAGAATAGCCCTTTTTTTGAAACTTCCCTCAATTTGTAAAGAGGTGGGTACAGCCCATAGCTTCAGAGTGAGTCTTCTCTGAGAAGTCTATAGGAGCCATATGTAGCAGCAAGCACCCTAGCATCCCCAGAGTGGCTGCCAACACAGGTTGTTAGATCTGCTTTGCTAAAGGAAAGCAACTCAAAATGGGTTAACAAGCTTACTTTAATCAATCAAACATATATCATTTACCTAGTTCAGGGGGAAAAGGTCAGCACCAGAATATACAGAGATTACAAACATAAGTTACAAGAACATTTCAGCAGACAGGCTTCCAAACTGTCCAACCATTACATACATCCATACCTAATCACAGTTACCAGAGAGGGAAGCATCAACATCTGGGTTTTCAAAGCTGGGGGAAAGGGGGTGGGGCGGGGGCTCTCAACAACGGCTGCCCAGAGTCTCATCTGGTCAAATCACACAACACTTCTCAAAGTGAGCCCCAAAGCAAAGTCTCACGTCAGGGCTTAAATAGCCTTCTCCTGGCTCAGAGAATGTAACAACTTTCTTGATCCACTGCCCAATCACAAAGTATCTCCTGAGAAACAAGCCTCCCACCCCAGGCTCCAGGTACACTTAAGCCTAGGGGCAGGGAAGATCTTAAAAATTTACATTCCTATAATACCATATGACTCTCCTTGATTTCTACCTTCTCTGCCTCAACTCTATTCTCCTTTTACTTTTTTCCTTTCAGCCTCTTTTTCTGTTTCCTGCCAGATGCCTCTGTGTAACAAATCTCTGGCTAAGTTGCCTCCCCACTGTTGCTGTTACAATTCAGCTCTTGCAAATCCTCCTTCAGTCAATGTCTCATAAACTATGAGTCTTTAAGAACTTTAAAGAACTCCCATGCACAACTCAGGCCTACCTTCTGGCTTAATGATTATGATAGCCCCAGAGAGCTCTCAAATCTGAGAGCAAATGTTTTCTTTCCCCTTTAAACTACAAATCTTGGAATGCCAGTCAGTTCTCAAAGATCTATTAGGCACAGAGAAGGACATGAGCACTCCATGATTTTGGCCACAAAGATACTTAATCTTCTGGTACAGGTTACAACTTCTCCACAAATTGGTAGACAGTGTTCACATTGTGGTGATCATAATCCTGCAGTTAACTTGTTGATGAGCTTCTCTTATCTTGGCCAGGCTAGTTTCCTGACACAAAACACATAGATTGTTTCTGAACCTATCCTTAAAAACTTTCTAAATTGAAGGAATTGTCAAAGTTCATGCTTCACTCATATAGCCTTCACGAACAGGGTTACCACTGTATAACACCTCTATATATCAGAGTAAGACTTTTGTCAGGGTCTGGGGGTTGAAAATGGGATACTCAAAATATTCCAGTAGACCTGTGATCTCAGCAACATGGATATTCCTTATAATGATGCAAATTATAACTCATTCCTAATGTCCAATCTGTTGTCAAGGCCTGTGGATTTTACCTTTGCAATATCTCCTAAATACTTCCCCTTTTCTCCTCGGGCACTGCTACTACCCTGGTCAGGCCCTCATTTCCTTAGGTCTGGACTATTGCAATAGCTTGCTGGTTGGTTTGCCTGCCTTCGGTTTCTCCTCACTCCAATCCAGTTTCCGTTCAGCCACCAAAGTGATTTTCCTAAAGCTCGAGTCTAACCATGTTATCCCTTCCCCCTATTCAATAAACTCCAGTAGTTCCCTAACACCTCCAGTAGTACATGTAATATCCTCTGTTTGTTGTCCAAAGTCTTTCAAAATTTGGTCTCCTACTTTTCCAGTCTTTTAATACTTTACACACATACCTGCCACACACACACACACACACCCAGGAACACTCTTTGCTATTTCCTTCCCTTTCTTTTCCTTCCTTTCCCTGTAGAGACACTCAATAAGTATTCATTGACTTGATTAGAATTGAATTGAGTTAGCAAATCAATACAGATATATTGAATATGTCATATATATTGTAGATCTGTATGTGGTTGTTTGTCCATTTTTGAAAAGGACCAATGACTTCACAGGTAATATCTTGACTCATTCATGAATTGGATTTAAGTACGGCAGAATTGCACAAAGTCCAATGGCAAGACAAAAGTCTGAGATGCAGTGAATGACCTCAATGTCTTTGATGTCCAATCATTCTAAGTGCCCAACACCATCTGCTTCAGTCTCCTTCATGATAGTTGGAAAAATCCTTCTTATCCACCTATTCCATTGGGGGAAGTCTTCTCAGGTCTGAGGCCTTTCAGTTACCCTCAACCTTGTTTGGCCCATTTGGGGAGACGGTTTAACTGGGAGTGACTGCTACACATACTACAACTTCTTAGATCCACTGGTGAGAGTTGAGTGCCAGGTAGACACCAAAGGCAGGTGAACAGCCCTGAAAAGGGCTCAGCAGCCCCCACACTAGGAGTGCCAGCCCTCCTTAAACACCCGATATACCCCTATGTGTATATTGAATATTTGATCTGTATATTGAATATTCAAAGAGGGACAATGAATTACTCCTACAATATAATAGGAATAGAACCATAGGTTTGATTGTGTTTGAGAAACTTATACCAAGCTCCTCCCTCGAAGATACAAAACAAAGAAACTGTCAGATAGATACATTTATTACTATCATTGATAGATAATAGATCCAGCTGTATACCAATTAAGTGGTCCCAGTAGCCTCTGTATTTGTTGTAATGTTTCTGTTGTTTAAGCGGTCAGTGTCTCACAACCTCCAAGGGGGTGGGGTGGGGGTGGGGAAGCTGTTATTATTCCCATTTTATAGACAAGTTAGCTGAGTTTCAGAGAAGTTATCTGACCATAGCCATGCATAAATGTTTGAACTAAAATTCAAATCTTCATGTAATAAGGATTTGGTATGTGTAAATATCTACCAAAATCACCTTCTAAAATGGCATCAAGTCCATGGAAGACACTGGAAGACCTCTGCTGGATAGACAGTAAAACTGCCATGTGTGGACATTTTGAGTTGATCTAACATGTGCTTGGGAACAGCCTTTTTCCATAAGCAACTTAAAATTGTCCGAGTGAGCCCAGTTTGGGTTGTCCTAGATTTACATTTGCAGGACTCCCTGTAGGCCTTACTTTGCAGTGAGCAGCAGGGGAGTCCCAAAAACCACTCCCCTTCCCCACTCCCACACACATCCCACACACAGCATCCTCTTAGACCATGTGGCTCCTAGAAAAAGGCCTTGAGATTCGGTATTTTTCTTTTACCCTTTTCAGTTCTAGCTTTGGGGAGTGGAGTCTCCAACAAAGAAATGGGAAAAAACAGGTGGATCTCTCCTTTCCAAGCTCTTGCCAGCTCCACCCTTCATATAAGCACAGGACATAGAGTAATTATTATCTCTAGCAATGAAGGGTGTGACAAATGCCAGCCCTAAGATCCAGGTTACACTACATTAAACTTCATTTCAAGGTAGGTTATAACTTATGTACATCGGGTGGATAGAAAAGAACAGCTGAAATCACTTGCTGTTCCATTTAACTTAAACCAGGGAAGGCAGGATAACTTTAAATATATATATATATATTTGTAAGTTTGCTCATATTGCTTTCTAAATTTTACTAATCAATAAATAAACATTTTTAAGTGCCTACTATGTGCCAGTCACTGGGCTAAGCTCTGGAATGTGCTTATTATTAATGACTTTTATATTTGCACTAAGGTGAAGCTAGGTAGTACAGTGGCTAGAGTGTCTGGCCTGGAGTCAGGAAGACTTGAGTTCAAATTTGTCCTCAGACACTTACTAGCTGTGTGACCCTAGGTAAGTCACTTAATCCTGTTTGCTTCAGTTTCCTTATCTGTAAAATGAGATGGAGAAGGAAATGATCACTCAGTATCCTTGCCATAAAAATCCCAAATGGGGTTACAAAGAGTCCAACATGACTGAATAACAACAAAAATTTGTACTAATCTTTTTCCTATATACTTCCCTCATAACAAACTCTCATTTCCAGTAAAGAAAAACAGTTCATCCAAAACAACCCACAGCAGCAACCCAGAGTAAGGGTAGGGGTCCCTTGATTATTTTTCTTCCCTAAAAAGTTTTATGTTTTTTAGATATGAATATTTTTTGATTGAATCAATCAGTCTGAGCGAAGTGTGAGCTAAATAAGGGCTTAAGGAATTTGTAGAATAGAGAGGTGTGATCTCAGAACCACAGAGAGATTTTGAGGGTCTGGAAGTGGAGAGGCAGGAACAGCATGACTGACATAAACCAAGAATCAGCAGCCATCGGACAGTCAGGAAAGGGAGAAAGAACACACTGAGCTGTGACAGAGAAGGGACATAGCAGGGACAAGCACAGATTCTACAGGAATCTTGGACAGGAAGACCCTGGCTACCACCACCAGTGTACCTACCTACTCAAGGACCGGAGAAAAGGTCCACTCTTTCCCCAGCTTCCTCTTCTTGTTCCTGTCTATACACAGGCACTGAGATACAACCTGCTCTTTCATCACTCAACTGTTTCCAGGAACCTGGATTTTTGCCTCAACCACAAAGACACCAGGTTAACTAGAGAAATAAATAAATGTAAATGTAGGCAGGGAGTCCAACCCCTGCCTAAATGTTAGGAATTTCCCTAAATGGGGTCTTGGAGAGACTGTAATTGAACTCATAACTTATCACCTAAAATAAATTCCTTTAAGCCACAGAAGAGGGAACCCTGTGAACCTCAGAGGCCATTATATTGCCCCTAGGCCTAAAAAAAGCTAATTATTATACAGGGTGTTTTATTAGTATGACAATATACGTAACATTCCATGCCGATTTTTCCCACCTCTCTCCTTAGAAGAAGTAAATGTGTTTTATCACCTGTTAACCACAAACAAAATCAGTCTTAGCAGTTACTTGGCATTTTCTATTATGTTACTATAGTGATTAGTGCCTGATACCTAGTTCTTAATAATTGCTTATTGATTATGTATCCTTCAGTTCTACTATCTTCTCTCTATATCAATTCAAATAAATCTTCCCAAGTTCCTCTGAATTCTTCAAATTCATTGTTTTTCATAGTGGAATAATATTCTACTACATTCATAGGTACAATTTGTTCAGCCATTTTCTAATCGATGGGCACCCATTCTGTTTCCAGTATCTTGCTACTGATGGGGTACCAGAACCTGTATCACTACCACCCCAAAAAAATGCTGGTATGAATGTTTTGATTTATATGAGACCTTTCTTTCTATCTTCATCCTCCTTTGTTCATGTCCAGTAGGCAGGATCACGGGTACAGCAATTTAGTGACTTTCCTCATATATTCAGTTATGTTACTTAGAAGACTAATTTATTAACAGCCCACTTGGAATTATTACCAAAAAAAAAAAAAAAGGAGGACTAGTTTATCCCTGGTATCTTTTCATTTTCCCTTTCAAGAATCATGGAAATTGGGAATTCTGGTCCCAGTTGTACCAATGGAAGGTGGTGTGACCTTCCATGTTTGCCAGGCTGTAAAAAAGAATGACCAAGTCTTCAGAGAATTGTAAAACTCCTTGAGTAGTTCCTAGATTTAAGGAAGGGATAATGGAATTAGGAGACCCTGAAAAAAGGACCAGATCTCTAGATATATATAGATATATAGGTATAGATATAGATATAGATAGATATAGATATTGACTATTTTCCCCCTGGCCCATATGCAACAAAAGCTTTGGCTTAAAATATTTAGTGATGTGTCAGCCAGAACTTACCCTGACAACAATGAAAACTAAGAGTCTGCAACCCAAACAGGGGAGGTTTTCCCTTAAAGCTATTTCCTTTATCAGGAGCAATATTCAGGTTTCTTCTGCACAGGGGAAGTTGGTGAGAGTGTCCTGAAACTATGTATGTAAACGTGGTCAAATAACAGTCTGAACTTTAGTTTCTCATTTGTAAAATGAGGAGGTTGAACCAGATGGTCTCTAAAGCCTCTCCTAGCTATGAAAGAATTTGACAAATTGAGAGAGGCCATGCAATCTTCTTTTCTAGATCTCTTCAAGAAATGAGTAGGCCAACTTCTTTCTAAAATGGTTATGGATAGAAAGAGGGAGGGAAATGGATGGAACACTCTCATTTGATTCTTGCCGGTCCTGGAAATGTGATTCTTTGCATGGATGACATTGGCCATAGAGAGATTCTACTAGGGAGGGCCCTCACCCTTTGGAGAAAGTTGAGATAATTGTTTGGGATTTTGTTTTTTTTTTTTTCCAGGTCTTTTCTGATGTGGAAGAGAAGCCGAAAGCTAAAACAAACTTTTCTGAGTTAGGTGGACATCTTTCACAGACTGGTTTTCAGGCAATGGGTTTTCACCCAACTCTCCTCCAACATACACTCTCTGCTCTCTCCCATTCTATCTCCCCTATTGTTCTGCAAATGCCCCTCCTTTATACAAGCTGTCTGACTGGGAGCTTAAAATATTGCTGGACAGTAAAACCCACCCATCAGAGCCAATCCAGTCATATCTGCTCAGTCGTGCAATGCAGCAGGGGCGGGGTAGAGTGGGGGGAGCTTTTAGGTGGCAAAAGAAAGAGACCAGGGTGCCCATTTCACTGCTGAGTGGTCAAGAGAAGAGGAACACACTTCTCCGGGGGACCCTGTTCATAGTGGCAAGTTGTCCTTCAGGTGGTATTGGTCTTTAATATTTCCCCTTAAATTTTTTTTTTTCCTGCCTCAATCTGAGGGGTATCATAGGCAGGGAATTCCCAGAAGCTTTTCCAGAAGGAAAGCAGCTGCTGAAACCAGGGCTGCATCTCAAGTCTGGGGATGGTTGGGCTTGGAGTTTCAACTGGAGAGAACATCTGAGGGTTGGTCTGAGAACTTGAATAATTAGAAAGGGAGACCAGTATAAGATGGGTGAAGCTAGCAAAACTCCAATGGCAATCTGTAACTCAGAGAATCTCTTTCGAGAACTTTCCCAGTAAGAGTTACCTGACATGGTGAACTCCAGAAATGCAGAATAAACAGAGTAGCTGATGGTAATGAACTAGTCAAAATGCAAGTCATATGAGACATTTCTTAAAAACAACATAGGAATCAAAATTAATCTAATTTTCTAGTAAAAGTAAAAGCTCTTAGATGGAGTAGCTAAGACAAGGGTAAAGAGTTCTAGCAATGAGCGACAGAGAAATAGATTTGCCAAAGGTCTTGGAAGCCCATCTAGGGAGGAGGCTTTGTGTTGTTGGCATGCAGTGAAAGCTTCTGACCTAAGTGTTGAATTGAGGGGGAAGTGGCTATTCTAGAAATGCGCATGGACTGACATTTTTGATCTATGGCCAAGCCAGAGGGTAAGTGACCATTTAATACCTCAGTTTGTCTGTTAGACTGGATTTATATGTGCTACTGCCCTTCTACCAAAACTCAGGGGAAAAGGATTACTTGATAAGATGCATCTTGGGTGCAAGGAATAGACCTTTTTTTAGTTGATCCTGCTCTGGTGATTTTTAAAAAGGTATTTTATAGATTTGGGGGGTTTTTTCAGGGGAGTGTTTTTCCAGACCTAAAAGTGCTTCTTTAGAGAGAATAAGAACTAGACCTGTGATTTCACTAATGTAAGAAACTCCCAGATGAAGATATCATTCAACCACTAGAGGTTGGCAAGGTCTAAGTAACGAAGAGGTTTAGATCATGGGTCAACAAACCCATGCCTGCATGACAAATCTGTCCCCCTGCCTGTTTTTATAAATGAGCTAAGAATAGTTTTTGCATTTTTAAATACAATAAAAACTCAATTTTAAAATGTAAAAATCATTCTTAACTGGTAGACCACATCTGGCCTTCAAGCTGCAGTTTGCTGACCCCCACTTTAGATAATTACCTAGATTAGGTAATGTGCCCAAAGTCGCACAATAGATGTGTTTCAGAGGCGGAACAGGAACCCTGATCTTCCTGGCTCTGAACCTGGTTCTCACCATGCTTCCTCTTTAGAGAAGAGAAAAAGGAAATAAATAAGCATCCCAGGTTCTGGCCTGCTTCCCAAGGACACTTTACTTGGTCTTTCTGCTTTGGCTTATTACATAGTTGACAGGACAGAACCCACAACAAATTTCCTGCTTGTGTCACTGTTGGATACTGGAGCTTCTCTCCTCAGAAACACTATTACTTTCTTTTCTTTATGTGGGAATGGAAAGATTTTGTCTTAAACTTTGATCCTCTCTTCCTGGTATTATGAAAAGCTTCAGGAATAAATATAAAGACCACCTAGCAGCCCTACCTTTGCTAGGGAGGGAACAAAATGAGGAAGATGCTTTTGGTGTTAGTTAGAAACTAATAGAGGTTAGTGTGGCACATAAGAGGTGAAGTGGCATAGTAATTATCATCCTAGCTTTGGATGTAGGAAAGTCTGGGTTCATGTCCTGCCTTTGACACTAGGCTGATGACTACCAGTGAGTTACCTAACCTCTCCCTCAGTGTCCCCAGAAAACCCTCAAAGGCCATAAATTACAAAAGAGTTGCCTCATTAGAGGGAGTTCCCACATCAAGAGTCCTCTATACCAATGAAATGGTAGGTTCAGACCAAAAAGAATTCGAGGAGGAAGAAATTCCTCAGGGGAGATAATCTGAACTTAGGCTACCAACCTCAAAGTTAATGTGTTTGACCTTATACACGCTTGCTTCTCAAAACAGGTAGTTCTATGTTTATTTATTATGTCCATAGTTGACATTCCTTTGAAAGTTCTTATTGGCAACAAGGCTAACAATATGGCAGAGTGGGTTGGTGTTTATAAAGGACAGTGAATTGATATTGGAACTAAATTTGGGAGGGAAATTCATTTTTCAAAATAAACAGTATCACCATCAATGACTTGAGTTTTCTGTAGTACTTCCTTGGTAAGGGGTTCATGGGAGGTTACAAAGGGTGAGAAATAAATGAATTGCTTATGTAGGAGTGGGGAACCTGTGGCCTTGGGGCCACATGTGGCCCTTGAGGTCCTCAAGTGTGTCCCTTTTACTAAATCCAAACTTCATAGAACAAATCCGTTTGGATTCTGTCAAAGGGCCACACTTGAGGACCTCAGAGGTCACATGTGGCTTCGAGGCCAAAGATTCCTCACTCCTGGCTTATAGTTTTAAAAAGAAAGATAAGACAGATAGATATTTGTGTAGCATTAAGAACTCCTATATACTCACACACATATCTTTCCACACAGATACTTATATAAACATGAACCTACGTCCATGCACTCAAAGATAAGTAGACTGTGTTGGTGTTAATGTTACAGAGGGTTCATCCAATCGAACATAGCTTAAACTTTTAAAGCTATGTGTATGCATTGCCCTAGAGAAAATATTAACACTGCCACAGAGAGATTTACAGTTGAGTGAAGCAGAGATTGATGCTGCAGGAGTAAATTATAGAGACTATTGATTTTATGTGGGATTTAGATGGAATTGGTTAATTGGAAATATGGTCCTCCTACCTGTATCACACTGTGTGATTCTGAACTACCCAATATCTGGGGATTTTGTCTGTCAAGAGAAGGATACACTATTTCTCACTTACCTTTGGTGATATAACAGAACTTCACAGTTCTGTTACTGGAGGATTGGGTTTGAAATCACAGCACTTGTTTTAAACTCCTGGCTCTATAACCTACAACTTGGGTGATCTTGCACAATCTACCTACCCTCTATGACTTTAGTGTTCTCATCTGTCAGTTGGTCAAGAGGAATTTCTTAGGCATGTACTATGTGCTTGGGCATCCAGGTGGCACAGTACATAGAGTGCCAGACCTGGAGTCAAGAAGACTCGTCTTCCAGGGTTCAAATTTGGCCTCAGACACTTACTAGCTGTGTGACCCTGGGCAAGTCACTTAAATGTTTTGTCTCAGTTTCCTCATCTATAAAATGAGCTGGAGAAGGAAATGGTAAACTATTCCAGTTGGCAAACTGCTCCAGCATCTTTGCCAAGAAAACACCAAATGGGGTCACAAAGAGTTGGACGCTACTGAAAATGACTGAACAGCATGGGCTGGGAACTGTGATAAGCACTGTGGACACAAGGCAAATACATGGTGTCCACCCTCAAGGAGCACAAATTCTAATGGGGGAGACAGCATGCAAACAACTATGTAACAGTGTGTGTGTGTGTGTGTGTGATGCCAGTCTGGTACATGTACGTTGTTGTTCAGTCATTTTAGTAGTGTCTAACTCTTGGTGAGCCCATTTGGGGTTTTCTTGGCAAAGATGCTAGAGTTATTTGTCATATCTTTCTCTGGCTGATTTTACAAAGGAGGAAACTGAGGCAAACAGGATTAAATGACTTGCCCAGGGTCACACAGCTAATAAGTATCTGAGGCTGGATTTTAACTCAGGTCTTTCTGACTCCAGATCCAGTCTTCTATCTACTAAGTCACCTCTCTGTCCCATGAGTAAATGGAAAGTGATCTCAGAGGGAAATTGTTAGAAATAGAGGGGTCCAAGAAAGACCTTTTGCAAAAGATAAGATTTAAGCCAAGTCTCAAAGTATGCCAAGGAAACCAGCAGGTAGAGATAAGGAGGGAGAGAATTTCAGGCATAGTAAACCCCAAATTAATAACACACAGGTTATATGCGAAGAACAGCAAAAAGGTCCATGTCACTGGATCACATAGTATTTATTTGGAGGGTAGTAAAGTATAAGACTGGAAAGTAGGAAGGGGTTCACTTGTAAAAGGCTTTGAATGACCACTAAAGGATTTTATATCTCATCCTTGAGATTATAGGGAACAACTGGAGCTTATTGATTAGGGGAAGGGGAAGAAGGGGAGAAGAGGATGAAATGATCAGATCTGAATTCTAGGAAACACTTTGACAGCTGAATAAAGGATAACTTTGAGTGGAGAAAGACCTGAGGCCAAGAGATCAATCCAAAAGTGATTACAACATTCTAGGCATAAGGTGATGAGAGCCTATACCAAGCTGTTGGTGTGAGTGGAGAGAACGGAACATCTAGTAGTATTGTGAAGGGAGAAATGACAAGATTTTGCAACAAATTGGATACATGGAGTAAGTGAGCCTGGGTGTTTGGGAGCATGTGGTGGTGCTAGGTAAGTGTGGAAGATGGGAGGGTTTGGAGAAGGAAAGATAATGAATTCTGTTTTGGACAACTTGAGCATGATATCCATTTCAAGATATCCCAAAGGAAGTTAGTGATGTAGAATTAAAGCTCAGAAGGCAGGTCTGAGAATGTTCACCAAGTGAGACAGAATGGGAGAAGAAAGAGAAAGGGACCCAGTTCAGAGCCTTGAGGGACACAAGTGGCTAATAGGCATTACCTGGATGAAGGTCAAGCCAAGGAAAAATAAAACATGAAGCCACGACCTCAGGTAAGAGAGAGGAGAGCAAGTACAATGATAGATGGGACCCTAAGGAAGGATGAAGAGGTTTGGAATAGCCACTGTGCTGAGTGGGAGAGGAAATAGAATAGAGAAGTTAAAAGGATTCCCTTGCTGCACTGATCTGAGATTACGTTAGGTAAATCTATCAGACAACAGCTAAAGTTCAATCCACCTCTAAATTCTCTGGATTTAGTCCTGTGATCTTCCCTATGGATAATTAACCCATAAGACCCATTCACTGCCCCTGGATAGAAACTAAGTGGTAAAATCACGGGACATGGAACTTATCTAGATTAGGGCTTCTTAAACTTTTTCCAGTCCCGACCCCTTTTCAAGTTTTGGCAGCATTGGTTGGCATTTTGTGGCCTGAGGGCATACACAGTGCAAAGTGCTCATGCTTTGTTTTCAGAACCAAGGCTGCAGTGAAGTTGCCCAATGCAATATAGGTGAGCACTGCCAGAAGCACCTCGGATTCATTACTTGTTTGATTTTTAATTAATTTTTGGTCATCGAGCATTCAGAAACCTTTTACTGTTGCCATATGGGGTCACCCACAATTTAAGAAGCACTGATCTGGATGAGATAACTAAGCCCAGAGAGACTTAGTAATGTGCCCAAAGTCACACAGCTAGTAAATAGTGTATCAAAGCTTCAGATCCAAATCTGACTATAAATCATGTGTTATAACTAAATCACAGTTTGTTGTTCAGTCATGTCAGGCTCTTTGTGACCCCATTTGGGGTTTTCTTTGCAAATATACTGGAGTGGTTTGTCATTTTCTTCTCCAACTTATTTTACAGATGAGGAAACTGAGGCAAACAGGGTTAAATTATTTGCCCAAGGTCACACAGCTAGTACATGTCTGAGGCCAGATGTGAACTCATAAAGATGAGTCTTCCTAACTCTAGGCATGGCACCAATTAGCTGCCCCAAAAATCACAGTATGGAAAGCACTATAAATAAAGGTCTAACTAGGTTGTTGCATCCGGTGCTTAAATGATTGTATTGGTTCTTTTAAAAAAAATAGATTGCCACTAGTTCAATTAAACAATGTGCAGGCAAAAAGATTTAAAGCAGGAAGGAACTCTGAAGTCCATTTAATCGAATCGATTTTATGGGTAAGGAAACCAAGGCTCCAAAAAGTGAAGTGACTTACCCTAGGTCACATAGGTGGTAAATGACAAAGATAGTGCTTTAGCAGAGATTAGGAGCATGGAAATCCCCTGTTGTTTCTAATAGCCCATGTCCTTGAAGTCCTTGATGTCCTTCCTAGCCCAGAAATTGGAATTCTGTGATGCTATCAATGCTGCAGCATTCAGGGAGGACAGAAGTCCAGCAGATTCCTCTGAGCATCTAGAGACCCAAGAGAAGGGACTTCCTTTCCTCCCTATCAAGAAAGAGCCCATGTGGGAATGAGAACAGAAGTTCCCACCGAACCCAAGACTTTTTTCCATGCTTTATGGACCCTCCAGCCCTTCACATGCTCTAAGTAACCAACAGTTCTATTTTCACTTCCATCAGAATCTTTATGACCCAGTTTTTGTCAGATATTTGAGACAAGATGTAACATGAAGTCCTTAGACTTTCATTGGAAGACTTTATTAAGCATTTAAGGGCAAAATAGCTCACATTTATATATGCCTTCAGGTATACAAAGCACTTTTCCACAATAACCCTCTGAAGTAAGTGGTATCCATATTTTACCATTTAGAAAACTTGAGTTTCAGTCTTTCCCCCAGCTCTAAGTATCAGAACCAAAATTTAAAGCTAAATCTTCTAAACACCAGGGCTAACACTCTTTTCAGTAACAGCATAAAGCAAAATACGGTTGTTTTGTTTTTAAAATAAGCTTCAGACTTTCTTAAGCAGAGAATTGTTCTTTCTCTAGTCCTCCCTCAGTTGAATTAAGAGGAAGAAAGGTTTGAGACAGGAAAACTTGGGGGAATCAAGGTGCACCAGATACCGGACAGGTCCTGATGGTAACAAAGACACTGGCAGCTGGGGGTCACTGCACCCAACAGATCAGGAGTTCAGGCCTGTTTAGGAAGGCTGGAAAGGTGGCACAGAAGCTAGTCAGTCAAAAGCATTTTATTAAACACCTACTGTATGCCAGGCAATGTGCTAAATGCTGAAGCTACAAAGAACAGCAAAATAAACAAAAGTTTCAAGTTGTTCACAGTCTAATGGGAGAGACAACATGCAAATAATTGTATATAGATAAGATGCAGAAGGCATAAACTGGAGATAATCAACAGAGGTGAGGCATTGGCAATAAGTGGATGCAAGAAGGGCTTCTTGTAGAAAGTGGGGTTTTAGCTGGAACTTGAAGGAAGCCAAGGAGGCAGAGAGGAGGAAGGAGAGAATTCCCAGCATGGGGGATAGCCAGTTAAAATGCCTTGCACTGGAGATGGAATGCCTTGTTTGAGCATGGAGGCCAATGTCACTGGGTGAAAAAGCATGTGGAGAGGGGGAGGGGCGCTGATAAAGGATTGAACATCAAACAGGAGATTTTCTATTTGATCCTGAAGGTTATAGGGACCCACTAGAGTTTATTGAATAGGAAGGTGATATAATGAGACCTGTGCTCTAGGAAGATAGGTGGGTCTGGGGTTCATCCATGAACCTTTCCACTTGAGTTTCTTTCCAAATGTTGTTGTTCAGTCATTTTTTAAGTCCTTTCCAACTCTTTGTGATCCTGTTTGGGGTTTCTTGGCAGAGATACTGGAATGGTCTGCCATTTCCTTCTCCAATTCGTTTTAGAGATGAGAAAACTGAGGCAAACAGGATTAAATGACCCTAGCCCAGGGTCACACAGCTAGTAAGTATCTGAGGCCAGATTTGAATTCAGGAAGATGACTCTTCCCAACTCCAAGCCCAGCACTCTATTCACAGCACCACCTAGCTGCCCTTTCCAAGAGTTAGAAGGATAAAATGGTTTGGGGACATGACCTACTTCAGAGATAGAGGAGAAAAAAACCTTACCCTAGCTGGACTGGATCTAGATGTGGGTACAGAAAATGAGAACTGGTCCTCTTCACTCCAAAGTATGTTCTACACACATACACACACACACACACACACACACACACACACACACACACACACATACACACACACACTTCCCCAGTTAGCTGGCAGCAGCTGTCCCTCTATGTTGGCATCAGTCAGTGGCACATTGACATTGGCTGCAAGTCTGCCCAGATCCACCACAGCACATAAATAGGATTTCTTGCCGCTGCTATTTGGACACCTAGGCAAAGGAAACTGGAGAGCCTATGGTATCATTAGCCTCGGCTGCACCCCATTCCTATACCTGTACAGGGTGTCCCTAAAGTCTAGACACATAGGAAATCTCATTAACTATGTATTTTTTCTCTTTTTTTTGGTCAGTTGCCTGTTTTTAAAAAATTATTTATTTACTTTTGGTTTATAACATTCAATTCCATAATCCCTTGAGTTCCAAATTTTCTCCCCCTCCGTCTCCTCTTCCCTTTCCCCCCACGGTGGCATGCAATCCGAACTATTCGTCTTTTCAAGAAAAGAAATGAATGAAATTTTCAACAACATTTTATTTAATTAGCATAAATTTTAGCCATGACAATTTCATATGGAATAAAAGTTTTCATTAGCTACTGGAGACTATTTTCCATATTAATGGGATTTATTAAATTAATTAATGAGATTTCCTATGTGTCTCCTATGTCTTCCTATGAAATATCAGTTATGCTAATTAAATAAAATGTTGTTGAAAATTTCATTATTTCATTTCTTGAAAATATGCATACTTAATGAGATTTCCTATGTGTCTAGACTTTAGGGACAATCTTCTTCCCGCAATGAGCACCGTGACTTGACTCATGAGCTCCCCCTCCAGGTTTCCTACTGCAACCATCCTCTTATCCTGAGAAAAGGGTTAGCCTCTACTCCCAGACATCAGCACACAGCCCTTCTTTAGACTTTTCCAATGTTTTTATTGTTATCACTAAAGGAAAACATATAGAGCTGCAAAATAGCAACTGAGAGGGGAAATGACAAAGATCTAGGAGTCTGCAAGCTCTTTCTCAGCTCCCTTCTGTCCTTGATTAAACCCCCTTTCTTCCATCCAGACCAGCGTTCTTCATTATTTTTATGCTTTGACTCCTCTGGCAGTCTGGCAAAGCCTACAGATCACTTCTCAGGACAAATTTTTAAAAATAATGGTAATTGAAGGAAATACTAAATTTCAGCTTGAGATTAGTGAGAATAAAGAGAATTTTTCCCATCCAAACTTGCAGGCTCCTTGCCCCCCTGAAATCTATCCTGAGATGCCCGGTTAAAAACTCTAGATCTGGTCTGAAAACAGCCAGCGTAAACTCACACTTATGCTTTATGTTTTGCAAAGCACTTTACAAATATAATAATAGCAGTTAACATCTGTGTAGTACTTACTATGTGCCAGGCAATGTGCAAATACATTTACAAATGTATATCATTTGGTCCTCACAACAATGCTTGGAAATAGGTGATATTATTCTTCCCATTTTACAGATGAGGAAACTAAAGCAAACTGAGGTTAAGTGACTTGCCCAGCTAATAAGTGTGTGAGATCAGATTTGTTTGAACTCAGGTCTCTTGGGTTCCTGGCTCAGGTTACACTATTAGCAAGGATTTGAACTCACACCTTCCTAGCTCCAACTCTAAAGTTTATTTGCCTTCCTAAAAGCTCTTGTCTTCCTGAGATAAATTTAGCTTGTGAATGGGCTATTAGGATCTTCAGCAGCTTTTAGAATCAGAGAGAGAATCCAATCTCTGGGCTTAGGTTCTCCTGGCTTCAGGAAGGCACTTCTTCTCTGACTAATCCTCCAAAGATTTCTCCCCTGGGACATCCTGAAAGAATGCTATAGATACAGCCTTCATCTGACCCAAAGATGTCTGGGCCCTTCTGAAAGTGCCCTGGTTTCCTGGATTAAAGGGATAAAAAGACTCTCCTCTATTAAAATTTGGTTTTGGTAGGCAATTGGGGTCAAGTGACTTTCTCAGGGTCACACAGCTAGTAAGTGTTAAATGTGTGAGGCCAGATTTGACTCCTCCTGACTCCAGGGTCAGTGCTCTATCCACTGTGCCACCTATCTGTCCCCCACTACTCCCCTTACACTTTTAAAGATTCTTCTCCTGGTTCAGGTTTTCCTGAACTAAGTAGGATTCCTTCATCACAGCCACCCCCTCCACACACACACAGTTTATTCTCTCCACTCCCCACAAGCCCACTCCAAATGTCCCCAGCCTCATTAATAAAAATAATTTGTATTTATACAATACTTTAAGTGATTTGGGATATCTCTAGAGAAGACAGTCTTTACAAAGGGATGGGGAACCTGTTGCCTTGAGCCCACACGTAGCCCTAGAGGTCCTCAAGTGCAGCCCTTTGACTGAATCCAAACTTCACAGAACAAATCCCCTTAATAAAAGGATTTGTTCTGTAAAACATGCCAGAAGAGGGCTAAGTCAATAGGATCCAACATCATGTCAGGGCTAACTCTGCCAAGGTAGGAAGTTCACTGGACAACCTAAGGAACACAGGATGACCAGAGAAAAGCTGAAGCTGGCATGGGGGTGAGTCAGGAAGATTGGTCTGATGGGGCTGAGCCAATATCAACTAGGTTAAGGCAGGGAACACTAGGGGAGACAGAGCTGACATTAACCAATTGGCCAAAGACTTAACTTGTTACAGTAAACTTTTACAACATCAAGGTTTGGGTTTAACAGTGATACATCAATGTCATAAGTTCAAGAACAGAGTTGGCTGGAGTAACTTCATGTTCTGTATCCCCAAACCCCTGTGTGACTGGCTTCAAATACAGAAAAAAAAAAGTATTCAAAATCAGAACAGTGAACCAGGAGACCATATACACAGGATGTCTGCAAAGCCTAGTGTGGGACCAAGAACCCAACTATAGACTACTTGCTATGCCAGGCTTTTATTTTTATACTTGCTCTATTTCAGAGGAGGTCAGCTTATTTGTGGTACATAATCAAATCCATGTAATAATGTTCCACATTATAAAAACAGTTTCCATTTCTTTGTGTGAAACTCATTTTTGATATACTTGCATCATTAAATATCATCCCATTCACATTTACAGAGATGTACCATAATGTCATGGATGTAGAGCTGGCCTCCAATTCAGAAAGATCTGGGTTCAAGCCCTGCCTCTGACACTTACTGACTGTGCACTCATGGGCACTCAATGGGTTCTAGGCAACCCTCTCAAATGGGAAGCTACAGAGGAGATGCTGAGCTGCATCAGGAGAGGGGGTTTCCTCACCTGGAAGTTCACTACATCAATGAAATTTCCTATCTTCATGGCATTCCCATAAAGCAAAAGGCCATGGATATGATTATCTTCATTTTACAATTGAAAAGGCTGCCTGAGAGGTGGCTAGGTGGCCCAGCAAATAGAGCACTGGCCCTGGAGTCAGGAGGACCTGAGTTCAAATTCGGCCTCAGACACTTAACACAAAACTGGCCTGTGACCTTGGGCAAGTCACTTAACCCCAATTGCCCCTCCAAAAAAAGAAAAAAGAAAGAAAAGACTGCCTGGGGAGTCTTCCATCTCCTTCCTCTTCCTCAACCCTTGCCACCATCCTAACCCAGTAAGACCTGCTCTCCACCCAGTGATCAGACTTAGGGTAAACCGGTTGGTAATTAACTGACTAAACAGAGAATTAGGAGTAAAGGTGAATCTAGAATCTGGGCTTCCTGCCTTGCTCAAAGGCTCATGCAGCCCTATATATCTGCATTATTTTGTGAACAGTGATAGGGAAAGGAGAGAGAGATGCTTCCAATAATATAAAAAGTGTATTGGACTCAGAGCTGGAAGGAACCTTGGAACTCAAGTCATTTGAATTGTGCCCAACTCTCCATGAGCCCATTTAGGGTTTTCTTAGCAGAGATACTGGAGGGGGTTGCCATTTCCTTCTCTAGCTCATTTTACAGATGAGTAAGGGTTAAGCAGGGTTAAGTGACTTGCCCAGGGTCACACAGCTTGTCAGTATCTGAGGCCATGAAGTTGAGTCTTCTTGACTCCAGGCCCAGCCCTCTATGTACTATGGTACCACCTAGCCGTCCCTCATCAAATCCAACCTCTCCCATTTTAGAAATGTACAATTTAAGGCCCAGAGAGGTTGAGATTTTCCAATGACCATACAACTAGCAAGTGTCAGAGATGAGGTTTGAATTAAGGCCAATGTTCTCTCCACTAAACTGTGCTGCCTCAGGAAAAAAAAATAGCTCTGCTTTGTCCACTCACCCTTTTTGTACTCGTCTCCCCTAGGTGGTGAAAAATGGGTGATTGGAGTTTCCTGGGGAACATCTTGGAGGAGGTAAATGAGCACTCCACGGTCATCGGCAGGGTCTGGCTCACCGTCCTCTTCATCTTCCGGATCCTCATCCTGGGCACGGCCGCAGAATTTGTGTGGGGAGACGAGCAGTCAGACTTCGTGTGCAACACCCAGCAACCAGGTTGTGAGAATGTCTGCTACGATGAGGCTTTCCCCATCTCCCACATCCGCCTCTGGGTCTTACAGATCATATTCGTCTCCACTCCATCCCTGGTGTACGTGGGCCATGCGGTGCACCATGTCCGTATGGAAGAAAAGCGGAAGGAGAGGGAAGCTGAGGAGATGTGCCAGCAGTCCGGGGGCAATGGTGAGAGGCTGCCGTTAGCCCTGGATCAAGGCAGTACCAAGAAGAGTAGCAACAGTACCAAGGGCACCAAAAAGTTCCGTCTGGAAGGGACTCTCTTGAGGACCTACATCTGCCACATCATCTTCAAGACTCTCTTTGAGGTGGGCTTCATCGTGGGCCATTACTTCTTGTATGGTTTTCGGATCCTGCCCTTGTATCAGTGTAGCCGATGGCCTTGCCCCAACGTGGTGGACTGCTTCGTGTCAAGACCCACCGAGAAGACCATTTTCATCCTTTTCATGCTGTCTGTGGCCTCTGTGTCCCTCTTCCTCAACATCATGGAAATCAGCCACCTGGGCATGAAGAGAATTCGATCTGCTTTCAATAGACCTGCCGAGCAACCCCTGGGGGAGATCCCCGAGAAATCCCTCCACTCCATTGCTGTCTCCTCCATCCAAAAGGCCAAGGGCTACCAGCTCCTAGAAGAAGAGAAAATCGTATCCCACTATTTCCCTCTGACTGAGGTTGGGGTAGTGGAGACGAGACCTCTGGCTGCCACGCCTTTCAGTCGTTTCGAAGAGAAGATTGGCACTGGACCTTTGGGAGATCTGTCCCGGGCTTACACGGAAACGCTTCCTTCCTATGCTCAAGTAGGAGAACAGGAAGTAGAGGCAGAGCGTGAAGAAGAGGAGGCAGAGGCCCCGCCAGAAGAGGAAGAGAAGAGGCAGGAACCAGAGGCAGTGACCCCGGAGGCTCCAGAGGCCACTGTGGGGCAGGAAGAGGAGAAAGAGAAGGCAGGGACCCCAGTAGAAAAGAAGGCAGGAGACAAGCAAGAGCTGCCAGTGGAGAAGGCTCCACTGTGCCCAGAGCTGGCAGCAGACGACACCAGACCCCTCAGCCGGCTAAGCAAAGCCAGCAGCCGGGCAAGGTCGGATGATTTGACTGTATGAGAAGGAACCAAACAAGCACAAAGCAAAGAAGGAAGGCAAGAGAAGAAAAGATTTTTTAAATGATTTGAGTATTATTTCCCATTCTTTTACCCCTCACTTGGAATGGTTCTCTAGCGTAATGGTAGATGAAGCCTGCTATGAAATGACCCCTTTCTAGAAACTCTTTCCTTTCTCCAGAGGCCATCAAAGCAGACCCATTACCTTGAGGCCAAATTAGCATCCCCAAGTGCCAGAAGTTTTCCACACTCCTTCACCCCAAAGTCTTTCTTGGCCCCATTTTATCTCCGGAGCCCATCTGACCAGAGCTCTGGAGTGGCTAAGAGTCCTAGTCTTCTCACTGCCCCAGGAGCCATGATAGATACTGAATGATTTTGTGTGTTCCTCATGGAAGATGTCTCATTTGTTTTGTAGTAACATTTTGTCAACCTTGTAGCCAAGTCACAACTGTTTTACAATTTAGGGAATAGAATAGAGCCCACCAAATTCTGTACAAATTCTGTACGATTTCAAGTCATCAAGCTAGGAATTCCCTGGGTTCTCACTGGGTCGATGTTGGAGGCCCCTTTGGCCTCAGGTCACTCCCTAAACTAGAGCTCCTTCAGAGGAAGAGAAGTGTTATACCCTAAACTCTCCCCTCAGCCTATTAAACAGCCTTTCTTAGTCAACATGGTCTTGGGGGCATCTTCACACTTTCCCTTCCTTTCCCTTCCCTTCCCTCATTATTTTCTGATCCCTTTGTTCTCTCTTCAAGGACCAGTAGTTTAGCCAGATATCTGAACTTTCATCAAAGCCTGAGATCAGACTCAGTCCCAGCAGGAGAGGCGCCAGCTGGAGGTGACTCCCAGACAGAGCTGGCCCTTCAGCAGACAACATGTCCCTTTGAACAAAGCCATCAGAAAAGGGAGTCCCACACCAGGTGGTATGGACAGCCTTCTGAGACTGTTCCCAGGCACTGTATATGCATTATATATGCAAAAGCAAGCGTCATAGTGACAGAATCAGTGTCATAAGTGAAATTTTGGAAGCACGTTGTCTAAAGGCAACCATTTTGACAAGGGCTGACCTGTTCCCTGAGAAGAAGCAGACATAAGGAAACCAGAATTTCCTACTCAAAACAAGCCATAGGTTAACTTCAACCTTGTCCAGAAAGCAGGCCTGACACAGTGGATAGAGTGCTGGGTCCTGAAGTCAGGAAGACTCAAGTTCAAATCTGACCTCAGGCAGTTACCAGCTATGTGACCCTGGGCAAGTCACTTAATCCCATTTGCCTCAGTTTTCTCATTTATAATATGAGCTAGAGAAGGAACTGTTTCTCCAGTATCTTTGCAACAACAACAAAAACCCACATGGGGTCATGAGTAGTTGAATGTGACTGAAAAACACACTGAACGGTGACAAGGTGCTGGAGAGATTACGTTGAGCAAAGTCGTGAAGTAGCAGAAGGCTGTCTTCCAAGGTTTCTTTCTGCTCCCATTTCTCTCCATCTTTTTGTTTCTCCCCGCCTCTGGTTGCCTAAGATTTCTCACACTATTGCCCTATCCAAGCCTGTCTTCCCAGTGGGCAATGTCCCCACACTCCAAAATTTACCTTCCTTCCTCCTTTACATCAAAATCCCTGTTCCCTTTGTGCCTCCATTCTCTCAGCTGCCACAAAGGAAAAAGATCTGAAACAATTCACACTAAGATCCTTTGTGTGTTGGAGTGGAGAGTAGAATATTTGCCTCTTTTTTCTTTTTTGGGGGGGAGGGGTTGGGGGGAGGACAGTGCCTTAGATCAAAGGGAGACAGGTCAGAAAGTGTGGCAGATGGGTCAGGAAAGATACATTCTGACAGGATGCCCTTTCTGATCCCCTGGAATCTCACCACTGTCAGCAATACTTACTTCATCAAACTCCCCGAATAAGAATTCCAATGAACTTGACCCAGTGATTCCATCCATAAACAGCTAAGGCAGGATCACTAGGCTTCCCTGTCCAGGAAGGTGAGAAAGTTCCCTCCATAGTGAGAAAGTCTGCAACTTTGTTCCTGAAGGTCCATTTTCATGGGGGGGGGGGGGGGGGAGGGAATTAATGGGAGCCAAATCAGTGGAATGCTGCTGTCCATCTCCTTACTAGTTAAGAAGGAAAAGAAAGCAAATCTGTATGGCTAAGGGAAGCTGCTTCCTGTTATGTGGACCCATTCACGCATGTGAATGCTACTGGCATTTTGCTACAGCTGCTGCTGTTGTTACATTTGTTCGTGTTTCTGAACATTTGCCATTCAATGGCTAAGACAACAACTTGGCTTAATGTTTACTCCCCTAAAAGAGTATATCGGGTTAGCTCTCCATCTGTACTCATCAGGAGAAACAGGCTGAGCCAGTAACAAGAGAAATGCTCGCTGAAGTTAAGAAACCCTGGATTCTTCTAATTCCACTTCTTGCTGGGTAACTTCTGTCCAGTCCCATCATCTCTCTGTGCCTGTTTTCTGTCTATAGAAAGGATAAGACTTGTTGCTTCTCTGCCTCCCAGGGATGTCGTGAGGATTACACTCTGTCTGCTGCCGAACGCTTGGAGTAAACCAGTCTCTGGAGACCACGGTGCATTTATTGTGAGGGCTTACAGGCAGGAACAGATACTGCTGGAACGGTCTTGCAGGGAATCCACTTGAACCTCACATGTTGCTTCGCGGTAGCCTTAGGGTGTGTTTGGTTTACTGAGGGAGGTAGAAACTCTCCCGATGAATTCTCTTTGAAGAGCGTTATCCTGACCCGGGGGAATAGGCGCCAGTTTTGAACTTGGAGTCAGAAGACCCGGTTTGAATCCCAGCTTCGCAGCTCGCTGACTTATTCGTGAGAGCGGCAAAGTCGCCTTAACGTCTTTGAAACTCCCGTTTCCACATCTATAAAATGCTGGGGCTGGACTGGAGGACTTCTTATGTCTCTTCTCGCTCACCTGTGAGTTTATGAAACGGTAGTCCTGGGCACGCATCTCCACTCAAGAACTTACAGCTCTTTCTACTCAGAGAAGAGTGGGGACAGAATGGTAAGTGCTTCTCTCCCCCAGAAAACGCCCTTAATACCACATCTTTCCAAAAGAGCTACCGCAGAGCTGTGGTCTTGATTCCCATGTCAGTGGTGAAACTCGACCCATACGGAGTGGGTCCCAGGCCAGGGGCTTCTGAAGCAGATGGCATTTAATAAACATAAGCCAGCCTGAGCCCAGATTATCACCTCCCAGAGTTCCACTTGGTATAAGTGCTATGCCTTCCCCAGCTCCTGGGTCATGTCCCTTGTTAGATAAATGATCAAAGAACAAGGCAAGGGAACCGAGCAAGAAATGGACATTTTAGGGAGATTGCCCTCTGGAGCCTACTCCACACTGAAAATAGCAAAAGGGTCCTTCACTCCAAAAGAAAGACCAGTTCTCAAAAGCAACTGGGGGAAACCAATGACCAAGGGAATAAGAACTAGGTTACAGCCCACCTGGAAATGTCAGTAAGCACAACCAAGAGCTACAAAACGGAAACCTCAAAGATGCATCTTCTCTGCCAAGCTGGGATGAGGCAGTGTGCTACAGTGGGAAGAGAGGCAGAGGCTTTGGAGTCAGAGGATCTCAGTTCAAATCCTGCCTCTGATACATAATAGCTGTGCAATTTGTGGCAAATCACTTAATTTCCACAGGCACCAGTTTCCTCATCTGTAAAATGAAAGGTCAAGACCAGATGGTCCCTGAGGTCCCTTCCAGTTCTCCATTTATTATCCTATGGGCCTACGTTGTGGAAAAACCACTCCACCTACCTACGTCACATGACTTTTGTGAGGATGAAATGAGAAAGTCATTGAAAATGGTCAAATGCTCTACAAATGTAGCTTACTGTTGAAGACCTACTTTCTATGTTTCAGATTGGGCCCCTCTGCTCCTCATACATGACAGAGGCAGCCAGGGCAGTTCTGGGCAAGAACTAAGCCTTAGCTAATGTGGGCCCTGAGAATCAGGCTGTTCCCCACCTAGGGATTCCACCCCCAACTTGGAAACATAGTAGGGGTAAGAGTCATAAGAGGTGACTCTGTCTGCCTTGAATGAAGGATACCAAGCAAATAATTTATCTGCTCTAAGCTTTGATTTCCTTTTAAGTAAATTAAGGGTTATACCTACCTCTTCCCAGCCTCACAAGGTTGTCAAGAGGGCATAATACTTATGTGAAGTGAATTGAATTTCTTGGAAGAAAATTACAATTGTGAACAAAAGAATAAAAGAAAACCCTACTAACTTAGAATCTAAGTGAGTGGGAGGAAGGGGGAAAAGACATATTCAGATTAAGGAGAAGTCCAAATTACATACTGGAGAGTCATTCCTTCCAAGTTGTGTGCATATTATAAACTCTGGTCCGTGTACTTATACTGTAGTGAATCTGTGGTCATATCCATGATCACTCTGGTACAGAACACAAGTCATCCATCCACCCCTAGGTAACCTATGCAGTTACTTCCCATATCCTTCCATTAATTCTTCATAGTGGAACTACCCAATGCAATGGAGAACTTCCTCTGGTATTTTTTTCTATTTTTGAGAATACATGTGCTACACTTAACTGCCTATTTGTTACCTCTATCCTTGCTACATGACAGACCAACCTCTTTTTATGACTGTATACATCTTCAATTGGCAGCTATGTGGTACAGTGGATAGAGTGCCAGGCCTCAAGTCAGGAAGACTCTTCTTCCTGAGTTCAAATCTGGCCTCAGACACTTACTAGCTATGTGACCCTGGGCAAGTCACTTAACCCTATTTGCCTCAGTTTCCTCATTTGTAAAAGGAGCTGGAGAAGGACATGGCAAACCTCTCCAGCATCTCTGCCAAGAAAACTCCAAATGGGGTCACAAAGAGTTGGACACAAATGAACAATAAAAACATCTTCAATGATGTCTTTTATGCTATTTCTTATATTTAAGTCATACAGAGGCCCATTTTCACTCACAATGGGCCTTTCTATTGTCCTGTAGGGCACATGAAATTGTCATTTTTCAGAGATCATAGTGCCCTTGCTTCAAGAGAATATTGATTTTTAAAAGATAAGCCTCTCTAGGAAAGAACATTGAAATTCCTACACATTTCATAAATACAATATAGGCTTATCCTCTTCTACTGAATGCTGGGTCCAGTTCATTGTTCATCTTTGGCACCTGTCCAAGATTTATGTGTTGATAAACTAATTCAATGGATTAATTGTCCAATTACATGTCATAATCTCCATAGTATTTATTCTTCCTCTGCTTTGTTTTCCCTATTTAAATGGCTGGGCCAATCTCTTTCAGGTTATTATGGGCCACATTGAGAGGATCCCATAATGTCCCAGGGTTCAGTGCAATCAGCACAATGTCATTTGCAAGCAGAAGAATCAGTATAACCTCTGTGTTAATGGAGAACTCTAACTTCTGTTTGGACCTTATGCAGGACATCCACCACCCACTCTTCTACTGACTGTCTTTAACAAGCTTATGTTGTCCTTTCTTTTTGATTATCTATTTGATGCAGATACAAAACTCAATATTGACAAAGTCTTTTCTTTTTCTTTTCTTTTTTTTAAGACTAGATCTCCCTATATCACCCAGGTCAGAAGGGCAGTGGCCACTCACAGGTTTAATCCCACTACTTATAACAGGTGCCTTAACCTGTTCTCTTCCCAAGCCAGACCAATTGGCCCCTCTTTAGGCAGTCTGTTGACCCCATGCTCCTGGGGGCTCACCATATTGGTGCTGAACTTAGAAACCCAAATGACTTTGGACCTATTGCAGTTCAGAATTACTGAGTTCAAGCTATCTACCTGCCTCAATCTCCCCTAACAGCAGGGATGATAGTTGTAGTGGTATATAGGGTTCACATTTACTAGAACTTGGTTTTAGCCCAGCCCTGGTTGCTTAAACTGCATTGGTTCTTCTGCAGTGTACCAGGAGCAGAGAGGCCCTTTTGGTATATGCTACCACCCCTGACAAGAACAAATATTTTTTTCTATAAAATGTTACTCTTATGACTCATCTTGGCAAAGAGGTAATCCTGGATTCTCAAAGACCATAACAATGGAGCACAAAGTCTAGGAAGATCTTTTAAGCTGGAAAGGCATTGCATATGCTTCCAGGAAAACACTCTCTGTTGTGTGGATACCAGCCTAACAGACAGCAAAAAGACTCATCACCAAAAAGTTAGCAACTCTGGTTTGAGTCTTTTGGTGATGATAACTCATGAAACAGATGAAAAATATAAAACTTTGCTATTGATGGAATGGTGGAAAGTGGAAATATTAAAATATAACTCTTCCTACTCTAAATGTGCTGTCTTTGTTCAATGCCAGATACACTACTGAAGGAATTCAATCATACTTACATTAGTATTCTCATTATAATTAAATCAGACTACATAAAGAAGGTACAGCGAAATGGAAGGAAAACTTACAGGTTATCCACAGAAAAGTAAAGAAGAGTTATTGGGGTTATTGGTTCACTATGTGTCGAAAGGCAAGAGGAAATAGCATTTCATGAGATTCTTGGAGCTGTTGCCTTAAGGGACTTACAGAATATATAAACAAGCCCATTACCATGTGATAACTACAACTTTGAGCTGCTATTTTTTTAAAGGATTAAGCATAGAGAAATCATATGAAGAACCTGACAAGATCCTCCAAACCAAGACAATTTATGCCTTGGTATTCAATAACTTCAATATAAAAGTAAGAAAGGGATAAGAGAGAAAAATGTGATAAAAAAAATTTTTTTAGGATAAAGTTAAATGGTCAAAGATTACTAAGAAGCCTCCCACCTGTGTATTATGAATACTTGCTTCAAAAAAAAAGCAGTTAAAAGGCATTGGATATAGAAAACAAACAAAACCCAGGAAATTATTATGAGATACATTTTAGAATCAGTTGTCTGCCTGCAATGATATAGGACAAAAGGCAAGATGAATGCCAAATTAGAAGAAAAGATGAAGAGTTCTGTAGAATTACAGTCATTTTATCCTGTTTTTAAAAGTTGTTGACTAAGAAATGAGAAATGGACAAAGGAAAAGACATTGACTCTGATTATCACTATATCTTAGAGAAAGTAAACTCTCTACATTAAACATAGATACATAATACATTTAGTACAATTTAATACAGTGAAGAGATGAAAAGGACACAGAAGCCACTTCAGGCAACAACAAACCCTTATTTCCCTTCTAAGAAGAGAAACAAGCAAGGAAGGGCAATTCCAGGGTTGGGGGGAGGGGTTGTTTGTTTTCCTTTTTTATGCAAGTTCATTTATTATGTAATAGGATGATGGAAGATTATAAGCATCACAAATCAACAAAAAATAGTTGAGGTGAGAAAAATCTGCAAAGAGTCTGGAATGATAGCCAATTAAAGCAGATCACTGAAAGAACAAAGAACAACAAATAGATGTGAAGTGGACCAGATCTGCCATCATTTCTGTGGTCATCTGGTCTCATCAGTCAGTAACAATGACTGAACCAGAGCATTTAGACTCTACACTTCAATACTATGGAACTTAAGACCATTAAGTTAGAAAAAGTGACAAAATCTGATGAAATATAAATAGAAGAAATTGATCCTTGAGATGCCACAATGTTAAATGTAATCAGGGATTGATTTTCAGAATATCTCAGATCATGGAAGATCACAAAAAATTATAGATAGTACTATTACTTGTAAGTATAATTACCAACTCACATACCTACTTTCTCTTCTTTAATAAGTCTTTCTGAAAATGATCTATGTCCACACTGAAAGTATCCTTGATGAAAATATGGCATGACAACAAGTAGGTTTTCTCAAAACAATTTTCCACGTCAGATTCCATATTCAGAATAATATAACTGACTTGGAGGAGTGGAGAATTTCAGATTCCATAGCGCTTATGTCTATTGTGTGCTGACTACCTAAAAAAGCATTTGATTCAGTAGAGGAAACTTCAATACTAAAAACTTTCTCAAAGTATCTCCCAAGTGTGTATCAATGTAATAAAAGATTCCATTATAGATATTACAAGGCAAATAACTTTGTCCAAAAATATGTTGAGTATTAAAAGGTATATATCCGTATAGATATAGATATATGTGTGTATGTCTATATGGGGAGAGAGACGGGGGGGGGGGGGGAGAAAAGAAGATGCAAAGAAAAAAAAAGAGGTTAATCAGTTAAAAAAAAAGATTCACAATATACCCTTATAAGAATATACAACAAATTTGCAATCCCTCATATGTGCAAGAATTAGCTGTTAAAACCAGCACTAACATGATTTTAAGTATATGACTTCAATTTCTAAAATAGCCTTTAACTTGTGAGACAAGTGAACAAGTGGGTATGGAAAGGTCATTAGCAACTCTTACCAGTTATAACTCTTATTAGTTCTATACTCACTTCTAATACTGAGAAAGTTGTAGTCGTTGCCATGGATGTCATAAAAGCCACCCATGAGGCACGTGTGAAGTGAGGTAGGCACCATCATTCCCCACTCTTCACCTAACACTCTTGTCTCTCACACCATCCTGTATTGTATTTCAGTTATCGCTATTAGTGAAGTTCAAATAAAAGAGGCTAGAGGAAACATTCCTCTAATTTTAAATGCAGACCCTATACAGTATAAGGAGGAAATGTATAATGACCCAAGCATAGGAGTTTTCCCTACAGGTGATCAATTACATATTAACTGAACAGGGAAACGGCAAGAAAACAGAGAAAAGAGAAGAATCATAACTAGGGGAGAGTGAACAAGGTTCTAACCAAGAATGCTCAAATTTAGAGGGTGCAAAAATTAAAAATACTGATTTTAAAAGATTGTATAATTTTAAATTTGTTATGTGTACAATGAAATTGCCTTTCACTTAGTAGGAGGGAAAACAAATCTCAGTTTAGCTCCTAGTTAATAAGGATAACTCATTTAAATAGGAACATATCAGATGATTTCTTACTCCCTCAGATGACCACACCCAAGGAATGCTTCTCCTCAGCCGTGACCTTACATTGTCTTAGGGTCTCTGCCTCACAGGGCTGGAGTTGAAGACCTCTCCCCTCATGGGGAGCAGTGTCTCAGAGTCTCTCCCTACCACAATTGAACCAGTGTCACAGGGGTTCTCCCTATGCAGTTTTTTCCTGGGCTCTTGAGAATTCCTAAGTTGATTTGAAGGTATACTTTTGAAGCTTGCCCTGGGTGTCAAAAATTCTGGTTACAGATCAAGAAAATAGCAACTTCATAGTTGTTTATGAGGTAGACAACATCTTTAGCAATAAGCATTCACTCTGCAACTCTGAATGAAAGGCTATTTAAGCTAGGGGTGAAGAGGATGTGGTATTAAATCATGAAAGTGGATGCCAAATTAAAAGAATTCTTATAATCCTGGGCTTAGACCCAGAGTGTTCTAGAAGGGGAAGAAGAGCTCCCTTGAGGAGACACTTGCTCTGCCTCAGTTTTTCTACAGATGACATGAGTGAGGACCAAAGTATAAAGCACATTGAGAGTCACAAACAAATGTTCTGAGAAGACTTGGGGCAAAGGAGAAAGGCAACAAAGGGGTTATAGTCCTGGATTGTCCAAATTCCCCCAAATCTTTTCTCCTGTACAGCTAAGCCATGTGTAGTAGTATTTATGAAACAAAAATAAATATAATTGACCTGACTTTTTACCATCCTTGACTTTTTTTTTGATATTCCATTAAAACCAAACTGATTAGTGCCTTCTGTAATTCCTAGTTGTTATGTCCAAACAAAAAATACTTCTAATGATAGTAGCTAACATTTATGTTGTTTGTCTTTCATTCCAAAGAGGACCAATGACATCACGGGGTGAGGTCTTGACTCAGGTGTGAGTAGGATTTAAGTGAGGCAGATTTCTACAAAGTCATCGACCTCATTCTCTCTTCCTTAGTCATTGAAGTTCAGTGGCAAGACAAAAGTCTGTATGGTTGGCAATTGCCTGGAGTGCATTGGATGACCTTGGCATCTTCGATGCCTGACCAAGCTCTAAGTACTCCACAACACCTACTTCAGTTACCTTCATAGCTGTTGGGAAAAAATTGTTCTCATCTGCCCATCCCACCAGGGGACGTCTTTACATGCTTGGGGTGGACATCACCCTAACTCACTGGTGGGTTTGGTCCTATTGGTTAATCTCAGCCTGATTTAGTCCATCTACTGACAGGGTTTACTGAGGTGTGGCTGTTGTGCATGCTACAGTGAGAGTTGAATAGAGGTGGACACCAAAGGTGGATGAGCAACCCTGAAAAGGACTCCGCAAGCCCTCACGCCAGAGGTGCTAGTCCTCCCTGGACAGCCCATACACCCTAACTAGCAATTATATAGCACTTACTATATACACCTCAACTAACATTTATATAGCACTTACTATATATATATATATATACCTCAACTAACATTTATATAACACTTACTAAGTGCCAGGCACTGTGCTAAATGCTTACAATTAGTATCTCACTTGATCCTCACAACAACCCTTGGAAGAAAATGCTATTATCATCCCCAGTTTACAGATGAGGAAAATGAAGCAAACAGAGGTTAAGTGACTTGCCCAGGGTAACTATCTAGTAAATACCAGAGACTAGATTTGAAATTGGGTGTTACTGACTCCAAGTCAATCTCTATGTACACTATGGCGCCACCTACTGGCCAGATCTTCTATATCTGAATTTTCAACATGCCCATCTTGCTACATCTAACATTCTATAGTTCTACTACGACCAAAGTCAGAATGAACGCTTCTAAGGCCCAGTGCCCTAACTGTCCCTGATAGATACATATTGCTCTTACTCTTTTCCTACTAAAAAATAATAGGTCCAAAAGTCAGACATATGTCATAGGTGTAAGCAGGCAGTGTGCCATCATGAAAGAAGTCAAGAGACCTAGCTAGATATCATCCCCCCTTCTGTCATAAATGCAAATGTTACCCTCCCCCCTCACACCAAGAGCCAGAAGGTTTTCCACTAAAATACACAAAGTAAATTTAAAAAAAAACACTTGCAAGGGGAAGCTAGGTGGCTTCCTTCATTCTTTCTTCCTTAGTCATTGAAGTCCAGTGGCAAGACAAAAGTCTGGATGGTTGGCAATTGCCTGGAGTGCATAGAGCACCTCAGTGAATAGAGCACCAGCCCTAGATTCAGGAGGACCTGAGTTCAAATCTAGCCTCAAACACTTAACACTAGCCATGTGACCTTGGGCAAGTCACTTAACCCCAATTGCCCTGCCTTCCCCCCTCCAAAAAAAAAGCACTCAGAATTCTCTGTCAAAGATTCCAGAGTTCCCCACTCCCCTACCCAGCCAATTTATACTCAGATTATTTTGAGAAATGAAAGGCATACTAAAGTCCCAGGGCAAGAAGGAGTTAACAGTGCAGACACTGTATAGTTGCATAATAATAAAAATAGCTCACATTTATATAGTACATTAGCTAAGTAGATAAAGTATTGATATCCCCAGTTACTGATGAGACTGAAACTCAGACAAGTCAATGACTCAGTAAATGTCAGAATTTATGCTTTAAACCAGGCCTTCTGATGCCAAGTCCACTAGACTTTTGACTGTCTCCCTAACATTAGCCTATATCTGAATTCAGACCTCTCCAAAAGTTCTAAGGGTCCCAAGACTTAACAGCCAGACTGCTCCTTCCCAGCTGAAGGAAGTGCTTTAAGAAAGACTGAGACTACCTTTTCACCTTCTCACCCATAATCCACAGTTTTCCAAACTATGGAACATCTTCCCCAGCAGTGTGGCACGAGAACCTTGGGACTGGGGAGGTGATGAAGAAAGGGATAAAATTATGGCATATTTTAATTATATGTACTACATAAATGTATCCTTTTGTCAATGAAAACAAAGCTCAGATCAGAGTTCACAAAGGTAAGAGTGCCACCATGAATTCCCTCCAACTCATAGTGAGTATAACAAGCAAGTATTTCTATGGCATGCACAAACAGGGTCAAACTCAAAACACAGCCTTCTGTATTTTAAGATGAAATGTGTAAAATCAAAGTTAAACAATTTTTGTGTAGAAGTTAAAAATACCACAATATCTGTTACACTCAATATTATTAATTTTGGTAAGTAAAATATGACAGGCTGGTTTCAAAAAACTACAACTTCTAAAAAATTAAAACAACTTGAGAGTCGTCATATATAATCATTTCAAAATTTCCAAAAAGTTGACATTTATCTTTTATTTTTACTGTCTCCAACTTTTAAAAGTGAAATCAGATTCCTTTGTGATAAACAGTTTGAAGAGAAAATCCATTGGAGTAGCTGCAACTAATATAAGCATAAACAATAAAGAGAAAAAAAATAATTCAACTAGTAGAAATACAGAAATACAAAATAAAAGGCCCAGATCAAGAAATTCAATGCAATACATTTGTCTCTGGAATTTACAAATACTATAGATTAACCTATAACTATTATTATGCTCTCCCAGAAGCTTGAGGCTTAAACTTCATAACAGGAAGCAGTATGCAGGATTGCTAAATAGATGTTTCACTTTTCACCTTGGTTCTGCACTGTACAAACAACTTCATCTAGGTCCATGTCTTCTGGCAAGCCAGGGTATGCTCTGGGCTCATTCTCCTGCTGGTAGTTAGTTCTCCTCTCTGATATGAAAACTCCTACTGCCAAACATCTCTGACTGAGGGACCCAGGAGCTCTGGCCTCTTATACTCATATGGTAGCTTCCAAGGTTGGAAATGTCTGTCTCAGCATGAATCATTTGGTCACCTGCACTCAAAAAGAAACACAATGCAGAAAATGCATTCAGCGGCCCAGATTACCTAGCCAATCTCCTCCATTAGCTGCCATATAGTTGTAGATGCCATTCTGCCTAGATGAGTGGAAGGTTGACCCATCCCAAAGTAAGTGTGCCAGAAACTGTCAATACTTTTTTTTTTTGCGTTAGAGTTGAGAAAGTTTATTATTACGCCATTACAGTGGGCAAGAGTCCTTTAAGGGACCTGCGAGTGAGAGGGGTACATGCTTTTACCTTTAAAGGGTAGGGCTGCCATTGTCAGGGCTGACCTGACAGGAGGGGACTCAGTGCATAGACAAAGGTCAGAGCTGACCAAGAGGAGCATGTGAATAGATAGTTTAGATAAGATTTGGGCCAGGTCCTGTCAATACTTTTCAACTAACATAGCACTCTACAACCTGCCACTCTCACTGGGTGGGGAAGATCCAGGACTTACCCAGGGTTTGCTTAGTCACACTATAGTACTAACTTCTTTTAATACAGAGCCATGCATTTCCCTGGAAGTGGCCTAGACTCAGGCTCATGCATTAGCCAGGGAAGATGAAAAAGGTTTGCTATTTATACTCCATTACATGCATTTCATTGGTTTAAGGCTTTGGTCTTTCACAAAAGACCAATAACCCAATAAGGCATAATCACAAGTTTTTGTGGGAGCAGGGAAACAGTTCTAGAGTCTTTGAACCTCTAACAAGAGATAGAGATAGAGATAGAGAGAGAGAGAGAGAGAGAGACAGAGAGACAGAGAGAGAGAGACAGAGAGAGAGAGACAAAGTAACAGAAAGACAAAGAGAGACAGAAACCCAGAGAGAGAAGAAGATAGATAGATAGATAGATAGATAGATAGATAGATAGATAGATAGATAGATAGATAGATAGATAGATAGACAGATAGACAGAGTTCCCATTGGAGAAGGCAAAGGGCACACATGTAACTTAGGAGCCCCAAAGACAAATTTGACCCATGGGGGAGAAAAAAACTACCTTTGGAGTCAGAGGACTTGAATTTAAATCCCTCTCTGACACTTACTACTTCTAGGATGTTAGTTATATCATTAAACCTCCAGGGCCTCAGTTTCTTAATCTGTAAAATGAGAGGTTTAGATGGCCTCTGAGCTCCCTTCCAGCTCTAAATCACCATTTTGACTCAGGGAGACACAACTCAATCCCACTTTCCTCATATATGTCATGAAAGAGGTCTTTAAATTCTAAAGGTTATAACTTCAATATCAAATGTGACCATTCTTTCAAAGTTTAAGTAAATTGAGAAAAATATTCCATCTTTTTTTAATCTACCAAGCATGGCTTTGACATCTTCTTAAAGTACATTTTTTATTTGGTGCCAGAAATTGTGTTGAATCTATAATAACTCTCCCTAGCCATGAAGATAGCATTCCCATAAATAATTGATGATACTAATGCAGAAACTATTGATGAAAATAAAAAGCAAAGTTCCACTTGGAACAACAGTAAAGGCAAGAAAATCTGCTTAATGGTAAGGGGGCACAGTTATTATTAGAAAATATTGAACACAGAAAGTATGCTTAGAGAGTCAAGAAAAAATAAGATTCCTGGATTTTAACCAAATCCTTTAGGATAAAAGAAAATTCTCAGTGAATTGTTTATGATATTGCCTAGGAAGGTCTTACCCATGAAAACTAAGGATGAAGGATTCATGACTCCTCTTCTATTCCATTATCTCCAGAAGATTCCCTGTTCCACATTTGTAGCCAAAAATTCAAAGACAGTCTAAACAATCCACACTGAAATGGTCCAAAAGTAAATCTCTACCTAGGTCATGTGAGAATTCCAAAGATCAGCTTCTCTAAATACAAGTTTTAAGTAGCCCAACTCTCTGCCTATATAAGGCATCCTTCTCCCTTGGACAACAAAAAGGAATATGGACCAAAAGTTATGAAGAAGCCAATTCTGGCCTTATATAAGGAAGAACTTCCTAAAGATTTGAGCTGCTCCTAAGTGGAATGAGCTACCTTATAAGGTAGTGAGTTCCCCATTACAGGAGGCATGCTAGCAGAGTGGGGGCAACCACTTGCCAGGGATGTTGTACTGGGAAATCAGTTATCTCTGGCCAGTTTGGACTAGATGACTTCTGGGATCTTCCCATGCTAAGATTCTGAGTCCAGAAGTAATTTTCTACTAAACTATACTATAACTTGAGAGTTTATAAATTAAACCCTAATTTAAAACACAAACATTACTTTATGATTATTTGGAACATTCAAAAAACCATTCCCAGACCACTGCTTCGCCATTAGGATCATAAACACACACACACACACACACACACACACACACACACACACACACACCAATTAATATGTGAGCTACCAAGCTTGTACCACCTCACCCACCATTGAATCTCAAGGAGACTTTAGAGCTTAAAGCTACAAGCCCATGTCGCTCAGTGGAATTAAAGGTTCAGAAGGACAAAGATCTCTGATAATCACCATTTTTGTTTTGTGGGTAAAACAGGCACTTGAGAGACAGGGTATGTTAAGTGCTTTGCCTACCTTAAAGGATTACTAAAATATTACTGGGACAGCTGGTTGGTGCAGTGGATAGTGTGCTGGACCTGGAGTCAGGAAGACCTGAGTTCAAATCTGGCCTCACACATTTACCAGTTATGTGACCCTGAGAAGTCACAACCCATTTGCCTCAGCTTCCTCATCTGTAAAAATGAGGATAATAATATCACCTACCTCTCAGGGTTGTTGTGAGACTCAAATGAGATAAGAATTGTAAAGCATTTAGAACATCGCCTGGCACATGGTAAGCCCTATACAAATGTTAGCTATTACTATTAATTACTTTAACATTATTATTATAGGGTCAACCTGGCTGTCAGTGCCAGCTAGAATGCTAGTAGATTCAGGAAAACCTGGGTTCAATTCTGCCTTTGACACTTAAGTACCTTGGTGAGTCTGGGAAAGTCACCACCTCAGTGAGCCTCAAGACTTATCTGCTCATACTGCAAATTTCCCATCTGGCAAAAATCAAAAGATGTAATAACACTTATCATGTATACTGTTTACTTGGCAGTATACTTCTTTGTTTTCTTTCTTATCATTGTGTGGAGACTTTGTCTCCCCAACTTGATTGTACACTCCTTAAAAGCAAGGACTATGATTGTAAGTCTTAGGGGATCCCCACTCATTTCACAAGTAGTTGGAATTCAATAAATATTTGTTGATTGATTTAAATAACTTTGGCACCAGCCATGGTTTTTTTTTCCTGACGGCCCATGAAAAGAGCCCCAAATGTCACAAATTACTTATGAGAGAATTCAAAACAACAACATTTTTTCAAGTATGGCAAGCTTTAGATATGAGTGAATTGTTGCACAACTCGATTCTCTTTGTCTTTGGAATGAGGAAAAGAAAAAAACAACCCACAATTCCTTAAACAGTGAGTTTTATTTAATAATTTTATTCACATCATAAAATCTTAGGAGTAGAAAAGATTTCAGGAGTCTTTCAGTCCAAGACATACCTAAAACATGAATTCACTACTAAAATGTTCTGGACACTATGGCTCTCCTACTAGGAAGTTAATTTGGGGGGCTGCCATGTCACGCTATTGACTTACATTTAACTTGGACAATCTTATTGTCTGTGCCCTAGGGATCATCTAGAAAATATCAAGTAAATTGAGACTGGAGTTACTCTAGGCAGGGGTGGGGAACCTCTGAGGTCTGAATAAGTTTGGGGTTTCAATGTAATCTCTGAGAAGGAACAATTTGGGAGAGGGAGAGAGGAAAAAGATTTGTGCCAATATTGAAGCCAAAGAGAACCTGGTGAAACTCAAAGAATTTGGGACTTCCCATCTTCCTATTGGTGCAGCATCCCTGGAGCAGTTGATGGCAATGTCTGCATTTTTGAGACAAAGATTCAGGCTCAGAGTCCATCAGAGAAACTACACAATGCCTAAGAGGAACTTCTTGAGCATTCCATGAAAGCAAGAAAAGGGCATCCATCCACCAAGAATTATGAGTTTCTCCTTTGCAACATGTACTATCTAAGATGAAGCCCACTTTCCTCTGGATTCTGTACAGACTTCTGGGAGAGTGGGACATGAATGAAGTTGGGGGGGGGGCGGATATTTTGTACCAACTGTTCTCACTGTACCACTTTAATGAATAACCCTTTATTTAAAAAAAAAAACTACTACTTAGGGATGGAAAGACTAAAATGATAATTAGATGACAGTCTTGGGGGAGGATGCACACCAGTAGGAGCTTGTGCACTAAAATACTAGAAAAGATCACCTCTAGCCTTCAGAGATACATACCCAGCAAGGATATGATAGTCAAGTTCTGGGCCCTGACTCAAAACGAAATTGATGATCTTCCCCATCCCCAAACCTATCCTTCTGCGCTTTCCTATTTCTGTCAAAGGCATCACCATCTCTCCCATACCCAAATTCACAGCCTTAATATATTGTCAATTCTTCATTCACCCCACATTTCAAATCTTGTGGTTTTTATATCTGCATCATATATCTCATCTGTGCCCTTCATCCAATTCATACTACCATAGTTGAGGCCCTTCTTACTTTTCACCTGGAAAATCACCTTCTGATTACTTTTCCTGCCTCATGTCTTGCCCCACTCCAATTTGTCTTTCATACAGATGCCAAAGTGGTTTTCCTAAAACACATGACACTCCCCTGTTCAAAAAGTTATAGTAGTGGTGGTCAGGTGGCGCAGTGAGTAAGAGCTCCGGCCCCAGTGTCAGGAGACCCGGGATCGGTTCTGGCCTCAGATACTTAGTGACCACACAAAATAACTGGCCATGTAACCTTGAGCAAGTTACTTAACCCCAATTGCTTAAAAAAAAAAAAGCTATAGTGGCTCCTAGTTGTCTCTAAAAGGAAATACAAACTTATCTTTTGCACATTTTAAACCCTTCATAATATGTCTCCAACCTGCTTTTCTGGATTTATTACCTCTTACTCCCCTTTACTCACATTGCATTCCAGGCAAACTGGTCTTCACAAAACATTCCATTTACTGCCTTCATGCTTATGAACAGATGATCTCTTATGTTATATATTCTCTCCCCTGTCCCCCTCTGCCTCTTAGAATTCCTCACTTTCCTCAAGTTCAAGTCCTCAAGTGAAACTTGAAATGCCCAGAGCTCTTATGGGAGGTCTTTTCTTAACTACTCTGCTGTTAGTACCTTCTCTGGATATTACATTGCATTTGCCTTGTATTTAATTTCTGTTTACTTAAAGTATATGTGTCTTTTCTCCTGAGAGAATATAAATTCCCATGTTGCCATTGAAATTACATTGTATTTATTTTGTAACATTTACTTCCAAGTATGAGTGGGTTTTTTTTCCCTGAGAGAATATAAATTCCTTGAGGGCAATCACAATATCATTTTTATCTTTGTACCCCACTACCCCCCAGTGGCTAGCACAGTAACTGAAATATGTGCTTTACAAATGCATGTTCATTCGTGGATTCATTGATTGATGAAGAATTATTTAGATTGCCCATTTTCAAGCTCAAGATGAAATTTCTTAGTCCCAGAAGCCTTTATTTGTGATGCAGCTAATCTACTGTATGCCCAAGCTACCTTGAGTTTCTACAAACCAAAAATGTCATTTCTCATTAACTAAGTCACAGACCCTTTACTTTTTTCAAGTCAATGCAGTTAGATTAGATCAATTTAAAGTTTTCCTTAATGGCATAAAAATTGATCACTAAGTTTATAGTTTTTTAACATGTGATTGTAAATTAAATGTGATTTTTGGCTAAGTTCCAAAATAGACTAGTGTCAATTATTACCTCCACCTGGAAAGCACTGAAGGGATTTGAGTGGGGAATGATTAACTCAATGGTATCTGCTCCTGGGGCAAGCTGGACAACAGGTCCTGGGGACAGCTTTGTCACCTTTCAGAGAAAAGCTAACCTAACACATGTTGCAAGGGAGAATCCAATCATGAGATATTTAAGACAAAGGAAATTTTGCCTTGTAGGCTAGGGAAACAACTCAATATTCCTTCACTTGGATAAAAAGTGAAATATTGAGTTCAATAAGAGAAACTGCCCCCTCTTTATTCCCTTTGAATTTAATACAATGGAAATTCAATTGTGGATTGAATTACATGAACTCTAAAGATCTTTCAACTTTGAAATACCTGATCCAATTCTCTAGTAGACAATCCTTTCCCATTGTTGCCAAGTTGTGTTATTCCTACTTTCACATTCTTCATATAGTTCCATTCTTTTTTTTTTCTTTTGGAGGGCAATTGGGGTTAAGTAACTTGCCCAAGGTTACACAGCAGTTTTTTGTGTGGGTGTTAAGAGTCTGAAGCCAGAACAGAACTCAGGTCCAGCGCTTTACTCACTGCACCACCTAGCCACCCCCATATAGTTCCATTCTTATAGGCACAAACCTGAAACAGGCATTCATTACCTCATGGCTGGACTAGCCCTCTGTCTGGTCTCCCTAACCCATGTCTCTTCCTGCTCCAATCCATTCTACACTCAGCTGACAAAGTGGTTTTCCTAAAGCAAAGGTCTGCCCATGTTACCCTCTCCTCACCCAATAAACTCCTATAATGTAATGTGATACCCTCTTTTTGGCATTTAAAGCCCTTCTCATCCTGAATCCTTCCTACCTTTCCAGGCTTCTGACATTTTACTCTTCTCTACATACTTTATGATTCAGTGATATTGGCATATTTTCTATTCCTCAGCTATAATACTCCATCTCTTGACTAAGTGCCTTTTCACTAGCTATCCTGCATGCCTTTAATCTTCTCCCTCCTCATCTCGGATTGCTAGCTTCCCTCAAGACTCGGAAAAACTTCAGTCTCTTTTTACTTTTTCAAAATTTTATTTTGAAATAAACCAGAACACAAATACAGAATAGAGAAAAGAAATAAAAACATATGATAAACTTAAATACAAAGTTAGAAAGAAAAATAGCATGTTGTATTTACTGCAGAACATAAGAGAAGATTCAAAATATGTAACAATAGATTTTCATTTCAAGAAAGCCTACATAATAATACTCATTGTGTTGAGAATTGTCCATCTTTTCTTTGCTTCCTTGTGAGTTTTCTTTTGTTCTCTGTTGTGCATCTTTTACTTTGTTCTTTTTCCTTCCCCAGAAGGCTACAATAAAGTTTAGATATGTTCCTCTATAGATATAGACATACACATATACATATATAGACATATACTTTCCCAAACCTATTCTACTCCTGATCCTTGTTTTTTTATGTATGATTATATCTGTTTCCTATCCCTCCTGCCTCCTCTACTTTATTTCTACCCACTACCTTGCCCTCCTATAACTTGCCTACCCCCTTCCTAGTATCCCTCCCTATCCTCCCATTCCCATAAATCTAAACACCCTTCTATACCCCTCTTTTACCTATTCCCTCACCCTCCCCTCTAAAGATCCATTCCTTGTTCTCTCTCTCCCCCCTCCCTGTGTCCCTACCATTTCATTTCTTCTGAATTAAGAAGACTCTTATACTCTTCTAAATATATATGTATTGTTCCCCATTAAACTCATTCCCTATAAAAGTAGGTTACCAGAACTAGCAGCCCTCCTCCCCCATCTAATTCCTCTGTATCAGTTCTTCCTTTTGCACCTCAAATAACTACTCTTTTAAACTGTTCCTAAACGGTTTTACTTTTTAAATTCAGATCATTCTCAGGTTTACCCCAATCTTTCTTAAAAACTACCCAATTATTGATAAGAATCTTAGACATCCATTTTACATATATAAAAAGTAAAAAATAAACAGTCTTTTCTTATGGATCCATCATAATCAGTCTTTGTTATGTGCCTTATATTTCCCTCGGTTCTTATATGTTGAATCTTCTATTAAGTTCAGGATTTTTTTTAACAAAGTCTTCAAAGGCAAACCCCAATCTTCTACAGGAGACTTTTCATGGTTTGTGTTCTGCTAGTGCCTTCTCTCTGAGATTAAACTTATACCTTAAACTTACATATACCTCCCATTGAAAACTATTCATGCCTCAGTTTGCAGTCTCCTTTAACCTCCTGGATTCATCCCTCAAAACATCTCAGCAGCAACTCTCATGTCAGAGCAAGAGGTGTTCATGCTCCTTATTTATTTTTATTTTATTTTATTTTGCCTTTTGGAGGGCAATTTGGGCTTAAGTAACTTGCCCAAGGTTACACGGCTAGTATTTTTGTGCGGGTGTTAAGTGTCTCAGGCTGGAACCAAACTCGGGTCCTCCCGACTCCAGGGCCAGTGCTTTACTCACTGCACCACCTAGCCACCCCTCATGCTCCTTATTAACTCGATTAAAGATGCCTGTGCCCTTGATAAGACACCCCCCCCCACCCTGCCTCCTCTAAGACCCTGCTAAGATGCATCACATCTCTCTTATGCATCTTCTGTCTTCTGGTCTTCTCTGACTTTACATCTGCCTACAAATACACTCCAATATTCCCAATACTGGGGGAGGGAGTCTTCACTTCACCTTTCTACTCTATCCAGTTACCAATCCATCTTTCTTCTCCCGTTCACTTCCAAATTTACAAAAAAAAGTTATCTGTATACTTCCCACTTCTCTGACCTTAGGCAAGTCACTTCATTTCCTGTATCTCAGTTTCCTCACCTATAAAAGAACTTTATGACTTGCCTTAGTGATAATTTTATCCTTCAAAAAGTGAAGGAACCAACAAAGAGAAATTCTATTCCAGTTCTGATTCTTACTAACAAGGAGGAATTTTTTTTCTGAAGTGGAAATGATGGAAATGTCAAGGGAAGGACTATTCATTTCTAGAGTTTGTGATAAGGAAAGAAGAAATCTGGGCATAGTCTGACATATGCCCTAGATAAAGGGAAAGCAGATTTCAAAGGGTTTAGAAGAAAGATGAGTAGCATTCCATGAAGTAAAATATTACAATATTTTTCAATATTTTAAAATATTTCAGGCAGGAAAAGTCAGACCAGGAAGGATGGGAGATGCTCAAGAATGAAATTCTGAAGTTATAAACAAACAATTCCAATGTGGACTTAAAAAGTGAGATATGCCTGAAGAAATCAATGTAGATGTGCAAAGAACTCACTAACCACTTAGATTATTTTTTTAATGTACAGAAGATGAATATAAAAGAATAATCTAGTCCTATAAAGATAGTATGAGGAATGCTAAAACTCAGATTGAGCTGAGACCAGCAAAGGAAACTAAGGATAAAAAAGGAGGGAGGAGTTCATTTTTTTAAAGGAAAAAATTACATTATGAGAAAAAGGATAGAACTTTTGCTTGTGGTAGATGGACTATTGACAGTTGACAATAGAGAGACAAAAATCTGTGCAATTTTTATTTTGTTGTTTTTCCTGCAAAGAAGAATTACCTTTAACCTGAAAATGACAGAACAAAAATAGCTAATAGGAAGTTGATAACCAAGCTATGTAAGGAATTAGAGAAAGAGCAACTGGCTCCCCTTTATGAATTCAAGTCACTTGACCCAGATAGACTACATTCTTAGATCTTGAAAGAACCGGTAAAAATGATTGCTGGGCTATTGTCAGTGGTATTCAAAAGATTGTGGAAAATGAAAGAATTACCACAGTATTGGAAAAGGGTAAATGACCCAGTTTTAAAAAGTAAAGGAAACAGATTCTGCAAACTATAGCTCATTGAGCCTGACTTCAATTCCTGGGAAAACTCTAGAACAGGTCACTAGAAAATTACAAAGAGGCAACATAATTTCATCAAGAATAGGTCATGCCAAAGTCACTCCCATTTTCTTTTTTTGATAAAATTATTAAACCAGTAGAAGAGAGACATTCTGTGGGTATAGTTTACCTAGATTTTAGCAAAGATTTTGATGAAGTTTCCCATACCGTTTTTATGGAAAACTTGGAGAGATGTAGATAGGACAAGAATACAATCTCAGAGAAATGTGGGACTTGTTGGATGGTCAGATTCAAAGAGAAGTTGTTAACTGTTCAATGTCATGTCAGGAATTTTCTGGTGGAGTACCCCAGAGATCTATGCTTGGTGAGGTGCTGTTTACATTTTTGTCAATTACTTGAATAAAGATATGGGTGTTATGATCATTAAATTTGCAAATGACACAGTTGGGAGGGATAACAAACACATTGGGTGGTAGAATCAGGAACCAAAAGGAGTTTTACAAATTAGAGCATTGGGTTCAATCTAAAATGAAGTTCAGTAAGGATAATTGTAAAGTCTATTATTTTGATCTGTAAAATCAACCTCACAAGTATAAGATGGACAGACATGGTTAGATAATCATTGTTTCACTCAATCTAGGGATTTGGTGGATTTTATAAGCTCAATGTGAGTCAGCAATGTGGTGTGGCAGCCAAAAAAGTAAGTGCCATATTGGACCACATTGAGGAAGGGCATGGCGTTCAAGAATAGAGACTTGATCTTCCACCTGGAAATGGATAACTTGAAAAATATTACCACTTCATTGACAGTGAGGGAAAAAAAACAGAAACAAGAGAAGCAAAGCAAAATCAAATAGAGAAAGAAAGGTATGGTTCCTGGAGGGGAATTAAAGGCTACAATGAAAGATGATCTTACAGACTATGGTGACTATGATGGAGGATATGTGTAAGGCTTCCCGTGACATTTCATTCTCATTGTCTTCTTCTGTTGTCCGCAGACCCTTCAACATGTAGCACACCTTCTTTCCGTTTCAACCAAAAGTACAGTATCTCTGTGTTGGTTACTTAACCCCTTGACACTTAGGTGCTAATACAATTCAGAATTTGGTTCTTGTTGCCAAGGCGTTAAAATCGGGAAACACCATGCATAACTTTTCCTTTTTTCTCTCTTATTTTTTGGTTATATGTTGAGTTTTGAATTGTCTCCCTCTCTCCGCCCCCAGCCCCGGATTAGAGAAGGTCAACATCCCTTCTCTGGAGGTGGATAGCATTTTCCTTCTTAAGTCCTTGGTCACTGATTTGAACGATTATATTATTCAAAATAGTTTAGTCATTCACAGTTACTCTTCTAAGTTCTCTTGGTTCTTCTCGTTTCACTTTGCATTATGTCATGCAAGTCTTTGCATGTTTTTCTAAAACTAACCCTGCATAACTTTTCAAGGGCCTTCCTTCCATAGAACCACCTCCACTCTCCTAGAACCTCCTCCCCTTTCCTAAGCACCGCCTCCTCTCCTAGTACCTCCTTCTCTCTTCCAGTACCACCTCCCCTCCTAGCCCCACCTTCCTGCCTTTCCGCCAATCTCCCAGGCCTCCCTCTTCTTCCCTCCCAGTCGTAATCTTTATCCGCCCCCAGGGAAAGAGGGGGCGGGCGTTAACAGCTCCTTTAGGGCGTCTGATTGGCTGGCGGTGGACGCCGCTCGATGACGTAGGGTTGGCGGGTGGCTGACAGTGCTGGAGCAATGGCGCCGGCCTTTGGGGCCAGTGGCCCGATTGTGTAAATGACTTCCGAGACCGGAGAACGCGGAAGGCTGCGGGCAGCAGCCGTGACGGCGGGGGATCGAGTTCCCCGACAGCTTTATCATGAGTTTCCTAATCGACTCCAGCATCATGGTCACTTCCCAGGTGAGGAAGCCGCCCCCCCCTCCGCCCCCTTCCCAAGACAACCCTCATACTCCGCTCCCCACCCCCTCATCCCCAGGGCAAGGGCGGAGGGTCGGCACCTGCCCCCTGGCCCTCCCTCCCTCTGCTGCCCTCCCCCCGCCTCCTGGCCTTGCCCTTCATCCTTCTCCCACCTGAGAACATTCATCCCAGGAAGGACCAGAGACAGCGCTGGACCTAGGGGTGATAGAAGCCCGAGCTTGAGTCCTGCCCCGGACACTTATTAGCTGGGTGCCTGGGGCAAATGGCTCTGAGCCTCAGTTTCCCCGTCCGTAAGACGAAGCGAACTAATTTCAGCCTCCACTTGTTGGGATGGCTGTCGGGATTTAAACGAGAGACTCAAGTGGATGAAAATCCTTTGCAGTCCTGAAAGATTGCTGTCAATGTCGGCGTCAATTCCCAGACTTCCCCACGGCTGATTCTGCAAGCGGAACTGCTGTGCCTTTGACTTCAGCCCTTCAGCAGCTCGGCTTGCAGACCCTTCCCCATGGCATTTATAAGATAAACCCGTGATTTGGGAAGTTGGTAGGGAGAGCGCTGCTGTCCAAAACCGAGCGCCGAAGCTGGGCATCCTAGGAGTCCTTTCTGATTTCAGAAAAGGAGTAAACAGGGTTGCCTCATAGAAGAAGAAGAAGAAATGACATTTCTGGAGCCCTGCATCCCACTCATCCACTCTTCCTTAGGGACAAAGTGAGCAGCTTCCATCTTCATAATTAGGTGGTGTTGAAAGGATGATTCTTTTCAAAGTCTGTACAGTGATAAGGTTTTATGTTGGGAACCCTTCCTCCTACCTTATTCATTCCTTTCAGTGGTGTCCACTTTGTGACCCCATTTGGAGTTTTCTTGGCAAAGACACTGCGGTCATGTACCATTTCTTTCTCCAGCTCATTTTACAGATGAAGAAACTGAGGCAAACCGGGCAAAGTGACTTGGCCAAGGTCACACATCTAGCAAGTGTCTGAGGTCAGGTTTGAACTTAGGTCTTCCTGACTCTAGGCCCAGTACTCTATCTACTACACCTTCTATCTGCATGCTAATGCTTCACTATTTTTTAATCCTCTTCTGAGTCATTGTGAATCCACTTCCACCACCTTTGCTTTAACAATCTCAGTGACCACTTGATGGGCAAGCATTTGTCTCTATTCTTTATCTTCTTCCCTGCCTCCATTCTCTTTCTGTCCATTTGCCCTCTCTCTTTTTTTTTTCATTTTTCATCTACTTCTGTGGATGTGCATTCCAATCTTTCTCACCTGATTCTTTTATTTTATCATTATGGTAGCTAGAGAAAATGGTGGGTGATTTATTGTTGGGGGGAGAGAGATAACCATGGATGCCAGGAAAGTGGGATACAGTCCCTGCTTTCTAGACAGCTTTTCCTTCATGCCTTTCCTGGATGGACTCTCTAGGTGGCATATAATGATAATAGCATTTATATAGCCCTTTGCAACACACCTTCAAAGTCCCTTCCACTTCTGAATCTGTGAGCTTATCCCTATTTTAAAACTAATAAGGTATTGAAATTCTCGTGTAAGTATATGCCAAATCAAATAATAACGCAGGGAGAGGTTTGCAGCAAAAGAAAAGTGTCTTTTCCAGTCATCCTTATTTCTAACCTGGAACCGGTCATCTTTTCTACTTACCTTGCTAACTTTCTTTTTTTTTTTTTTTAAGCAATCAGGGTTAAGTAACTTGCTCAAGGTTACACTGCCAGTTATTTCTGGGTGTGGTGCTAAGTATCTGAGCCCAGATTTGATCCGCAGGTCATCCCGACACTGGAGCCGGTGCTCTTACTCACTGAGCCACCTGGCCACCCCTCCTTGCTAACTTTCAACCAGGCGATCTTCTCTGTAGCAGAAGTTCATACTTGACTCATGCCCTCTATTACTTCGAACCATTTGTGACTTTTATTAGTTCCAGAGTACAGTGTAATTTTCAGCTCCTTCCAAGGGCAAAGTTCTACCAATTCCATTACTTTGACTACTCTTAAGCCTCCACATTCCAGCTTCCATTTTATTTATGACACTAACAGATGGATTACTTTTTCTTTCTTCAATACCTTCTAGTTGCCCTCTCTAGTCTGGCCAGAAGTCATATTTACTTTGGTTCTACTCTTTTTTTTTAAATCCTCAGTTACTTTATTCATCATTCATCACTTCTAGAGCTCTCCAGAACTCCCTTCCTTGACATTAAAAGAACCTGGAATGAGATGGGCAAGCATTTGTCTCTATTCTTCATCTTCTTCCCTGCCTCCATTCTCTTTCTGTCCATTTGCCCTCTCTCTTTTTTTTTTCATTTTTCAAATGCTTTATTAGCTTCTGATTTACATCATTCATTTCTGCCAGATTTTGAGTTACAAATTTTTTCCCTGTTTTTCCCCTACCCACTGCCCCAAAATAGCAGTCCCATAGGATATCCCCTCCTTCAATCTGTTCTCTCCCATATCTTCTCCCATACCCCCTTCGAATTTTCCAGTAGGGCATGGTGGATCTCTATGCCCCAGTGCCTGTATATCTTATTTCCCAATTACATGTAATATGGTATTAATAATAGTATATATATATATATATATATATATATATATATATTTTTTTTTTTTAACATTTGATTTTAAAACTTTGAATTCCAGATTCATTCCCTTCCTCCCTTGTCACCCACCCTTACTGGGAAGATAAGCAGTTCAGTATAGGTTGTACATGTGTAGCTAATGCAAAACATTAACATGGTAGATATATTGTAAAAGACTGACTATATTTCCCTCCCTCCTATCCCACCACCCACTTGTTCTGTTCTCTACTTTGAACCCATCCCTTTTCAAAAGTGGATGCTTCCAACTTACCTCCCCCCCAGCCTGCCCTCCTTCCCCCTGCTCTCCTGTAGGGTGAGATACCCTATTTCATGTGTATTTCATTCCCGCCCCAAGCCAAATTCAATGAGAATAAGATTGACCCATTCCCTTTTGCCTTCCTATTCTTCCCCTCCATTGTAACCATTTTCCCTTGCCTCTTGTATATGAGATAGTTTACCCCATTCTGTGTCTCCCCATCTCTTCTCATTATATTCCTCTCTCACTCTTTATTTCACCTTTTAAGTATCATCCCTTCCTGTTAAATTGGTCCTGTGCCCTCCATCTATGTATACCTGTAAACATATATACACACATTCACATATGTATTCATACGCCCGTATACTTTCTGATATAGACATATATATAATTTTCCATGTAGGAATATAAATAGTTCAACTTTGATAAGTTCTTTATGATTTCTTTTCCCTGTTTACTTTCTTATGCTTCTCTTGCTTCTTGCATCTGAAAGTCAAATTTTCTATTCAACTCTGGTTTTTTCATTAAGAATGCTTGAAAGTCCTCTATTCCACAGAATGACCATATTTTCCCCTGAAACATGATACTCAGTTTTGCTGGATACGTGATTCTTTGTTTTAATCCCAGCTCCTTTGCCCTCTGGAATATCATATTCCAAGCCCTTCAATCCCTCAGTGTAGAAGCTGCCAGATCCTGAGTTATCCTGATTGTGTTTCCACAATATTCAAGTTGTTTCTTCCTGGCTGCTTGTAATATTCTCTCTTTGATCTGGGAATTCCAGAACCTGCCTATAATATTCCTAGGAGTTTTCTTTTTGGGATCTTTTTCAGGAGATGATTGGTGGATTCTTTTAACCTCTATTTTGCCCTCTGGTTCTAAAACATCAGGGCAGTTTTCCTTGAGAATTTCTTGGAGGATGATTTCTAGATTCTTTCTTTGATCGTGGCTTTCAGGTAGTCCAATAATTTTTAAATTATCTCTCCTGGATCTATTTTCCAGGTCAGTGGTTTTTCCAATGAGATATTTCTCATTGCCTTCTATTCTTTCATTCATTTGGATCTGTTTAATAGCATCTTGATTTCTCATAAAGTCATTAGCTTCCATTTGCTCCAATCTAATACTGAAGGAATGATTCTCCTCAGTGAACTTTTGAGATTCTTTTTCCATCTGGCAAATTCTACTTTTTAAGGCATTCTTCCCCTCATTGCCTTTTTGAGCTTCTTTTGCCATTTGAGTTAGTCTATTTTTTAAAGTGTTATTTTCCTCAGTCAGGCTGTTGACTCTCATTTTGTAATTTTCTTGCATCATTCTCATTTCTCTTCCCAATTTTTCCTCCACTTCTCTTATCTGCTTCTTAAAGTCCTCTATGGCCTGTAACCAGCTCGTATTTTCGTTTGAAGCTTTTGGTACAGGAGTTCTGACTTCGCTGTCTTCCTCCTGTTCCATGCTTTCATCCTTTTTGAATAGGAGTCTAATGTTGGATTCTTCTGTTTGCTTTGCTTCCTTTGCTGGCCATGTTGCCACTCAATTACTTGATTTTTGGGCTTTTTGCCACAGTTGGACTCTGCTACCAGAAAGGGGAGCTTCATACCAAATGCTGGGGTTTTCTCAGCTGCCGGAGCTATTAGTTGGGTGCCCTCTCTGAAGCCTCCACATGCTCTGACAAGCTGGTCACATACTCTAGGACCTCCACCCTAGACTGCAATCCACATCCAAGCAGGTTAAAGAAAGAGCGATTAACCCTCAGACTGGTCGCTTGGTCCCCCTACACTCTGCAGGCCAGGAGCTGAAGCTGCTACATGGTGGAAGCTGCGCTGTTACCCTCAGCAGCTTCTGGCCTGGGGGCAAAAGCCTACACACTCCCAGCTACTGGTCCCAAAGTCCACACTGCACTGACCTCTCACTTTGTCCTTAGCATCTATGTGTTGATGAATCTGGAAATGGTCACAGCTGCTGGTGATCTGGAGTCCCTCCGGCTGGCCGGCAGCTGGTCAGGCCTTCCCTGGGGCTAAAACCTTGGCATGGAGCAGGGCTCAGCTTCCAGAGCACTGAGCTGGCTGATTCTTGCCGGCCCTCTGGGCTGTCCTCAGCGGGAGGTTAGCTTCTCTGTGTCATTTTGTGGGTTCTGTAGCTCCAAAGTTTGTTCAGAGTCCCCTTTTACATGGATTGGAAGTGAAGAGAGCCAGAGCTGCGAGGAGGTCCTGTTTCTACCCCGCCATCTTGACTTGGCCTCCCCCCATTTGCCCTGTCTCATAGCCTGTGGCCTTCAGTTCCTTTTGGGTGTCCAAAGCTCTATTTCTTTATCTTAGTGTCATCTGGCTAGCATTTCTTTTTTTTTTTTTTTTTTGCCTTTTGGAGGACAATTTGGGGTTAAGTAACTTGCCCAAGGTTACACGGCTAGTATTTTTGTGTGGGTGTTAAGTGTCTCAGGCTGGAACCGAACTAGGGTTCTCCCAACTCCAGGGCCAGCACTTTACTCACTGCGCCACCTAGCTGCCCCCTGGCTAGCATTTCTTTAACTTTCTCAGCCTGAACTTCTACCCCAACCATATACATACCTCCTAATTCACCTGACTTCTCCAACCCCAGTCATCTTCCTCTTGTAAGTTAAATAGACATAGTCTCTATTATTTAGGGACATATCTGCATTTCTTTAGAGTAGCTATACTCAAAAGTCTGTAAAAATCTTCCTGATGGCCAGTGAATTAGTCCAGAATGGAGGGATGATTTGTATACTAGTATTAGAGTGAGGTTCCCTAGTCTACATAGGGTAAAAAAGTGAGCGTGTGTGTGTGTGTTTGTGTGCGTGCATGTGCACGTGTGTGCATATGGGGTAAGGGAACTATTTATTGTTGAAAGTTGAGCCAGCTTGACATTAAGCATAGCTTTCATAATATTATATGCTATCAGCCCATATAAGAGCTCTGTTGGTTCTACACTGAGAAAAGAGAGGCCACAAAAAGACCCAGGGAAAGAAGGAGGGAACACCTGGTCCCCCATGTAGAGAGATCACACCTATCACTGTTCTCACTCATTACAGTCCCCCTACTATCTACCCCTGAATTGTTTTACTTTTTAACAATGACAAATAGAAGCCAGGGATCTGTGGGAACTTCTTCCCCAGCAAAGTAGTCTTAGGCAAGTCTGACCATTACCATTGAGGGACATCATTTCGGGGTCTTTAATAAAGGTTTCAGTGACCTCCTAAGCCAAATCCAAAGTTGATTTTTTTTAGTCTTTATTTTCCTTGACCCTTGGTTTCCAATGTACATACTCTTCTGATTTACCTCTTACCTCTTTAACTGCCCATTCTCATTCTTCTTCACAATCCTCTTTTTCTCTCTGTGACTCCTGAAGGTAAGTGTTTCCCAAGGTGTTTTTTTTCCCCTCAACTCTTTTCTCTCAAGGTACTCCTTCCTAGGGCATTTCTTATTCATTCCTACTGCTTTACCTATGACCTCCATGCAAATGACTTAACTTCTTACCCCTGACCTCCTTGCTGAGTTCTGGACTTAATTCTCTAACTACCTGCAGGCTAAATGTTCATCAGATTGTCCAACTGGTCATTTATACTCATGTCCAAAGCCGAGTTTATTTTCTTTTCCCTGAAAACTTGTTCCTCCTGCTGTTTCAGCTCATTTTACCACCATTCTCCTAGTCTTCTAGGTTTAAGGCGTTGGTGTTATTCTTGTCTCTCCTTCTCCCCTCTTGGATTCACATAGTTCCAAAGTCAGATTGATTCTCCCTCAACAATATCTCTCTCCTTTGTCTCCTTTCTGTTCCCACTGCCACCACCCTGGCACCCCACCTTTTTTTACCAGAGCAGCCTCCCAGACTTCCTGCCTTCACTCTCTCCCCGGTCTGATCCATTCCTGGCACCACAGCCACACTCACCTTCCCTCTGCATGGATCTGGGTAATTTTGGACCAAAACAAGTGTTAGGCCATCATGTGGAAGAAAGAGCCTTTAGACAGCTCTGCTTGACCTCAGAAGGCAGAACTGGGAAGAAGTTAATGTGGGCTTCCCATAAGAAAAGGCTTCCTAGGAATTTCATCTACTGTATTTGAAAGAGAAATAAGCTGCCTCAGGAGGAAGCTTCACTAAGATACAAAGGTTATCAGGTTGTTATAAATGGCTAATTCTGGGCTGTGAGAGACTTGCCCACCACAGTGGTTCTAAAACGTTTTGGTCCTAGGACTCGTGAAGCCTTAAAAATTGTTGAAGGCCCCAAAGAGTTTTTGTTTATGTGGGTTTCATCTCCTGATATTTATAATTTTAGAAATAAAAATTCAATTTTGAGCATTTGTTTATTCATTTAAAAATAACAAACTTATTACATGTTAATATAAATAACATTTTATGAAAAAATCAATAACTTTTAGATATTAATTTATTTATAATAACAAAAATCTACTATAGGTTGACATAAATAATGTTTTTTATTAAAAAAATAATTATTTTCCAAAAAGAATTTAGTGAGAAGATGATATTGTTTTACATATTTTTGCAGATCTCTTTAATGTCTGGCATAATAAGAAGATGACCTGATTTTCATATCTGCTTATGCATTCAACCTATTGCAATATATTATTTTGGTCAATATCCAGCTTTACTGAGATCTGTATTTGTAAAAGGGAGAAGTATTCGAATAGGCAGATAATGTTTTAGTATTTATAACTATGAACATAGACTCCTTGAAAGGGTCTTGCTCAGGGCTTGGCAGACTACACTTTGAGAATCGCTTCCCATATTGAATAAAGTTCTAATTCCTTCCCATTGTGTTCCAGGTCCTCCAGTATCAGGACCTTTGCTCCCTTAGCTGTACAGTTCCCTTTTATACCAAACTGTTGTTAGCTTCTATGCTCTGGACAGACTCCATACACACCTGGTCTCCTGGCTTTTGCTCACATTTTCCCCTCTACCCAGAATGTCTTCCCACGCTATTGAGTTTGTGCCCATCCTTTAAAGCCCAACTTTTTTGGTTTCTTTTCACCCCCAATGTCTGAGCCATCTTCTTAAAAATGGCACCAAATACCATGAATCCCTCCTATCCCTTCTCTTCAGATCTGGAACCATCAACTGTCATTGTCCCTGAAAAGGATGTGTCAGACTATTCCTTGTGACCTCACCACTATCCCCTGTAAGTTTCCAATGTGCCTGAGCATCATTCCCCTATGTGTGTTATCTCCTCCTTTTAGAATATAAGTTCCCTGAGGTCAAGGATTGTATTTACTTTTGTTTCTGTATCCCCAACTTAGCACATAGTGGGCGCTTAATAAATGCTTGCCATGCTTTTTTATTTGTTCATTCATTTATTCAGCTCAAATGCTATCTCCTTCATAGCCTTCCTGAGATCCCTCAATGCATCCCTTACTCATTGATGACTTTGTTTCCTTTTCTCTTATGTATTATTTTGCCTTAGTTATTTGTATATGTCTAACATTCTCAACCAAACATACAAAGTTCCATAAAATAGGAACCATATATGTTTGAAATCATCCACCATACAGGTATCTAACACAAAGCAGATGCTTATTAAGTGATATTTGAATTGAATTGAATTAAGAGTTTTTTAAAATTTCTGTTCCCATCTATAGGAAGTTTCTGGTGAATACAAGTTTCACTGACTCCTTTAGTACCATATTATTACAAAACTAACTGAATGATTCTGTTTTGTCCTAAAAATAAAATATAATATCACATGCCCTAGAACAGTTCTTAACCTGGGGTCTATGAACTTTAAATAAATACACATATACACACACACACGTGTGTGTATATTTACTGCATTTCAGTATAATTGGTTTTCTTTGTAACCCTATGTATCTTAAGCATTAAAAAAATTATCCTGAGAAAGGGTCCATGGGCTTCACCAGACTTGCCAGAGTGATCTGTGGGACAAAAACGCTAAGAACCCCTGCCCAGGAAGAATGCCGTTTCTGAAGTTCAGAGCCATTTCGGCCTCTTCTCCCTCCCTGTGCTGTGAGTTTTCACTGATGTGCCATGTGTAGGTAGCACAATTCAGTTGTGAACCTCCAATCTGTGAAAAAGTTTCATTATTTCAGCCATCTAAACATTAGACTCTTGAACATGGAGCATTCTAGTAAGATCTTCTGACCAAGACCCGATGCACCTTGCCCCACGCCCTTTCGGCAGCTCCTCATCCCAGCCTTGATCTTTTTTTCCCATCTGCAGGTGCTCTTCTTTGGCTTTGGATGGTTGTTCTTCATGCGACAGCTGTTTAAGGACTATGAGGTGAGAAGGGATCCATTTCCCTGCCAGGATTTGAATCTGAAATAGCTTTAGAGTAGAAGGATGAAAATGTCAATATTAGCATAGACATCTCACACGAAGACTAGGAGTGGTATTTTATTACTTACACATCCATTTTAAATATTATGACTTTAAGGCCAACATGGGCTATGCGACTCAAATCTCAAAAGATAACTGGATTCCTCCGGCAAGAGAGAAGGAATACAAGTTGTGAATTGCTCAGAATCTAGAGACAAGGAAACTGATTTAACGATCATATTTCTTAGCCAAAATGTGACACAAGAGAGAATTATTAGCGTAATGCGGACTTGTAATTACAGTTTCTCATTTACTGACTTGGCCTTCCAGTTAATTACCAGGCCATCTGGCTTCACTCAATGTTGTGCACCAGGGCAGGCATTCTTAACCCTTTTACGTGGACCCCTTTGGTGGTCTGGTGAAGCCTATAGACCCCTTCACAGAATGATGTTTTTCAATTTATAAAATAAAATACATACTATTACAAAGCAAAACAATTATAGAGAAATAAAGTTATCAAAATATTTTTTAAAACAGGCTTATAGTCCCCAGGTTAAATACCCCTGCAGTAGAGATTGGTGTTGTTTTGATTTTAGTCTTGATTCTGGCCTAGTATCTTGGGTTTAAGTCTGGACATGTTGAAATGGTTTTTTCTCCTTTGGTTTCATTTCTTTCTGTAATATGTACCACATATTTCTTGGGTTCTCTCCTGGCTACATGCAAAAAATTGAATTACCTTGAGATATTAGAACAGAAATTCATTGGCCTTTCAGATAACAACCCAAACTCCTTTGGAAAGTCTTGGAACTCATCTGTGGTCTCTCCAGTCTTGGGATGGATAAAGAGCCCCTTCCTGAATTAATCAGACATCCTCTTTGCTCGCATGTGTCCAAATCATGGATTTCCTGATATTCTGATATTTCCTGAATTCATGATTTGTGCTTTAAACTCTCCATCCACAAGGAGTAATATAGTCACCTGCCCTACAAATGTAATGTAAATTAAGTAATAATAATCAGATCAAGACTTTCTTGCCTATTCCCTTTTATTCTTTCAAGTTCATAGTAAGATGTGAACACCATCCTATTCCTGTAACTGTAGGGCTTCTGGTGCATGTGGGATGAGGAGGCCTCTCCTTTGGCTGGAGCTGAACATAGTCTCTTACCATCCCTGACAGGTGCGCCAATATGTTGTACAAGTGATCTTCTCTGTGACCTTTGCCTTCTCCTGTACCATGTTTGAGCTCATCATCTTTGAAATCTTGGGAGTGCTCAATAGTAGGTAAGTTTTGTGCACCAACTGACCTTATTCATGGAGAGGCCAGTGTTATATTCTTCATGTAGAACAGAAACTTTTGTCATTGAAAAAATGCTCCCTTTCAGAAAAAATACCTTCAGCCTCCCTTGTGGAGCAGTTAGGACAAGAATGTGAATGCATTTCAAATGTCCGACTTTCTTAAGAGATTAAAACTGTGAAGGCTTTCTCAGTCTTTATGGTACATGTGACTGATTCTCTGTTCATTCATACATTGGATGAACATCCAGGCATGAAGGTCAAGGTCATCTGATCTACCAGGAGCTTCATAGCAAGGACTGCCTTTGACATTTAAAGTTGTGGCAATATAGCCAAAGCATAGTGTCCCAAAAAACTAATTGATGTTCTCAGGAGCATTGGATATTAAAAAATACATGATTGGGGCGGCCAGGTAGCACAGCGAGTAAGAGCACCGGCTCCAGTGTCGAGATGACCTGGAGATCGAATCCCGGGCTTAGACACTTAGCACCCACCCAGAAACACCTGGCCTTGTAACCTTGAGCAAGTTACTTAACCCCAATTGCTTAGGGGCGGCCAGGTGGCTCAGCGAGTAAGAGCACCGGCTCCAGTGTCCGGATGACCTGGAGATCGAATCTCGGGCTCAGATACTCAGCACCACACCCAAAAATAACTGGGTGTGTAACCTTGAGCAAGTTACTTAACCCCGATTGCTTAAAAAAAAAAATACATGATTATTGTTAACCAACAATGTGCCTCCTACTGAACAGACAGAGCTGTTATCTGGCAGTCAGCCAGCTGTTGAGTTTGACTGTCGTCAAGCCAGAGGTGGGAGGCAGTAAACTGTGGGGAGAAATTAGAGTAAATGTGCAATATTCCCAGTGACCTTTTCCAAATTTCATTTCAGTTCCCGTTATTTTCACTGGAAATTGAATTTGTGTGTAATTCTGCTGATCCTTGTTTTTTTGGTGCCTTTCTACATCGGTTATTTTATTGTGAGCAACATCCGACTCTGTGAGTGTTTGAGCCCCCAAAAGTGTGGATTGGGACAAGCATGTTTGGGGACTGAGGCCATCTGAGAGCTGCATTTTTCTTCCTTACTTTCAGTAACCACTGCCCCATCCCCCCCTTTTTTTTTTCAGGGTAGGGGAGTAAGGGAGGGTTCCTGGTTCAGTACCCTGCACATAGTAGATCCTCAATAAATATTGAAGTAAATGAATGTAGTGTGTCCTACCACATCCTACCATCTTACAACATGATATCTGTGTCTCCCAAAGGACAATCCTATCCTCTGTTTCAGCCAAATTTCCCTTCTCCTTTTTTCCCTCTATACCCTCAAGTATTGATAAGGAGTCATTCATGAAAAAGTAGATTGTCCTACTCGAATAGCAAATTTATGTGGATGACAGAGGAAGAGATTATTGGTTTGTTCTGGGTTTCTAAGTAGAGCAAGCTCCTAACTTTTGTGTATCTTGCACCTGCCTTCCACCCCAACCCCAACCCACTCCCTTTATCTTAGTGCACAGACAACGACTGCTTTTTTCCTGTGGCCTATGGTTGACCTTCATGTACTTCTTCTGGAAATTAGGAGATCCATTTCCCATACTCAGCCCAAAACATGGTGAGTGATTTCCTTTTAGGCATCTACTTCCCTTTCTTAGTTTTTTTTCCCAGAGAAAGGCAATTTATTTAACATTTTCTTCATCTTGCATCCTAGCACTGAACTCAATTAAGACCTCCTGTTTTAGAACTAAATTAACACCTTGCCCCCTAGATGATATAAAAATGGTAATTCCAGGACTGAACTATTAATCTATTACCATAGAAATTACAACATTATCTCAGTGGATGAGTCTGTGTTGAGAAAGGTAAGCATTACTACATGGATAAAAAAACAACTTTCCAGAAATCACTGCTTCTTTTCTAGTGTTATCTTCATTTTATAAAAACTCTTTATCATAAACAATATTAAACTTGAACCAATTAAACTTTCTTTGTAATTATTCATATTTTAATTTTTTTTCTTTTTTTATTTAAAAATGTTAATGATGTATTTTGTTTTTAGGTTTCAAACACTTATAGATTACTTCTGCTGTATGAGATGTCTCTTATAAAGTAAAACTGATACTATTGTGATTTCATCTGAGAGTACACACATTCCAATACACACATAGCAGTCACCCCCATTTTTTAAAAAAATGAACAGAAATCTGTTTTCTCTCCCTCCTATGCTCTACCTCTTGAAAAAAGAAAAACAAATTTCTTATTGCAAATATGCATAATCAAGCAAAACAAATTCTCTCAGTGACTGAATACAAAAATATGTCTCCTTCTGCACCCTAAGTCCATTACTACTTTCTAATGCATTGAATATCATTTAAATAAATGAAATTTCAACCTATATCTATTCCAACAACTTTTTAATCTCAGAATTTTTTGGTACATTAATTCTCATTCATTTTTCCTCTTATGGAGTCATAAGATGTTTTCTGTGCTTCTGGTTTGGTTTGGTTTTTCACTTTTCAAAAAGGTCCTTCCCTATTTCTTTATATTTTTCATACTTGATGTTTAACTATTCACCTAATATTTAATGTTGAGGTTGCTTCCAGTTTTTGCAATTACAGATAATTCTGCAATGAAAATATTTAATAGATAGTCCTTTTTTTGTTTTTGATAATATTTTTAGGGTATATTCCCAACAATGGAATTGAGTCAAAGGGTATGATTGTTTTTGTAACTTTTATTGCATGCTGCAAGATTGCTGTCCAAAGAATTCCATTATGCAGTTCTTCCCATAATCAATGAATGTACCTGTCTCCCTACAACCCCGCCAGCATTGAGTTTTTGCTTTGAATTATTTTTGCCAATTTGATGAGTTGGTACTTCAATCTTTGAGTTTGCATCTTTTATATTATTAGTGAAATTGATCACTTTTAATTGATTACTAACAGTTTGTGTTTCCTCTTTTGAAAATAGCCTTTCCTTATCTTTTGACCATTTATTCAAATATAAAAATGAATCCTGGATGAAAACTTGAATCAAGAACCGTGTATGTGTATGCGTGTGTATTTGTTTTTATTTGTATGTGTGTGTGTGTGTGCTGAACAATATGAATCAGCCAATAGAGCTGTCTTCTAGAGTAATTTAAGACAAAAATGAAGATATTAGAACTATATTTGAGCAAGTAAAATATATACATGTGTATAGACATATAGACATACATGTGTATATGCATATATATGGAGAGAGCAAGAGATTATAACACTATTATCAGAACACTGGATAGTTAAAACATTATTTAGCTTAGGAGACTAAATACTGGATATGATTGTTTTCTGCAACAGATTTATTGTCATAATTTTTTTTCAATTTTTTCTACTAAGATTTAAAAAAAATAATTGGCATTCCCAGAATACCAGTTGATAGTGAAAAGAGATAACCCTGAAGCTCACTTGGTAGAGAAACCAGACATTAAAAATTGACTGTTGCAAAAACTTTACATACAAACAATTGAGAGTTGACATTCTAAATTGACTGTGGTGTAATGGAAAAAGCCCTATTCTTAGAGTCCCGAGAAGCCTGAGTTTGGACCCTGCCTTTGACATTTACCAGCTGTGTGACCTTGGGCAAGTTATATAACTCAGTGAGCCTCAGTTTCTTTATCTGTAAAATGAGAGTAATGCTTGTACTACCTACCTTACAGAGTTATTATGAAAATTAAATGAGATTATCCATTTAAAGTGTATTACAGACCTTCATGGGCTGTGTACATGGGCTAATCCCACATGTGGGATTTAAGAATCCCAGGTGAATTTTTCCATTTATAGTAAAGGGGAAGTCAGTTGCTATGTCACCAAGATGACTTCATTTTTTTCAGGGATCTTGTCCATCGAGCAACTCATCAGTCGGGTGGGTGTGATTGGGGTCACCCTCATGGCCCTGCTCTCTGGATTTGGGGCTGTCAACTGCCCCTACACCTACATGTCCTACTTTCTCAGGTAACTTGTTTTTTGTTCTTTTTTCACCCTTTTCTGCCACTTTCAGAAGTTCATGTGTCTTCTATATGGCTGCCTGTCCTCACACCACTATCAAAAGAGTTTAAATATTCTATCTCCAATCCTTCTTTTCATTCATATTGGCTTGTCCATGAGACTAGTTTACTGGTTGTTTTTTTTTTTTTTCAAAAGGGAAAATAATTCAATTCAGGACCTGATTTTCAAAAACAAAGCACATTAATTTGAGCAACAATTCAGTTCAACAAGCATTTATTAAGCACTTACTTCTATGTACCATTTCAGTTACCAGGAAGGATCCAAAGATGACACAGGATAGAGTCCCTATTTCTAAGGAGCTTACCATCTAGTAGGGAATTTATAAAACGTGTACACAGTCAGTCTTCATTGAAGCAGCACATACTGTGCACCAGGTCCTATACTGAGGGCTGGGAATACAAAGAGAGAAAAAAGCAAAAGGCTTCTCTGCCCTCCAGAGCCTCCCAGTCTAAAGCGGGGAAAGGGAGGAAGGAGGGGAGTAACATGCCAGTAACTATGTACAGACAAGACATAAAGAGCAGAGAGAATCTGCAGAGGAAAGACGTCTTGCAGAAGGTAGGATTCACAAAGCTGGAAGAGGTCTAGGAGGTCATCTGCTCCAACCCCTACATAAACAGGAATCGTCTTCTGCACCATTGATGGCATGTGCTAAGTCATTCTCTGGTGATAGGGAGCTCTCTGTCTCCCGAGGTGGCTCATGGAATCTGTTCTACCACCTTCCTTATGAGGCTTCAGCTAACTGGGTTTTTTTTTTTTTAGTGCTTTATTAACTTCTGATTTACATCATCCGTTTCAGCCAGATTTTGAGTTACAAATTTTCTCCCCATTCCCCCCCCACCCACCGCCCCAAAATATCAGTCCCACAGGCTATCCCCTCCTCCAATCTGCTGTCTCCCACATTTTCCCCCATACCCCTTTCCACTTTTCCAGTGGATCTCTATGCCTCAGTGCCTGCACATCCCATTTCCCAATTACATGTAAGATGGTATTAATAATAGTATATATCTATCTATAGATATAGATATAGATATAGATACAAACACACATATACATATATATACATATTTAAATATTTGATTTCAAAACTTTCAATTCCAAATTCATTCCCCTCCTGGAAGATATGCAATTCAGTATAGGTTGCACATGTGTGGCTAATGCAAAACAATAACATAGTAGATACATTGTAAAAGACTGACTACACTTTCCTCCCTCCCATCCCACCTCCCACCCGCTCTACTCTCCACTTTGATCCTGTCTATTTTCAAAAGTGAGTGCTTCCAACCTCCCTCCCTGCCAGCCTACCCTCCCTTCTATCATCCCCCCTCTCATCCCCTTCTCCCCCTATTCTCCTGGAGGGTGAGATACCCTATTTAGTGTGTCTTTCATTCCCTCCTCAAGACAAATTCAATGGAAATAAGGTTGACCCATTCCCTTTTGCCTTCCTATTCTTCCCCTCCATTGTAACCATTTTCCCTTGCCTCTTCTGTATGAGATAGTTTACCCCAATCTGTCTCTCTCCATCTCCTCTCATTATATTCCTCTCACCTCTTAATTTCACCTTTTAAGTATCATTCCTGCCTGTTAAATTGGTCCTGTGCCCTCTATCTATGTATACCTGTAAACATATATACACACATTCACATGCCCATATACCCTCATATATAGACAAATATATATATTTCTAATCCCTTCAACTACTGAGAAAAGTTTCATAAGTTACAATTATTGTTTTTCCATGTAGGAATGTTAATAGTTCAACTTTGATAAGTTCCTTATGATTCCTTTTCCCTGTTTACCTTCTCAAGCTTCTCTTGCTTCTTGTATCTGAATGTCAAATTTTCTATTCAACTCTGGTTTTTTCAGCAAGAATGCTTGAAAGTCCTCTATTCCACTGAATTACCATATTTTCTCCTGAAACATGATACTCAGTTTTGCTGGGTAGGTGACTCTTGGTTTTAATCCCAGCTCCTTTGCCCTCCGGAATATCATATTCCAAGCCCTTCGATCCCTCAGTGTAGAAGCTGCCACATCCTGGGTTATCCTGATTGTGTTTCCACAATATTCAAATTGTTTCTTCCTGGCTGCTTGTAATATTCTCTCCTTACTCTGGGAATTCCGGAATCTGGCTATAATATTCCTAGGAGTTTTCTTTTTGAGATCTTTTCAGGAGGTGATTGGTGGATTCTTTCAACCTCTATTTTGCCCTCTGGTATTAAAACATCAGGGCAGTTTTCTTTGAGAACTTCCTGGAGGATGATTTCTAGGTTCTTACTTTGGTCATGGCTTTCAGACAGTCCAATAATTTTTAAATTATCTCTCCTGGATCTATTTTCCAGGTCAGTGGTTTTTCCCATGAGATATTTCACATTGCCTTCTATTCTTTCATTTGTTTGGATCTGTTTAACAACATCTTGATTTCTCACAAAGTCATGAGCTTCCATTTGCTCCAATCTAATTCTGAAGCAATGATTCTCCTCATTGAGTTTTTGAGATTCTTTTTCCATCAGGCAAATTCGGCTTTTTAAGACATTCTTCTCCTCATTGCCTTTTTGGGCCTCCTTTGCCATTTGAGTCAGTCTGTTTTTTAAGGTATTATTTTCCTCAGTCAGGCTGTTGACTCTCATTTCATAATTTTCTTGCATCATTCTCATTTCTCTTCCCAATTTTTCCTCCACTTCTCTTATTTGGTTTTCAAAATCTTTCTTAAGGTCCTCTATGGCCTGTAACCAGCTTGTATTTTCTTGTGAAGCTTTTGGTGCAGGAGTTCTGACTTCACTGTTTTCCTCCTGTTCCATGCTTTCCTCCTTTTTGTCCCCAAAATAGGAGTATATTGTTGGAATCTTCTGTCTGCTTTGTTTCCTTTGCCTGCTCATTTTGCCACTCAATTACTTGACTTATGGGCTTTTTGCCACAGTAGGACTCTGCCACCAGACAGGGGAGCTTTCGTCCCAAACGCTGGGGTTTTCTCAGCTGCCAGAGGTATTAGATGGGTGCCCTCTCTGAGGTCTCCAAACACTCTGGCAAGCTGGACACACACCCCAGAACCTCCACCCTAGACTGTAATCCAGATCCAAGCAGGTTAAAGCAAGAGCGATTACCCCTCAGACTGGTGCTTGGTCCCCCTACACTCTGCAGGCCAAGAGCTGAAGCCGCCACATGGTGCTGGCTGGCTGTGCCGGCGGCTTTTCGCCCCGGGGGTAAAAGCCATGCACTCCCACTTACTGGTCCCAAAGTTCAGACTGCACTGACCTCTCACTTTGTCCTTTGTGTCTATGTGTTGATAAATCTGGAAACGGCCACAGCTGCTGGTGATCTGGAGTCCCTCTGGCCTGGAGGCTGGTCAGGCCTGCCCTGGGGCTAAAGCCTCGGTGTGGGGCTGGGCTCGGCTGTGCTGGATTCCTGCCGCCTGCCGGGCTGTCCTTAGCGGGAGGTTAGCTTCTCTGTGTCATTTTGTGGGTTCTGCAGCTCCAAAGTTTGTTTAGAATCCCCTTTTTACATGGATTGGGGAGGGTGGAAGCCAGAGCTGCGGGAAGGTCGTGCTTCTACTCCGCCATTTTGGTTCCGCCCCCACCCACCCCCACCCCACCCCCAATCCCCAGCTAACTTTTGCTTAAACACTTCTAGTGAGGTAGAACCAACCCTACCCAGAGGCAGACCAGGCAGCAGTGGGGTAGTTCTAATTGTTAGGACATTTGTGGAGCTGAAATCTGTATTTTGCTGCCTGTTTCTCCTGGTTCTGTTTTCTTTTTGGAGGAGGGAAGGCAAAGCATTTGGGATTAAGTGATTTGCCCAAGGTCACACAACTAGTAAGTGTCAAGTGTCTGAGAACGGATTTGAACTCAGGTCCTCCTGATTCCCGGACCAGTGCTCTATTCACTGCACCACCTAGCTGCCCCTCCCTGGTTCTGTTTTCTAGGGTCAATCAAAACAAATCTAACCCCACTTCCATAGGACAGTCCTTCAAATATGTGGAAGTTTTAGTTATGTCTCCACTAAGTCTTTTCAAGACTAAAACACCTCCAAGCTCAATCTATAGATTCTGTGGCTTTTGCTGTTTGCTGTTCTGGCTGCCTTCATCTGAATCTCCTGCTAAGCAGTGTCTTTCCTAAAATGTGTTGCCCAGAACTGAGCACAGCACTCCAGCTGTAGCTAGACTAGGATGGAGTAAAGAGGGACTATCACCTCCCTAATTCTGAACTCTTAACTCTAAGAATGCAGCCTGAGCTTGCATTAGCTTTCTAGGTATCACATTATTGACTCATAACAAGCTTCAAGTCCATTGAAACCCCCATATCTTTGTCAGGTGAACTGCTTTTTAAGCCGCATTTACCCCATATACTACTTGGAAAGTTGATTTTTTTAAACCTGACTTTAAAATTTTCCATTCATCTTTACTCAGTGTCATTGTATTAGATTGAACCCAATGTTCTAGCTTCTCCTAATAGTATTTTGGATTCTGACTTAAACTCAGTGTATTAGCTGCCCCTCTCGGCTTTGTTTTGTCTGCAGATTCAATAAGCATGCCATTTAGGCATTTTTCTGTGTCACTGATAAAGATGTTCAGGACCAACAAAGGACCACGGAGGATTCCTGGGCCACCATACTGGAGTGTGGCCTCCTTCCAAGACGTCATCAAACCATTAATGACTACTCTCTGGGCCCAGCTATTCATCCAGCTATTATGAACTCTGCTGACTTAGGGGGTCTTACTCCCTTGGATAGATTTCAGGGAGTCTTTGAACTTGGAAAGAAAAAAGTGACATCTTTATTTTTACTAATTTCTGACTAAAATTTATTATTTCCTTCAGTTATGACTATAAGAAACCCTTTATTCTGAGGAAGGGTCCACAGGCTTTACCAAATTGCTGAAGGAATCCATGACAGAAAAAAAGAGTTAAAACCCCTGTTCTAACTGTACTTACATCTACCTCACACCTTTCCTTCTTTTCCAAAAAAATAGTAGGAGAGACCCTGTCAAACATTTTACTAAGCTCTGGGTAAATTATAAACATAGCATTCCTCTGATTTACCAAGAAAGAAAATGTGGCATATGCCTCAAGACCAGGCCCAGGGTTAACCCTTCCCATTACCCAGTCTAAAGGTTCTTCTTAGAGGACCTTTAGATAGAGGTAACAGAAGAACCCTAAGAGTTTGGTAGTTCCACCTTCTTTCCTTCCTTCCTTATTTATCTACTCCAAGCAGTGAGCCTTTGATCATCTTCTTGCCTACCAGTATGGTGCAGCCTTGTTTGTCACTTTCATTTTGCATTCATCACTAGGCTTCTGAAGCCATATTTTAGAGAACCATTCCATTCATCATGAGGCAGGAGACCAGAGTTTAAAGGCCTCCTCAGCCATTTACTTGCTTTGTGATCACTGGAATAACATTTAACCTCTTAGAGCCTCAATTTTCTCCTCTTAAAAATGGGAATAATTATACTTTCACTACCTACCTCAGAGGTTTGTTGTGAGGAAGGCTCCTCACAAATCTTAAAGCACTAAAGAACATGAAAAATTAGATTATCTGATACATAAAAGTACATAATAAATGCTTATTGATTGATCATCGAAGATAGCAAATGCAGCATGATAATAATAATAGCTAGTACTTATATAAAACTTTAAAGTGTGCAAAGTATTTTAAATATATTCTCTCAACTGATCCTCACAACAACCCCCATGAGGTAGGTGCTTTTATTGTCCCTATTTTATAGATAAGGATGCTGAGGCAATATTTGAACTCACATCTTCCTAGTATCAGATCCAACACTTTATTCACTATGCCACTTGGCTGCCTGGTGAAGTGGAAAGAACATGAAACCTGGGTTCCAATGCCACCCTTAAAGTTTACTAAACATGTGACCATGATAGTCATGAAGGTTCTTTGAGCATCAGTTCTTGGAGGATAAGATGAGATCAAGAAAGAGCAAATAGTCCATAGTGTATGAAGTCTTATACTTCATATAGCATATATTCATACTTCATAGCAACCTGAAGAGGTAGCTAGATTGTGGAGCAATCTGAAGGCCAAGCCCAGGAGTGTGTGTTTGCTGTGGTGGACAGGGGTGACATTATTAGACCTATAAATTAGGAACATTAATTGCTCTGCAGCTGTGGGCAAAGTGGATTGGAGAAGAAAGAGATTAGAAGTAGACAGATATTGCAGACAGAGGTGAGAAGCCCCCGAACTAAGGTGGTTCCCATGGAAATGGAAACAGAAAGTGCTATAGGGATGTGAGAGCTATTTCAGAGGTAGAATTGATTGGCAAACAGTTGTATATGGAGGGTGAAGTAGAGGAATGAATCCAGGATGACTGAGCTTTGAAGCCTAGAAAACTAGAAGAATGATGGTGCAATCAACAGAAAAGGGAAAGGTAGAAAGAGGACCTACTGAATTCAATACATCGAGGTGGAATGCTTCAGCAGGCAGTTATAAATTCAGGACTGGAGTTCCAGGGAAATTTCAGAGCTAGAGATATACATTTGGGAGTCATCTCTCTACAGGTGATGATAACTGAAACCATGGGAGTGGACAAGATTGCCAAGCAGGACTGAGTAGAGGAATAAGAAGGGAAGCCAAGGGAAGAGGCTTGTGGGGGGACCCTTAATTTTGGTGGAGGGAGTAAAAAGAAGAGAGAGGTTAAGGAGGCCACAAGGAGAACTAGGGAAATGCAGGGTCGATTAGTCCAAGAGAGAAGATCATCAAGAAGAGGGCAGTCAGTGCTTTTCAGAGAACTAAAAGGACATTGGTTTTGGAGATAAGGAAGGAGATTATTAGTGACCTTGGAATGAGCACTCTCCATAGGTTGGGAGATTACAGAAGGGTAGAGGAATGAGCAGATAGTGAAGAAGCAGAAGCAGCAAATGGTAAATTGTTCTTTCTAGAAATTTCAAATTGAAAGAGAATAGAGAGAAGACAATGGTTTAAAGAGTCAAGGGAAGGCTTTTTTTTTTAATAAGGGAACTCAGAATTAGTTTGTAGGTAGAGGAGAAGTAGCAGAGGGTCTTGTGTAGCTCAGTAAAACTATGAGCTATGGGGTGGCCAGGTAGCACAGCGAGTAAGAGCACCAGCTCCAGTGTCGGGACGACCTGGCCATGTAATCTTGAGCAAGTTACTTAACCCCAATTGCTTAGGGGCGGCCAGGTGGCTCAGCGAGTAAGACTACCGGCCCCAGTGTCAGGATGACCTGGGAATCGAATCCAGGCTCAGATACTTAGCACCACACCCAGAAATAACTGGCCGTGTAACCTTGAGCAAGTTACTTAACCCCAGTTGCTTAAGGAAAAAAAAAAACTATGAGCTATGCCATGCAAGGTTACCCTAGACAGATGGATCATAGTAGAGAGTTCTGACAAAAGGTGATCCAATGGACAAGGAAATGGCAAATCACTCGTGTCTTTGCCAAGAAAAGCCCATGGATGATAAAAGAGATGACCCCAGAAGATAAGTCCCTCAGGTTGGAAGGTGTCCAACGCACTACTGGGGAAGAACAGAGGATGACTGCAAGTAACTCCAGTACTAATGAAGCAGCTGGTCCAAAGCTGAAAGGAAGCTCAGCAGAGGATGTGTCTGGTGACAAAAGGAAAGTCCAATGCTGGAAAGATGAGTATTGTATAGGAACTTGGAACATAAGCTATGTGAACCAAGGTAATTTGGATATAGTCAAATAGGGCATGGAAAGATTAAACATTGATATCTTGGGTGTCAGTGAACTTAAATGGATGGGAATAGGTGAATTTCGTTCAGGTGGTTATTACTTATACTTCTGTGGGCAAAAATCTTTTAGGAGAAATGGAGTGGCTGTCATAGGGAGAGAAAAGCAGTACTAACTGGAGTATAATCTCAACAATGACAAAATGATACCTGTTCAAGTTCAAGACTAATCATTCAGCATCACAGTAATACAAGTCTGTGCTCCAACCACTGATACCGAAAAAGCCAAAGTGTATCAGTTCTATGAAGACCTACAACATTTTCTAGAAATAACATCCAAAAAGAGAAAAACTACATCATGGGGAAACAGAATGCTAAAGTAGGAAATCAGAAGAAAATTAGGATAACAGGGAAGTCTGGCCTTAGAGTAAAAGTGAAGCAGGGCAGAGACTAATAGAGTTTTCTAAAGATAATGTGCTAGTCACAGCGAATGCTCTTTTTCAACAATCTGAAAGGCAATTCTACCCATGGACATCACCAGGTGGTCTATATAGAGATCAGATTGATAATATACTTTGCAACCAAAGGTGGAGTAGCTCTATACAGTCATTTAAACAAGACTTCGAGCTGACTGTGGCTCAGATCATGAGTGTCGTATTGCAGAAAAAAAAAAGTAGTGAAAACCATCAGACCATATAGGTATGTGCTAAATAACATACCTTATGAATCTGAAATGGAAGTGAAGAGTAGATTTAAGGGACTAGATCTGGCAGATAGAGTGTCTGAAGAACTATGGACAAAGGTTCAAAATATTATATAGGAAACAGCAACAACAAAAAAACATCTCAAAGAAAAAGAAGAGCAAGAAAGCAAACTGGCCAATAAGGCTTTACAAATAGCTGAGGCAAGAAGGAAAGAGAAAGGGAAAGACATACCCACCTGAATGCAGAATTCCAGAGAATGGCAAGGAGAGATAAGGTTTTCTTCAGTGAGCAATGCAATGAAGTAGAAGAAAATAATAAAATGGGGAATACAAGAGTTCTCTTCAAGAAAATTAGAGAGAGCAAGGGCACATTTCCTGCAAAAATGAGCATAGGATAGAAGGGCCTGGCAAGCTGTCGTCCTTAGGATCACAGAGTCAGACCTGACTGAAACAATAACAAGAGGAGAAGGCATCATTCAAAAGGAAGAGATTAAAAGTGAATGAGAGAGATGTTTGAGGGATTAAAGACATAGGTGCAGGTCTTAACATTGGCAAGGGCTGACCCATCCTATGACACCAGAAAGAAGGAAAATAGGGTGGGATGAAGAAAATTTTAGAGGCAAGAAACAGAGTAGGAAAGCAAACCATGATCAGCTTCCATCTTTCCAGTCATTTAGGTGGCAGGATCATCTCCAGAGAGAGAAAGTGGCACTGGAGTGAGAGGTTTGAGCAGAGTGGAACTTTGTAAAAACCCCCGTGGTGAATGTCATAAGCGTCAGTGAAATGAATGAAGAATACCGTGCAAAGGAAAGGTCCAATTGGGTTAGAAGTCATCAATTTATAGTGAACCTATTTAGTAGGATCGAATGACTTTAGTAGTAGATGGTTGGAAAGTAGAAGCAGAGCAGGTGGAAACAACATGATCTAATCCCAGCTTCCACCCACAGTGAGTGCTCTCTTCACTCATGCTACATTAAGGAGATACCTTGACAGTATGCCCTGCCTGTCACTGGACTAGACCTAAGGAAGAATGTACAAGAGATGAGACACTAAGAGCCCTCCACTATTCTTTAATCAGCATCCCAAGGAATAAAAACACAATTATCCTAATTTAATGTGGCTATTTTAAAGTTCTTGAGGGAAAGGCACGGGCTTGAATTAATTTGTTGTACTGTGTGATGATGGGTGACTTTAATTAGACCTGACGCTGATGACAGCACCTCCCTTATGAGCCTAATACAACATTAATAGGATGTATATGTGTTTTATTACAGGAACGTGACAGACACAGATATTCTAGCCCTGGAACGCCGACTGCTTCAAACCATGGACATGATCATCAGCAAAAAGAAAAGGTCAGATTCTGGAACACTCATAATGATTTTCATCCCTTTGGGGTTTTCTAGCAAGACAATGTAAACTCTAAGAACCACTATCAGCAAGGAACTTTTATCTTGCCCATTTCTGAGTGTCATCCTGTGTCTAAGGTATCTTGTATCTAAGCTGGCACAAAAACATTTTGAAAAAATACAGTCACTTACTGGATTGAACATTTTGCTTTAGAAGAATAACAGTTTCCATTTATTGTCACCCTCCATTGGATGATTAGAAGTGGGGGAGGATTTGTTTTTCCATGGCAGATCTTTCCATTTGCTTTTCTCCAGGTACCTTAAACATCCTTCAAACATTATAATGGTCATTATTGTGATGATTAACAGCAAAGTTCTTTGAAAATACACATTTCAGGCAAAGTATTTTGCAGAAGTTTATATACATTCAGAGTATTTTATGGTGGGCAAATCTCATTCTCCACTGAATTCCTATTTATAGTACTTCATTTTGGTGGGAAGGTGAGCCTGAGTTCTTAAACATCTATACCAGAGGACCAGAAATTCTAGAAGATGAACCATATGTCTCTTTGGCAAAAACCAGCCTAGTTTATTTTGATAACTGTATTTCAATATAATTGACTTCCTTTTAATCCCATATATTTCATATTATGCATTTAAAATAATTTTTCTGAGAATAGGCTTCCTAGACTGCCAAAGGGATCTGTGACACAAAAAAAAGGTTAAGAACCACTGCTTTGGGCTGGTTGTATTAGTGGAGAGCCCCACACCAACTAAGTAACACCTTGAAATATGAAAATGTCATGGCTAATGTCACCAAGATTTAGCTGGAAAGATTGCTTAGGAAATGTACAAACAAATTAAAATAATTTTATTCTGTTTTCCATGTGTTAGAATATGTTTCTTAAAATCTAAAATGTTTTCCCTTCACTAAAGCCATTACCATTCATATATAAATGGGGATATGCTAATCTTTAACAGCCAACTTTCCAGGAAGAAAAAAGTTTAATTTGCATTATTAACATTTTTTCTATCAGTTTCTTAAGTTTAGACAGTCAACTGATTCACAACGTTTGCCAATTTCTGAAGTGTAAACGCTCACACTCAGCATTTAACAATCAGCTCTTACAGACCACTTTGATTTGGCTCTAGCACAGACCTAAATGACTGCTTTCATCTGGCTTTCAGCATGATTCTAGATTTTTAAATGTCAGTCATAGTGTGTCGGATAGAGTGCTGGTTTTGGAAACATGAAGACCTGAGTTCAGATCCAGTGTCTGACACTTACTAAACTATATGGCCTAATCAGCCAGCTTTTATTAAGCACCCTACTGTGTGCTAACTGCTGGGATGCAGACAAAAAATAAAGCAATCCCTGCTTTTTAAGAACTTATCTCTCTCTCTCTCTCTCTCTCTCTCTCTCTCTCTCTCTCTCTCTCTCTCTCTCTCTCTCTCTCTCTCTCTTTTTCTTTTTGGAGGGGGGAAGGCAGGGCAATTAAGTGACTTGCCCAAAGTCACACAGCTAGTAAGTGCTAAATGTCTGAGGCCGGATTTGTACTCAGGTTCTCCTGACTTTAGGGCCAGTGTTCTCTATTCACTGTGCCACCTGGCCACCCTGAGAACTTATATTATCTCAAAGGAAATGACATGTATACATATAATTACATACAAAATACATACAAGACACTTTTATGGTAAGAAACTCCATAACCCACAACATTTGTAGCTGGCCAGGATTTTGAGGTAGGCTCTTTTCTTCGGGAAATACTTTAGCCCGTCATTACAAGGATCAACCTTAGCACCTTTAACACAGGTTTTTAAGACTTGCTTTTTAGAGGGAGGTCTGTACCATTCTTTTAGAATTGATCGAATAGTTTGATTGTTTATTAGAGCTTAGAAAGCCACTTTGAGAAGTGTAACCATTCGAGGGGAGTAGGAAATGAAAAGCACCCTCAGGTTTACCAGCAGAGGGCGTCAGGAGGAGGAACAAGTTTACCAGACTAGCATATGTTATGTGTGCTTTAGCCGTGGGGAGGAGCAGGAGGAGGAATATGGAAAAGGCACAGGTTGTCTTCTCAGTTGGAACACCATTCAGAGGATGGGGCCTGGAAGGGTCAGGAAGCCTTGTTTTACTGAAAACAAGGACATTCATGCAGGGCCCATGATCAAAGTCTCTCTGTTGGGGTCTCGTCAGATGGTCTCCATCTTAGAGTCTGACATGACGTGTTATTTGTGTTGGTTATTCATTCTGTTGCTGTAGCAAGTAAAGCCTTTGTTCTGCTGTATTGTGAGATGGGCTCAAATATAATCTTTACCGTCAAAGCAAATATGTATAGACCTCAAAACTCCTATTTCAAGAGAGTCACATTAATCCCATATTGAAATTACAGTTACATGGTAATCAGGAAATGCCAAGTGAAACTGCCCCAGATTGGTGTTCTTTCCTCAGATATTACTTCCTACATAGTTTTTGATATAAAAACCTAGATTATTGTGATGAACAAATTCAGGCAGTGCAAATGTCTTCCCAGAAATTAATTTTTTCATCATTGCTTACACTGTCTATAAAACAATATACTTTAAAGGTTAAGAATTTGTATTACCCTGAAGTCTCTTCTCTTCTCTTTGCCCCATATATTTCAGAGGAGGAAATAGAACCCTTTGTGTGTGAGTCAGGCATGAGTTACCATCACTAATGAACAATCTTTGTCCTTTTGGATTTCTTTACCCTGGTCATTAAGTCACTACAGGTTGCTTCAAGGCATTCTGCTCTCATTTTTAAAGCTGTGTAGGGATCAGGGAATATAGATTCATTTGGTGAAATTTTGGACCAGACTAGAGGCTTTTGCCAACTAAGGTATACATCCATTTTCCTTACAGAATTTTCTAGCCAAGTCTTTGCTAAATGCAGAATTTGTTCTATTCATTTTTGAGTTGTTTTTTTTCCCAGATTATGACTTTTGTGTTCTATTCATAGCTGAAGGCTCCCTGTTTGAGCTAGGCGACTGATTTTGTCCCAGTCAGAGTAGGACCTGCAGTACTAAGAACAAATATTCTTGCCTTTAAAATGTCATATTGCTGGCGTCTTTTATTTGGGTTTTTTTTTCCCCTTACCCCATCTCATGGAGTTGGATGTAACTTTCCTAACTCAGTTCTTGTTTGTTTTTTTTCCTCAGCTTTATCCACCTCAGAAGTAGCAGAATAGGTTTGTAAATCAGTAGAAAATTGCAGACTGAAAGGAAAGGGAACAGTTAGGATGGGATTATGCAGCTTATCCCCAGTGTGAACAGCACATTCAGCAAGCTTCTGCTGCAACCTGTTAGCAGCCTTCATAGACATGCCCTTCCCCATTTGGAAGCCACGCAGTGGTGTGAGCACTTCGCAGGCACTGAGATGGAGGAAAATAGGCAGGCATTTCTATAGCTCTTCACTTTTTATCTCCTGCCCTATTATTCCAACACCATAAGTGAGAAGAGGTTCTATGTGAATAGGGTCAGGACACCTTCCTCCTCCACAGTCACCATCACGTACCTGTTGAAGACTACCCACATATTAAAGCAGAAAGGCAGATACCTGCATCACCAAGACATGGAGTCTGCTTAAGTCATTTGCCTCTTCCTGAGTAATTTCAGTTTCCTAAGGTGATGAACCCCATAGTAAAAGAGAATGAGACAGAAAAATACAAACCTTGGGGCGGTGAACAATTGCTCAAAATCTTCTTTTATTCACATACTATCCAGAGGCTGCCCTGAGGCTGTAACTGAATGAATAAAATTATTTGGGAAGGGGAAGTACATGAGTTGACATGGCTGGCACTTTCTGGGATCCCTTATTGTGCCAATCTTGCACACAGTTTCCAAGAACCATTTAGTCTCTTGTATTGGAGTTACAACATTTGAGTTGATCCCTGCAATATTCTCCAGTGCTCTGTCTCACTATTCCTGCCCCTTGTTTCTCAGACCAAAGTAATCAGAATTTCCTTTATAGATACAGATTCCAATGAAAGTCTACTCAAAAGACAGTAGAAGAGAGGTGCCACTTATCAGTTTCTATGGTCCCACCTTCCCAGTTTTCAGAGACTTATTCTAATTTCTTTTAAACCTGTAGGCAGATGGCACAGTGTGAATTTTCATGGTTGATGTGATTTTGTTTGTCTAACTATATGCTACTGAGCCATCAGCAGGAAGTTTGAATCTGGTTGTATCTCTTCCTGAACTGACTCAAAGCAGCTTTTGCTTTGGAGGGGACAAAAAAAGAAACTCCATCATCTTCTGTGTAGTATCCTGGGCTTGGGTCCTGTGTCCTGTCTTTGTTTCTTTTCCAGGTCTTTGAATTCTCTTTCTTTCCAGGATAGCCATGGCCCGGAGAAACCTGTTCCAAAAAGGAGAGGTGAATAACAAACCATCCGGCTTCTGGGGAATGATTAAAAGTGTTACCACATCAGCCCCAGGAAGCGAGAGTATCCTTTGTCTCTGTGTGAGCCTCATCCTCAGCCCTGGGTGAAGAGAGGAATAGAGGCAGCTGCTTCTGAGGTCTGTGTGCGAGTCAGCCTGTGTCCAAAGTGGACAAAGTACCTTCTAGAGAAGGACGTTTTTGTGATCTCTGCCACTCCACAGTGTGACCTAAGCGCTTCCATCATCCTTTTCTTCCAATGACTATTGATCTTAACAGTGATATTTCTCTCTTGCGGCACATGAGCATAATGAGTAGAGAGCTGGCCTTGGAGTCAGGAGGCCAGGGTCAAGTCCTACCCCCAGCATTGACTGACTGGGCAAGTCACCTCGCAGCCATTGTTCCAGGCACATCTTTGAGACTATAAGCTGCAGGGAAGCTGTTGCTTATCCAGGAGGCCCCTGTACCAGTGAAATCCCAGGTCTGGTCCCTAAGCCTATTCCTGTTTCTACCTTGCACTTGTACGGCTCTGCATGGAGTCAAAGCATTCCCGCAAGAAGGTTTATTTGAGCCATACAACAGCGTTTTTGCTAGTACTTGGGTGATGACCATGACAGCCATAGTGTAGTATATTGGTTCTTCTGCAGACTCAGGGGGAAAGTGGCTCAGTGGGTCATTTACAAAGCCAAACAACCATGGGACAGAATGCAGCAAGATGGGGAAGATCGAGTGAGATTAGAGATAGGTGTTTTGAAAAAAGTCAGATTTCCCTCCTTAGACATGTCATGTCCCAAAACCTGGAGTGGCCAGAGCAGTAATGGTTTAGACAGTTTCAGTCAAAAGAAGAATAAGAATAATTGCCACTAAAAGAATAATCAGGTAAACCTTTATGATCTAGCTAGATTTAATAAATAATTAATATATTTATATATCACATATATAAATATAAAAATATGTTTAATACATAAATTAAAATATATTAAATCATTTAATAAATAATTGATGTAATTAAATAATAAATAAGCCATCTGAGTGGTGAGCACCTTAGGATGAGGGAGAAGCTGAGTGGTGGGTGTTTATGAAAATATTTCTTTTCTTGAGAAGCATTATGAGCCTTATTTGGGAGTTGGCCAAACTACTGTGGTCTAGAGCACAGCTTTGACCTGCACTTTGAGGAACCCATACTCCATTTCTAGGTTTAGTGTCAGGCGTCTAGGAGCCAAGAGAAGAGTCGCAGAACCCCAGGAAGCTGAGCTGTTGTGGGGACCTAGGAAGGGGATGAATTAGAAGGAAGGCTTAGCTGCCTGTCAGAACTTGAGTAGAATATAAGCCTTGACTCCAGACTGTTCCAGATCTCACTCTCATTCAGCAGGAAGTGGATGCTTTGGAAGAGCTAAGTAGACAACTCTTTCTGGAAACAGTTGATCTATATGCTACAAAGGTACAGAGTGGAAGATTACTAGATTATCTCCAGCCATGGGGGAAAGAAAGACTAAGCTGTCCCTTGGGCCCATATAACCAAGCAACATAAGACAATTTAGACATGAAAATTGTCTAGTATCTTAGACAATTTAACATGCAAATGTGGGATCTTGGGGAGTGGGGAGCCCACACAAGCTGTGAAGTGACTGTTGCCACTCTCATAGGACAGAGCTCTCCATGTCCTGTTGCTGCAGGAGCATTGCTTAGCCTAGAGCATCACAGTTTTCCCACTGTCCCCACTGGTGGCCCCTTTTGCCAAATTTGTTCTGCTGGTCCTGACACCCCCTCCCACTTTGTCCAGCTATATTCTAAAGAGCCAAGACAGGTTACAGAGCCATGTGACTGAAGAAGCAGCTAGCCATATCTCCATTTAAACTGATCTATCCAGACTAAGCGTGGCCTGCTCCCTATTCCTAGACTTGGTGGGAGGGAGGGAAGTCAGTCAGTGTAATAGAACAGAGTATTGGATTTGGAATCAGAAAAGTTTGGTTTGGATCCCAGCTTCAACAGCTCTCTCTGACGACCAGAGTCAAGAAAATCCACGTCCCTGAGCTTCCGTTTCCATTTTAGTAAAATGAGGCAGCAGACTAAATAGTCCTCTAAGAGCCTTCCTACCTCTAAATTCCTTGGACTGCCACCATTAGGCTGGGAGCAGTGTGATCTAAATAAGAAAAACTCAGTAAGTGGAGGGTGAGAGTCATCTTGATTTCTTGTTAGGAAAACAATACCACCTGTGGAGGTTCAAGAATTATTCTTATGCTCTAGAACTGGAGTCCATGTAATTGTTGGTGTCAGTTGGCTAGCCTGGGTGTGGCTCACAGAGGGAGAGTAGCATAGTGGAGACTGGATTTTGATTTCATGTAAATCTAACATGTTACGTGTTTGTTTGTTTTTTCTCCCCCCAGGAGAGAATAGAATATTCTAAAACTTTCAAGGGAAAATACTTTAATTTTCTAGGTTATTTTTTCTCTATTTACTGTGTTTGGAAAATTTTCATGGTAAGTGTACTATTTGTTGTGTTGGAGTCTTTGTAAAGATAATGAGAGAGAGGTTTGGCTTAATCAATACCTTTAACTTAACTTGTTTATAAAACATTGTCTCAGCCAGGTCAAAACTTGAAACTTTTTCTGATTGCCGTCCTTTGCATTTTTGTCTATCTTCATAATAATAAAGCACTGAAATATGAAGCATGTAAAATGAATACAATTATTATTAACAATTTCAAATGGCTTTCCATCCAATATAATGCTCGAGTTTAAATCAGGCAATATACTCAACATCTGGTGGCCATTTAGAAGACAAACCGCCTAGGTGCTTTTTGTTTAATCATCTTCATCTTTAAAATAAATGACAAAGTGGTTAAAAATAAAAACCTTTAGATTAATTTACCTCTTATATTTACTGATGTAATTTCTTTGTAGCTGTTGTATATCATGTCCCATAGTAAAAATTCTAATATACATGTTTTCTAATTACTGACTGCCTTTCATCTTATTGTTATCTGTGGTCATCAGTGGTTTTCTAAGTAAATACAGTAAAAGCCAATTTTGCTGTATGATTTGATTTTCCCAGTGGGAGTATATCTAGACTAAGAGATGATTTGGCAATGATATGATTAATTTAGACTATACCAGTTGTTACTAAATTTCTGTTTCATTTTGCACCATATACGGACATAGTCCCTAGGATGCCTTGGTTTGGTCATCATCCATGAGTGCTAATCCAAATCATGAGTGCTCCCCATGCATCCTGAGATTTCTGTTCTCTGTTTATACCCTATCTTTAGTGACCTTGTGAGTTCAGCTCTCATCTCTATGTAGATGACTCAAATCAGTGTGGCTTCTGAGCTTTTGTCCTACATTACCAAGCACTTCAAACTTAATATATCTAGAGTAGAACTCTGCTGCTTTCCCCTTTCACTTCCCCAGACTTCCCAACTTCTGTTAAGGCCATTGCTGTCCTGCCAGTCCTAAGATCTCAAGTGCAGAATTATCCTTGACTTTCACCTCCTTCACATCCAGTTGATAGCAAGCTTGTGACTCTTTTACCTTTCCAGTATTTGTCACATCTGTCCCCTCCTCTCCATTCACATAGAGAATTCACCCTGCTTCAGGTTCTCATCACTTTTCACCTCACCTCGAGTACTGTAATAGTCTCCTAATTGGTGTTCTCATTTCTGATCTCTCCTTTCCTTCATAAAGCTGCCCCAAAAAAGTCTTCCCAGAGCATAGGTCTGACCACATTGCTTCATTGTCTCCCTATTGCTTCTACAAAGTCTTAAAGTCTTCTTAAAAAGTCTTTAAAACTTTTCAGTTTAACTCCAGCCTACTTTTCCAGATTTATTTCACAGTACTCCTTCACATGCTGTTTCAGCAAAACTTGTTGGTTTGCTGGTTCCAGAGCTAAGTACTTCATCCCACACCTCTGGGCCTTCCTCATATCTTGCTCCTAGAATCCTTAGACTTCTTCAAGGCTTAGTGCAGGTGCCACTTCCTTTGGGAAATTTTTCCTGATCTCCCTAGGTTTCAGTGCTCTCTTCCACTTTAAATCATTTTGTATTTACTCAGCTGTCTGCATATTGTATCCTTGAATGTAATGTCTTTTTTCATGTTGTGGATGCTTAAAGGTTTTTTGAGCTAAAGAGATTTGACTGTCCAACTAGAATCTTCTCCTTCCAGAGTATGATTTCTTTGGCTTCCAACAAACTCAGAGATATTGCACCTTTTTCTTTGAAAAAGAATAGACTACTCCAAAACTTTCAAAGTTTCAAATAGGTAAAATCTGATGTACTGGGTACTAGATTAAAAAGAAATATCTCTTTTAAGTAGCAAATTAACAAAGGGAGTATTTATTGAATATCTGTTGTGTTCCCAGCAGTATTGATGAAAGGGATACGGACAGCATATTCTATACATTTTAAATGGGTTTGGAATAATGTTATTAATTGGTATTAGCAATACCACTCCAGGTATTCATGAGTTTAAAATGACCCCAAAACACATGCTTATTACCTTTGGTTCTCTGCAGAACTCCTCATAACAGATAGAGAGTTGACTTCAGAAGAGAGATGGTTTATATGGAAACATTTATTTGATTACAAATGAGTTAAAGAAATAAATGTTTTTCACATATAATTTGAATCTTGTTTAGAATTGTCATCTTTGGGTCTGCACAAGAATTATCCAGTCAGGTAATGCCTTGAGGTTTAGTTTATAATTGTGAAACTCTTGGTCAAAATAGCAAGTGAAATATAGGGCCATGTGTATTTTTTGCAGGCAACAATCAACATTGTGTTTGATCGAGTTGGAAAGACCGATCCTGTCACAAGAGGCATTGAGATCACAGTGAATTATCTGGGAATCCAGTTTGATGTAAGAGTTGTTTGAATATCCTAATTTATTCTGCTTTTCTTTGTTTTGTTTAATACAAATGAGAATTGTTTAGGGTCTAACCTACCCTACCAGACTTCTATTTCCAGAGGATTCCAGACTTTTTCATGCTGTTCCACTTAGTGTACTACACTCTGCATACCAGGCTAACCGATCTACTTACTGTTCCAAGCATTTGGTCTTCTTTCTCCTGGTTTCATGCCTGGAATGCCCTCCATCTCTCCCCACCTTTATCTCTTAGAATTCTTAGCTTCCATCAAAGAGGTGGACTTCCAGTGAAGATGGCAATTTAAAAGGCTCTGGGCAACCTTAGCTCCCCTGAGAAACACTTATTAACAATGAGAAAAAACTTCAAATCAAATTTCAGAACAAAAGTGTTGCTGAGCCCTTCCATCCCATACAAGATGACATGAAAAGGCAGGCCTTAAAATAGGGATCAAGGCTTGCTGGCAGGAGATACAGGAAAACCAGGCTGAGTGGCCCTTAGGGGGTCCAGGGACACCCCTAAAGATCAGTTTAAAGCCACTGTCATCTCTGGTGGGGCTGTTCTGGTAGCTAAGGCCTGGGGCCAAAGAACAAAGCCACAGATATTTGGGTAAATGACTTCATAGGGACATGGGGCAGTATGATGACCAGAGATTTGTAGTAACCCTAAGAGACCAGACTAAAGCTAGTGGGGCTGAGGCCTGGGGCCTTGGACTTCCAGTCAGTGACTATACAGGGATACTAGCTTGGGTATGGCTCACAAAGGGAAGAGTGGCTTAGTGGAGACTGGATTTTGATTTCATATAAATCTAACATGCTGCATGTTTGTTTTTTTCTCCCCAAGAGAAAATAGAGTATTCTAAAACCTTCAAGGGAAGATACTTTAATTTTCTAGGTTATTTTTTCTCTATTTACTGTGCAGTCCTAAATACTAAAAAGGCCAGCAAAACCCATTGGGGAATGTCGCAGACTGTCATGGGGGAAAAGACTAGGAGCCAACACTGTCTATCTCCAGTCCCTCTATGAAAGGGCTGTGGAAGAAGGCGGGGTCTGGTCCCATGCAGACTTCTGCCCAGAGATGTCCAAACTGTAGAGGAGGCAGGACTTAGGCCCAGTACAACATTGTCTTACTGTGAGAGGACAGCAGGAGAGAGTACTTTGGCCTAAGTCATTCAACAGTTCAAGAGGGTTCAGAGCCTGGGACTGGCACAAAGTCCTAACCCAAGAAATAAAACTATAAATATGAGGAAACGAAGGAGGGGAAACCCTCTATAATATAGAAATAGAGGTTCAAAGAATCTCAAGATTAAATTCCAGAGAAAAGAGATAATTCTTAAAATAATCACAACTTGAACCTTAGGAAAAAAAGAATCAATTGATCACAAGAACTCCAAGATTAGATTGAAAAAAAATGAATGAAAAGCTGAAACAAGTTAAAAAGTGAAATTAGAATACTTGGAATAAGAATCAATAGCTTGGAGCAAAAAAAAATATCAAAAGCAAAAATGGGAAATTTTATCCAGGTATCTGACACCCTGGAGAATAGGCTGGAGGAACAGAACTCAGTGATTCAATAAGAAGAAATATGAGAACAAAATCCAAAGACTGAAAACTATGGAGAATAAGATAGGTACTCTCAACAGCAGCTGGCAGGAAGCAGGATGAAGAGAGAGAATTTCAGATTCATCAGACTCCTTGAAAAGGTTCTACACATCGTATTTCAAGAAATAATTTTTTGCTATTTTGTTATATTAAAAGGGGGGGCTGGAGAAAGTTAAGATTCTAAGGAAAATATAAGGAAGCGGTGTGAGCATACTCTTCCTCATGACTGGGGGGTGGGCTTAGAAGAATATACAGACATGGAGGTTTAGGGATGAATGGCACAAGCCAATGATGCTTAAAGGAACCATTATGTAATGATACAATATCCACTTCATACACACACATGCATATATATGCATACACATACACACACGCACACATGGCATGTGTAGAACATGGCCAGCCCATCAGAGTTGCACTCTCTGCAGTAGAGTTTGAATGCATGACAGTTTATTTCCAGAAAAGACCACAGGGTCTGATGTCTTATCCTGCCAGGTGATCTTCAGAATCTTCCTCAGACAATTCAAATGGAAGCGATTCAGCTTCCTGGCATGGCGCTGGTAGACTGTCCAGGTTTCACAGGCATATGGCAATGTCAGCACAACGGCTCTGTAGACCCTCAGTTTGGTCAGCAGCCTAATACACTCTTCTTTCCCACACTTTCCTTCGGAGCCTCCCAGTCCCAGCTAGCTCTGGTAATGCATGCATCAAGTTCATTATCAGTGTGTACATCCATGGCAAGTATATTGCCAAGGTAAGTGAACTTCTCCAAAGCATTCAGAATTTCTCCAATTGCTATAAAAGATGGTTCTACATAAAAGAACAAAAAAATCAAGTTTACAAAGTATGCTTCAGCATGCATTCAGAGTTCACCAATTCTCTCTCTGGAGATGGATAGCATTTTTCATGATTGGAGCTTTGGAATCGTCTCAGATTGGTATCTTGATGAGAACAGCAAATTCTTCACAGTTGGTCGTCCTTACAATATTGCCACGACTATGTACAATGTTTCTGGTTCTGCTCACTTCAGTTTGTGGAAGTTCATGTAAGTCTTCCTAGGTTTTTCTGAAACCTTTCTGCTCATCATTTCCTATAGTATAGTAATATTCCATCACAATCATATACCCCAACTTGTTCAACCATTCCCCAGGTGATGGGTATCCCTTCAATATACAGGAAGGCAATCTTAGGAAAAGGCTGGATCACCACGTGTTAGGGATGTTTTCAGGAAGATTCTTACTCAGTTACAGGTTGAACCAAGTGGTCTGTGAGGACCTTTTGCAGCCTGGCCTTTAATTCATACCCACTCCTGGAAAACCATGTAAACAATGCTTTCCTAATGCTGAATCAGCACCTCTTTGTTTGGAAAGGGAGACCCATTTATCTTTCCCAAAAGCAGTCAGTATGTGTACTGTGTCGATAACTCTTGTCTTTTTTCATTTATGTTGACGGCTTTCCATCTCATCTTAATTTCACAAGTCTGAGTTTACCAAAAAAAAGTATTGTACCTTTATCAGTGCTGAGAGAGGATATGCAGTTACTGCCTTTGATATTTGACTACCTTGCTCATACGATGCATTCCACCTCTGAAAAGGCGTCTGTAACTTTGCATAAATAGATCTTAGATTTCAGTTGCAGCAGTTTCTATTCAGATACCTTTCAGAACTCTACCATGTAGTACAGGGATTCTACCCCACACCCGGCCCTCAAAACTGCCTGTGACTCGAGTCAGTACAAGAAGAGAAAAGCCTGCGTGTCATAGTGAAACTTCCTATCAGGGTTAGCTACTCTCCGGAGCTTGCCTAAGAAACCCCTGGAACTCTTTTTTTCTTAGGATAGAGGGATAGAATTTTTGCAGCCAGATATGTATGAAGTGGTCTTACAATTTCATACAAAATGATTTTTTTCTGCTATGGGGTAAATAACCAAATAGTCTTCAGTTCTTTCCCCTTTATTAGTATTCTTTAATTGCATGTAAAAGCTGTCATTTTTCTTATCCTTCCAATCTGTGGGCACTGCTTGAGTTAGTTTGCTCTGCTTTCTTCTCAAGATAATCTTTAAACATTGGGCTTAATCTTTCTCTAGCTATTTTAATCATTATTTACTTGCCCCCCAAATACACCCATTGTGATCTCATATAAGTGGATCACCCAGCCACTCGATGCAAAATGAGGCCATGTGGGTAAGGGCAAGAGGGCTGACTTTGGGGTCAAAAGACCTGAGGCAAGGGGCAGCTAGGTGGCACAGTGAATAGAGCACCAGCCCTGAAGTCAGGAAGGCCTGAGTTCAAATCTGGCCTCAGAAACTTGACACTTAACTGGCTGTGTGACCTTGGGCAAGTCACTTAACCCCAATTACCCTGCCTTCCCCCTCCAAAAAAAAAAAAAAACCTGAGACAAATCCAGATACCATGACCTCATCTGCAAAATGAGAAGGATAGACTAAAGGATCTCTAAGAACTTCTCCAGCTTCAAATCATATAGTCCTATGTAGAGATTACAGTATCATGACCATGTTCTCACTGTAATTTTAAAATTTCTTTTCCTTATTTTTGTGACAGGTAAAATTCTGGTCCCAACACATTTCCTTTATCCTTGTTGGAATAATAATTGTCACATCTATCAGAGGATTACTGATCACTCTTACCAAGGTATTGTGCATCTAGTCGTAAAAAGTATGGACTAAGGGAGAGTTATGTTTAGAATATACAAGTGACATAAAAAGATGAGTAATTTTTTATATGACTGAAATAGAATCAAAATGGTTATCAGGAATTGAAACCCAAGAGAAATGAAGGGGAAACATCTAGCTTCTTTCAATGTATTCAAGTCATCAGCACTACATCCCAGGGCACTGAAAGAACCAGCAGGTGATTGCTGGGCTACTGTCAGTGACCTTTAAAAGGTGTCATTATTTTCTGAATTAAAAAAAAAGAAAGAACGAAGTCTGCAAGGCATGGGCCATTAAGCTTCATTTAATTGCTATCAGAATCCTAGTTTGTGAATGTTTTAAAAGAATCAGTAATCGCAAAGAGCAGTCGTGGCTTTGAATACCTCATTTCTTTTCCCACAGAGTAAATAAAGTATCATCTCAGATGAACACTGTGAACATTGTACTCTTAGATTTCAGTAAAACATTGAGCATCGTCTCTCTCACTGTCATTGTGGACAAAGTGGAGAGAGCTGGGCTGGGAAAGAATACAGTGAGGTGCATTACTGGCTAAGTGACTCAGTTACTCGTGCCCAGTGGGGTCCAGCCTGGGGGTCTGGCCTTGGCTCCACGCTCTTCAATATTCTTGTCAGTAATCTGGACGCTAGATAGACTCATAGATGGCACGACGCTCGGAAGGCTGATAAACATATCAGGTAATAGATTTAGAAGGTCTTAACAGACTGGAATAATGGCCAGATCTACTGAGATAAAGTTCAGCGAAGATAAATGTAAAAGTCCTGTACTTACACTATAAAAATCAACGAATTACAATTAACATTCACAGTTACAAGCTGGACAGTAACGAGAGGCGCAGTGGTGTGATGAAAAGGGGAGTTAGGAAACCTGGGTTCAAATCCCAATCGCTGATTGACTACCTGTGTGACTTTGGACAAGTCCTCTCCCTCCTTGGTTACATTTCCCCTCCTGGGAGTGAAGGGGTCAAACTGGATGCCCCCTGACATCAGTCTCTGCTCATGATCGATGACTTTGTAATCCTGGTGGGTCTGACCATCTCTGAGGTTGTGTTTTCAGTTTCAGGAACCACATTTGAGGAGGGACATTGACAAAATGGAGTTTATCCAGAGGAGAATAACCAGGAAAATGAGGAAATTTAAGATGATGCCATATAAGGATTGGTTTTAGGAACTAGGAAGGGTTAACCAGTGGGGGGGGGAGGGGGAGGGGAGACCTAGAGGAAATAGGCTAATTGCCTTTAAGTGTTCAAAGGGATTCCATCTGTAACTGACTGTGCTGGGTCTCAAAAGGTGCTTTAGGTCAGAGTTGCAGACAGCACACTTAGGACTAAATAAAGGAAAACATTTCCTAACAATTAGAACCATCCAAAAATTGGAAGGGTTGCCTTTGGCCATATAGTGGGTTTTTTCTTTGGTCTTCGGATGAAATGAGAGGATCAAGTTTCAGGAAGGTTGTAGAGGGGTGTATTGTTCAGGTATTGGTTGGACTAGGTAGCCTCAGGAGTCTTCAGACTCAGAGCTCTTGTGGTTTTGTAAAAACGTTCAACTATGTTAGCCACTGAACAAATAAGACCTCTTCCTAGAATAGCAGTGTTAAAGAAGACAGAAACAGCTCTTTGCATCCTCCCTGCTGCCCTCTCTTCTCTTTCGCAGCCCAGCTCCTGGAGAAGGCTGTCTATACTGTGGCCTCTCTGTCCTCACCTTTTCTCTCCTGCAGTTTTCAGTACCTTTTCTTCTGGTTACCAGCCACCATCCCATTGCCTCTTTCCCCCTGCCTTTGAAATCCCCTCCCTTCTTTCAAAGCTCAGCTCAGGGGCAGCTAGGTGGCCCAGTGAATAGAGCACTGGCCCTGGAGTCCGGAGGACCCGAGTTCATATACGGCCTCGATTTACTAGCTGTGTGACCTTGGGCAAGTCACTTAACCCCAATTGCCCTGCTTTCCCCCCTCCAAAAAAAAGCTCAGCTCAAGTACTGTCTCCTAAAAGAGAGGCCTTTCCTGATTTCCCCCAGGTGTTACTTGCTTCCCTAAACAAACAAAATACACAACACCTTGTTTTGTATTTACTTATCTGTGTATATGTTCTGCATTGGATACACATACACACACACTCGCACGCACATGGGACCATAAATTTAGAGTGAGGAGGAACCTCAGAGATCGTCTAGTGCAACTTCCTCATTTCACAGAAGAGGAAATGGGTTGGGAGAGGGTCAGTGACTTGTCCAAGGTCATCTAGGTAGCAGAGTGATGCCAGGCTCAGCATTCTTCCCACTGCCTCCTAAAAGCTCTTTGGTTAGAATGGAATCCCAGCTAGGCCTAGGTATTTTAGAGGCATCAGGCAAGGACAAGGGAACATTTATGTGACCAGGTAGGAAAGCTCGCCATGAAAGGCCTGCTTCTGGAGAGAATGGGGGAAGCTGGCTGCTTTCCTCTGATCAGTTTGGGAAGGCTACAGGGAAGGAACTGAGCATTTCAGGAGCTGTTAGAATGGTGGGAAAAAAAATAAATGGTTAAGGGGATTTCCAGGCCTATAGCAGCTTCCCAGGAGTAAGAGGAAGGAGTTGCCCCAAGGTGACAGTGGGGGGTCCTGATAAAGCCCAACTTCTCAGCCCTCCAGTTTAAATAAATTAAAAATACAATGAAGGGAGGGAAGAAGAGCAAAGACCTTCAGAAGAAAACTGCTTTTCAAGTAAGGAAATGGAAAGAATAAGAAGGTATGAGATAGTCCAACAAAGGAGATTTTGAGTGAATGGGTGACAATAGCTAGCATGTCAAGCATTTATTAAGCACCTACTGTGTGCCAGGCCCCGGGCTAAGAGGTAAAAGCAGCCCCCGCCCTTGAGGACTCGCTGGTCCAATACCTGTGTGCACGCATGGCACCGAGAGAACTGCAGGTAAAGCTGACGAAGGACACTGAGACGAAGGAAGCCTGGGCTTTAGCTGAGAATCAAAGACAAGAGGAAGAGATGAGGAGGGAGAGAATCCCAGACGCAGGGGCAGCTGGGAAATGCCTGGAGCCGGGAGATGGAGGGGCTTCTGCCGGGACCTACTAGGAAGCCTCACCAAGTGCATGGAGGGAGGTGGGCATGGGAAGACTGGGAAGGTGGGAGGGGCTTCACACCGAATCCTGGAGTTTATGCAGTGTTGGGGAGGGGCAGGCTGCCTGCCGGGGTTGGGATGGTGCTCCAGGAAGAGGAATTGGCAGCTGTGTGGAAGATGCCCTAGGGTGCAGAGAGTCCATGCAGGCAGACCCCCTCCCCGCCCAGCAGCCATTGCTGCAATCGAGGCTCCAAGTGACCAGGGTCTACCAGGGAGAAGGGGGCACACAAGAGGCAGTAATGCGGAAGTTTGGAAAGGAGTTTGCATGTGTTACTTTGTCTGATCTCACAGTCCCTGTCCCCTCTCCAGTCAGATAGTCACAACAGGTGTCACCACTTCACACATGAACAGAGAGAGGTTCCATGACCAGCCCCAGATGGCATATCTGCCGAGGCTCCCAGGCAGGAGACTCACTCAGGGGAAAAGCCAAGGGCATCTCATCCTTCGAGTGTTTAACTTGTCAGAGAGAGAGCAGAGATCCTGAGCCTGTTTGGTGGCTCACCCTGCTGCCATCATCGATTTGGGCCAGCAATGTGAAGACAGCCATGTCGACAAGATGCTCAGCTGACCACTGACCATGCTAGTGAGGTTACACCCCAAGCCTCCAGACCCTCCCCTAAGAGCATGCCCTCCGGCGGCCCTCTAGAGCACCAGCACACCTCTCACTGCCCCTGTAGGCCCCATTACTGCTCTATAACAGGCAGGCTGCAGGACTCCGTATGCCGCCATTGTCATTTCACGTTTCTCTCCCCTTTTTTTACAGTTCTTTTACGCCATTTCCAGCAGCAAGTCCTCCAACGTCATTGTCCTGCTCTTAGCACAGATCATGGTAAGTGGGGCAGCCACCATGGTCATTAGCCCTCTGGAGGGTCTGCTGTCCCGCCCCTGTAACTAGGCTCCCTTGGAGGTGCTTCCTGGCCTGACTTGTGTTCTCTGATCCCCAGGGCATGTATTTTGTCTCGTCAGTGCTTCTCATCCGGATGAGCATGCCCCTTGAGTACCGCACCATAATCACGGAAGTCCTGGGAGAGCTGCAGTTCAATTTCTACCACCGCTGGTTTGATGTGATCTTCCTGGTCAGCGCTCTCTCCAGCATCCTCTTCCTCTACCTGGCGCATAAGCAAGCTCCTGAGAAACACATGACACCATGAGCAGAGAAGACTTGAGCCTGTCTCAGACTGCTGGAAGCCTGAGAGGCTGTGTCAGAACAGCAGAGAGGAGGGAGACTCGGGGGCTGGGCTCTTTGGGGAACAAAAGTGCTCTGGTGGCTTATCCTGCCTCCCACATCTCTATACCTCCTCCCATAAGGAAACAGTGATTATTTGTGTTATCAGGACTGGCAGGAGAGAGGATAAGCAGATCCAACCTTCGGGCCATGGAAGATTTTCTGTGTGCAATATGGTGCCCACACTGGAAAAATCAAAGAAAATGACACTGGAAAGCCAAGGCAGAAGGGATTGATTGCATTGTGACTATTCTTTGGTGATTTTTTTTGTTTGTTTAAATTCCAATTTCATCAAAAATAAGAAAAGGAAACTGGAAGTCATTAAAATCAGTTTTTGTGGTACACTAGTTTAAATTTACTTCTTATGTCCTACTTGGGAACATTTTGCCCAGGTAAGACCACAGGCCATGGGAGCGTAAACTGTGCTCACTGGAGTTGGAGCCCCAAATTGACAAATGGAACACAAGCCCCCCTACATTTAATTATAAGCACAAAGGGTGACTGCTTTTGGCTAGGAAGTTCCTTTTTTTGACTTAACACAGTAGCTTTATGTTGATATGTCAGTATGTCTTCTGTGTTGATCACCTAGAGGTCGGCTGAAAGAAATTCTGCCAGGGAAACAGCCTTTAAAGTCTTCCTTTCAGCCATAAGATTATTTGAGTATGGAGTATTCATTTAGAGGTTGGAGGAGAGGAAATGGGATGAGGCTATAAGAAGCCATGGGGTGGGCAAAGGGCACTAATGGAAGCGAGGGGACACATGCTGTAGGTCCAGCTCTGCCACAGCTCTCAAATCCCATCCAGCTCAAAGGGTTGATGAGGCTGGGGCTTCCTATCCTCGCCATGCCCTAGCTTTCTAGTAAGAACTCAGGCCCAAGATGTTTAGCTGGCATCCAAAGCAGCTGCAAAGGAAAACACCACACACTCAGGTCACACAGATGGTGCAGAGGTTTATTCTTCATCGTTACACACTGATACATAGCATACTATTTCTAAGAAAGGCTGATCATCTAATGAGCAACTGTCTCCTCTACTAATAGTGAATCACCTTTGGTGCTGGAGGCATAGGCCTGTATGAGAGGCTTAACTACACCTCTCTGTCTCATACAATCACTTGAGAGGGAATGAAAATGCCTCACGGGGTTCTCATCTTCTAAGTTAACCACAAGTGAACTGGCTGTCTACAGCAGTCATCCCTATGATGGGTGACAGGAAAAGACCAAGGACTTCTCCCTGGTGCAGGTTCACATGGAGTCCTTCCCTGTGGGATTACTTTCTTCACAACAGGTAACTGCTTTTTTCTTTAAGAGACTATTATTCCTGTCAAATTCCAGGACATTCTATTCAAAGCCAAGGATTGGTATCATCACAACTCAGTGTCTTCAGAGCCAGAAGAACTTGTGCTGTCAGCCTGCACAGAAGAAAAGGACAAAAAATTACTTACAAATGATGCAATTCAAAAACCCAGGGATCATCTTCAAAGAATGTCCCAAGGAGTCAATCCATAAGAAGATTCAATGCAGAAAGAAGCAGGACACCTGAACTCTGATCCTGGTTTTGCCTCTGACTTCCTGTTTGACTTAAGGCCTCTCTCTCCAAGGAGACAAAAGGCATGAGCATTAAATCTGGAATAACAGTGTAGTTGACATCCACTAGGACCATTATGGCTAAATAATTTAAGAAAATCAGTGCTTTCTTCCTAACAAGCCCAGAGTGCAAAACCTACAAGGAATGTCTTCCTGTTATGAACTTGAAATTTTTGCTAAAGCATCAATCTGGAGTCTGTGATCTTCTGGAAGGAATGCTGGATGAGTATTCAGGAGACCTCCAGGCCCTGCTCTGCCACAGACCCACAGTGTGACTTGGGGCAAGGCCATCTACCTCTCTGGTTTCTGGGTTCCACATCTAAATATTAGAGTTGGACTAGGTAATTTTCCAGCCCTAAAATTCTGTGATTCAGTAACTTGCCTCTGAAGATTCCAGAAAAAAGTCATATAGAGGAAGAAGCAATGAACTCTTGAGTCCCTGCTTTGTGTATGACTTTGGACAATCACAACCCCTCTCTGGGCCTTTCTCCCCATTTGCAAAATGAGACAATTGAACTAAAGGATCTGATAGTCCTTTCTATTCTATAACAGGATTCATTTTCCTGAAGGGTTATATTCTTTGGTGACTATAGATTGGGGGTACAACTAATTAGCTGAAAATCCATATAAAATGAACCTGAAATCCCAGTGGATTTTAAAAAGTCCTGATCACTTACTCTTTCTCTTGGCATGGGTGATGCTTTCTCTGGTTCGACTGGTGAGTCCTCAGTAGAATCAGGGGAATCCGTCAATGGATCCGCCATGGAGGAAAGAATAGGTATTTTTTTAGCCTGAAAGTGATCATAGGCCTTCTTTCCACAGACCAGTAGAATGACACTCTTTCCGCTGTTCTGGATTTTTTCCACTACACCCTCATAGGATTCATCCATCACATTCACTCCATTCACTTCAATGATGTAGTCATCATCTTCTAGACCAGCCAGGTCAGCAGGGCTGCCCTTCTGTACCTGTGAACAGAGGCCCCAAGTGACTTCAATGTCTGTAGTGCCAAAAGACGTGTGACACTCACCTCCTTACTTGGGTAGTGAAGGTGGCAAGTTGGCCGTCTATTTTTAGCCCTGCTGGTAATTCACTTGCACATATTTTTCTCCATAAAAGCTGTGCCTCACGCCAATAGTAAAAGAAACAGTCGCATGCTATGCTGTATGTGACATCTAGTGTGGCGTCATGGGATTCCTACACTGTTCTCTTCAGAGATAAAGAGAGAGATCTCTGGATTCTCACGTTGTCATTCTTGCATAGCAGGACAGGGAGGCAACCTCTTCAAGACACAGTTGTAAATGTGGAGCAGAAAATAAGAGAACAAACAAGTGTGTCCGTCCCAATCCTGGTCCATACGGTGCCTCCGCAGGCTCAGAAAGGGCCACACTAACCACCTAGAAGACCTGGACTGGATTTTGAAAATGTTTATTTAGAGAGAATTGGGCAGGAAGTTATCTAAGAAATGAGGATTTCCCCAGGAAAACTTATGGGCTTGGGACCACATTGACAGCTATTCAGTAGACCTTGGGAGCTTAATTGTGGTCTCTCTGCTACCTAGTACTCTAGTGTATTTGAGCTAGGCAGTCTTACCTCTTTGATGAAGGAACCAGGCTGATCCCGAATCGCATTTAAGTGGAAGCCATAGCCCTGCTGGCCCTTGACCAGTCGGCAGAGCTTGGGCTTGTGAGTCTGCACTTCCTCAGGGGGGGCAGGGCTGGCGGCTGTGGGAGAAACAGCGGCAGGAACCTCCTTGACAGCACCATTAGGCAGCACTTGATTTTGAAGGTAGTAGAGAAATGGAGAAAACTGAGCCTTTGAAAAGAGAAATGCATGTTTGCCTTAATGGAAAGACCTTAGGCTTTGTGACAGGAATGTGTGCTCATTGCTTCCACTCAGGTCCCCAAAACCTAGGACTGTGTGTTGAAAATGTCACTACTTCACAACCAGAAAGGCTTTGATGGGACCGAGGCGGTGTGTATGTGGCGTATTTTACACATGTGCATAGAAATGAAAAAAGGAAATCCTGTTAGAGGAATGGACAGAACCTGTCCTGGTGGCTCAAGTTTCTTGTTTTATTTTTTGTGTCCCCTAGTCTGCAGAACTCCTTTTTCCTAGATGTCTGCAAACAAGTCTCTGACAAAACCTCTGTGCCTCAATTTGCATCATCTCCAAAATGGGCAGAATATGACTCTCCATTCTTAGAGGACTTCTGAGGATTAGGGAGCTAATTAGGGAGTCTGCCAAGGTCCTTGTTTCTGAAAGAAGGCAAGCACTACACATGAGACACCACGACTATATCATTGAGTTGTCCTGGAAAACAGGTCTGCTAAAAAAGGGACCGTCCAATCCACATCAAGTTTTAAGAATAGTGAGAATAGGCTCAGATTTTAAAAGTTAAATCTACTCCTTTGCTGCATACCTTTGGAAAGCCCTGGGATCTATTTTAGCTACTGCCTTAATAAACCATGCAACACACACATACACACACAACACCTCTAGTGACTGACTCCCTATCACCTCCAAGATCAAATGATAAAACCCTTTCTTATTCACAGTCATTCATAACTTCCCCCCACCCCTGCCTTTCCAGTCATCTTACACCTCCTCCTCCCCCACATTCCTGGAGATCCCATGGCACTGTCTTCATTGCTGTTCACTGGCCACCCCCCATGTCTGGGACGTTCTCTCTCATCACCGCCTCCTGGCTTCCTTCACGTCTCATAAAATCCCACCTTATACAGGAAGCCTTTCCCAATCCCTCTTAATTCTAGTGCCTTGCCTCTTGATTATTTTCACTTTATCCTGTGTAGAGCTTGTTTGTATAATAGCTGTTGGCATCTTGTCTCTCCATTAGACTGTAAGTTCTTTGAGGGCAGGTTCTATCTTTGCCTCTACACCCCAGTGCTTAGCACAATGCCTGGCATATAGTAGGCCCTTAACAAATGTTTATTGACTGACCACGCAGTAGAACCACTAGCAGTCTCTTTCCTTCCAAACCCATCCTCCCCCTGCTCCTACCAACCACCCCCCCAACCAATGAAAAAATGTAGTCACCATAATGATACTTCATCGTGTTACACCAAAGTGAGACTTTGTACTTAAAAACCATCTCATCTTAACCACAAGACCACATTGTCTTCCTTTCTGAATAAGAACTGCAATAATTTAGAACTTCCTAACTGCCCAACTCAAGGGATTAAATTCAGACCTTTTCAGGGGTACATTTGTATAAATGTTCCTTATCAGTCATTTTCCATATCTTAAAAGAAAGTAGAGGGCAACAAAATTTTTAAATGACTCATGGCAAGAAAAGTTAATTCTAGTCATTCTATATCTCAGCCCTCAATACAAGTTCGTAAAATTACCTGGCAGTAACATTATGTCTCCATCCAAAGGCATAAAAGGTCAATACTGCTAAACCTCTAAAAAGGACGGTTTTCACTTTTTGCCTCTAAACCCTCATCACCCACTCACCTTAAAAACTTCTTCAATCCTGTTTATCCTCATTCAGTTTCAGGACAATCAGTCAATAAGTATTTTTATTTTGTTTTTGGTGAGGAGACCCAGAACTGAGGTCTCTTATCTTCCTTTATACACAAACTGCCCTTTGATTTTTGAGTCTTACCTTTTATTTTAGGGATTGGATCTGTGATTTCATTGGTATGGGGAACCCCAAGTAAAGAAACTCCCTCTAAATGTTCTCCAACTGTCAATAAGTATAAAGCACCTAGTATGTGCCAGGAATGATGGTAAGGCCTAGAGATTTACAAAGAAAGCAAAAAATAGTCCCCACTGTCAAGGAGCTCACAGTCTGATGGGAGAGACTACAAGATATAGAAAGGAAAGAGACAATCAACAGAGGAAAAGGACTAACATTAAGGGAAACCAGAAAAGGCTTTTAGAAGGTGAGATTGCAAATCCTCTAGCATATCCCTAGAGGTATCCCTTTAGGGTTGTTCTCAACCCTTTATCAACATTATTTGCATATGATTGCTCAACCAATTATGAATAATGAACCATCATCTTCCTCTTATTTCTCCGTCTTGACTGTGGTACCCTATCTTGAGAGACTATCCAAAGCCTTGATGAAACCCTAATAGACCATCTACTGCATTTCCCCACTTTCCTAGCAGCCCTGTTTGGAAAAAAGAAAAGGTTAGTTTGGCACGACTAATTCTCAAACTCCTAGTACAATCCTTCCTCTTCTTGCTGTTCCCCAACTCTTTGTTTAACAGTGTCTTCTAAGATCTCCTAGAGAATCGACATCAAGCTTACCAGTCCATTTGACAGAATGGGCATAGAATCTTAGATCTGGAGCCTCAAAGGCCATCTGATCAACCCTCTCATTTTATAGATGAGACAATTGAGGATTAGGGAGATTAAGAGCTGCTTAAGATACTATTTCCTTTAATCAGTACATTTGCTTACCTTCCGGCTCCTCTTCTCCCCCCTATACTTCCTCCAAGATTTACAACATTGGTTCTTCGATCATATCTGTAAGGTTGGTTTTCCCCCAGTACTCTCAATTGTATTTCACCGGGCCCTAAAATGTAGACTCATTTAAACCATTTACATGCTGACTATCTCTTCATCTATTTTGAACTCAAATTCCCTCTCAATGATCTACCCTTTTCAGTTTGAAGATTTCTTCTTGATGGAGAAAACCCATTCAAAATGAGTTGCCCTGTTCTGCTTTCATAAGTTAACATTAAATCATAGCCCAATAAAGACAAGCAGCCAGTATTAGCCAAGGAGAGGAAGAGAAGGTAAGAAATAGCTGTGAGTCTGGCATTCTTCAGCAAAATCTCACAGCCCACAGTTAATTGGTATTGCAGCTACTATTTACCACTGGGGGCTGGCAGTTATCTGATAATTATTAATTACAGCCAACAGGGCCAGCAGCAGATAATTTAAGAACCTCTCTCTAACAAAGCCCTGATTGCTGCAAACTTAAGATAGTTTGGCCAGATAGTTTCCAAAGAAAAGTGGCAAGGAGTTATTAGAGGAAGCCCTGGGTAAGATGATAAGAATTTCAGTAGGTACAGAGAGCAATGAAATTGGTCCTGTGATTTACAAGCCTGGCACAGACTGATCTCTGCCAGAAGACTGAAGAAACACTACTCTCTAGTTTATTGGGAAGGAGGAAGTGTTTGTAACTGCTCAATCCAATGGCCTTAGTGCTTATTTGACTTCCTTCTAGATAGTATATGTTCCCCAAGTTTCCATGACATATATTCTTTTGGTCCTCCTCCCGATATGACTTTGGCATCTCCCAAGGCTCTGTCCCCGATCCTCTTCTCACTCTTCTTTGGTGATCTCACAGCTACAGTGGGTTCCCATGTCATGTCCATGCCAATGAGTCATGTATACATATGTGTATGTATATGTCTTACGTTTACATTTGTAGACTCAAGTGAATCTATGATCTCATCAGTTTAGGAGTTCCCATCAATGATGTGGATTACACACCATCTTGGGCATTTCTTTTTCACATTCTTCCAGAAGTTTCTCACAGGAGGTCCATTCCATATGCTGGCAGCCTTCTTTGCTTTTTCCCAACATCATGAAGGTACCGGTGGAAAACTCTGTCCGTCTCCCTGTTGCACTCTCCCTTTTGCCCCATGGCCAGCCCATTTTCTCTTCCTGTCATGCAATTCCTTGTTTTTGTCATTTACTCTTTTTCTCTTTGGAGCTTCTATTGGGTTATTTGTTACAGCCTACTCCCCTCCAGCATGTACTTTGCCCTTTAGGTGATGCTCATCTTTTCCAAATCAGTGCTATTGCCCACCTCACTTCTATGTAGCAGAGGAAGGAAAACCTTTGCTTTCACAGGAAGTATGGGGCTAGTTAAATGAGTTCTGCACTTTTCCTTCAAACGATCCCATCCATTCTCCTTCTTTCCAACTGTGGGCTCATTTCATGGTCCATTTCTACTGTTTGTCTCAAATACACATATCAATGAATGAGCTCTTTTAAGTGTCCATACAATTGCATGCCGAAATCTGGGCAATAGACATTCTTCATCTACTTTATCTTTTCTGTGTGGATGAACAAGCCAGACTTCTTTGAGTGATTACAGATCTCTTCCAGGAGATTCTACAGTGTCTTGGGGCATAATGTGAGACACAAACAGGAGCATCTGCAGCCATCACTGTCCACTCAATCCCTCCTTCACCCGTGTTCTGTGCTGCATCTCTCATAGTGGTTAATACCTCTATTGAGCACATGTCTCACCTGGCATTTATTATCAGTCATCTTCCAAGTAATCCTAAATGATCTCATTGTATGAAGAGGAATGAGCCCCTAAGGCAGCATTTTGTTCTACTGAATCAAATGCCTTATTTTATGTATAATTGGATCTTATATTCTCCATCTCTTTCCATTAATTGTGAGATGGAAACAAAACCCTTATAACAATTACACATAACCAAGCAAAAAAAAAGTTATTTCATTGTCCATGTTCAAGAAATATGCTTCATTCTGTACCTTCAATCCATTATCTCTCTGACCAGAGGTATGTTGGCCCTCTGTAATCATGGTTGGTCATTACAGGATAGGCATTTTCTCAAAAAATGCACATTTCTATAACCTTTTATTCCTGGAGAAGAGTGCATTATAATAATAATGGCCAGCATTTTATAGCACTTTGCATATAATATCTCACCTTATCATCACAACAATCTTGTGAGGGAGATGCTATTATTATTCCCACTTTACAGATGAAGAAACTGAGGCTGGAAGATGTTAAGTGACATACCCAAAGTCACAGAGCTAGCAAGTATCTGGGGAAAGATTTTAACTAAAGAAGGTCTTCCTGATTCCAGGTACAACACACTATGCACTATACAACCTAGCTGCCTAAGAACAATGATTATATCTGTGTCTTGAGCTGTGTCCCTAAAAATCAAATCTAATTATCTGTCATTCTTCCTATAGCATCTTTTCTCTATAAAGTTCCTATCTTCAATTGGCTGCAGTTATGAAAACACAACCCACATTCCTAAATCCTTTTGTTTCTGATCAGTTCTTCAGAATCCCAAGACATTTTCTAGGTTCCTTCCTGACATAGTCATTCTCATGTGTCTGTTTTGTTTGTTTGTTAAAAATGAAACAAACAAAACATTCTCACATAAATCACTGTTAGTGGGTAGTAGTTTTCAGGTTGGACAAGTCTCATCAGGCCTCCCTCATGTCCTCAGTACCCGGGATTGGTTCCGGCCTCAGATACTTAACACCCACACAAAAAAAGAACTGGCCATGTAACCTTGGCAAGTTACTTAACCCCAATTGCTTTAAAAAAAAAAAAGAACCTCAGGTCACTACCATTCAACAGAGTCACCAGCAGAAATTTACAGCTATGAGGCTGCTAGGGCCTAGAGTCAGGAAGCATTATCTTCCTGAATTCAAATCCAACCTCTTTCGGGAGCCCCTGCAAATTGCCTGCTTAACATTAAGATCAAACCTTTGCATTAATCAAGAATCACAAACAGTGCATAGGGCTTATCTGTCAGGCAGTCACCAAGCATTTCTTAAGCCCCTGCTACGTGCAGTCCCATGCACTGGGGAGACAAAGAAAGACAAAAAGCAATCCTGGCTCTCAAAGCTCATGGAGGAGCCAACATGTAAACAATTATGTACAAATTAAATATGAGCTAATCAGCAGCGGGGAGGCACAGTCATCAAGGAGAATTGAGAAAGGTTTCTTGGGGAAGATGGGATTCTAGCTGGGACTGAAATGGAGATCAGGGAGAGCACTCCAGCTATGGGGGACACACTGTGAAAATGCCGGGGATGAAATGAAAACTATTGCTTTCAGCAACAGCACTGTATGCCATGAAGCAAATATCATCGGGCTGTGTTCTTCTGTGACTTACCAGTCTGTAGATGGCATCAGTCTCCTTGTCTACCACCAGAAGTGAGGTCCGATCTCCACCTTTCCTAATCTTCTCCACGATGCTGTCATGATCCAGCATTTCCACTGACTCTCCATTGACAGCCACAAGCAGGTCATTATTCTTCAGACCAGCCGCTTCTGCAGGGCTTCCAGAATCTATGTCTTTGATGATCTGACCTATTCCCCATAAACCAAATGGTCAGAAAGGTTGTTCTCTTTCTGGGAAATGCCCCAACGATGGGAATGATGAGAATAAGGATAAGGATGTACAGATACAGAGGAGTAAAGGGCTCTCTGTATTATCTCTTAAACTGCCACAGTTTTAGATCTTAAGTGATAAAATCTATTCCTCCCTTCCATCCACTCACTCCAAATTAGGTAAGCATAGAAGTGTAACGCCCTTGGGAAATGCCCGTCCTTCCTGTCACCCCCAAGGGACTTTGTAGAATGGGGAAGTACATGCAACCTTCCTCCCTGCTCAGAATTCTCACAAGGCAGTAGGCTTGACCTTGAATAAGGAAAGATACTTTGGAAGTAAAAGAAAGTGTTGGGGTGGAAAATTTCAATTACACTCTACTTGAACAAAATAGTTTGTGTGCTTTAAATCTCAAAACAACTGGGGAAGGCAATTATCACCACTCTTTTTTTTTTACAAGTTTTACAAGTGGTTAAGCTAAGCTATGCATGAAGCTTGATGACAGACCCAAGGTCACAGAGTGAAGAATGAGGATGCTCTCTTCCCCACCCATTATTCCCTTATTCCTTATTCCCAGTCTCCTTCAACCTTCCCACACCAAAGTTCCAACCAAAAGCCACCCACCCTTTCCACTGTGTCCTCTGGAATGACTGTTCCATAGGCAACAAACTTGCCCTTTATCCTAAATCTTTTCTTCCCCCTCTCTTTCCATCTTCTAACCATCACTGAAACCTTGCTCCCCAGATGACACGGCCTTCTTGGCCACCCTTTCCAGTACTGGCAGCACCTTCATGCATTCCCCTTGGCTCACTGGTCAGGGCAGAACTGGAATACTCTTTGCTCACCAATGCCATTCCCAGATTCTCCCCCTACCTCCATCACTCAGTAACCTCTCTGTTTTAGAAGTTTATGCAGTTCATATCTACCACCCAATCAAAATCCTGCTAGCTCTTGTCTATAGACCTCCAGGTCACTCTCCTTCCTTCTTCATCCAGATCAGCACCTAGCTCACCATTTTTCTTTCCTCCCCACACTCCTGCCATTATATTAAGGGGCTTCAGAATACATACTGACTTTCCCTCCAACTCCCTTATCTCTCAATTCTGCAACCTACTCACTTCCCATGACCACTCAGCAACACACAAAGAAGGTCAGGAATTAGAGGTAGGATTGCAGTGTCCATCTTCCTGATTCCAAATGCAGCAGTCTAGCCACTAGACTATGCTGTCTGTCTCACAAACACATTGAAGGTGCTTAATAAATGCTTAAATTGATATTAATGGACTTTAATATACACATTGACTCCCCCTGAAACACCTTAACCACTTAGTTCCTCAACCTCCTCACTTCCCACAATCCTCTCCTCTACCCCACCTCCGCCACACAGGAAGATGGCCATACCTTTGTTCTTGCCATCACCAACAAATGTACAAAAAATGACTTAAATGTCAAAAAAAAGTCTGAATCCTCTTATCTGACCATAATCTATTGACTTTCCACTTATCCCTCTGTCTTCCCTTACCAAACTCTACCCTTCACTCATGCCATGACCTCTAATCCTTTAACCCATCAATTCTCCCCCAGGTCATCATCACCCCTGCTCTTACCACTCTCCCCTTTTTTCTCTACCTGACCCTTTAGTGAACATTCAACTCTATACTGACCTGTTTTCTTGAGTCTCTGCTTCCCCCTTATCATTTTTCCAATTGCTCCCTCCCAAGTCTCAGACTCAGATCATTCCTACCATCTTCTATCATAGTCTCTGGTATTGTACTCTACCCTGCTCTAAGGATTGATTAAGGTTGTCCCCACAGAGTGTCAGGGGAGCCTGACAGAACCCCAGGGTCAGAGTTTGATGGAGAAGAATCAGACAGTTGAGCCTAAGAAATTCGGAGGCTTCTTACCTTTCTGCTCTGGGCCTACTCTCAAGTAGAAACCATAGCCTCCCTTTTCCTTGGTCATGTCTACAATCCGGGGCTTGTGAGGAAGCAGCATCAGACTGGCTGTCTCTCTTTTGACTTTTATCTTATGATCACTGTAGTACTTGTCCATGTCCTTGTCTATCAGCAAAAACACAATTTGGCTTCCAGCCTTCTTCACCTGTAGAAGCATATAGAAGACAGTTATGTCCCCATGGATACATTGTCTAAATGCATAGACACGGCTTACAAGACAAAACCACAGCCCCAGGGATCTGATGCCAGGGAGTGAGCAAATCCCTGATTACAGCCCTCCTGGTTCTGGTGGCATAATGGACAGAACCTGAAGTCAGGAAGATCTGAATTCAAATCCTAACTGGCTGTGTGTCCCCAGGCAATTTACTTAACCTCTGTCAGTCTCAGCTTCCTCATCTGTAAAATGGGAATGATAACACAGTAGAAACTTAATAAGTGCATTTCTCCATCCTTTCCTCACCTTTTTTGAGATCAATCAACAAATATTTACTGTCTACTACAAAGGTAACTTGCTGAGCTCAAGAGATACAAAGGCAAAAGACAGTCCCTGACCTCAAGGAGCTCACAGTGTAACAGAGGAGACAACACAGAGACAACTATGTCATACAGGAGAAATTAGAGGGAATCAACAGAGGGAGGGGTCCCTGCATTGGGGAGACATCATCCCTGGCTTCAGGCAGGGCTTCGATCTCCTACTGTCCTTCTGCCTCTTAGCTATGTACCTTCTTTCTACCTTCCTCTACAGTTTTCTTTCTTTTTTCCCTCTTTTCCAGGAGGTTTTATTTCCCTTGCAAAGATAAAAAAATTCTTATGAGAAGGGGATTAGAAATATACAGAGGTCAGCATGAAAAAGGAACTATCAAGTAACTAGAACGCATGTTTGAACAAGGAAAAGGCAGCCATAAGGACCACCTTGTAAAATCCTAAATTCCTTCAGGTCTCGGCTAAAATCCTCCATTCTACAGGAAGCCTCAACCAGGCCCCCTTACCTTCAGCTTACCATCTTGTATATTTCTTGTTGAGGGCAGACAGGTGGAGCCATGGCGCATAGAGCCCCAGGCATTGAGAGGTTAAGTGATTTGCCCAGGGGCACATAACCAGTCTATGTCAGAAGTGGGACCTGAATTCAAGTTTCTGTGGCTTCCACACCAGCTTTCTAACTACTATACTCTACTATCTCTTATAGGAACAGAAGAAAAAATGAAAAATCTCCTAACAGATTTAGTTCAAATTTTTGGTGAGGATGTTTTGGAATGCTGTTTTCCATAAGTATGCTCTCATATGGGCAATCAGTAAATGGATGAATGAATGAAAAGGCATATATTAAGCCCTTACTATGTGCTAAGCGCTGTAATTATCACTGGCACTACAAATACAAGGAACTTATATCCTAGTGGAAGACAACACCTATGATGGGGCAATGGCAAAGGACAAAAATGTTTTGAACTGGAGCAGTCAGGTAGCACAGCAAGTAAGAGCACCGGCTCCAGAGTCAGGATGACCTGGGATCGAATCCGGGCTCAGACACTTAGCATCCACCCAGAAACACCTGGCCCTATAACCTTGAGCAAGTTAACCCCGATTGCTTTAAAAAAAATGTTTTGGACTGGGAGGTTACAGGAGTGGGGAGCAGAAACATCGGGTAATCCATTGACATGTCCTTTCTAGGAAAGGTAATGTTGATTTTGGTCCCAGAACTGGAGATTAAAAATGGAAATAGAAAAGGAGTCTGGGCAGTGGCAGGGCATGAAGGTGGCTGGAAAGCAGAAGCATGGTAGATACGTGTTAGTCTAGTTCTAGGGGTGTTTTACCAATCAAAACTCAGGGCCTCAAAGCAATGGTCCCTAGACCCAAAATGATATGGAACTGGCCTAAGACCTTATTCCAGGTCCTATATCAACTCTTCTATGTTACTAATCAGTCCGTTCCTTGGGTGTATGAAAATTCCTTCTGTCATTCTGGTTCACATCTGTCCTCTCCTTTCAAATCTTGTCACCAGTTTGAAGAAGAGAAGATTAAAGCAGCAGATGCTACTTCAGCAAAACTGGGCTATACCTTTTCAACCACCTCCTCATGACTGGCACTTTCCACATTCTCCCCATTCACTTCAATCAGACGGTCTTCAGATTGTACACCAGCCTTTGAAGCCACACCCTGGGGAACCAAGTCAGTCATGTATACTCCCTTTTTACCTAGAATAGAGGTAGGGGAAGGAAAGAAAGACAACACATCCAGGAAGCCGAAGGGCACAACTCTGGTTCATCAGCCCCTTGAACTTCCTAAAGTCTGAAAATGAAGAGACTTCATCTAATAAAGCTAAATTGGAGTTTCATATCTTTGTGGTTAATCCACTCTTTCTTAGCGAACAAGAACAAAACGCTGACTTCTCATCAGGAGGTAAAAGAGCGCGGTGCTTGGAGCCCTGCATAGAAGACATTGACTGATTTGCTCATAATTCTTGATCCTCTCTAAAATACAAGTGGGTTGTAATTAAGAGTCTTATGACTAGCAAACATTTTAGCCAGAATGCACTGAACAAAGATGCTTAATCACTGTATTATACATTTCCTGGTTTTCCTCTTCCCTATACAACCACCCCTCCTTAGTTTCCTTTGCTGGAGCCTCATTCATATCATGCCCACTAACAATGGGTATCCCCCAAGGCTTTGGCATGGGCCCTCTCCTATTATCCCACTATACTATATCAGTTGGTGATCTCATCAGCCCTCATGGTTCCAATTATTCTCTCTGTACAGATGATTCCAAAATCTACATATCAGTCCCAGTCTGTCTCCCGAACTCTAGTCCAGCAACACCAACTGACTTTCGGACATGTTGAACAAGATGTCCTGTAGGCATCTCAAACTCACTTTGTCCAAAACAGAACTTACTATCTTTCTCCCAAAACTATCCCCTCTTTCTAACTTCTTTATTAGTGTTATAGACACCAACATTCTCCCAGTCACCTGATCTCAAAATCCTGGGTGTCATCCTTGACTATTCACTCTCAATCACTTACCTCACATATTCAATATCCTACTAAAGCTTATCATTCCTACTTTGACAACATCTCCCCTATATATCCCCTAATGTCTTCTCACATTGATGAGTTCTTGGATCTATCAAGGCTTAAGTCACAAGTGGAACACAGAGTGTGTTGATGAATTAAACAACACTATAAACTACTCAAAAATATAATCGTCATTGATGGTAGGGCCAGGAAGATTGTCTTCCTGGAGCATGTTATGATGGAATTAGTAAAAAGCATGTTTCTATAAGGCTGGCAAAAAGTCCACTGAGCAGGAGGATACCAGCCAGCCCCAAATTCTGTTATCTAGGGAGCACACTACTCACTAATTAGCCAAGAGATTGAAAACTGAATCAAAAAGTGTCCTCTGAGAAGCTACAGAGGCGAACTCAGTGGCCAGAGATAAGGCCAATCTTTATGAACAAAGATTTCTTTGGGCTATTAGAATGAAATAGAAGCTAGACCCACAGAGCAAAGCATAGTCTTTAGGGGGAGATGCCAGGGAAAGGATGGTCTTTTCAGGCAAACATGCATCGTACAATGATACTATCGTCAACAATGTGAAAGAGACATATCTTTCAGCTAATATCCATCAGCTGATAAATTTGTGGATTGTGCCCTCCATCACTCTGTTATCTACCCATGCTCATTTAACTGATTATGATTGCTGCCCACTAGAGTCATTTTAACACATCAAAATGGTGTGGAATTTGAAAAAAATCATAAAAATGGGTTTGTACTCACTCTTTTGCTTACTAAAGCTAATTGTTAGGTTTCATATTAATACGCCAAGATTCACTAAAAAGGCCTTGTTAAATAAGACATTCAATTTAAAACAGATAAAATACAATCTACTGATTTGGTTATGATCAGACATTAGCTATGAAACCCATACACAAATATGTTTGTGAAATAATTGGTTAAGGAGGAATTCAGAGTCTATGGCCATAAATAGGATTTATTCCTACATGGAAGAAGTTAACTGGCCTTTAAGGGGATCAAATCTGCAATCTGGAGCCTGTTAACATCATGTTCCAACGTTTTTCATTCATTGACATGACCTAACCAGCCCAGACACTGCAACATTACCAGACTGCCCAGAAGACAGTATACCCAATCTTATTTTGATAAAAAGTAAAGTACATTAATCTAGTGTAAGAGAGTAAGTACACTGGGAAAGTAAGAGAAAAGAGATATTGCTGGCCAAGAAATGACTGTCCTAATCCCCCGCCCTCCTAGAATGGATACAGAGGAAAGTCCAGCCTCTCCTAAAGTGATGAAACATAAACCCCTCAATTATATTCAAGTCATGGAAACTCCAAGAAGAATGGTGCTAAGGCATTTGACAATCCCCTAGAAAAGCTGAGCTAAAAGGGACTGTTGAGAATCCAAGTATTTATTCTCCTTTAAAGTCTTCAGGGAAGGAAACAGCTATCAGATAATTAAATCACCAAGCTGACAAGAAGAAAAGCAACCTCCTCCCATGGAAATTTGGGAAGCGTAACAGAGGCTCCCAAGCCAGGCTCTAGCTCAGGACACTCACCTTGGACAGTTTTCAGAGAGAAGCCATAGCTGCTTCCCTCCTTCAGCAGGTAACAGAGCCGGGGCTGGCTCCCTGCACCTGCTACCCCATTCATCACTGGGGCTGTCTCCTTGTGGTTCTGACTCACTTCCTTCAGGTTTATCCCTTTTTTTACTGCCTGTTCATAGGATGCTCCATCCAGAACCAGGAATGTCACTGAGTTCCCGCTTTTCTTGACCAGATCTACAACCTGAGACAAAGAAGAAGAGATTCAGCAAGCAACCTCGAACAAACCAAGGTAAATACCTCATCTTGGCTTGGAGTGACTCAGGTCCTGACTCTGCATGCCTTGGCATTTTCCTCGTCCTTGTCTATGCCTTTGCTACCCCCAGGTGGCTGATAGTGTTCTCTCATTCCACTCATCCTCCCTCCAGGTGAAACTATCCCTGAAGATCCAAAGTCAGATGGGGTTCAGCCTAGGAGAGGTTTTCTAGTCCTGAGAGGCTCCAGCAAATGTGATCTAATTCTAGCCCAGAGGACCCCTATTAGAGGAGAATCATTCTTGGGTATCTGGTCTGTTCAGTGGTTGTTGTCTTAAAGCATAACTAAAATTTATTGGTGGAGGAAAGTAGTTTGTGATTCCAGAAAGGAACCTTGTGATTCTTGGTAAATGCAAGAACTCTTGGCTTGGGAGGCAGCTTCAACATATAAGGCTTTGGAGACCTTCTCTAACTCCTTAGGAGGGAGAACAGAGAGAGAAAGCTGTCTTGGCTGACTGACACAAGACAGAAACATAAGCCCTCACCAGGACAAGACCTCTGAGTGCAGAGAATATATTAAGCAAAGTTCTAGCTTATAAACAAGCTTCTAGATTAAGGGAAATGGAAGTAATAGGGATCCCTACAAGTCTCATTCACCTGAAAGTGTTCTTCTTTGTCCACATACACCCCATTGACACAGAGGACCCGGTCGCCATCTCTGAGACCTGCTTTCTCAGCAGCACTGCCCTGTTCTATCACACGAACCAGGTGACCATCAACGTCTTTCTCAATCCGGAGGAAAAAGCCATAGTTTTTCCCCTCTTGTTTGGAAAGCTTACATTCTCGAGGTGTGAAGGTAGAGGCCATATCTGTTCACAAGGGAGGGTAGAAGGGAAAAAGAGAAAATAAGATGATTGTAGCAGCCAGGTGGTACCATAGTACATAGAGTGCTGAATCTGGAATCAGGAAGACTGTAGTTAAAATTTGACTTCAGACACTAGCTGTATGAGCCTGGGCGAGTCACTTAACCTCCATCTGCCTGAGTTTCCTCATCTGTAAAATGAGAATAATAATAGCACCCACTTCCCAGCATTCTTGTGAAGATAAAATAAAACATTTATAAAGCATTTTGCAAACCTTAAAGGGCTACATCAATCATAGCTATTATTATCATCTACTACTAAACTTCCTCAGAGTTTATCTACATGCCATCTTCTCATTGCCAACACAAGGACATATAGAAGGTGTAGAACAGAAGAAACAAAGCATCTGAGCTGAATGAGAACCCTCTCTTCTATCCCTGGTGAGAATGAATGAACCACCCAGACTGAAGGAGAACCCTCTCCTGGAACTTTGGTGCAGCCCTCAAACCTAATCCAATAGATATCCACAGAGAGTCACTAGAGTTTGAAAGGTCACCTCCTGGCTGCCCATAGCCCATGATAACCTTTCTCTTGAGTCAATGAAAGGCAAAGAATCTTTGATATAGGCACCTACAGACCTGTCCTCTGCACCAAGAGGCAGCACTTAGCACAATCCTTTGCCCATAGTAGGTGTTCAATAAAGATTTGTTGATGAGAGAGACAGAGAGAGAGAGAGAGAGAGAGAGAGGGCCATCTATGCTCATGAGCCAATGGAGAAGCTTGGCTTGCCTATTCATTCTCTGGATCCTTCAGATATAAGAAAAAGGAAATACCATCAACTGAGTTGTTCTAGTCCCATGCTTTTGGATGGAGAAGCTATAAAGCTAGAGATCCCTTAGTAAACAGCTGTTCACGTCCAACATCCTACTGGACATCATGGCAGATACAATGAAGTAGAAAGACGACTTCTTGGAGCAGCTAGGTGGCACAGTGAATACAGCACCAGCCCTGAGTTCAAATTCTGCCTCAGACACTTGACATATTACTAGCTATGTGACCTTGGGCAAGTCACTTAACCCCAATTGCCTTGCCTTCTCCACTCCAAAAAAAAAAAAAGATTACTTTTTCACTAGAGAACATGACCACCTAGCTATAGAGAAAGGACAGACCTAATCCAAACAACGAAAAAATACAAGGCAAGCTTTTGATCAGTATGGTCCTAGGATGTGTGAGAGTAAGTACTCTAAAGTAGGTTCAAATTCCACCTTCCTCAGGAAGCCTTTCCTGGTGGCCCTGCCCTCTCCAGCTGCAAAAGCCTTCCCTCTGAGACTGCCCCCAATTCACCCTGTATATATCTTCTGTGTACATCTTCTTGTGCATCATCTCCTGTTAGACGGTGAGCTGCTTGAGGGCAGGGACTGTGGTTTTGCCTTTCTATGTACCCCCAGCTCTGAGCACAGTGCCTGGCCCATAGTCAAGTGCTTCATGAATGCTTGTTGACTGAGTGACTGAACTGGGCAAGTGTAGTGTGATAGTTCACACTACAGAATAATCAGGAACTTAGGGAGAACCCCAAATAATGCAAAGGCATGGATTTATGGACTTATGATTGTGGAACCTCTTTTTTTAAAGGACCAGAGCAAAATGGAAGCAATTCCCCAAATTAACTGACCTTCTTCCCATGCCCCTTTGTCCATTATATTCAGGTGGAACTAGAACCCGAATTGACACTAACTACCTATAGCTGTGGACTGGCACCTGGTAGGGATAAGAGGACAGACCTCCTGGTTGTGTTCTTTAGCCCCTCCTTGGCTTTATCAAGTTAGAATTCAAAGGCCAGAATATATCTATGGCAGGTGCCATGCAGATGTTTAAATGAGGATCACCTCAGAGTGGCAGAACAGAGTTTGAGGTTATGTTCCCAGAGCACCAGGCCTAGAGTCACGAAGACTATCTTTGTGAGTTCAACTCCAGCCTCAGACACTTACTAGCTGTGTGACCTTGGGCAAATCATTTAGCCCTGTTTGCCTCAGTTTCTTCATCTGTCAAATGAACTGGAGAAGAAATGGCATATCACTCCAGTATCTTTGCCAAGAAAATCCCACATGGGGTCATGAAGAGTTGGACACAACTGAAACAGCTCAACAACAACAACAACAAATCTATAGGCTATCACTGAATGACTCTGCCATATGAATCGTGAACTTTCCAGTCCACTGTCTCCCACTTATAAACCTGTCTCTCGCTGGAAGACTTGTGAAAACCAGTGGGACTGATGGGGTGCTTGAACTCCAGTTTCAAAAGCACATTTCTCCCTAGCCTCAGGGCATCATCTCTGCCCAGTTCTCCCCATGCCCTGCACTATGCTTAGCAATCATGAATGAGTAGGCCCCAGCCAAATGCTTATCTCCTTTTGGTACAATAACAAGCTGCACCTGTGAGAACTTCACTAGATTATCTATAAGTAACTCCTTAGCTCACTATATACGTCCTGAATCCCTTGTTATGTATGCCTTAGGCTTGGAATATACTAAACTCCCAACATCCATCTTGTCAAACAGGACATTCACAGGTGGCAGCTTGGTCAGCCCTGACCACTAGAGGACTTAGAGACGTCTGCTATTTCCCAGTGAATTCTGGGCAATACGCCTACACAGTAGATATTAAGAGTGCATCTTCCTTTAAGAACTGACCACTCCTTAACCACTCCCTAATCCTGCCATGACTCACCTAGTTAGCATATTTGGCACAGGTTCTACTATAGTTTATCCTATATAAACTTTAACTGTACCCCTCCAAGGTTGCAGGTTCCCTAAGGACTCTTGCCTGCTGTATAGTGTAACAATAAATCTTTGCCACCTTGACTTAAAGAATGCTTGAGTCTGTGAATTCTTTCCAGATTGCTTTCCAGGGACTCTGGTTATTGGGGTTCCTGGACTTCCTGAACTCCCTCATGACAATGTCTATAAAGTGTTCTGGGATTCTTAGGGGAAAAAAAAATCCATATGGGTTCCAGATCTTCACCTCTCTCCTCAGGGCTGACCTAGAAATCACTATGTATTTGGAATATATAAAATATCATTTACTTTCACATTTACATAAAGATTTTCAAATGTTCACAACCTAACAGGAAAACAGAACTTGAATTACTTATCACTAAAGGTCAATGTGGCAAGAAAAAAAAAAGTGAGGCAGAAATGACCCCAGGGCAGCAGCTAGCTCACCCATCCAGAGCTAGAACCAGAGATCCTCTGTCTAGTCCAAAGGATCTTAACCTGCAATCTGAGAACTGAATTTTTAAAAATATCTAGATATTATCTAGATTTGAAAATATCTAGATATCAATATATAATAAAATATCTAGATATCAATATATAATAAAATATCTAGATAATCAATATGATTGGAATATTTTGTATTTTTATGTATTTTAGGCAGTTAAATACATTCTAACTAGGAGTCCAATACAGATTAAACTTTAAAATGTCAAGTTCACATTTCTTTTTAAAAAGTCAGTTGTTAAACATTTACTACCGTACCCCTGAATGTAAGTAACTAGTTACATAACAATAAAGATCCAGAATAAGCGAAAGATGATCTCAGAGAGAAGGTACTAAGGGGGCGTGGGTGGCACAGAGGGCTCCTGCAGAAGATGGGAATATGAAATGACTCTTAAAGGAAGCCAGGGAGGAGGAAGGTGAGGAAGAATATTGTAAACTTGGGGACAGTAAGAGCAAAAACATGGAGTCAGGAAATGAAGTATCATGTTCAAGGAAGAACAAGAAAGCCCAGTCCCAGGCAGCTAGGTGGCGCAGTAGATAGAGCACCAGCCCTCAAGTCAGGAGGGCCTGGGTTCAAATCCAGCCTCAGACATACACTAGCTGTGTGATCCCAGACAAGTCACTTAACTAACTCCTAGTGCCTTTAAGAAAAAAAAAAGCCCAATCATTTGAGGAGACTTTCCCATCACCAGAAACACATAAGAGTCTGCACAAGATTGACTTGGGCTCATTGACATTTCTCCTTCCTATTATTCTTCTAGTTAGTAGAAAACAGCCCATGATCATGGGGTCCCTTTTAGGCTCAAAACTCACATGACCTTTCTGTAAGACTTTCCAGTAGCTGATCAATTAATTGCATATGACTGTGAAAATTTTTACCACCACTCCCTGACTCAGGGTATAGATAATGCGGAATGGCTATTATTTTATTATAATAAACTATTCTGATTATTTTATTAAAGACATGGAGTTATATCACATTATCATCATTAAAGTAATTGGAATAATGAAAACTTTTTTGTTAAAGGATCTAGTTTAATAAAAAAACAAAAACAAAATATCAATTTTTATGTAAATAAAAATTTCTTTTTTGCTTTTTGGAGGGCAATTGGGGTTGTGACTTGCCCAAAGTCACATGGCTAATAAATGTGTCAAGCATCTGAGGTCCCATTTGAACTCAGGTCCTCCGGACTTCAGGGCTGGTGCTCTATTCACTGTGCCACCTAGCTGCCCCATGTAAAGAGAAATTTCTAAAATCTATATTTGCCTCGTAGGTAGGTTAAACATTCACCCTATGACTTAATTTCCTTTATTTCCTCTTCTTTCTTCATGGATAGTACAACATTAGCTCACACACTTGGAATGAATAGAATTTGAATCAATAAGGTCTTAAAATATTCTCCTTGTTGGAGTCCACTGTGGGGCTACTTTTAAAATGACAGCTCTACTAATTTATAATAAACTCTAAAATTCCAAGAAATGTTCTCTCTGTCTTCATAAATACAAGGAACTTCTAATGAAGAAACTCTCTTTAAAAATGCAGATCAGCAACTTCTCTGCAAAGTATGGTCTTAGAGAGTTGGTTGTGGCACTAAAAGGTCAAGTGTCTTGCCCAGAGTTACATGTTCAACATATCTCAGATCCAGAATTTGAACCCAGATCTTCCTGACTCTGAGGCAGCTCTCTACCCACAATACCATGATGCCTCTCACATTGGGACAGGAAGCAAAATATTGTGTTTGGTTAATTTTTCTTTTTAAATAAGCCATAGACCCCAAAAGGTCCAGAAAGAAAGGTTCCAAATATAACCAAGATATTCATGGCAACACTCATTATGGAAGCACAGAAATGGAAACAAAGTAAGTACCTTTCAATTGTGAATGGCTAAATTAATGGTAGGATGTGAATGTCTATAGTGTTGCTGTGCCATAAGAAATGAATATATGAAGAATTTAGAGGACAGGAGGACAAATGAACTGATACTGAGTGATGAAAAGAGAACCAGGAAACACCTTATTCAACAATGTAAATGGAAAGGATCATTAAAAAAAAAATCGGGGGCATCTAGGTGGCACAGTGAATAGAGCATCAGCCCTGGAGTCAGGAGGACTTGAGTCCAAATCTGGCCTGACACTTAATACAAAACTAGCCATGTGACCTTGGGCAAGTCACTTAACCCCAACTGCCCTGCCCTCCCCTCTCCAAAAAGAAAAAAAAATAACTGGATGTTTGTATAATTTTAATGACCAAGCTTGGCCCCAGAGGACATTTGAGAGAATATGCCTTCTTTTCATTGCAGTGATGGTCCACCAGAGCTATAGAGCATTGCATTTGCTGTCAGGCATGGCCAGTGCAGAACTGCTTTTATTTCCTTGTTTTTAAATCTTTGTAATAAAAGGCAGCTAGCCAGATAGAGGAAGGAGGAGGGATATAGTTAGGAAAGTATGTGGTATTGAAATAAAAAGTATCAATAAATTTATAAATATAGAAATCATTTTTTACACGGCCACCATTCAGCTTTGCAGCCCTTTGGATTTTGAAGTTGAGAGGGCTCCAGGCCAGACAGAGTTTTATCCCCTGTGTCCAGGGGATATCACTAGCCCCCTATAGCACGGTGAGTAAGGCTTGGTGATTTCAATCTTGTTTTGCCCCTAAGCAAGTCAGGGCTCAGGATTTTGAAATAGAGATTCCAGCTTGGGAGGAGTTTTTCCATTTCAACAGCCCTCTTTCTCACTTACACCCCATCTACCATTTCCTGAGGAGCCCCAAAGACCACAAGTAGAGGTTTGTAACAAGTGTCACTAAATTTCCATGACCCCACGTGTTCCTTTATAGATTTTCTCTCCCCAGTTCAGATGACCCAGATAAAACATAAACAGTGAAAGAAAACAGAAATTATTTTGAGCAATGGAAAAAAAATCAATATTTGACAGAGAAGATCCTTGTTTGTGCAAGAGGCAAGACAGGGATATGTGGCTGATAGACTCCCATAGAAAAGGATAAAAGCCAAGAAAATTATTGTTTCTGCCTTCCTTTTTGGAGAGTTGTTATAAGGAACTCTCAGTGAGGAAACTTCCAGAAATTTGACCAGGTAAGCTGCTCTCCAGAGCTGCCTAGGGCAGAGAAAGCACCCCAAGGGCATGTGAGTGACTTAACTCTGCCAGGGTGCGTCTGAGCCCTGAAATTCTTCCTGATGGCCTGCCCTCTGTCCACTAACCCCAAGCCACAGGGTCTCTCTGGGATTTATCATCAGGCATGATCATTAGTAATGATAGCTTGGATTTTCAAAGCTGCTTTCTTCTAAAGGACCCAGATTAAAGCCACTAAGACAGGCTGTAGTGGGAAGGAAAATTCGAGTTTGCCTCAAGAGGCAGGGGAATTGTGTAAGGTTTCCTGGGGGAGATCAGGTGGGAAGTGAATGTGCTGTGTCTTTAGGCCTACTTGATGTGGGAAGCAGTAAAGGAAGAACAGAAGCCACTGGGTGAGTTTTGTTTTCCTCCCCGGGGGAAGGACTGAGGGCTGAAACTTCTATTTTGAGCCCAAGCAAGATTAGACCACATTCTTTAGTTCCCTATTATCATCTTCACCACCTGCAGCCTCAGGGGAGCTAGTCTTTGCTCAAGTCATAGAATGTCTTAGTAGAAAGGGACTCCAGCTGCCATCTGATCCAACCCACGCTCAAATAAGAATTAACTCCATAACGTGTCCAACAAGTGGTCGATCAGCCTTTCCTTAAATACTAGTGAGGGGGAAACCCAGTACTTCCCAAGGTGCTCCATTCCCCTTTAGGGCATCAAGGGGCAACCAGATGACACCATGGATAGAGAACCAAGCCTAGACTCAGGAAGACCTGAGTTCAAATCCAGCCTCAGACACTAACTAGCTGGGTGACCCCGGGCAAGTCACTTCACCCTATATGCCTCATTTTCCGCATCTCTAAAGGAAGCTGGAGAAGGGAATGGCAAACTTACTCCAGTAGCTTTACCAAGAAAACCTCAAATGCGGTAAGGGAGAGTCAGACACCACTGGAAAATCACTAAATAATAACTTACTGTAAGAAAGGGTTTTTTTGTTTCTGTTTTTATTTACCTCTGCCCTCTACAACTTCTCCCCACTGTTCCTACCTCTACTCTGTGGCCAAGTTTAGAGATTAGACTAGTTTTTTCACATAGCTCTTCAACTACTACAGAACCACTCTCATTTGGGTACCTCTAATTGTCTTTTTCTCCAGGCTAATTATCCCCAGTTGATCCCCAGAGGGCATGATCTAAAAGCCCTGACCAGCACACAGTAAGGCTGAAAATGCCAAGATTAGGGGGACTGTAATCACAGATACTTTGGCTTCACCTTCAGCCAACTTGGCTGATAAAGATCCATAGATAAATTCTTAGAGCTATTACACATCTTAGTAAGGTTCAACCTCCCATTTTACAGATGAAGTAACTAAGGCCAAAAGAGATTAGGTATTTTGCACAAGATCATTTATTACTGAAATTGTCTCCTTCCTAAAGGGAGGCCCTTGGTCAGTGTCCTTGGCCACACCTAAGCTATTTTGAGAACCAGGCTCTCTGCCTGAGATCAGTGAAACTCACTCAAGACTGCATTTTTATAAAAGAGAGTCTGTAACCTCTGAACCTCGATCCTGAATTCTGAACTAAACAGAGACTAAGAGGACTTCATCTAGAATCTGGGGAGAACCCTTGCTTTGGCTAGCTACAGAAATCCAGGCCTAACCTTCTTTAGAAAACATGATTCTCTTCCCCTCTGTCCTCTCTCACTACTGTAGCTCATGTCCTCAGTACATAGCAATGGTTACTTGGGCTCCATTCCAAGCTGAGATTGTGCCTTGTAGTGACCTTGTAGGTAAATTGTTGTCACACACACACACACACACACACACAAACACACACACACACACACCCTCTGTGCCTTCTCCCTGGGAATGACAAACACATTTTCTTTGAGCTAAGTTCTAGAAACACCCACTTTCAGTATCCACCAAGTTTAAAATTCAACAAACATTTAACATTAAGTACCAGAAAATTGAATTTAAATGTACTTTAAAAAAAAAATGTTTACAGTCATCATAGATCTATTTTCCTTCCATACTGATAATCACTCAGTGCCTCTGAGAATACATTTCAGAATGCAGGGCTATTGTTTACCCCATCATAGTCTGACAGGGTCAATATTTCAGTCTCTATTTTACATTGTGTTTCATTAAGATAGGAGACAGCATGATGTAATGGGGGGAAATATAGGATCCTGTTCTCTAGAGAGGACCTGGATTCAAATCCTGACTCTGTCATGTGCCCATGAGCTGTGGACAAGTCCCTCTCTCTGCTATTCTAGGAAATCTGGTCGCTGTGTATAGAAACTGGCTTTGTTTCACGAGTGACCACAAAACTACTCTAAGAGTTGTAAGTATCTGGGGCAGCCAGGTGGCTCAGTGAGTAAGAGCGCTGGCCCCAGAGTCGGGATGACCTTGGATCGAATCTGGGCTCACACACTTAGCGCCACACACAGAAATAACTGGCCGTGTAACCTTGAGCAAGTTACTTAACCCCAATTGCTTTAAAAAAAAAAAAGAGTTGTATCAATCATAACAGGAACGTTGGTGTGGGAGAAGAGAAAGGAATGTCAACTTATCAAGAAGTCCCAGCAAGGTACAATGGAAAGAGCAACAGCTCTGGAGTCAGAGGATCTGGGTTCAAATCTTGACCCTGATGCCACCAGTATGAGGGCGCCAGCTGGCCTGGAGTCAGAGAGATGTGAGATCCAATCTGGCCTCAGCTACTTCCTAGCTAGTCACTTAGCCACTCTCTGAGGCAGTAAAATGGGGGCTATAATAGTGCTTACTCCACAGGGTTGTTGTAATGATCAAATGAGATAATGTTTGTAAAATGCTTACTTAGCATAGTGCCTGGCATACAGTAGGTGCTTAATAGATGTTGTTTTCCCCCTACCCCCCACCCCCCCCTCCATCTCAGGCAAATCACTTAACCTCCCTGGCCTTCTTTTTCCTCAGCTGTAATATAAGGAAGGTGAACTAGACAGCTGAGGGCCCCCTTCCTGGCTCTACAGCTATGATCGGTCCTAGGGACGCTTTTCCACAACTATTTTGGGCATCAAACATTCTGGGACTTAAAATATAATGATAAAACAGATATACCCTAAGACATCTTCCAAATCTGAGATCTGGTGAAATGCTGGCCCTTGATATGGGGAAAAAAGAAGCAGAATAGTGTCTGTGGGTAAGCAATATCCTCAAAATGAAAGGGGCTACGGATGTTTTTTAGTAAGAGAGCAAATTAAAGCTATTTTCATGTTGAAATGAGGACACTGAGTATATTTAATATATATTTCATAGTTAATATATTGGAGAAGAAAACATCACTCGGCATCAACAATTTCTCATAAAACTCTCACCATGTCAAGCATATTTCAGCATTCTGAAGAACCCAGTTTGAGAAATACCAACCCAAACCAACACAGCATGGTGCCACTGGAGTTTTAATGTCTCAGTTTTCTCTTCAAAACCCAGACGTCAGGAAAAGCCTGAGAGAGGCGGATTTGAAGCCAGGAAGACCTATGCTCAGCCTATGTAACCCTAGACAAGTCACTTACTCTTTCCATGTTCTAGACTCTCTGAGACTCCAAGTTGCAGGGAATAGACCTGCATTGGTAGGGGGAGTTTCCTCAGCAAGGATTTCTCTATGCCTGTAAAATCACAGGCCTGATCCCCATCCCTAAACACTCATCCGGCATCTGATGTGAGCTGAGTCACCAAACTACCTAGGCTCCAGAATGTCCCCAAGTAGCTTGTGACATGTGTACTTGTGAGACATTGTCTCTTCCAACTCTATAAGCATCAGGAAAGGTAAGATATCACTGATGTTGGTAAAATCAACAATGAAACATTTCAGTGACAATTCACTTTGAATGTAGAAATCCAGAATGTAGCAGGATCATCCTGTCATGTTGGCAGGTTACACACCTATGGCTGCTCAAAGATACTAAAAGTCCCTCAGAAACTGGTCCACTCATTTAGTAATTTTTTTTTTTTTTGCTTTTTGGAGGGCAATTGAGGTTAAGTGACTTGCCCAAAGTCACATGGCTAGTAATTGTGTCAAGTGTCTGAGGCCGGATTTGAACTCAGGTCCTCCTGACTCCAGGGCCAGTGCTCTATTCACTGAGCCACCTAGCCACCCCCATTTAGTATTTTTTACATTTTATTTTATCATTAACAAAAATCCAACTTACTTCCCTTTTATGTACCTTCTTCCCCATATCAAGGAAGGAAGGAAGGAAGGAACCCTTGTAACAAATATGCACAATCAAGCAAAACAAATTCCCATATTGGCCATATCCAACCAATATATGACTCAGTCTGTACTCTACATCTTTCACCTCTCTGTCAGGAGACAGGCAATATGTTTCATCACAAGTCCTCTGAAAACATGGCTGGTCATTGCATTGATCAAAGATCCTAAGTCTTTTGAAGTTGTCTTTACATTGCTGTTGTTATTGTACTTCTATCTTTGCTCACTTCACTTTGCATCGGTTCATACAAGTCTTCCCAGGTTTCTCTAAAACCATCTCCTTCACCATCTCTTATAGCACAATAGTATTTCACTGCATCATATACCATAATTTATTCAGCCATTCCTTTGATGGCACCCCCTTAGTTTCTAGTTCTTTGCTACCACAAAAAGAGGTGCTATAAATATTTTTGTCTACATAGATCCTTTTTCCTTTGATTTGCTCTCTTTGGAATACAGACCTAATAGTGGTATTGCCAAGTTAAAGGGTATGCATAGTTGTTTTAAGATTAGGCTAGAAGTTTAGGTAAAGAAAAAGGGGGGAACCAAGAGAGACAGACACCAAAGATAAGAGTCAACAATAAAGTTGGTACTTGAAAACAACTAGGTCATTGTACCCCTGGCTAGACTAGGGATTTCCCAAATTGCATCCATTTTTTCCCAGTCTTTCATATCTTTGTGCCTTCCTTTTGATTTCTACTGCTATCACCCCAATCTAGGATCATTTCTCATGTCTGGACCATTTCAGTAGTCCCCTGACTTGTCTCCTTGACTTACACCTCTCCCCTCTCTAATACATTATGGCCAGATAATCCAGTTACCCACATTTACAACCTTAGAATAATCTTTGATTCTTCCCTCTCCCTCACTTCTCACAATCAGATGCTAAGTCTTTGTGGGTCTCCCTCCTCAATATCTCTCATAACCAGCCTCTTTTTTCACAATTACACCCTTTCCCCTTTCACCTGGATTATTACAAAAGTCTCCTAATTGATATACCCTGCTTTTTAGTCTGTCTTCTCCCTACTCTATTCTCTGCATAGCTCTGACTTGCTCCCCTATGCCTAGAGATTTCATCAACCTGTGGGGCTCCCCGTGAGGACTTCCCTCTACCAATTTAGATGGGTTCTAAACTTTGGGTCTTAGAAAGTTGCCTGGGCCACTGAAAGGTGAAGGAACCTGTTGGATATGGACATGCAGTCCATAGAGGTCAGAAACAGGACCCGAACCTGTGTGTCCAGATTCCAGAGCCACCTCTCTATTTACTGCACCAGAATGCCTCATTGACCTACTTGGCTTTCCAAGTTCTTCACTCTACAATCCATCTTCCTCACAGCTGTCGTCAAGTTAGTATTTCTAAAATGCAGCTCTGTTCATGTCACTCCCCTGCTCAGACCTTCATAATGTGGCTCCTATCTATCTTTCCAGCCTTATTTCACATCACTCCCCTTCATACCCTCTAAACCACTCATTCTGGGAACTCTCCATCCCATCTCTTGTCTCTACCTTTGCACAGACTGTCCCCTGTGCCTGGGGTGTACTCCCTGCTCACCTCTGCCTCTTAGGATCCCTACCTTCTTTCCCATTCCCACTGATCCCATTCCTAGAAGGAGCCTAATCTCCCTTTAAATTTTTTTATTCATTTCAAACTTAAATACAAAACAAGAAAAAAAGAACATTTCCATGTACACAGCAGGTCATAAGAGGATTCAATAATAAAACAATAAATTTCTCTTTCACAGACTTAGTCTAATCTCCTACCTGAAACATAAAGTCCCTCTACAACATATCCAGTAGATGGTTCATCACTGACAGATTACATGGACACAATGTAGAATTTATTATTCTTTGAAAACAGATGAAGACCTCATGCCAATAAATAACCTGCCTTGGAGTCAGGACCTCTTTGCATCAATTAGCTATGTGAATATAGGCAAATTACTTAAAATCTTAGGGCTCTAGTCAACACTCCAAGACCATAGGTTACAGATGAGTTGCCGATCCACCTAGATGGAGGGAGTTCCCCATACAGATGGAGTTACAGGTCCCAGAACTGTATATATACATACTTCCACATTAATGTCAGAGCGATATGCTTGTCTGTGGCCTCTACAAAAGTATGTTGTGTAATAGCTGGATGGATGGATGGATGCAATAATATCATACTTTCTCTGGACTCAAAGAACCCCTGAATCACTGAATTTGAGAGTTGGAGAGGGCCTCAGCAGCATCTAGTCCCAGTCCTCCACTATCTCATATGGACAAGTGGTCCTCTCTCCTCTGTGTGAAGATCTCCAAAAAGGGGGAGCCCACCCCGTCCTGAGGCAGTCCATTCAACTTTTGGAGAGCTTGGACTGTGAACAACTTTTCCCAGCATCAGAACTGAATTTGCTTCTTTGCAATTTCCATCCACTGCTGTTTGCTCTGCCCTCTGGGGCCCAAAAGAACAAATCAAATCCTTCTCCTATGCCCTTCAGATACTCCAAAGACGACTCTCATATCTCTCAATTCTTCTTCACAGCCAGCTGGGTGGTGCCACAGTGTGTAGAGTGTGGGCCCGGAGTCAGGGAGACTCACCTTCCTGAGTTCAAATCTAGCCTCAGATACTTACTAGTTGGGTGACCCTGGGCAAGTCACTTCACCCTGTTTGCCTCAGTTTCCTCATCTGTAAAATGAACTGGAGAAGGAAATGGGTAACCACTCCAGTATCTTCGACAAGAAAACCCCAAATAGGGTCACAAAGAGTCGGACAGGACTAGAATGACTGAACAACAAAAAGTCTTCTTCCTGGGCTAACTATCCCCATTTCTTTTAATGGGTATTCATATTTAAAGCCTAGCACCATCCCAGGTGCCCTCCTGTAGACACTCTCTAATTTATCAATGTCCTTCTCCAACAGTGACACCAGAAACAGAACACAATACCATGAATGAAGTCTGACAAAGGCAGAGTACAATGGGATGCTCATCCATGCCCTACTTATTGAAGCCCAAGATCACATTAGCTTTTTGGCTGCCACACCACACTGCTGATCCATATTGTGCTTGGAAGCCCAGATCTTTTTCAGAAAGACTATCATTTAACTGTGACTCTGCCATCTTCTAACTGTGAAGTGGATCTTTATTTTTATACTCAAGGGCTAGACTTTACATTTATTCCTATTGAATTTCATCAGATTCAGCCCGCTATCGTAGACTGTCAGGAGCTCTTTATATCCCTCTTGTCACCTACTGCGTTAGCCATCCCTTCCAGCTTTGTGCCATGTGGAAATCTGATCTATGCCTTTATCCAAGTCACTGATGAAAACATCAAACAGCACAGGGCCAAGCATAAATCCCTGGGGTACTCCACGGTAGAACTTCTGACATATTGAAATGAACCATTAACAACTAATCTGAGTCTGGCCATCCAACCAATTAGCAATCCTTCACATTCTAAATGTGTCCAATTCATATACTCCATACTCTCGATAAGAATAGGATGAGATGGGGCGGCCAGGTAGCACAGCGAGTAAGAGCACCGGCTCCAGTGTCGGGATGACCTGGGGATCGAATATGGGCTCAGACACTTAGCACCCACCCAGAAACACCTGGCCATGTAACCTTGAGCAAGTTACTTAACCCCAATTGCTTAGGGGTGGCCAGGTGGCTCAGCGAGTAAGATCACTGGCTCCAGTGTTGGGATGACCTGGATCAAATCTGGGCTCAGATACTTAGCACCACACCCAGAAATAACTGGCCGTGTAACCTTGAGCAAGTTACTTAACTCCGATTGCTTTAAAAAAAAAAAAAAGAATAGAATGAGATGCCTTATTCCAAAACTTTAGTAAAATCCAGGTGAACTATATCCATAGTATTCCCTTCATCTACTAGTTTAGTAATCCTGTAGTAGAGTAAAATGTATCCTTACTGAAGCTATGCTGGTTCTTTGTAATAACCTCTTCCCTAGGGACATGTTTGCCAACAACTCTTTAATGATCCACTCTAGAATGTTCCCAGGAATCAAAGTCAAACTAACTGGCCTATAGTTTTCAGACTTTGTTCTCTCCCTTTTTTTTTTGAAAGTCAGAACATTTGTCCTCCAATCTTGCATCCTGCTCCCATTTTCCACAGCCTTTCAAATACCACTGACGGTGGCTGAGCAACCACACCTGCAATTTCTTTTAGGACATGGAGATACATTTCATCTGGGCCAAGAAATTTTAATTCATCAAGGGTAGCCTTTATATTCGTGTACAATTGTTTTTTAGTCATGTCTGACTCTTCACAACACTTTTTAGGGTTTTCTTTTTTTTTTTTTTAAAGCAATTGGGATTAAGTAACTTGCTCAAGGTTACATGGCCAGTTATTTCTGGGTGTGGTGCTAAGTATCTGAGCCCAGATTTGATCCCAGGTCATCCCAACACTACAGCCAGCGCTCTTACTCGCAGAGCCACCTGGCCACCCCTAAGCAACTGGGGTTAAGTAACTTGCTCAAGGTTACACAGCCAGGTGTTTCTGGGTAGATGCTAAGTGTCTGAGCCCAGATTCGATTCCCCAGGTCACCCCAATAGTGGGGCCAGTGCTCTTACTCTCTGTGCTACCTGGCCACCCCTTTTTAGGGTTTTCTTGGCAAAAAAAAAAAAAGCTAGAATGGTTTGCCATTTTCTTCTCCAGCTCATTTTACAGATGAAAAAATTGAGGCAAACAGGGTTAAATGACTTGATCAGGGTCACACAGCTAGTAAGTATCTGAGGCCACATTTGAACTCATGAAGATAATGTCTTTCTAACCTCAAGCCCAGCCTTCTATGCACTTCACCAAGGGCAGCTAGGTACCCTCTTATCTTCTTATCTGTCTTGGGTAACAACTCCCTGTTAAGTCATTTTTGTTCTTTAATTTCTATTAAAAAGTTGATTTTTCCTTTAAGAATTGAGCACTCTGGGCAGCTAGGTGTTGCAGTGAGTAAAGTGCCGGCCCGGAGTCAGGAGGACCCAAGTTCGGTTCTGGCCTCAGACACTTAACACCCACACAAAAACACTAGCTGGGTAACCTTGGGCAAGTTACTTAACCCCAATTGCCCTCCAAAAAGCAAAAAAAAAAAAAATTGAGCACTCTGCTTTCTCTTTTGTTAGGTATCATTGTTCCATCCTCCCCACGAAAAGGGGACTGGTAGTTGTAGTGTGATGTGAATCATTCCTCCTTTTTTTCCCCAAAAAGTAGCTTTAAAAAAACTAACCCCTTTTTGTTATCCTTAGCTTCCTTTACCAGCACCAGATCATTCTGACCTTTAACATTTCTAACATTATTTTACAGGACCACCTCACACTCAAATGCCATTCTCTGATTTACTTCTATCTTCAGTACATGTCTTTTAAAATATCTAGGTTAGTACTAGCTGTGTGACCTTGGGCAAGTCACTTAACCCCAATTGCCCTATCTTCCCTCCTCCAAAAAAAGCAAAAATTAAAAAAATTAAAATAAACAAAATCTAGGTTGTTGAGTTCCTTATGCATGCACATCAGTCTCTTTAGACAAATCCCTTTTTTCTCCTCATTGGAACTGTTTCCCTTTGTGACTTCAGAATTTCATTCATAAACACTTCCTATTCCTCCTGGACTGACTTCCTCTGAAGCATTTTAGTCCATGGGATCCCACCTATCTTTCCTCTGTACCCTCTGAAATCTGCCTTCCCAAAATCTAGAGCACCTGCCAAACAAACTACACCCAGATTTCCTTTCTTCTATTACAAACTCTAGGATGTAATGTCATTCATGTCACTTCCCATGAGGATTTCCCTCATCTCCACCCCAGCAACTAGTTCCTCTAGGATCACCAGATATTAGTAAGGGAACTTCAGAACTCTTCTGGACAAACATCTTCAGTTGACAGGTAGAAGAATTTCATGTCCCTAGGACTCTGACTTTCTGTTATCCCCCTACTGTATAAGCCCTAGGTAGTAATTCTTGCGGAAAGATTTAAAGTTCCTAGAGAATCCCCAGTCTTGCACTAGTCCCCTGAGCCTTCCACTCTCAAGTTAGCCTGAAGGTGAGACCATTTTCTTGCCATTTTCTTCTCCAGCTCATTTTACAGATGAGAAAAGTAGGAGGGATTCTAAGTCTTCTCTCCATTCAAGCCATACTCTTGTACATACTGATACAGAATGACTATATCTACCTAAAGTGCCCTGATTGGGAATTGAACAAATGGACTCAGACACCAATCTTTCCCCTTCAGGAAAAGGACAGACAACTTACAATCCTGCCTCTTCTGCCTCTTCCATCACTATAGTGTCATCAGAATTATTCAAGACCCCTTCTAGAGAGGAAATTCAGCCATGATAAATGTCTTCTACTAAACCTCCAGACATTTATTCAATTCAACAAACTCATAAGAAGCATATAGCAAGTGCAAATTAATTATACTAAGGAGCAGTTAGGTGGTGTAGTGGATGGAGTGCCAGGCTTAGAGTCAACATAGACCCGAGTTCAAATCCAGTCTCAGATACTTACAGGCTGCATAACTCTGGGCAAGTCACTTAACCCAATTTGCCCCAGTTTCCTCATCTGTAGAATGAACAGGAGAAGGAAATGATGAACCACTCCAATATCTTTGCGCTCCCCCCCAAAAAAAATAAACAACCAAATGGGGTTATGAAGAGTCTGACACAACTGAAACAACCAAACCATAACTATACCAAATGCTGGGTACCCAAAGGAGGGGAAAACATAATAGTCTCTACCCTCAAGTAGCTTACAGTTTTATGGGAGAAGGGGGGACTACAACATGTATATAGATTATAATACTATTTAATTTGAAGAGAGAGCCAGCAAAAAGAATTAGCAACCAGCATTTGGAGGCAAAGATGAGAAATCTGAACAGGCTTCCAGGGAAGAGGTGGCACCTTGGCTGAGAAGGAAGATAAGGATTCTGGAAGAAAGTGATGAGGAGGGAGTCGATTCTAGGCTTGGGAGATATACATCTGCACAGAAACAAGGGACGAATCGAGGATAGAATTAACGAATTAACAAGTATTTCACTTAGATTCCTTTTTGTTCTACCTGCCCCATCTCTCCCCTCCCATGAGTTACAAGGAAAGTAGGACGAAGACATTGCAGCCCAACCCAGATTCCTCTCTATCAAAGCCCTGAGAGACGCTTGAGCCTGTACAGTAAGAAGCAGCTCCTTGGAACAATGTCAAGGACCTTTGGCTACAAGGGTCTATGCAATTTGCACTAGAGATGAACCCCTGCCCAGTATGTTATGGTAAGAACAATGTATGAAATTCAGAGAGTTGAATGATTCACTCAATCAAACCTAATAAACAACCTTGAGGCCTCTTGGTTGTTTGTCACTAAGATGAGAATCTGACTCCAGAGTCAATTCTGACTGGTGAGATAAGACTTTTAAACACTGAGATAGAAAGCTTCCAAAGGGTCTCTTACCTCAGTTTATTGAGGTCAATAAAGGAGGAATGATTCACATCACACTACAACTACCAGTCCTTCTCTCCCCACAGCCTAAGAAAGCAAACTGTACCCCCTAAATACCACTCATCACTATTATATTTCTGGCAGACACTTGACAGTCACCCATTATACTTTTAAAACCCCTTTCCCCTTCCCTCAAGCTCAGACCTGGTCCTTAGAAAGAACAAGAACTCATATTCTTACAAGTTGCAAGACTTAGCTGAAGTAATATTGCACACAATGAGCTTTCTGGTCATTTTCTTCGATCAGCCCATGGTGAATTGCCAGAAACCTCAGTCAAGAGCCCCTAAGACTTCTTGGTGGGTATCTTGGCATCCTAAGCCTTGAGGGGTTCCTTGTACCTGTAGAGGCTTAGCAGATGTGGGTATTGTATAAGAATGTCTTGTTCTTCTAAACAAACATGGAGCCCTTAACATTAAGCATTTCCCCATAGAAAACTGTGATATGATGAAAAGACTATCCACTCTGGAGTCAGAAGATCTGACTTCAAATTCTGCCTCTATCACTCACTACCTAGGTAACCACAAGCAAGTCCCTTAACCTCTCTGGGTCCCCCCATTTTCCTCATTTGCATAAATGACAGGGCTTGGACTTTGAGGTTTCTTTCCGTTCTAAATCTCTCACCAAGTCACAGCAGCTGCTTTGTGGCAGTCCTACCACTTTCAATGAGAGTTAAATGTTTCATAGGACATGTATTTCCTAACAGTACTTACTTTAGCTAAAACCCTGTAAAATTTCATGACCAAGAAAATCTCTACAACACTTAAGAGTCGTAAGTTTTTAAGGGGAAAAAAATGAGAAAATCCAGAGTGGTTTCTGCTGATTCCACAGGAGATAAGTACAGAAAGTCACCAGCAGTGCAAAAGGCTACAGGCAATCCTTAACTTAGAAACAGAGAGAAAGATGGTCAGACTCTGCATGTTTTCACAGCCAAATGGTCTTGATAAATGGGTAGGCCAGATGAGGACAAGATAAACAAGTCTCTACTGTACTTTGTATTCACTCTGCCTAACCTCAGAGTGGGGGCTGTGTTACCCATGACAAACTCCCATGATGCCAGGACCCTACACAGGTTTTCCCGGGGCTTGAGACAGTGCTGCTTCCTTATCCTGCCCTCCAAAGGTTAGGGAGAAAGCAAGTTATCCCCACCAGCCGAGTTCCCAATTGCCCTCAAACTTCTGGTGAGGGGCCCACAGCCTTACAAGACCTTTTCTCCTCAATGTCAGAACCTCCCCTAGAATAAAAAAGGGAGAAGGAATAACTCATTGGAAAACATTTGGTAGGGAAACCTGGTGATACCAGCTAAAGACTGAGTCACTCTCAATCACCCAAAAACGTTTTGAAGTGCTCTGTCCCAAAGAGGGGAAGGAGCTATGTTCCCCATTCTCCAGAGAAAGATCTTATAGTAAAACCAATAGGTACTTTTCAAGTCAAAACCCCACTTGATTCAAATAATCACCTCAGTTCCTGGCCACATCTTAGTCATGGAGTTCTAATCTGAATTATTAATAATTAAATTAAATAATTATTAATAATTAATTCAGAAGGAGGGAAACAAACATTTATTAAGACATTGTGCTAAGTGCTTTACAATTATTATTTCATTTGATCATAACAACCCTTGGGGATAGGTGCTATTATTAGTCCCATTTTGTAGTTAAGGAAACCGAGGCAGACTGAGGTTACGTGACTTACCTAGGGTCACATAGATTCTAAGTGTCTGAGACTATTTGAATCTAACTCTTCTTGAGTTGGCCAGGCCCATCCCTCTGTCCACTGTTCCATTTAGCTGCCTACGTAAACCTACCTCGTCCTCCAGGGCTATTTTCCTCGCAATACTATGGAGATCCCATATACTGCTTACTCTTACCCCTTTCTACTTCAGAGTAGTTAGGAGAAGAAGGAAACCTAAAAGGACAGCCACTTTTCAGGAGGGGAACTGAACAGTCTATTTCTTTGGCTTAAAAGCCAAGTCAAGGAGTTTCTTATTAGAGGACAGGAACTCATGCCCCAGACCAAGAGACCATAGAACACCAGATTGTATCTTTCCTAAGAAGCCTCCTCACCTCCCTTCCCAGATGAATAGCAGCTGAAAGGGTTTCCATCTTTCTTTCTAAGCTATCTATCCCCCAGAGAACTGGCTACCTACTTGAGGAAAAGAAAAAACAGGGAAGAAGAAGGAAGTCCAGCCAGTGCCTTCTCCCTGGCCAAAGCTAGCGACAGCCTGGCCACATTAGCAACGTCACATCCTGAGAAATTTGAAAGAGGATTTCTTACCTGTATACAGGACTGAAGCTCTTTGTTTTACCCTGGAAATTCTCTCACTGCTGACAGGTGCTAGACTTGGAACCTGCTGGACTTTGGTTGAACAAAGGTTGATTTAAAAGCTGATCTATTTAACAGGACCTTGTGGTCTAAGTTGAAATGACCTATGCCCCGCCTCTCTGTCAGCTGGCCCATAGAGCTTGAGGCCATGAGGGACTGCAAAGTCCCAAACAAACCTGAGTGCTCTGTCCCAAGGAAGGGGGCCAGTGTTCATCAGCAGCCACCCTGATTCTGACCATCAATAATCTCACCCCTCTACCCAGCCTCCCCAGACTTACTGAGCACCTAGGATGAGGGAGAGTGGAAAGCACTAGCTCTTCTGGATTCGAATCCAGGACACTACCAAGTAATCTTGGGCAAGTCATTCCTCAGTTCTTTCCTTGAGGTAGAAGAGAAGCCAATTTCACTGAGATAGCAGCCTCATTTAGGCCAAAGCTTGAGGATTTCCCTGTTTCTGTGCCACCTGCCAACTAAACAAGACAGCTAAGGCCAGGGCAGCAGCAATCTTCCTGAGCAGCTCTGTCTGTCTCTGCCTGTCTCTGTTTCCCTCACCCACACACAGTCCTTGAATTCTTTACCTGTCTCTTTTTTGCAGAGAAGCTTTCCACCTATGGGCAATTTCTTCCTTTCACTCTCCCACTCTATCTTCTAACTGTGGTGACTGCTTGTCCTCCTGTCCCACAGTGGGTTGGGGAGCCTCACGCCAGCAAAAGAGGCAGCTAGAGAAGGACAGCAGGAACAGGCCGAATGCAGCATTAAGAAGCTGCCCAACCCTGCTCCCCAGGACAGCTGGCTTGGGACAGGTGGGCCCAACCGGTTACTCTGGCGTCCAGCCCAGGCCAAAGTGATGAACAAAACAGAGATCTCTATCACTATCACCCACACAACGAGGTTGTCTGGCACCAGTGCTGTTGGATGACCTGAATCCCCCAGCCCACGATTAGAAATGAGGGTGAAAGGTCACTCAATGCACCAAGGCAAGAAAAGGAGAGCTGAACATAACCACAGGTTGGAGACTCAGTGGTCTAATAATCCTTCGTCCACCTAAGCTGTGCTCTCAACTCTGGAAAACCAAGTTATCCTTTACATCCCCAATTTCCACACATACATATGAACACAAAATGTACCTTGTCCTCATAGGTGGGAGCCACACAGCTATTGCTAAGGGTCCTGAGAGCATGAATGACTAAACAAGCCAGCTTTGGGTTTTCTGCTCACAGTGTACCTTCATGTACACCACACACATATACCTGGCCCTCTCTGCCATTTCCTCTTCTGATCTATATCCCACTTGTTCTATTCCTGGGACTCAGATCAAGTCCCTCTTCCTCAGTGACTCTATCCTCATTCACCTTCTCCCATAGTGAGCTCTCAGAGCACCTCTTGTCTCTGTTACCCAGTTGTCAGAGATATTGCAGGTTTGGTTCCAGACCACTGAGATTAAATGACTATTGCAATAAAGCAAGCCACACAATCTTTTTTTTGTTTCCCAGTACATATAAAAGTTATGTTTACACTATGCTATAGTCTATGAAGGGTGCAACAGTATCATGTCTGAAAAAACAATGTCCCTTATTCAAAAATATTGCTTTAAAAATGCTAACCATCATCTGAGCCCTCCCTCAGTGGGTCATTATCTTTTTGCTGATGGAGGGTCTTGCCTCCATGTTGATGTCTGCTGGCTGAGAAGGGTGGTGGTTGCTGGAGGTTGGAGTGGCTGTGACAGTTCTTAAAATAAGATGGAAATGAATGAGGTTTGCTGTATCCATTGACTCCTCTTTTCATGAGAGATTTATCTGAAGCATGCAATGCTGTTTGATATCATTTTCCCACAGCAGAATTTCTTTCAAAATTGGAATCACTTCTCCCAAACCCTTCTGCTGCTCTGTCAACTAAGTTTATGCAATATTCTTCAATACTGTCTTAGGGAATAGGGAGTCCCAAGGAGTGGGAGAGAGACAGGGAAACAGCAGGCTGGTGGAGCAGTCAGAATATACCTATTTCTGGATTAAATCTATCATCTTACGTGGGTACAATTTGCGGTGCTCCAAAACAATTACAATTGTAATACTGAAGATCACTGATTGCAGCTTACCATAATAAATATAATTATAATGAGAAAGTTTGAAATATTGCGAGAATTACCAAAATGTGAAACAGACACACCATGTGAGCACATGCTGTTGGAAAAATGGTGCCAATAAACTTGCTTGATGCAGAGCTGCCATATACCTTCAATTTGTAAGAAATAGAAAAATAAAATATGCAAAAAATGCAAAAATAAAGTGCAAAAAAACAAGGCAAGCCTGTACTACCTTCAGTTCAACTGAACATTTATTATACTATTGTTGATCTTCTTCCTGTGGCCACATGTCTTCTATCTCCTTTCCCTCTATCCCTGACTCCACGAAGAAATATAAGACACATTCTTTGTCCTCACATAGCTTATATACTAGTTGAGGAGATAAGACATAAATACATGAAAAGTCACAAAAACAGCATATCCTTTCATTCACTCAACAAAATGGAAATACAGTAAATACTAGAGATTTCTAAAAGTGATGTGTAACTCACTGCCAAAGGAAGAGCACAGTAAAGTATGGTTCTAAGTTATAGAGAAGAAAAGGTCAGAACCAGCTAGAGAGGTTGGAAGGGCTTAATGGGAAAGGTTAGACTTGAGCTGGGACCTGGAGAAAGGTCATGGTCCCATAGATTTAGAGTTCAGTGCATCATTTTACAGAGGAAGAAAGAGATGAAGCAACTTCCCTGAGTCTGATCCCTTTGTTTTACAGAGAACAGAGTAGAGGAAAATGACCTGGTCAAAGTCTTGGAATGGATAGAAGACGGGACAGGTTCAGTGGAGAGTGAGACTAATTTGGCAAGAACAGAGAATTTGGGGTTATTGGAGGCAGGGAGGGGAATACTAAGAGAAAATGCTGAAGTGATCCAGAACCAATGAGTGAAAGCATCAAGCCTCAAGTAAACTATTCATTTCTTCCTACACACACACACACACACACCCCAAGTGTGTCATCAAGGCAAAAGCAAATGTCATTGAGTGTTCCAGCTTCCTCCAGCATGACTTTCAAGGAAGAAGATCGGTTAAGAAAGTGGCAAAGCTCTGCTCCTTTCTGGAGCTTCATGAGCAATCAAGCTCAACCTGATCTCCCTAGACCAGAGAGAACAAGACATCCCTCTTGAGATACTCCAGAAAATTATATTTTCCAAAAATTACTCCATTCACTGACTCAGAAGACCTGAACTGATAGTCAGAAAGTCAAGCTTCAAATCTCAGCTCTGTCATTTGCTACACATGTGACCTGGAGCAAGTCATGTTACCTAACTGGGTCTTTTTCCTCATCTGTAAAATGAGGCAATTAAGACTACATGATTGTAGCAGCAAGCACCCCAAGCGTCCTCAGGGTTTGCTGCCACCACAGGTTCTTGGATCTGCTTTTATAAAGGAAAGCAACTCAAAATGGGTTAACAAGCTTACTTTAATCAGTCAAACATGTATCGTTTACCTAGTTCAGGGGCAAGAGGTCAGCACCCCGAACTTCAAAGTATACAGGCAGAATTATCAAGACAGAAACAGATCAAGTAGACAGATTTCAAACTGTCCAACCATTATATCCATGCCCAATCAACATCTGGGTTTCAAAGGGGGGGGCTCTGATCAACGGCTTCCCAGAATCCATATCAAATCACACAACACTTCTCAAAGTGAGCCCCAAAACAAAGCCTCACATCAAGGCTTATATAGCCTTCTCTTGGCTCAGAGAATGTAACAACCTTATTGACTCACTGGCCAGTCAAGAAGTATCTACTGAAAAACAAGCCTCCCACCCCAGGCTCCAGGTGCACTTTAGCCTAGGGGCAGGGAAGATCTTTAAATTTACATTCCCATTACAATGATTTGAATAATTGATATATTGCTTGCCTTTTCAAGGGGGTGGGGGAGGGGCAAGCAGAGGGAGAGAATCTGGAACTCAAAAAATTTTTAAATGAACATTTAACATTTTAAAAATGTAACTGGAAAATCATGAAATAAATTAAAATATATTTTTAAAACAATTTCTAAAGACTACAGGTCCCTACTAAAGGTCCTTCTTAACTTTCAATCTGTGACCATGCTATGAGATTAATTTTAAAGACTTCGCTGATTGGGCCTAAATGGTGTCATCCTGTTTACTTTGTCCTCCCATTCTGTTGGTATAGAAGCAGGGATTCATGGATTTGGAGAATTAAAGGGATTGAGATTTAATAACCTATTATCTAGCTAAAGGGAAAGGACAGTTGAATAGCTAGGTGCTGCTGTCAATCTGAGGACAGAGAGGGAGAAGGGAATAGAAACAGGGAGACACAGGAAAGATGCCTTGTAACTGAGCTCTGAATGTCTCTCTTTGCTATTTTAAAAATTCACTTTACTTTTTATTCCTGCTTTATGTATGCTTAACCTAGGGTAAGCCAAAAGCTCTTTAGATCTGATCTGATCTCAAATGAGGTCAGGTCTAGACAGAGGGCCTTCTCCTGTACCCAAGAGGGCTACAAAGAGTCTAGGGACAATCTCTGATTTAGGGAACCAATCATCATTGTAGATGGATGTGGCCAGTGCCACTATATGGGCAGGACTCGGAACCAAAGTCTGTACATTGGGTCCTGGCTACATATGATCTTCTTAATGCTCTTCCCAGTCTGGCAAAGGTCTACATTTCCAGACTGACTTTTATTAGTCTGCCTTATCTAACAGCCAAACTGGGCTGCTTGCCATTTCATGAACTCAGCATGTATTCTATCTCTGTATCTTTGCACTGTCTGTCCCTCAGGTCTGGAATGCATGGCCTCACCCCCACCCCACCCCGATTTCTGTTACTTAGAATTCTCAGCTTCATCTAAGACAATTCAAGTGTGATCTCCTACAGGAAGCCTTCCTGACCCCTGTAATTGTTAGGGCTCTCTTCCCCCTCAAAATACTTTCATCTGCATAAATATTGTGTCCCTCCATAAATATAAGCTCCTTGAGGGCAGCAACTATTTTTCATCTTGCTTAGCATAGTGGCTAGCCCAGAGTGAGTCTGGATGACCATTTTGTCATGCAGCAAGGACATTTCTTGTTCAAGTATGGTTTGGAGTAGGTGGTCTCTGAGGCCCCTTTCAACCCTATGATTCTGCGAGTTGAACTGAAATAGACTCCTCAGTTTCTACATCCAGCCCAAAATCTTCAGCCCACATCCAGACCCAATATAATTTAATTTCTTGTCATCCCTCTTCACTAACTATCTAATTCAGAAAAACAAACTGTTCCAGATCCCATACCCACAACTTGATCCTTCCTGCTTCTGTGTTAGAGGATATAGAAGATCTTTCCATCTCCTCCCCATCGAGCCACGTCCCCCACTACCATCTAAATCAAGATGGAAACTCACTTGCTGCTGAAGGTCTCAGGATGAATGGGAGGGCTATGGTTCAGAAGGTCATCTTTATTTACCTGCTTCCTAAGGGCTCTTCTGACTTTTTCAAGTCTGCTTATCTTGGCTCCCCTTCATGATTGGAAGTTGATTGGACGTTCCTCAGAGGTCAGGAGGGAGTCTTCTATTTCTTTTGTATTTGCCCTAATAATAATAATCCCTTACATGGGCATATCCATAAGACTATAAAACATTTTCACATACATATCACCTGGATTTTATTTGTTCTCAGTTTTACAGATGAGGAAACTGAGGCTTAGAAAGTTCAAGTGGCTTGTCCAGCCCTAGAAAGAGCACACACACACACACACACACACACACACACACACACACACACACACAGAGCACGGACAGGATTCAGGGGTTGTTTGGTATATACTTGCCTGAATGGGTCTAGGTAGCAAGCCCGTGAAGCTAGTAGTAACAGAGGAAGTACCAGGTACCGAATCCCACGGCAAATGGGAGGCTGAGGTGGGAGGAGGGCAGAGCTGTGGCCTGAGTCCAGGCCAGCTAGAATGAATAATTAGGGAATGGAGTGTTAGGTGGGCCTTTATGAAGAAAAGGTATAGCCCGACTTTCGGGCTCATCACAAATCTTTTATAAAACCTACATTGTAAAGCAGAAAGCCACCCACAAGCAGAAGGAGAAAGGAAAGAAAAGCGTTTAAAGAGTCAATTAGGTACCATTCAAATGTGGATATCCTTGTTCAGCATTTCTAATTAGTCTTGAAAATTCTTTATATGGGGGCAGCTAGGTGGTGCAGTGAGTAGAGCAACAGCCCTGAAGTCAGGAGGACCAAAGTTCAAATGTGACCTCAGACACTTGACACATTTACTAGCTGTGTGACTTTGGGCAAGTCACTTAACGCCAACTGCCTTGCCTTCCTCCCTCAAAAAAAATTCTTTGTGTTCATTTTATTCTTCATCATTTTCATTTCTTATGGACCAGTAATAATCAGTCAGTCAACAACCCCTTCCTTTTGCAGACAGGGCAATTGAGGCCCAGAGAAGTGATTTGCCCAAGATCACAACTGCTAGTTAGTTGTACTAGTAGTGAGATGTCTCTACAGGTGGCCTACCAGGGAAGGGCAAAGAGTATGCACCCAGCACTGACATTACTAAAAGTTACATTACTTTAAGCCTAGGGATCAAAATGTTCTTTTTCATTAATTTTTTTTGCCTTTTTTGGGGGAGGGTAATTGGGGTTAAGTGACTTGCCCAAGGTCACACGGCTCATTTTTGTAAGTGTCTGAGGCTGGATTTGAACTCAGGTCCTCCTGACTCCAGGGCTGGTGCTCTATTCACTGTGCCACCTAGCCACCCCTAAAATGTTCTTTTTAGTCTTTTTTAAAAATTAATTTTAAAGTCTTTTTTTGCACTCCTCTCAGGCTTCACTTGGTTCATCCGATCTCTGAAGAAGTGACTTATGGGATCCATTTCAATTTTCAGTCATGTCTGACGCTTTGTGACCCAATTTGGAAATTATTTTTTCATGTTTAAGGGTAGCCTTTATTTAAAAAAAAAAGTCTTTAGGATTACAAATTACAAAGGAAGAAGATCACCACAATAGAAACCTATTGAATAGATACATAATATCTACATATGAAATAAATATCTAAAATAATAATCTAAAATAAATTCCACTCACAAGACTATTAGTTACAATGTTTTTTCCTTATAACGCTATTATAGTTTCAAATTATATTACACTCCATTTCCTCAAAGTGTACTTGTAATTTTCTTTACCAAATTCTTGGCTCTTAAGGACACATACTAAGATAGGGCATTATTTCACTGACATCCTGGTGACGTTGTTTCCAGCTTTGATGAAGAGTGAAGAGCACCTTATTTCAAAATGATTACTTAAAATATTGTTTGCCCACCACAAAATTTAGCTGCCAAAAATGAGACAACAATCACTGACTCATCTTCTAATAGCTATGCTAAGTATCTAGACAAATTATCAGCAAAGATAAAAGAAAAAAATAATCCATCAGAATCAAAAGACTGAGAGCTGGAAAGGACACTTTTTTGGCTTGTGGCAAGAAGAAAATGGCCATGGGGGTAGATATTGGGCAGATGCTTAAGTCATCCCTGTATATGCTAAAGAATGAAGACAGTCCTGTATGGCCAAGTGGTATCACATCATTGCATTTCAATAGAATGAACAGAATGTCTCTAAGACAACAGGACAGATGTGACAGTTATGCTTGGAGTCCCAAAGGGAAATCCCATCGGATTCAGTCAAAGGGTCACACTTGAGGACCTAGAAGGCCACATGTGACCTCGAGTCTGCAGGTTCCCCACCCCTGATTTAGGATATTTGTCATTTCTTTACATTCACTCCCTTTAATGATTCCCATCCTGTGAACATAGGGTTCTCTAAAGTGCAAGATCCTGAGAATGACAAGACTATTTTAATAATACATTTGTAGGTAGGCCTGGAGATAGTGGCGTAATAGACGTTCACCTATTTTTGCTGGCTAAAACACCGAATGCAGAAAAGCATGCAGCGGAGAGATCTTAATTTTCTTCTTTCCACCTCCCTGGTCATTTGTGCTGCCTTCATTTTTCTGAATTGCTTCCCACCAATTCCTTCACTTACAAGTGAGAAACCAGGGAGCAAGGGTAATAGAAATTTTAACTGTAGGCTACTTGGAAAGCCTTTGATTAAACTTTTAATAATGTCAAAAAATAAAATAAGTGTTAACAGAAATACTCTTTAGTAATGTCAACCAAAAAATGAGCTAATTACCTTAGAATCAATGTTCAGAAATTAATCCTGGGGGTTTTATATAGGAGATTATCATATAATGAATGGGTTTCTGAACACAATTAATGCTGCCTGTTCATTTTATACCAAATTATCACACAAGTCATTTGCCTTTTGACTTTGGATACTTGTATAGTTTAATTTGCAAATAGAATTTCCATAATGAATTATTTTTAATCAAATCATGTCTTGTAAACTGTTTATAGAAAACCCAGGGATAAAATGAACTTTCATTGTGAAAGTCCTTAAATTATATTATTACAGTAGAAAATACAGGAGGTAGAAAAGACTAATACAACATTGGATTCAAATCTATAACTCCTGTAGCTACTTAAAAAAACATGGTTTTAAAAACTCAACCCATTTTTCAGTAACCATAGTTAACAGTTTTAATAAATTTGACATGTCATGCCTGATACATGGAGGTAGGAAGATGTCAGAACCAGAAGGACATGGGAAAATAGAACATTTCATCTACAACTTCTGTTTGCTTTACTGGGCATGTAGTTTCACAATTCAGTCTCCTTCCACTTTTGACTCAGATTCTTCTGCATTCTTGAACCACTCTGCAATTTTTTTCATTTGTTCAAGAAAGACACTTTTCCTCTTTGCAACATGTACATCTTTGCATAAGCCCATTTCAAAATGGGCTCTTCAATCAGGACTTCAGCTTTATCAAAAAGCACCACGATTTCCTGGAAGGTTTTCATGAAATGAATGATGTTGTAACAGTATACTCCTGAATGTTCAGTAACAGAATCAGCTGAGATTGACCCTGAATAGTAAAGGCAGCAAGGGCTACTGCATTGTTTCACAAGCTTGATGGCTTATGATGGCTCCTCCTTTGGTTCCATTCTACAGAGATCATTACACTTGACCAGACTATGCCTGTGACGATCCATTCTGGGATATTGTTTTTCTTTATCCCCTCCCTGATATACATACGACATTACATCTTTCAATGGATCACCACAGGACATTTGTTTTGCAGCTCTTTACCGGCTCCTATGCCTTGCTGGTTCCCAGCACACTCAGAAGGTTCTTTTACACCTGCTTTGGTGAAATATTTTGTGAAGACCTCAACACTTTGTTAGCAGGAAAAAGTTCCATCAGTCTGCTGACTTTCTGAAGACTAGTAGCTACTGCATTGATATCTTTTTCACTTATCCATGATTTAAACAGCTTTACAACAAAGACCACAACAGAGCCTTAACCAAATTCTCATTATAAGGCTATTAAGAATGGATGCATTGGGGGCAGCTAGGTGGTGCAGTGAATACAGCACCAGCCCTGGAGTCAGGAGGACCTGAGTTTAAATTCAATCTCAGACACTTGACACACTTATTAGTTGTGTGACCTTGGGCAAGTCATTTAACCCCAATTTCCCTGCCTTCCCCCCTAAAAAAAAATCGATGCATTAAGAGTCCCATTGACCACATGAGCCCCAAACAACATGACCAGTTTGTTCCTCTGAAAAATCCTTTAAGACTAGCAGCAGCTTTTTAACTTCATCCTCAGATCCCTTTTCAAGGTATCCAGATCACCTGATTAACCTGATGAATACCTGAACAAAGGCTTGTGTGGTCTCTAGGTCTTGTGCTACAAATACACAGACATCAGTAGGCATCATGTCATGTACCACCAGAATGCTACCAGCCACCAGAAAGTCAAAGAGTGTTTTCTGCACATTGACGATAATCAAGTTTTGCCCTAAAAGCACCAAGAAATTTTGCTACTGCTTCCAAATCAGTGCCAGTTTCAGTTAAACCTTGAATAATACAATCCTGAAACTGAGTAGGATCAAGCCTCTCCTTTTTTTTCTAGTTTTAAAGCACTGGTCTGATATAGCATTGGCTTTTACTGTTTTTGATTATTCACTAAAAAAAAAACACCCTATTTTAAGGCAGATAGGAAAGAGCCAGAAATCTCAAAGGTGATGGTAACCATGGCTGTAGCTCCTATGCAACCAGAATGAATGGAAAAAGGAGGGAGGAGCCAAATTTGGAATTTTCTTGCCAAAGACACTGGAGTAGTTTGCCATTTCCTTCAGGGTTAAGTGAATTGCCCAGGGTCAAACAGCTAGTAAAGTATCTGAGGCCAGATTTGAACTCACAGAAGGTGAGCCCAGCACTTTGTGGAAAAAAATTTTTTGCTAGATTCCAAAAGCAGTCCTGAGATTAGCTTGGGGGAGGAGGCTTCAGAAGCCACTTGTGATGGGAAGTTGGCCTGGTTGGGAGCATCACATATGGAAACTCTGTATCAGATATGAACTTTATACTTACTTCAGAGATCAGATACTAGGTTTAAAGGCCCAAGGATCCCTCCAGATTTGTGAAACATTAACACTCAGACTGGTGACCCAGGGTATTTTGCAAGTCATTCCTTCTTTCTTCCTACCCACTCAGTTTAGGAGTATGATCTAATCAATAACCAACCCCCTTGTCCTCTAACCTCCCCACCTTACTTTCCACAGAAATAAAAACAGAGGAGAAGAAGGAAGACATCACATTGTGGACTTCCCATAAAAATCCACAGCTGGTAAGAGAACCCAACATTTATCTGTGGTCAGTTATGAAGAGGCCACTGCACCAATCTACAGTGGTAGTCTGTAGGTACTAGGAAGTGGCACTAGAAAGCTATCTTGGATCAATAAGCAATATAGTCATAATAACAATATAGTCAAAAAGAGCCAGGTCCCCATATGCTTCCTGAGCATAAGGGGAAAGGGAAAAAGAGAAGAATAAGCATTTGTACAGCACATAATTTATGCCAGGCACTGTGCCAAACATTTTACAAATAACTCACAATGATCCTGAGAGGTGTTGTTATTATCCCCATTTTACAGTTGGGGAAACTGAGGCAGATAGAGTTTGACTTGCCCAGAGTTACAAAACTAGTAAATGGATGAGGCTGGATTTGACTTCACACCCAGCTCTCTGTCTATGGTACCATTTAGCTGCCTAGAGGCAGAAAGAACTATGAGGATTAGAGGGAGCCCCATAGCAATGGCTCTTTTCTTCCCTCCCAACCAAAGGTCGCACTAATTCCATGGAAGAGCAGAGGACAAAGCTCCCTGTACCTTAGGACCCTATACCTGAAACGCTGACTTTTATGTCTTATGTTGGTCACAAGGATGAAGAATCAATGACACAACTCAGGAAATAGGCTTAGCCTAGTACTTAAAGCAGAATAGGCATTTTCCTGTGGTCTGACAGGAATGTCAGAACGTCTCAAATAGCAAGGCGTCTATAATGCTACCATTAACACTCATTCTTTTATGTTAAGCACTGACTGATCCTTGTTCCTTTGTTAATGTAAATACTGTTAAGATGGGTAAAACATTAAGTTACTAACCTCTTCCTATTAGTGAAGCTAAAAGGTTCCAGGAAAGCATAGGAGCACAGAGGGCTAGAACAAAGGGCATTCTTGTGGGGAGAGGAGGAAAGGAAAGAAAGAACAGAGAAAGTGAAGACAAATTTCACCAACCTTACAATTTTACCAAGGATAGGACACTCAAAATGTCCCACCTGCATCAATGGGCTGAGTTCTGTGAATCTGTATGTTGGGGGCCAGAGAATCAATTTTCCAGCCCAGGCTGACAAAAGAAGACAGACGGAGAAATCTGTAGCCATGGGAACAGGACCTAGTCAGGAATACCATGAGAAGCATTTCATTGCAAGTAGAGGTTGTGTAGTAGGGAAAGAAGAGACCAGAATCCAGCAGAGTCTAAAGCTTGTGCAGAAGATAGATATAGGAGTCAAACAGAAGCTTTGTTGCTCATTACCCAGTTCCAGGTCACAGATCTTGAATTGATTCAGGGAAGGACCTGTATCTAGGATGCTCCAGGATGAAGAGTGGTTCTAGGTTCTAGGCTGTGTATCAAGCAAAGAGCAAGTTCAGAAGTAAGCAGCAAAAAACGTGAAGGAAGGTGGCCTAAGCCATACTAGTTCTCAAACTGTATTATAAAGCCACAATCATCAAAACAATCTAGTACTGACTAAGAAAAAAGTGGTGAGTCAATTTGCTACAATGATAACATTGTAGTAAATGGCCATAGTAATTTAGTGTTTGATAAACCCAAAGATCCAAGCTTTTGGGACAAAAATTCATTATTTGACAAAAACTTCTGGGAAAACTGGAAAACAGAATGGCAGAAACTAGGTATAGACCAATATCTCACAATGTATACCAAGATAAAGTCAAAATGGGTATGTGATTTAAACATAAAGGATGATACCATAAGCAACTTAGGAAAGCATGGAATAGTTTACCTGCCAGATCTATGATTAAGGGAAGAATTTAAGACTGAACAAGATACAGAGAGCATTATGAAATATAAAATTTGATTATGTAAAATGAAAACATTTTTGTACAAACAAAACCAATGCAACCAAAATTAGAAGGAAAGCAGAAAACTGGGATGGGGGGGGGGGAGGGATTTTTATAGCATGTATCTCCAAAAGAGGTCTCATTTCTCAAATATATAGAAAACTGAGTCAAATTTATAAGAATACAAGTCATTCCTTAATGGACAAATGGTCAAAGGATATGAACAAGCAGTTTTCAGACAAAGAAATCAAACTCTCTATAATCATATAAAAATGCTCTAAATTGCTATTGATTAGAGAAATGCAAAATGAAACAGTTCTGAAGTACCACCTCACACCTATCAGTTGGCTAATATGACAGAAAAGGAAAATGATAAATGTTGGAGAGAATGTGGAAAACTAGCATTGTTGGCAGAGTTGTGAAATGATCCAACCCTTCTGGAGAGTAATATGGAACTATACAAAGGGCTATAAAACTGTGCATACCCTTTGACCCAGCAATACCACTACTAGGATTGTATCTTAAAGATATTTTTAAAAAAACAAACCAATATTTATCTTTATGGTCTGCTGTGGTCAGCCATGGAGGGGCTGCTTGGTAAGAGAACCCAACATTTAACTATGTGATCTGCTGTGGTTAGCCATGGAGGAGCCACTGCACTAATCTACAGTGGTAGTCTGTAGGCACTAGGAAGTGTCACTAGAAAGTGATCTGGGATCAATAAGCCTTTTAACAATATAGTCAAAAAGAGCCAGGTCCCCATGTGCTTTAAAAATTTTTTTTATTTTAAATTTTAAAAATGTTTGTACAAAAATATTTATAGCAGCTCTTTTTGTAGTGGCTAAGCATCAGAAATTGAGGGGATGCCCATTGTTTGGGGAATAGCTGAATAAGTTGTGGTATATGATTGTAATGGAATAGTATTGTACTATAAAAAATGAGAAGCAGGATGATTTTTTTTAAAAACCTGGAAAGACTTACATGAATTGATAAGGACTGAAGTGAGCAGAACCAGGAGAACATTGTACACAGTAATAGCAATACTATACAATGAATAACTGTGAATAACTTAGCTATTCTCAATGATCCAGGGCAATCCCAAAGGACTCCAGACAAAAAATGCTATCCCCCTCCAGAGAAAAAAACTGATGGTGTCTGAATTCTTCTTTTCTTTTCTTTTCTTTTCTTCCTTTCTCCCTTCCTTCCTCTCCCTCCCTCCCTTCCTTCTTTCTCTTCCTTCCTTCCTTCCTTTGCTTCTTTCCAAGTTTTCTTCCTCAAAATGACTAATATAGATGGCTTACTATCTCAGGGAAATTTGGGAAGGGAAAGGAGGGAGAAAATTTAGAACTCAAAAAAATTTTTTAAATGAATGTTAAAAGTTGGATTTACATGTAACTGGTGAAAAAAATTTTAATTGCACTTAATAGTATTTTATTTTTTTTCCAATTACATGTAAAGATAGTTTTCAATATTTATTTTTGTAAGATTTTAAGTTCCAAATTTTTCTTCCTCCGTTCTTTTCCCCCTCCCCAAGACAGCAAGAAATCTGATATAGGTTATACATGTACAATCATGTTAAACATATTTCCATATTAGTCATGGTGTTAGAAGAATCAGAACAAAAGGGGAAAACCACGAGAAAGGAAAAAAAGTGAAAAAAAGTATTTCCCACATCCCCTTCAACATTTATCATTTTCCTTTTCTGTCATATTAGCCAATCTGATAGGTATGAGGTGGTACCTCAGAGTTGTTTAATTTGCATTTCTCTTGTCAATTGTGATTTAGAGCAAAAAATAAAATATTTCAAAGAAATTTTTAAAAACAAGCAGCAGGTGTGATGTTCTGACCCCTGGGGGTCAGCACAGTCTTAGTTCCAGACTCCAGCCAAATTTGAAGTTTGCAGTAGAATAGCCAGGACAGAAATTCCAGAACAAAGGGGAATCTGCAGTTCTGTGGGTCTGAGCCAGCAGAGCTTTTCAGTTGCTGCAGAGTCCAGAGGCAGTCTACTGAAACAATAGGGATAAGCCCATAGGAATGTTGCTCAGCCCCAAACCCAGATCAGAGACTTGCTGAATTCAAACTAGGGAAGACAGCTCTCAGAGTTTGCTGTGGAACAAACCACTTTGGAAGCACTGAAATCTTAGAGGTACCCAGCCTGAGCTATCCCTGAGATCCTAGAATGATACAGTGCTCAATACACCAAGAAAGCAGCAGTAGGACCAGGCCAGATATTCCTTCCAAAACTTCACAGAGCCTAGACCTAAAATAACATTCAGACATTCAGAAAATAGGCTGGAAGAATAAAAAAAACAAAGAATCTCACTATAAAAAGCTAGGTCACTCAAGGTCACTCAATATTCAAATCCAGAAAAAAAAAGAATTCCAAAATATTTATAAGCAAAACCTCAAATAAATACATAGCTTGAGCAAAAGTTCAACTAGAACTCCTAGAAGAAACTGAAGCAAAAGGCTTTTTTTTTTTAAGGGAAAAGAAATGAGAGCCATGGAAGAAAGAACTGGCAAGGAAATTAACAGCTCGATACAAAAGATACAAAACCTCACCTAAGCAATAAACTACCTAAAAATTAGAATAAACAAAATATAAGATAATGATTCCATGAAACAAGAAATACTAAAAAAAAAAAAGTCATAAGACTGAAAAAATAGAATAAAATGTAAGGTATCCCATACAAAATTTTTTCTGGAAAACATACTAAGGAGAGATAATTTAGGAATCATTATACTACCTGAAAACTATAACAAGAACAGAACCTAGACATCATATTTCAAGAAATCATAAAAGAAAACTGTCCACATATCTTAGAACCAGATGGCAAAGTGGAAATAGAATCTACTTGTTACCTCCTTAAAGGAATACAAAAATGAAAACTCCCAGAAACATTGTAGATAAAATGCAGAGCTTCCAGTCAAAGGAAAAATACTGCAAGCAGCCGAAAAGAAAGAATTCAAGTACCAAGGACACAGTCAGAGTCACACATGATTTTACTGCTATAAAGGAACTGAGACCTTTGGAATGAGACATTCCATAAAGTAAAGAATATGGACTTACAACCAAGAAAGACTTTCCCAGCAAAACTGAGTATAATTGTATAAGGGGTAAAAACAAACTTTTATTGAAACAGAATAAGTCCAGCATTTCTGATGAAAAGACCAGAGCTTCATAGAAACTGTGAAGTGCAAACTTAGGAATCAAGAGAAATGTAAAAAGGTAAACATGAGCAAACAATCATAAGACACTAAGCAAGGATAAATTATACATTCTAATATGAAGAGATGATACATGTGCCCCCTCAGAATCTTATCACATTTAGAGGTCATAGAAAGAATCTACTTAAACCAAGGACCTGGGATTATTGCTATTATATTCTGATGACCTTAAAGAGTAGAAATGCATGGGAAGAGGAAAGCATTTGGGGGACAAAGAACAGGAAGGTTTGGGGAAATTAATTTACTTAATCAGGCTACATGAGTAGAAGGCTATACAAACAAGGAGGAAGGTGTTGGGGAAGCAACTGACATTTGAATCCCACTCTCATCTGAAGTTCTCCAAGGATGGAAAATACCCATTCACAGTTGGGTTCAGAAATACATTTTGATTAACAGGGAAATAGTAAGGAAAGGAGAGAAGGAAGATGGGGAATAACCAGGAAGATACATTAAGGGAGAGATTTCATCCTAAAATAAATTTTAAAAAACCTAAGGATATAGAAAAAAAATATTTATAACAGCTCCTTTTGTGGAGGCAAAGAATTGGATACTAGGATGGTATCCACCAATTGGGGAATGGATGAACAATTTATGGTATATAAATGAAATGGAATACTACTGTGCTATAAGAAATGATAAAGGGGATGGTTTCAAAGAAACCATGGAAATTTGTATGAACAGATGCAGAATGAAGTGAGCAGAATCAGAAGAATGGCAATAACAACAATATCATAAAGACAACTTTGAAAGACTTATGAACTCTGATCAATGTAATAACCTGCTATGATTCCAGAACACTCAATAAAACCCACCTCCTAATAAAGAGGTGATGAATTCAGAGTGCAGACAGTGACACTTTTGTGGACATAGCCAATGCAGGAATTTGGCTTATAGGAATTTAACTACATATACAGGTAATAGGGATTTTGTCTTTCTTTCTCAAGGGAGCAGTACAAAGGTAGGAAGAACAGAAGGTGGATTTTTGTTGATTGGAAAAAAAATTTTAATAAAAAAAGAGAGAAAGCACATAGGAGGAATGTCTTGTTCAAGAAACAGCAAAAAGTCTAGTGTCACTGGATTACAGAACTTGGGAAGGGAAATAAGGTGTAAATCTCACCATAAGAGATAAAGGATGTCAGAATTCAGTCACAAACAAAAACAAAACAAAAGGCAAAGGCACAAAGTTTCAGCAAACCATGAGAGGAACTTGAAATCCCAATTCAAAGAGGCAAATTTGTATCCCTTGCATGTATCACTGGATTTTAGTGGGAGGAAAATCATGACCACAACATTACTTTGAATAGGTATACTTTATTCAAAAGAAACAAGATTCGTACAAAGGAAGGGGGGATGAATAGGATGCTACAATAAGAAGGTATACTTACAAGAAAATTCAAGAACCATAGTAGGGAAGCATGATAGAAAATATTGGGGTGAAGGTCACTGGAAGGAGAAATAGAAACAATTTTGTCACTGGAATATTCTACAAACCATCAGGAAAGAAAGAGGAACTAAGTGAAGAATTTGGGAAACCTACATCCCTGGAAGAGAAGGGAGCTAATAACTTCTTGATTTGCCTTAGTGCTGATTTTATCCTTCAGAATGCAGTACATAATGTGGGCTCTCTCCCAAGCCCTCCTTACTGAGACAGGACAGGTTCCCAGGGCAAGGCTTCCCCTCTAGGGATTCTAGGAGTACCCTTGAAAGGTTTGGCTATTGCTCAGGAGCCCCCATTGGTGTGCTCTTCTATTGATTATTAGTTGGTACTAATTAGCTTTAACTAGCTTTTAAAATGTCACTATATACTAAGTGGTATTCAGTAAGGCTATTTACTAAGCTGGTATAGTAAGAACAGTTGGCACAAACTATGCCCCCAAATGAGAGCCATGCTCTTCCACATAGAGTCTAATAGAAAGGGATTTAGGTTTAGAAAACATGTGTGTCAAAGGATAACTCTCAGCTCCCAGTTGTGAGAAATCCCTTTCTTATCTTCATGAAGTCCTCATAAAGTTCTTCTTATGTATGAGATAGCTTTCTGATAGGTTCTTTCTACAGTCATGAAACTCCTTTTCCTCTCATTTGTCTTCAGTGTCTCCAAGCTCTCAATGCACATGCTGATGGCCCCAGATATCACTAATTTGGGACACTTACTATTATAGTCACAAATTTTCCAACCTTTCAAGTTCAAACCTTTGGTCAGTGGTGAGGGGGAGAGCAAGGAAACAGAGGTTCCCTGTCTTCATCTTCTCCTCTCCAAGGGATTTTCTTCCAGGGGCTTGGATAAAGTAGCTTCCACCACTGGGTTGACCCAACCCTGAGATACTAAATTTTGAACTGGTTTGCTATTTTATCCAAGTTCCACAGGAAATGATCTGTCTATTCAATCAAACCCAACATACTTCCAATGTAGCATCATTTCATCATCCAAGGGCTGGAAACATTTTCCTCCTTCCAAAATGATTTAGGATTTTTTTGTGGACCTAGTTGAATACCTTAGATTTATTGCATGATTCAATAGAGGTGTTCTCATCTGATCAAGATATCAAGGTGTAAAGCATTTTCGAGGTTATTTTAAGTAGGATGAGCTGATTGATTCAATTCACTCTCAATCTCACAAAAAAATGGAGAACAAGGGGACATTCTATTCTGACTTATTCTCACTAAAAAAAATACTAGTTTTCAGGGCAAAAATGATAGGAGCCCTGGAGGGAAATGACCACTCCATCCTAGAGTTTATGATAAAGAAAGGAAAGGAAATCTAGGCATATTCTGACTTACACCTAGGGAAATCATATTTAAAAGAGTTCAGGAGAAATATAGGTAGGAACCCATGAATTTAAATGCTGCAAGGGAAGTCAACCCAGAAAAGATGGGAGAGTCTCAAGAATGAAAATTTGAAGATATGAAGAAAAACAATTTCAGTGAAAAAATAACTGGAATTTTTCTGAAAGGTCCAATGTGGATGCACAGAGATCTCACCAACCAACTTATAGTTTTAAAAATAAATGTTAAAAAAATAAAAGTTAGCCCAGGTAACCTACATTGTCCTATAAAAATAGTGTAGGATATGTTATAGCTCAGAAAATACAAGGTGATGCTAGTGAAGGAAGAGAAGGACAATGACTCCCATTTTAGCTATAAAGGGAAGAAAAAGAGGATCAAGGAAGGGATTGGTCCTTTCCTTGGAATAGATGTACTGATGATATTTGACATTGAAGAGAAGGTGGAGTTGCTAGTTTTTTTTTTTTTGTTTTGTTTCTGTTTTCTTTGCAAAAAGAAAGACCTTTACATTAGAAATGAGAGAACAAAAATAATGAATAGGGAGTTGATACCCAAGATAAATAAGGAGATAGAGAATACTTAGTTTAAGTCACCTGGTTCAGATGAATTTTCTCCTCCTGTCCTAAAAGATAAAGCAGAAGTGATTGCTGAGTCATTGACAGTGATATCTGAAAGATCATGGAAAATAAATGAGGGGGGCAGCTAGGTGGTACAGTGAACAGAGCACTGGTCCTACAGTCAGGAGGACATGAATTCAAATTTGGCCTCAGACACTTGAAACTTACTAGCTATGTGACCTTGGGCAAGTCACTTAATTCCAACTGCCTTGCCTTCCCCCCTCCCGAAAGAAAGAACCACAAGATTTGAGACCTAAGTGACCCAATTTGCAAAAATATATAGTTTGCCTAGATTTTAACAAAGTGTTTGATAAAATATCCCATATTCTTCTTGTGGAAAAGAGAGAAAGGGATTACATGATAATATAATTTAGATGGATTCAGAACCTGACTGGATGGCCAGAGTACCTGGCAAAGAGTCTCCAGTGGAGTTCCCAGAGACTTGTGCTTGACTGGGCTGATCAGTATTTTTATCAATGACTTGGATAAAAGCATGGACTGTATTGTTGTTGTTCAGTTAATATCCGACTCTGTGACCCCATTCAGGGTTTTCTTAGCAAAGATACTGGAATGGTTTGCCATTTCCTTCTCCAGCTCCTTTTACAGATAGGAAACTGAGGCAAAAAGGGAGAAGTGACTTGCCCAAGATCACATAGCTGGTAAGTGTCTGAGGTCACATTTGAACTCCGGTCTTCCTGACTCTAGGCCCTATGCTCTATTCACTATACCACCTGCCAAACACGCAGAGGACACAAAGCTGGAAGGGATAGCTAGCACAATTTGGGCTACTTCTCTAATTGATACATACTCAAGGGATAAAGTAACATTGAGTGGCTACTTCTGAAACTATGTAGTTTACACTGAGTTCCCAAGGTCTCCTCTTCTCTAGACCAGGCTCTCTTCTCTCCTGCCAGGGGTCCTATTCCTTCAAGCCATTTCTTTGTCCAAGTGACTTCTCTATGTCTGTGTCAGTTCTGAGTGTGTATGTGTGTCTCTGATCTGTGTTGGATGAAATGTCTTCTACTGTTCAAGTAGTCCCCTCTTTAAGCTACATGACCAAAACTGGGGGGCGCGTGGGCAATGTGAAGGGGGAAGAAAGAGAAATTCCCTCCTTCCCTCTCTACAGGAGTCTGCTCCATAAGCAGCTCCCACTTGAAATCTTTCTTATTCCTTTCAAACTGAAGAAATTCCTCTGGGACTTCACTATTTAAAACCTCAATGAGTTTGGCTAGTTTGATTACTCAGTCAATGGAGTTCTATTCTTGACTCAGTTACAAAGGTGTTCCATTTTGTAAACACATTAATATCTCTTCCTCTATCAAATGGCAGGGGCAGGGGGGGGGGGGATCACATACCTTCCCCCCCTTTTTATCTCTTGTGGTAGACAATAAATATTTACTGTGGGCTACAGGGGAGGATAGGGATAAGATCAAGGAAAGACCTGGAAAAGTACATTGAGGGGTTAGGGATTGGGAGGACATTAAGGAGATTAGCCTGTGACAGTAGCTGAGGAATAGAGGAACATAAAGTCTTCATAAAATGAAGCCACATTCAAGGAAAATCTTCACTGTTAGGACGACAAATTTGTATTTGATCCAAAAGGCCTTAGGAAATCTATTGCTATTTCTTCAGCTGTTAAGGGTTGAGTTAAAAAATGATTTCTGAAAAATTCTGCTGGCAGTGGTAGTAGGATAGACAGAAGCAGGGAGCAAGGGAGAAAAGATGAAGTCTGGGAAAGCTCAGTATCTGCCTGGAAGCTTATCATAATCTCTACCCAAGGTATTTTAAGAACTTTGTCTCTAAGGAACTTTGAAGCTTAAGTGATAAACTCTGTGTACCCACATTAGGGCTGAATTACTGGGTTATCTTTACATATCTGGCCTGGGTTGCAACAATTTTAATTATTTTATAGCTCATATCTCTGAATGTCCTTATTCCAGTTAATATACTTACCCTACAACTATCCCATAGAGATAGATAAGGATTTATCTCCATTTCAGACAAGGGCAGGAAGAGGGCCATGGAATTCCTGATTATCCCATAGCCAGAAAGTGAAGCCACAGAGAGCAAAAGTCAGGCTAGACCTTTAGCCCTGGGACCTACAATCCAAGGTACTCATGGCCATTTCCTTCTTTCCTTCCTTCCTTCCTTCCTTTTTTCTCCCTTCCTTCTTTCCTTTTCTTTCTCTTTCCTTCATTCTTCTCTTTCCTTCTTTTTCTTCTTTCTCTTTTCTCTTTCCTTCTTGGAAAATACTATTTTCTTCCTCCCTTTCTTTTCTTTCCTCCCTATCTTCCTTCATTTCTTTCTTCCTTTGCTTCCTTCTTTCCTTCCTGGAGAACACTATTTTTAAGTCTTCCAAAATTATCAGTTGGTCAGTGAGCATGGATGAAGCCTCTGCCCTCCTTTTAACCCAAGACCTGGGGTTCCTGTACATGAGTCATTCTGCTCTTGGGAGCCCCAAGGCTTAAGGCTTGGTTTCCCCTAAGTTGTCCCTAACTATATCTCTGACACTGAGCCCACCTGGACAGGTGGGGAGGGGTTCCCCTGCCTTCATGGCCTTCAAGTGTGCATCATATCCCAATATCCCATGCCCTTCCCTTTAAAGATCCCAGATACCAGTAGAAGCTCCTCTGAGTAAGGGATGTTCTGTGGAGGCCTGCCTTCATGTTCTAGGGAGAACCAGGAGAGTGATTTGGGGAAGCCTTTTGTGCTGATCTGTGATTCCATCAACATATATACATACACACACAGAATATGTATATATACACATATACATACATGGTTTTAATATATAATAAAATATATGACTACACATTAAAATGCATTACTGGTATGAGAGGCTTTCAACTGGAGTGAGTAAATAAAGGCTTCTCACCTGTTTCTGAGAGGTTACTGCCCCTTGCTCGAGAGATTCAGCCCATGAAATCACACATCCAACAACCTGCTCTTCCCTTTCTTTCTTTCCTTCCATGATGGAACTATTTTTACAAGTCTTATAAAAGTGACGGTTGGTCAGTGAACACTGAACCAGTGCCCACTCCACACAAACTCCAGGATCATAGGCTTTAGAGAAGGAAGGAATCTAAATCATCTAATCCAATTCCCATATTTTACAGATGAGGAAACTGAGGCCTAGACAGATGAAGTTGTGTTCCTAAGGCCACAAACAAGCAGCAAAACCAGGATCCAAACCCAGGGCCTCTGCAGAGCCATAACTGAGACATTTTTCTTCCAAGGCAAAAACAGTTGGGGAGGGGAGGGAGAGAACACAAGAAAGTCTGACTGAGGTTGCTCTAGGAAAATGGGTAATTTGACTGGAGTCCCTGGTGTTGGAGGGGAAGGCCGGTGTATAAGAGGGATGCTCTGCGGACAGGAACCAGGCTTTCATTCTTCACCAAGCCCTGAGAGTAAGCAGGACTTTCCCAGGGAGACTGTGCCTATGGTCACCCAAGAGCATCTGGGTCATATGGCCCTAGTCTATGGAAGACCAGAATAAGAGAGGAAGTGACCTTGTGACCATGGGCATGGGTGTGTCCTTGTAGGAAGGAACCGACCTCCATCTCAGTATTGGCAAACTAGGACAAAGCCCCATTTTCCCTAGGATAATTACAGCTTCATTCCTCTAAATCCTGATACTTGCCTATGTAAAAAGAAGCCATGAACACTATTTCCCCAAAGGAACTTACCATACATTTCAGAAGAAGAAGCAGAGGAATAAGAACTCTCACAGACCATCTACGTAGCACCATATCCCCAAAGGCAGGATCACAGGACATACTGAGCTGGTGAGTGCAGAAGGCGATAGGGAAAGAAGCTGTTCCTGAGGGAACACGGTTAATCAGGCTAATCTTCTTGGAGGAGATAAGTTTTAAAACTGGTATTAAAGGTGAGGACAGACATCACTTGCAGCCAGCTCTCAGGGAGGCCCTTTTCTGAGCATGATTTCTGGGACGGGTGAAAGCAATGAACTGGGACACAGCAAGCTGAGTGTAGGGCATGAGAAGCAGATTGGCATGGCTGGAGTCGAAGCCATAGCTGGGTCAGGAAGATCAGGGCTTTGCCACTGAAGGTGGGTGGGTGATGGGGAGGGGGAAGGGGAAGATGAAAAGGAGGAAGAGGAGGAGGAGGAGGGTGGGGAAGGGGGAGGAGGGGGGGGGGGGGGTCACTGACCAGACTTCCAGTTCCTCAGCAACTAGAAACAACTAAGCTCAGGAATAACTTGTTAAACTTTCCCCATTGCTGAAGGGTGGAGCTCCCTTTTGATTATTTCTTGATGATGTTAATGATGGTATACAACTTGCTATTACTTTTAAATATATAATAAAGTTATTGATGGGGGTCGGGATCCCAATAGGTTCAGCAGGAATTCTGATCTTATCTAAGACCAGAAAACCTGCAATAGCGTCTGGAAAGAATTCAAGGTCTCAGGCTTCATTGGAGTGAGAGTTGTAGAAGTTTATTGTTATGCTTCCATTCGAGTGAGAGGGGTCCATGCTTTTTCCTTTAAAGGGTAGGGCTGCCATTGTCAGGGCAGACCAGACGGGAGGGGCCTCAGAGCTGACCAAGAGGAGCATGTGAATAGATAGTTTAGATAAGATTTGGGCCAAGCCGAAGGAGACAAAAGGCAAGGAGGGTGTGGGCCAGGCCCAGAAGAAATGAAGAGATTAAGAACAAAGGGGTCACAGGGTATTGCCTCCGTGGAGTGTGGGATAGGGAGAAGGGGCAGATCTCAAGGGTGGGAAAGGACAAATTGCAGTTACAATTGAACAAGACTGGTTTTACAAGTTGGTTTCACAAATTGACCTAGACCCCAGGTACCCCATCATTATCATGTAAATTTCTTTTTTTTCCCTTTTTTCTCCTCCCCCATTCTCATCCTAGAGACGGCTGCTGTTAGACACAAATATGTGTACATGTGTGTGTATATCATACACATATATACACAAAATCATTCTATACATACTTTATCAGTCTTTAAAAGTTGATTTGAAATCCTTGTGTGTGTTTATGATGCTTGTCTTAGACACATTACTTGCCAGTTACAGCTTTAGTTGGAGAAAAGATATGGTAAAGGTTATAGCAGAAAAAACAAGTTGAAAAGCAAGGACACAGTTTGAGGAGGCCAGTTAAGGCTGTCATTTAAGGCTGAGCCTTCCCTGAAAAGTTTGTTTTTGCTCCAGCAAGCACAAGGGACTTGCACAGACTTGGGAAGGCTGATCTGTTAAGTGTGGAAGGGAGGGCACACAGAGAATTCACATCACTATTTCCCACCCAGCTGCTTTCCTGGACTTCATGATCCAGCTCTGAAAATTCAAGATGAAACCAGCCCTGAAATTCAAACCTCTTCCCAGTTCCCTGCCCCTAGCATCCCTCCATGGCCTGATAGCAGAAGGTTGGGGTGGGCTCTTCCCAGATCCTCCACCTTAGAAGGCTGCCCAAGGCAGCAACCATGTTGTCATTTCCCACTTGGCTAAAAGCAGCCTCTCCCTCTCCCTGCCCTCCCTCCACCTCTCCCCCAGTTTTTCAGCTTCTATTTGTGTGCCTTCCCCCATTAGAGTGTGAGCTCCTTGAGGGCAGGAGTTGTCTTATGGCTTTCTTTGCATCCCCGGGACTTGGCACAGGGCCTGGCACATAGTAAGTGCTTAATAAATATTTATTAACTGACTTGACTGTAAGAATGTAAGTTGGCAACAGTGTATACATGTGGCCAGAGACTGAATGAAAGCAAGGAGGTCCATTCAATCAAGCAAATCAAAAAGAATTTATCTAGGGTTTACTATGTTCCAGGCACTGTGTTAAGCACTAGGGATATTAAAAAAAAGGGGAGGAAGAAAAAAACCAACAACCTATCCCTGCCCTCAACAAGCTCACATTCTAACAGCAGAGACAACTTGTGAACAAGTTCCATACAAGATAAACAGAGTGTATGGAAGGGAGTCTGAAAGGGAAGGGGTTAGCAGCAAGGGGCATTGGGAAAGGACTCTTTTGGGAGCTGGGATTTGAGCCGAAACTTGAAAGAAACTCAGGAAAACTGAAGGCAGAAGTGTGGAGGCAGAGCATTCAAATGCCAAGCCCCGCTCGAGGTAAGAGCGTGGCCCGGGGTAGAGAGAAGGGAAAATCCCTGGCCTGAGGGCATGGTGGGCGTGGTGGGGGCGGTACCCAGGGGATGGATGACAAAGGAGACAGCAGATCTGAGAGGGCGCTGCCTGAAGTTGAGGTGCACGACCTTCAACTTCCGGCACAATCTATAAATCCTAGAGATGACCAGTAAAGTACCTCTAAGTCCCCCAAAGGAAAAGCACCAATGCGATAAATGAGTTACACAGTCTCATATGCTTTATAAAATCTCTCTACCAAAGGTATCCAGGTGGCAAAGTGGATAAAGCACTGGGCTTAGAGCAAGGAAGATTTGATTTCAAATAAAACCTTAGAATCACTTTAACCTCTGCCTGCCTCAGTTTCTCCTTGTGTAAAATAAGGAAAATAATAGCACCCCTCTCCAGGGTTGTGGTGAGAATAGAAATATGATATATCTGTAAAGCACTTTGCAAATCTTAAAGCGCTATATAAATACTAGATATTATTATTATTCCCTCAAACGACACCGCGACTGATAGCTCTCTCAAACTCTCTATTTCCGAAATCTAATTCAGCAAATATTTACTGAGTGTCCCGCACTTAGCATTTCAATGGGTGGGTGCCAGGAGGGATACAGGAGACACTGAATTGATCTCATGGTTGTTGGGGGAGGGATGACTTCCCAGAATTTCAGAGGCTATCCAGTCCAACTCATACCTTTAAAAGAATCCCCAGGGGCGACTAGGTGGTACAATGGATAGAGCACTGGCCCTGGAGTCAGGAGGACCTGAGTTCAAATCCAGCCTCAGACACTTAACACAAAACTAGCTGTGTGATCTTGGGCAAGTCACTTAACCCCAATTGCCCTACCTTTCCCCCCCTCCAAAAAAGAAAGAATCCCTAGAAGATAGCAGACAGGTGGTTATCTAGCCCAACCAGCATGAAATCTCAGAGTTGGCAGAGACGTCAGGGCCCATATGTCCAACGCATATCTGAAACAGAATCCTATCCACAACATAGTCAAACCTTTGTTTATGTATCTCCATCGAGGGAAGGGAGTCCCACTGCCTCCTGAGATAGTCCATTCCACTTTGGGATAACTCCAATTCTTAGGAAGTTTTTCCTGACATCAAGACTAATTTTACCTCCAAGTGTTGCCCTCTGGCGTCCAGCAGAACAAATCAACTCCTTCTATATGACAGTTATTCAAAAACTTGAAATAACGTCTATCATGTTCCCCCAGAACGAATCCAGTGAAGTCCAAATCTATTGAACCATCCATTCATTCTCCATTGGACCAAATTACCTCTTCCATGACTGGTAGTCAAAAAGTCATGAAGCCAACCTATGATGCTCCCCACTCTCTTTTCTTTGCTTTCCCCTGCCTTGTGTCCTCCAACATCAGGCCCGGAATGCCTTTTGATCTTTTCATTCTACCCCATCCCAACCCTGGTCAAAACTTGCTCATAGGAAAGGATCTGTGTTAGGATGGCTGTCCCCTCTCTGAGCCTCAGTTTCCTCACCTGTAAAATAAAAAGGAATCATTAGATGACCTCTAAGCCTCCTTCCTGCCCTTAACAGTCTATTATTGTACCACATAGGACAGTATCTATTCCTAGGCTAAAAAAAAGGAAGAAGAAAAGGAGGAGGAAAAGTACAAGGAAGAGCTGGAGGAGCAGTGGAAATATCTAGTTGAGAAAAAAGGGGTGAAAACGGAGGAAAGAAGTAACCTGACCCTTGATAGCCAAAGGCATCCTCTGTGGTTTTAAAGTCTGCACCTACTAGCTAAAACAATCAAGCACGTGACAGAAATAAAGGAAGTGGTAGTGGGGGAAGGGTGGGAGTAAATTCAAATTGAGTATTCTGTTGCCAGAGCCCCCCCAGCCTGACTGCAAAGAAGCCCAGCTCTGGATCTAAGGTAAAGAGGTCTCTGTGTGCTGGGTTTGCAATGGGAGGTGGGAGACATGGGCAGAAAGGAGAGCAAATAACACAAGGACAGCCACCTACAGGGGCATCCCATGGTTCATTAAATAAAGAGCACATACATCTTAGTCTGCCATTCAAAGCTTTCTCTCCTTTATCTGGATTCAATTTACCTTCCAAACTTTAGTTGATGGTACTTCCCTCCCTATACTCCCCAGACTTGCCCTCTCCAACCTCCAAATCTTCCCCTGTGTTTTCACTTCTGTCCCCACCCCATCCTATCTTCACCTTTTGCCATCCGTTCCTTCTTTTAAGACACAAGTCCCATGCCACCTCTTTCATGAAGCCTTCCTTACCCCCATAGCTAGAAGTGATCCTTCCCTCCATAAATCTACCAGGACATTCTATTTAACACACATAGTAGGACTACTATTTTTGACAGAACAGCTATCAGGACACTTTCTTAGGTCTAATCTAAATCTTTTTGCTGTGACTTGAATTATCAGCCAGGATGAATGATGGAGGAGGGAGGGCTACTTAGTGGGGAAGATATCAGGACAGATGTGGGGCACAATCCTTAACTTTGGGAACAACTGTCACTCTTCTATAACTGCCTCCATCCTTATTGTCACCTCCACCACTGCAGAGAGGGAGATAGATTCACTGGTCTGGGTGGGCTCTGCCAATACTTAAGGGACTTCACATCTCTTGATCCAGGTAGGTCTGTTGATTGTAAGAGAAAGGACTTTAAGGTGCTTGAACATTTCAGGCAGTATGTATCTGAGGAAGAAGTGGTAAGAGAAAGAGTATTTTTCCTAAATCTGAATTGTGTAGTCTGAAAGCACTAGGAAAATCTGAAAATGAAGAAAAAGCTGACTGCATCATTCACAGCTAGTGGTCTGATTGTTTTGTAACTTCAAAAGCTTCAAGGATTTGACTGTATGAGAATTTGGTTGTACTGAATGTTTGAAATACCTGGATCTATTGACTAGTGCGTAGGTATTGTTTTCATTTTTTTAGGTAATTAAAAAAATGTTTAAACTTAAATACAAAAGGAGAAAAGGGGGGGAGAAACATTGCTTTGTATACAGAAGACCATAAGAGAGGATTCAATATAAAGCAATAAATTTTTATTTCAAGAAAACCTATATAATAAATACTACACATTTCAAAACTGCGCAGCTTTTCTTTGCTTCTGTTAGTTTCCTTTGTTCTCTGCTATGCACTTTTTACCTTTTTCCCTCTTCTCCCCCCCAAAGAAGGTTTAGATCATATATTCTGATCTGAGTTTATTTGTATAAAAAGTTTTTTATGTTTATGTGCATATAGTTCCTGTTTTTGTTTTGGCAGGTATATACTCAGGTATTATAAATGATCTAAAACAATACTGAATAATATTGCAGACACATAGTGTAGTTTCTTTATTTTTCACTTTTGATTAAATCTAGTTTAGCTTTAACTTTGCCTGAGATCACGATTACTATGCTTGTTTTTTAAATATTAAATTCTATTTCTGCTCTTTATCTTATCTCTGTGTGTATCTCTCATTGTTATGTTTCCTGAAAGCAATATACTGTTAAATTCGAATTGTTATAATCGATACATACACATCTACACTGATACACTTACAAATCATGCTGATTTCCTCCCATCTTCTGTTTCTAAAGGTGGATAGCCTCTTTCTTCATAAATCCAAGTCTTTCCATGTTTTTCTATCATATCAAGTCCCTTATTCTCTCCCCCTACACCATAGCAATATTCCGACCCAATCATATTCTGTCTGAGAGATTGTCTATGAAAGTTTTCCCACTAATTTTCTGCATTCCTTCTGTTCTTGGCTTCATAGTTTTTATTTATACAAGATAATTTTAATTTAAGATAATAGAAATTATCCTGTTTTACATTTCAACAATGTTCTTGCCTTATAATATAGTTTAAGGTCTGATATTACTGAATCTACTTCCTTTACATCTTTTTTCCTTGTTTTTTTTTTTCTGAAGTTCCTGACCTTTTGTTCTCCCAAATGAACTTTGTTATTATTTTTTTCTAACTCAGTAAAATGAGTTTTTAATAATGTAATTGGAATGACATTAAATAAGTAGATTTGTTAGATAAAATTGTCATTTTAAAAACTATATTGACTTTACCTAACCATAAATGATAAATATTACTTCAATTATTCTGATCTGAGTTCATTTGTATAAAAAGTGTTTTATGTTTATGTTCATATGGGTCCTGTGTTTGTTTTGGCAGGTGTATACTCAGGTATTTTAAATGGTCTAAAAAAATACTGAATAATATTGCAGACACATAGTGTAGTTTCTTTATTTTTCACTTTTGATTAAATCTAGTTTAGCTTTAACTTTGCCTGAGATCACGATTACTATCCTTGCTTTTTTAAAATATTAAATTCTATTCCTGCTCTTTATCTTATCTCTGTGTGTATCTCTCATTGTTATAATGTTTCCTGAAAGCAATATACTGTTAAATTCGAATTTTTAATCTGTTATCCATTTCTGTTTAATGGGTAAATTTGTTGCATTCACATTATAAGCTACAATTACTTAAATATTTTCCTCCTTCATATTTTTTTCCTCATCATCCTTCTCACTCTATTTACCCTATCCCTTTGCTTTACTTCCACCTGCTACCTTGCCCTTCTATTCCTTAACCAACCCACCCCTCTAAGAGTCTCTCCCTTATTCTCTTTCCCCACACTATCCCTTTGTCTTCTTATTTCTTTCTAAATTTAGAAGACTTTTATACCCATATATATGTGTGTGTGTCCCTCTTTAACCCACTCCCAATGACAGTAAAAGTTCCAGCACTACCTGCCCTCCCCTAATAGCTTATTCTGTGTCAGTTTTTCCTTTTATATCTCATTTGTATGAGATAATTACTCCTTTTTATCTCTCCCTACAGTTTTATTTTTTCAGAATTACCCGATAATACTTTGCTCAATCTAAGCCTTTCTTTCAAATTACTCAAATAATCATAATCAAACAATCATAAGAGTACCTTATATTTCTCCTGGATGTTATATGTTGTATTTTCCCTTAAGTTCTGGGGGTTTTGTCGCAACAAAAAACTGAAAGACTTTCAGTTTGTTAAAGTTCCATTTTTTTTTTCCATTCAGAATTATACCTAATTTTGCTGGGTAAATTACCCTGCATCTTAACCCCAGCTCTTTTGCTCTACAGAATATAGTATTCCAAGACCTTTGGTCCTCCAATATTAAGTAGATGCTAGGTATTATGTAATCCTTACTGTAGATCCATGATATTTAAATTGGTTATTTTGTCCTTGTTGCTTCCAATATTTTCTCCTTAATCTGGGAGCTTTGAAACTTGGCTATGATATTCTTGTAAGTTTTCCTCCTCGGATCTCTTTCAGGTGGTGATTGGTGGATTTTTCTATTTCTACTTTGCTTTTTTGTTCCAGAACTTCAGGGCAACTTTCCTTGGTAATTTATTGCAATATTGTATCAAGATTTGTTTTTTTAATCAGAATTTTCTGGTAGTCCAACTATTCTTACATTATTTCTCCTCTATCAGTGGTTTTTCTAAAGAGATGTTTCACTTTCTCTTCCTTTTTTCATTCTTTTCATTTTGTTTTATGATTTCTTGGTGTCTTAGAATGTCATTAGCTTCCTGGTGCCCAATTCTAGTTGTCAAGGAATTATTTTCTTCCTTAAGTTTTTCATTCATAATTTTCTTGAATTGCTCTCATTTCCCCCCCTGCTTTTTCCTTGATCTTTCTTACTTGATTTTTTTTTAAAGCAATCAGGGTTAAGTAACTTGCTCAAGGTTACACAGCCAGTTATTTCTGGGTGTGGTGCTAGTTATCTGAGCCTGGATTTGATCCCCAGGTCATCCTGAGGCTGGAGCCGGTGCTCTTACTCGCTGAGCCACCTGGCCGCCCCTCTTACTTGATTTTTAAAGTCCTTTTTAACTTCTTCCAAGACCTCCTTTTGTGTTTGGGACCATTTGACATTTCTCATTGAAAAAGGAGTAGCTTTTTTAGCTCCATTATATTCCTCTGAATATGAATCCAGATCATCTTTATTCCCATAATAACTATCTATTGTCGGGTTCTTTCTCCTTTGCTTGCTCATTTTCATTTATTTATTTTTTGTTTGTTTTATTTTGTTTTTAGCAGCTATTAATGTAATCAAATTGTAGTCTTGGGGAATGATGTCCCAAGCCTCAGGTCCTTCTCATTGCTATTTTCTGAGGTCTATCTTGGGGCTCAACTTAAGGCTCTCTACTCCTAAACCATGACTAGGGCCTTCAGCCACACTGTCCCACAAACGTTCTTGCTCCCTGTGGTACCTCCAGTGGCTGCAAACTACAGCTGCCCTCTCTGTCCTGGCACTGAAACCAGGGACTCTGCCCTTCTGCGAGTGCCCACAGGCAACAGGGCCCCTGCCCCTCACCACGTGTGTACTAGCTCCTTCTCCCTGCAACCAAAGCCCTGCCATGTTCAGTCAGCACAGTTGTGCTGGGTGCTGGGCATTTCTCAACAGTTGAAGGTCCTTCAATCTTTTCCTACTCAGCCATCAGATCTGGATCCTCCAGCTCAACAAGCCCAGCCTTGGATCACCTGAACCTTTGTGGAAGATGTCTTAGCGATTGATACTGAGCTTACAATTCATAAAATCCCTTAAATCTTTTACATGTTCTCCAAATCTAAAAATGAAAATGAATTTTTTTTTAAAACCAGTCTTGGTCTAAATCTTAGCATTGATGAGAGAGAGAGACAGACAAACAGACAGAGAGACAGAGAGACAGAGAGAGAGCACTAAGCTTTAAGTTTGGCCTCTTTGAAGGCTAGAGAAATCCTTTTTGAGTGTTCCGAGTACTATAAGAAACTCTATGCAGAGTACCTTCAGGGCTGATGGCCACAGTCTGGACCAGAGAGAGAAAGAGAATCCTGACATACCTCTATTCTGATCCTGAGAATTCTACAGTTTAGACTCCCAGGGGTGGGGAACCTGTGGCTTCCAGGCCACATGTGGCCCTCTAGGGCCTCAAGTAGAGGCCTTTGACTGAATCCAAATTTCACAGAACTCACCTTAATAAAAGGATTTGTTCTGTAGAACTTGGCCTCGGTCCAAAGGCCACACCCAAGGACTTAGAAGGCCGCATGTGACCTGGAAGCCAAAGGTTCCCCAACCCTGGTTGATCTTCTCAACCTGCTGTTATTTCCCTGATCACTTTTGAGTGGATGCTTAATGAGGGATGGAAATGAAAGGCTGTCCCAGCTGAGCTTCGAGAAGCATTCCTTTTAACCCCAAGACCCAGAGACTTACAGGAGGCCAACCAATGGTCAGTGGGTGGGTCAGTAGATTTACTAGCATGTTGATGCTGAACAACTGACATTGTCAATTTTGCTAAGACAATTCCTGCTCTCCAGTGGAGGAGACAACATGTAAACACTATATGCAAACAAAGTATGTCCAGGATAAATCGCGGGTTTGTCTCTGATGGAAGACGCTAAAGTTAAGGAGGATTGGGAAAGGGTTATAGCAGAAGATGGGACTTTAGCTGAGACTTGAAGGAAGCTTGAGGAGCCAGGAGGTGGAGAGGAGGAGGGAGACTGTTCCCAGTATGAGGGCAGACTGGGAAAATGCCTGGAACCAGGAGATGCGGTGTTTGATCCAAGCAACAGTAGAGAGGCCACTGTCACTGAAATACAGAGTATGTGGAGGGGGAAAAGGTGGGAAGGTAGGAAAAAGCCAGGGGTTAAAGGGCTTAAAAGCAAACAGAAAATTTTATATTTGATCTTAGAAATAATAGGGAGGTTACTGAATGGGGAGGGGGCTTGATATAATCAGACCTGCACTTTGGGAAAATCAACTGGATGGCCAAGAGAAAATGGAATGAACTGTGGAGAGACTTGGGGCAAGGAGACCAATATCAGACTATGCAAGAGCTAATTATTACATTTTCAGTGTGAGCATTCACACCTTGGAAATTGCAACACTAAACATCAGGGCCTGATTTGTTGTTTTGTTTCTAGACTTAAGAAAGTAATGGAGAAAGTGTTAATAATGAAGATTAAATTTTAAAGTGTGACAGTGGTTTTTTGAGATTTGGTTGTTAAACATTTAACAACACACCCATGCCACTACAGGAATGGGACGATGGGAGTCTTTAGTGGCAGAGGAGAGAAAGGGGTGTATATGCTGATGTTACAAAGGTAGACCCAACAAGATAGTTAGGAGAGCAAGGGGGTTTGCTAACACTTGGAGCAGGATCCACTCATCCTAAGGGGAAGTCCCACGAGGTGCCAGTCCCAACCCAATATGGCTCATTTTTATGTCCCTCCCTAAAGGTCATTCTAGTTCCTGCCTAAGGGCTAGAAGAGAGGAAAGAAAGAGTTGATTTAAGTCTGTAATGGCTCCAAGCGACCCTTGAAGGTCCTGGGTTATGCCCAATTGAAAGGGTAATTGAGGAGTCATGGGTTGATTCTAAAATATGAGATCATAAAATGACTGATATGGTTTAAGACAATACTCCCACCCCAACCCTCCCTTCACCCCACCTCCCTAGCTACTCAAATTAGAGGTGAACACTTCCCCTTTATCATTATTGGATTAGATATTCAGAATTTATAACCTACCACCAGGCTGAAACTGAACCACTCCACCACTCCAGGATTGGGCATAGATACTGCCTTCTGGATAATGGAATTTCCAGTGGCACCAACTTACTAGACTATAGAAGACAGTACCCTCTAGTGGTCAGAACACTGAACTACCTGCCTGGAGATGCACTTTATATGGAAAATAAAAATCACAAAATCAAACTTGGAAAGGCCCTTGGGGGGTCATCTTGTTCAGCTTCCCAGGCCATTAAAGAATCCCTTCCCTTTTTTAAATAGTATTTTATTTTTTCCAATTATATGTAGAGACAATTTAACTAAAGAATCCCTTCTAAAGCATCACTGGCAACCTCTGCTTAACTTATTCAAAAGATAGGCAACTTTATTATCACTTTCCAAGACATCCTGTTCCGTTTTTGAAGTTTTCTAATTGTTAGAAAATTTCACTTCTTGCCTAGATTACTGTAATAGCTTCCTTGTTGGTCTCTGGGTCTCAAGTCTCTCCCCATCCATCATCTAAACAGCTGCCAAAGTGATTTTCTTTTAGCAAAGACTTGACCATGTCAATCTCCTATTCAATAAACTATAGGGTGGGGAGGGGTCACATGGTCATACCTTCACTTAAGGAAAATCAAATTGACAGCTGAGTGGAGGAGTAGGATCTGGAAAAGGGAGACTTATGGTGGGGGGATCAACCCTATTTCAATAGCCCAGGCTTGAAGTGATGAGGGCCTTTACCAGGGTGGTAGCAGTCAGTCCATCGATAAACATTTATTAAGTATCTGCTGTTTGCCAGATATTGTGCTGGAGTGTTAGAGGAAAGACAGGGTTTTATGCAAGAGATTTTACAAGGGTAAAATCAACAGACCTTGGGGTCAAAAGCTGGACTGTGGAGTTAATAAGAAAGAACAAAGAAAACCTATGGAGGCCCCTATTTTAGATCAACTTCTCAAGGAGTTTAGCCACAAAAGGGATAGATGTAGGATTTTTTGAGGATGGTATGATATAATGATCATGACTAAGTCTGTAATGATTTACTAATGACCATGATTTATGTCTGTATTGGCTCCAAGAGACCCTTCAAGGTCCTAAGTTACGCCCAACTGAAAGGGTAATTAAGAAGTCATGGATTCCAAAATTTGAGATCATAGAATGACTGATATAGTTTAAGACCATCCCCCGCAATGGGTAGACTCCAAATATGGTCTGAACCAGTGCAGAGTGCTTTGGAATTATTACCACTCATGTTCTAGATACTATATTTCTATGACTCCAGCCTCAGATTAGCATGAGCTTTTGGGGGCAGACATTTCGCAATGAAATGCTTAGGTCTTTCATATCTTCCCCCATTCTATATTGGTCTCTATCCATATTTGCAAACATGTAATTGATTATAAATTCAAAGGACTATAGATTTACAGCTAGAAGGGACCCTAAGGGTCAACTAAGTCCAAACTGGCATTTTATGGATGTGGGGGCTGAGGTCCAAAGAAGTTAAATGACTTTTGCTCAAGGTCACTCAGGTAATAAATGGAAAAGCTAGGATTCAAACACCAGTCCTATGACTCCAATTCCAGCTGTCTTTCTACTATACCAAGCAGCCTTCAAAGCTTTATATTTATCCCTATTTTTTCATCTTGCTAGCTCAGATAACCTTCTAAACCTATTGATATCTTTTTGAATTTTGATTGTGTTAATTTAAAAATGTCAGGAGTATTAAAATATTAAAGCTCAGAATGAACTAAGGGGAACAGAAGGCTAAGGTCAACCAAAGGAGTTTTTTGTCTTAGCTAGTGGGGGGAAATAAGGATCAAAGAAAGGATAGGGTTACTGCTCACAAAGTAGATGAGATGAGAAGACAGAGCTGTTCAATTTTTATCTTGCTTTTGAATTATCTGGCAAGGAGAATGATCTCTGGACCGGAAAGAACAGAACAAAATAAAACAATATAGCACTGCAACAAAGATCACAGATTTAAAACCCGCATAAACATTAGTGGTCATATAGTCCAACCTCCTCATTTTACAAATAAGAAAATGAGCCCCCGAAATGCCACTGGTGGGATCTGAACCCAGGGTCTCTGACTTACTGCCAATGCCCAATCCACTGTGCCACAGGGCAGATTAAGAATACCCCTAGCTGTCTCTCAAGAATTCAAATCACCTGGTCCAGATAAGTTACATCACAGAGTCCTGAAAGAATTGGTTAATGTGATTGTTGAGTCACTGTCACTGATAGTCAAAAGATCATGGAGAATAGGAAAGGTGCCACAGGATTATAGAAAGGTAATGTTCTGATTTTCAAAAAAGCAAGAGAATGGAATTAGCCAACTCTAGGTCAGCAAAGTTGACTCCAATTCCTGGAAAAGTTCTAGAACATCTTAAAGAGATGGTTGGTGGTTGGAATCAAGATGGCAAGAGAGAGGAAGCAGTAGAGTCTAATTTGTCCATCATACCTCCTCAACAAAGGTTTAGAAAATGCACCAAACTTAATTCTGTTCAGAAAAACCAAGAGAAAACCCCAGTGAGTTTATTCTTCCAGCCCAGGGCAGCTGAAGGAGACAGAGAGGAATGTAGGTGGCTACTGGGGACAAGGGCTGCCCAGGAGTGCAGGAGCATTACCAGCACCCATGAACAGAAAGAGGATTAGGATAGGGTGCCAGGGCAAGAAGCACCAAGGCAAGGCAGGAAGTACCAGGGTAGAAAGAGATCCCCGGGAATCCCAACAGGAGCTGGGGTCACCCAATGTAGATAGTTCTGGGTCACAGATCCACAGTGGAAAGAAACAGTTATGAGTGATGGCCCTTGCTGTGCACTGAGCAAGGAACAAGATATTAGAAGCAAACGCACACCTAGTTGTGTGACTCTAATCCCGAGAGTGCAGCACAAAATCCCAGACTAACTGGATAATTTCTTATGGTTTTGGGGGTTTTTTGCCTTCTTAATGGGTAGAGGAAAGGGAAGAGAGAAGGAGAGAACTGGGAACTGAAAATAAAAGTGAATTAAAATAAGAGAGATGATTAGTCAATCGTCATCCAGAGATGGAAGTGGTGATTACAAAGAACCAGAATGGCTTCAGTTAAAATAAGTGATGTCAGGAGTCGGAAGCAAAATAGTGAAGTAGCAGGAAGAAATACAGCCAATTCCTTCCCCTTCCCCTCGCCCCACCCCCGACAAAACTACTCCAAACAGATCTAGAAAATCTATCAGATCAAATCCTGACTGGGAAATGCAGGCAAATTATATTTATAGCATTCCCAGTTTAGCAACTCTTGCCAAAAAGGAATTAAAATTACTCCAGAATGATCTAAAGTTCTACAATTGTGTTAAAAAAAAATTGACTTTACAAGAAAAGATAAGGTAGGATGATTGGATGACAAGTTTGTGAGCAAGATATGGGGGTTTCAGCGGACTGCAAAGTCGATATGAATCATCAGTGTGATCCAGTAGTCAACACAGCTAATTTTCTTGCTTGGGTTTTTTTTTTTTGAGGGCAATTGGGGTTAAGTGACTTGCCCAAGGTCACATGGCTAGTAAGTGTTAAGTGTCTGAGGCCAGATTTGAACTCAGGTCCTCCTGACTCCAGGGCCAGTGTTCTATTCACTGAGCTACCTAGCCACCCCTACAGCTAATTTTCTCTTGAGTTACATCAAGACATACTGGGTGCCCAGGACTACAGAAGTCAGAGACCTGCCCAGATCAATCCATCTCTGGAGTATTATGCTCAGCTCTAAGAAGGAAACATTCAAAAGAAGGTGACCAAGGTGGTGAAGGACCCCCATTACTCTAATCTGAAAGTCAATTAAAAGAAATAAAGATGTATAGTCTAAAAAAGACTTAAAAAGAGAGACAGTGTTTTTTGAATTATCTGAAGGGTTGTCATATCGATAAGGGATTAGATAATATTCTTCTCAGCCCCTGATGGGAAAAGGTGCCATAGATGTAAACAAAATGGAAGCAGATTTAGGATTAACATGATGGGAAAATTGGAATAGAATTGTCCAAAAGGGGACCTGGTTGCCTTGGGAGATACTGGGCTTCTCCATTACTAAAGGCTCTTAAGTGGACGGTCACTTGGGAAGTTGTGGGGCAGGTTCATGAAGGGGTCCTAGGAGATGGCATCTGACTTCTTTTTCAACTCCAATATTTTGTGATTCTAAGTAACAAGACTTAAAACCAGGATTTGTCTCCTAATTAAATGCTCTTTCCCCTGCACCACACAGTCTGCACATCGGAATGCAAAAATTTGACAAACAGAAGCTGTCTGGGTTTATGCCTCCATCCTAGGCAAAAGGGAGGCCCTGGCCTTCCTCTGCTGCTGTAAACCTCCAGTCCTCTCCGTGTTCATCCGCTCTTTCTCTAGTATCATCGACTTCTCCCTCTCCATGGGGGCCTTTCTGCCTGTTTTTCAGCATTCTATATTCCCTCCAAACTTTCAAGAAACCATAACTTGACTCTACCAGGTCCCATTCACCTCATATTTAAACCTTTTTAGATAAAACTTTAAACAGTTGCAATCTTTATTTTGTCACCACCCATTAATCACCTTGACCTCTTTTGTTGTTCAATCGTTTCAGTCATGTCTGACCCCTAGTGACTTTATTTGGGGTTTTCTTGGAAGAGATATTGGAATGGTTTGCCAGTTCCTTCTCCAGCTCATTTTAACAGATGAGGAAACTGAGGCACACAAGGTTAAATGATTTGCCCAGGGTCACACAGCTAGTGTCTGAGGCCAGATTTGAGGTGAACTCTGGTGAGCCACCTAGTTGCCTACCTCACAAAGTACTTGTGGGCAAACAGTTTCATACCACTAATGGGGGCTACATAAAATCCAGTTGCTATTATTAAAGGGTCCCCTCTCTCACTATCCTCTCTCCTGGCCTGTGATCTCTGACCCTGCTTCTGTTCTTTTATTCTTTCCTCATTCTGTGCCTCTCATTCCCCTCCCCTCATTCTTCCATTTACTCCTTTCCATCCCAATTAGATGACCCCTCCCTGCCCAACCAACCTTCCTCGTGTGCTCTGGTTCACTGAAACTGAAGCCCCTGAGTGGAACGAGGCCTCTGGTGGTCACCAACCCTCCTCAGCCCCGTCCATTCTGTACTTGTCTGTTTCAGAAAGGAGACTCCGGGGACACCAAAGTGAACCTGACTTTGGGTTCAGCCCTAGATGCTGCCGATGGCGACTGGATTGAGGTGTTTGCTCATGGTTGTCCTGATAGTAGCAGTGGAGATTAAGAGAGCTGGTAAGGATTCCTACATGGAAAGATGATATTTGTAACTCATGAGACCTTTCTTAGCACTAGGGTAATTGGAGGGAATGTTGATATATACATATATATACACACACACACATACATATATATGCATACATACGTGTATGTATGTAGATATGTATGTGTGTGTATATATATAGATATATAGACAGAGGGCACTGGGTGAGTTAAATATGAAGTGATGATATCTAAAAAATAAAATTAAGGGGTATGAGAGGAATATATTGGGAGGAGAAAGGGAAAGATAGGATAGGGTAAATTGTCTCACACAAAAGAGTCAAGAAAAAGCTTTTACAATGGAGGGGAAGAGGGGAGAGGTGAGAGGGAATGAGTCAACCTTACTCATAGGATCTGGCTTTAGGAGGGAATAACATACACACTCAATTGGGCATCTTAGCCTATAGGAAAGTAGGGGGAAGGGAATAAGGAGGGGGGATGATAGAAGGAAGGGAAGACTAGGGGAAGGGGTAGTCAGGAGCAAACGCTTTTGAAAATGGACAGGGTCAAAGGAGAAAATAGAAACAATTGGGGGTGAAATAGGATGGAGGAAAATATAGTTAATTTTTCACAACATGACTATTATGGAAGTGTTTTGCATAACTACACACATATACCTTATATTGAATTTCTTGCCTTCTCAATGAGGGTGGGTGGGGAGGGAAGAAGGATGAGAATTTAAAACTCAAAGTTTTAAAAACAAATGTTAAAAATTCTCTTTACATGCAACTGGGAAATAAGATGTACAGGCAATAGGGTACAGAAATCTATCTTGCCCTTCAAGAAAATAAGGGGGAGGGAAATAGAGGGGAGAACAGACTGAGGAAATGGGTAATCAGAATGTAAGCCATCTTGGGGTAGGGGGGAGGGGAGAGATGGGGAAAATTTCAAACTCAAAATCTTATGGAAATGAATGTTGTCTAAAATAAATAAATTAATACCGGAAAATGTCAAGAGAGAGAGACTTGGTAAGGCCAGATCCCTAGAGAGCAAATCACATCAGGGCATAGCTTGGGAGGGGGTGAGAATGGGAACCCACTAAACATCTTTTTAGGGGAAGGGAGGAATCATTCCAAATCATCCTAACATTTTTCAAAGGACAAACTCCATCTTGGAACAATTCCAGCTCATTTGCTTCCCCAGGCCACTTTACCCCTGACCCTCAAACCTGGCAATGTAATACAATGAAAGGTCTTGGAGCAGGTAGCGAAGGGGTCTAGTTCAAATCTGGACACTGCTTCAGACAATTTCCTTGACTATGCTTCAGTTTTCTCATTTGCAAAAGGGGAATAAAGGTGGGAGAAAGGGTTGGGAGGAGGAATAACTCCTACCTCTCAGTTCGGTGAGGAGTCAGTGTTTGTGAAAACATTCTGAAGACTTAAAAGCCCCTTACAAATGGGAGGCGTTATTATTCTAATTTCTCAAAACACTAGAACATGAAGGGTCCTTGGAGACCAAGGATCACAACTCACTGATTTCCTCAATGAAAAATTAAAGCCCAAAGATGCAAGTGACTCGCCCAAAGTTATATGGAAAGAGTCCAGAATCACTGGAGGGGATCTCAGAAACTTTACTCCAGTCCTCTAATATCACAGAAAAAGAAATGGGCCCAGAGATGTGAGGTAACTTATCCAGTGATATTCAATGTCTAGAAAAACTGAAGGAAGTATTACTAAAGGGTAGGCAGGTGAACATCTGGAAATGGAGGCAATGACCAGAGTCAGCATGAAGTCTCCCTCACGTAGTTTTCTTGTTTTCCAACAGACTTACTATATTGGGAGGTAAGAGGAATGCTGCAAATATGGTAGACATAGTTTATTTAGATTTTAGCAAGGCATTTGATGAAGTTTGTCATGGTCTTCTTGTGGAAAAGATGGGAGAGATGTGGGCTACAATCAGATAGATTCAGAAAATGCTGGACCAAACTTCCTAGTCTTTAGAGTAACACAAAATTAAATGGGCTGTCTTCAGGAGGTAATGCATCCCCCCTCATGAGTGGTCTTCCCATAATGGCTAGATGACTACTTAACATGAGGTACAGGTTGAACCAAAAAGCCTCTGAGGTCTCATCTAACTTTGAGATTCTGATTTTTAGTAACAGTTGTATTCATGGTCTATTTTGGGGGAGGCCATAACACTAACTGAAAAATCCTGGCCCTTGTTTTGGTTGTAAGGAATTCCTATCATTTAAAGGTGGAATTATGCCCCTAACCCTAGCAGGGCCTTCCCTGGAAAAATCTCAGAATCATAAATCTGGAAGGGGCCTCAGGGATCTGTAGGCCCGATAACTACATACCCCACCCAAGGCATGACCTGTGCCAACAACATCACAGTCAAGAGAATATCCAGCCTTTGTTCAATGACCACAAATTGATAAGGAACTTACAAGCCATCAAGGGAAGTCATTTCATTTTTGGAGCTCAGGGCATTTGCTGAAAGAAAAAGGCATAATGGGAGAACGGGGAAAAGAGGAGAATGAGAAGCAGGGTACATAGCCTTGAACAAATCATACTATCTGTCTACCTTCTCTCACAACTCCCAACATTTTATCCAGGTATCAGATTGAAATTAATATTGAAGACAACCTTGGAGAGAAAAAGACAACATGAAATTTGAGTATATGAAGAAAGGGGACTGGCAGCCCCACCATTTTGCTTTGGTAATGAGGGTGAGGAGAGGTCTGGCTCTTCACCTCTAGTTCACAAGACCAACTCATGCTAAGGTCCCACGTTCATTTCCATCCACGGTTCCTATTTTTTTTAAGCAATGAGTCCATATTCTTTAAAGTTTTACTATTTGATAAGCAGCACTGTGTCAAGGGCTATGGAGGAAGATACCAGACAAGGCTTCCCCCCAGAGCACTGAAAAGCCTAGACTAACATATATATAGGCCCAGGCATGTGGTTTAGAATCATATACAGAATCTTGGAATCTCATTAACATAGATTATGAAATATTAGCATCCTACTCACCTACTTCAGAATCACAGAATCTCAGCACTGGAAAGGACCGAGAGCTCATCTAGTACAGTATAGAACAGTGGGTGGAGTGCTGGACACGGGGTCAGGAAGACCTGAGTTCAAATCTTACCCTAGACACTTGCTAACCTGGGCAATTAACCAATCCGTAAGCACTAATTAAACGCTTTCAGTTGTGCCAGGCACTGTGCTACCTATTGAGAATACAAAGAAAGGTTGGGGTGGCTAGGTGGCACAATGAATAGAGTACCTGCACTGGAGTCAGGAGGACCTGAATTCAAATCCAGCCTCAGACACTTTATTAGCTGTGTGACCTTGGGCAAGTCAATTAACCCCAACTGCCCCTCCCAAAAGCAAAAAAAAAAAAAAAAAAGGAGTATATAAAGAAAGGCAAAAACACAGCCCCTACCCTCAAGTAACAAATTCTAATGGAGGAGACAATATTGTACTTAAGTAAGTACATACAAGATGCAATCAGATCAGGATGCCTCATTTTTCAGCTGTAAAATGGGAGGGTTGGACTAGATGGCTTAAGGTCCCTTAAAGCTTTATCTTACATATCTCTCGCCTCTAGTAGGTACTCAGTAAATAAGACTTGCTGGTTAACTGATGATTGACAAGAAGGAACAGAGATCTTTCTGGTTAGATCCTTGATCCCTGTTTTGCCCAGCCTTATTTTTTGTTTTTTTAATAAATCCAACTCAGGTTTTAATTTTTTTAACTGATTTTACTTTTTTCTCCAATAAACAAGTGCTTATTTTCTTTCCCTCCCACTTCTTCCCCCCAAAAAAACTTGGGGTGGGGGAAAATCAAAAAACCTTGAAACAAATCCCCACATTGGCCATGTGAAAAAGCCTGTGGCTCATTTCTTGTTTCTTGAGTCCATCATCTCTCTGTTATGAGGTGGGTAGCATGCTTCCTCATCCATTCTCTAGAATCATGGCTGGTCACTCCAGTGATCATTGGTAGTACTTAAGTCTCTCAAAATTGTTTGTGCTTATGTTATCACTGCATCAATTTTTCTCCTGATTCTGCTCACTTTCCTATTCACCAGTTCATACAAGTCTTCCTGGGTTTTTCTAAAACAGTCCCCCTTCTTTGTTTCTTATGGTGCAATAATAAACCATAATTTGTCCAGTCAATCCCCAGTTGATGGATACTCCCTTCGTTTCCAGTTCCTTGTAACTACAAAAAAGAGCCATTAGAAATCTTTTTGGACACAGATCTTTTCCCTTTTCCTAACCTCTTTGGGGCATAAGACTAGTATTGCTATCTTTGCCCAGCTTCCGCAGGCTAACCTTTCCCTTCATGTTCTAGGCTGCATAGTTATCTTCAGCTCCAGAGAACCAGTTTTCCTGCAAGAAGGAGAAAAACTGAGTTTAAACTGCACCCTGTCATATAAGAAAGAAGAGGCCAAGGGGCTGATAATGTTTTGGTCTAAGAACAAGTTGACACAAGGCTGCTCTCCTGGGACCAGTTTGAAGCAGCTGAAGGTGAAAAGGGAAGTGGAAGTGGGGGAAGAAGGAGCCACTTTGAGAGAACACTACATCTCCATAGATTTTAGCATACTTCAGGCCAAGATGACAGACAGTGGCATCTACCAATGCTGTGCAAGGAGTCAGAATCCCAACACCCTCTTCCAGAGCCACTTTATCCCTGTAACAATCACAGGTAAGCCACATGATGTCTAGGGGCTTCACCCCATCCCACTAGCTTCCAGAATCTCTGCATAGCACATGCAATCTGTCTACTAGGCATACCTTCCCAAAGCTATTGACCAGCATGGCAATCAGGATCATTATCTCATTGGCCAGGGGGAGCTCCAGAAACATAGAGGGAAGCCAGAACACATATGGGCCCCACTGAGCCTGTTTCCACAAAGGTATGCCCTCCTGCTAAAAGAACTGCAGAATGAGTTCTAAAAGAACTCTAAAGAACAGTAAAAGAACCATAATGAAACTTAACAGCTCATTTAGTCCAAAATCTCATTTCATGGATGAGAAAACCAATTCCCAGAGAAGTGTTTTAGCCAGAATCACTGAAATAGTAAATGCCTGAGGCAAGACTCAAACCCAGGTCTTCTGACTCTGAATCTAGCATTCTTTCCATCCTCTCACAGATTCAGTATTCTTGTATTCTGTCCCTTTTAGTCATCTGTCATCATAATGATGGAGATTGCCACAGAAAAACACTGCAGAAAGCCTTTCCTCAAGGATATCTTTGATCTATTTGTAGATCACTGTCATAAAAATTTTAGAAAGATGAGAAAGGAGATATCTATGTCAACAGTAACTGATATTTTTAAAATTGCTTTCTGGGGCTACTAACATTGCTCATCATTATTTATTCCCATTTTTTCGGTGTCGTCTCTTTCTTGACACATCTTGTAAAACTATATGCCCTCAAGAGTGCTGATGGCACAGATTTCCTCAGTGGGAACCTGGTCTGGTCCAACACTCATCCTGAGTTCTTAAGTTCTAGTTTCTTTTCCTTGTATAACATAATAGGAACTGACTTGTTAGGGCCCAAATGGAGTGGTTCCACTGTCATTGATGATAGAAGTAGATCATTATGAAAACACTGATAAATGTGTTCCATTTTATATCCATTTGTTGACTTCCTCCTAAATGTATTAATGAAGGAGGTCAAGGCTGAGGGTAACTGAATGACTTGCTTGTGGTCACAAGCTAGTAAGTGTTAGAGGCAATATTTGAATCCAGTTGTCTCCTGGTGCTTTCCACTACATCAGGACACCTCCTAAGAGGCGAGGTGATCTTTGATGATTTCGTTGGGGTTCACACTAAGTTTTCCAAAGCATTGGTTTAGCCTTTTGCTTTTCATGATTTTATGACAATGCTCTGTAGTGTCGTATGAGTTTTCCTTCTAAACTGGTCTTGTGCTCAGCAGCCACCTCTTTCCACATGGTAAAGAGATTAAATGTTTGCTGATCAAGGCAATTTCTGGCTCTTTTTGCCTCCTCTTTTTAGTAACTGCTTTATACTGGTTAAACTTCTGTGGGAATAGTGATAATCAAGGACACAGATTCTTCCTTTTCCATTCCCCATTTTTCAGCACAATAGTAATAACAGCCGACATTTATAGAGTGCTTTTAGGTTTACAGAGTGTTTACACAGACAAGTGTGTAAATCAGTTTGCAAATTAACCAGTCAGCAAACATTTATTAAGTGCCTGCCCTGTTCTAGGCACTGTATTCAAAACAGGGAATATAACAGGAAAAAAGAACTCCTTGCTTTCAAAGAGCTCACATTCTAGTAGGAGAAATAACATGTACGTAAATTGGTGCATACAAGATAAATACAGAGTGCATGAAGGTAGTAACTTAAGAGCAGAAGAGCCCCAGGAAAGGCCTTGATGCAAAGAGGGGTCCTTGAGGTGAGTCTTAAAAGGAAACCAGGGATTCTTTTTTTTTTTTAAAGCAATTGGGGTTAAGTAACTTGCTCAAGGTTACACAGCCAGTTATTTCTGGGTGTGGTGCTGAGTATCTGAGCCCGGATTTGATCCAGGTCATCCCAACACTGGAGCCGGTGCTCTTACTCGCTGAGCCATCTGGCCGCCCCTAAGCAATTGGGGTTAAGTAACTTGCTCAAGGTTACACGGCCAGGTGTTTCTGGGTGGGTGCTAAGTGTCTGAGCCCGGGATTCGATCTCCAGGTCTTCTCAACACTGGAGCTGGTGCTCTTACTCGCTGTGCTACCTGGCCACCCCGGAAACCAGGGATTCTAAGAGACAGAAGTTAGAAAGGAGAGCATGTCAGGTATGCGCAACAAGCAGGAGGAAGGTACAGCCAATGGGAGATGGAGCTTACAGGGAGACCTTCCACATGGAAAGAGGGAAAGCCAGAAGGGCAAGATTGTGAGCTGTAATCACGAAGGAGTTTAATTAATTAAATTTTTAAATTAATTTAATTAAATTTTAATTTATTATATATATATTATATATGATTAATAAATAAATTAAATTAAAGTTAATCCCAGAACTTTTAAATTGCTAACCATCAGTTGTGGTTATTATCCTTACAATTATCCTGGGAGGCAGGTTATCAACTGGTGTTATTTGCATTTTACAGTTAAGGAGACTGAGGCTCAGAAAGGTTCAATGATTTGCCCATCGAAATGCAACCATCAGAAGCAGGATTCAAACCTAGGTCTCTTGTAAATCCAGGGTGCTTTCCACCCTATACTCAGCTACTTCTTCCTGATTCTACTGCACTGAAGTGAAATTGCACAAAGATCATTTTATTTTACTGCTACTGAAGCTTTAAATTAAAGATTTTTATTGTGAGTAGCAACAGCATAAGAAGTCAATGTTGGTACATTTTTACTGAATTTGATGATTCTCCTGGTGTCATCCCAGCAACAACTGGAAGACAGAATTATGAAAATAATTCTGGGGTTGGAGTCAGGGGACCTGCGTTTGAATCCCTGCTCTGTCACTTACTCCCTGTGTAACCTGGGAAGATCGATTTAATTTCTCTGACTTCCAGTTTCCTCTTCTTCCAAATGAAGTTGTATTATATCACTTCTAAGGCCTCATCCAACTCTAAACCTATGATCTTACATTACTGCTGTCTCAACAGAGAGACAAAGGCAGCCAAGGCCAAAAATTCTTTGGCAGCAGCCTCAGCTGCTGTATCTTCCCCTGGAGCACCTTAAGAAGGCCAGCCAAGATTAAATGGTGGAAGTGACAACATATTTTCATTTGTCTGGGACAGTTTAGGTGTCACTTTCAGGAGAAGGATGCGTAGAGACCAGGTGGCTTGTTGATGTTCACAATAAATGACAAGATAGCTTCAGCCATTTAAATGCAACAGCAAGCTCAATCCAACCAAATGAGCTCCAAATAGTATCCCACAACCTTCCAAGAAAACAACCATTAGCTGGTTCAGGAAGCCAGAGACAATGGGACTCCAAACAGGTCTAAATACATACTTTAGGAGCGGCCAGGTAGCACAGTGAGTAAGAGCACCAGCCCGAGTCGGGATGACCTGGGATCGAATCTGGGCTCAGACACTAAGCACCCACCCAGAAACCTGACCGTGTAAACCTTGAGCAAGTTACTTAACCCCAATTGTTTAGGGAGTGGCCAGGTGGCTCAGCGAGTAAGAGCACCAACCCCAGAGTCGAGATGACCTGGGATCGAATCCGGGCTCAGATACTTAGCACCACACCCAGAAATAACTGGCTGTGTAACCTTGAGCAAGTTACTTAACCCCAATTGCTTTAAAAAAAAAATACATACTTTGTCTCTTTTCCCCTAACAATGAATGTGGGGAAACCATACCAACCCCCAAATGATGGTAGGTGCTTAAAATTGTTAATAAGACTTCCCTACACTTAAGAAATTACAGGTACTGATTTTTTTAAGTCTAAAAAAATTGCCATTCAAAAGCACTCATTAAATACCTATTTGGACATGATGTTACAGTAGGAGACACAGATTTGCAAACTTCAAATTACCATATAAATGCAAGGTGTTCTTGGCAGTGATCATGAAAAGGGAAGATTGATAAAGGCAGGTTGATAGACTCACTGACCTCTGGCACCCCCTTTAAACCTGATCGTTTTGTGCTTTGAACCAGAGAAAGGCAACTACACCACCACAGAATCGAAGTACACAGGAGGTGCCTTACCTAGCCACAGTGAAAGATCATTCAAGACAAATTCCCTGAAGAAGAAAATCTGGGGACTAACGGTCATAGGCTTGCTAGCCCTTAAAGGTATGTCCAGAAAGGGGGAGTACTTGAGTATGATGATCTATGGGCCATGGAGCTTCTACATGATGGAAAAAAAAGATGCCCTATGCCTCTAGGGGAAAAAGCTAATGTTGCCCAATTCTTCTATTTTGTTCTATGAACCTATGGAGTAGTGTTGTCCAATAGCTAATTCTAACAGAGATAACTAGAATTGGTTGGGCCTTCATAGGGAATTCATAGGATTTCAAGCTTTTTTTGGGCGAGTAATCCTTTCCCAAGGAGAAAAAAAAGCCTGTCAAAAATCTAGCAACTGCTTCTAATCCTTCCCCGGAGGACAAGCAGGAGAAATGCTAGGGAAGCCATTATATGGAGGTAGGCAAAGCAGAGAGGATAGATTTTGGTTTGCTGGATAGGTGCTTGGTTTTAAACACTGTAGCCAGCCCCAGGGACAGAATAGCAGGTGGATGGAAGGGCCAGGCTAATTTGTATGCCAAAACATCTGTAACAGGGACCATGGGGAATCATCTAAGAACCTAAATGTCTCCTAACTGTGAGGGGAAGGCTTTATCAAGATGAATAAGGCTCTTTCTGCCCCTCCCCCAAAAGGTTAAATATATTTCAAGCAACAGAAAAAATGACATCAAGGCTGTGTTTGCCTAATAGCTCAGAGAAGTTTTTGCATTCCCTTTTTTAATCTGTTAAACTTTTCTCAATCATATTTACTGAGTTGCCAATGTAAGTAGGCAAGGCATCTACTTCTCCCTAATCACGTGTAGTAGATAAAGTGCCAGATTTGGAGTCTAGAGTCCCTGAGTTTGAATTCTGCTTCTGCCATTTGCCACCTATGTGAATCTGGACCAGTCACTAAATGTCAATGGGTCCCAATTCCCTCATCTATAAAAGAAGCAGATTGAACTAGATGGTTAAGGTCCCTGTCAGCTTCAAATCTAGGATTGCTATTCATCCCTAGTCACTTCTTACATCTTTTCATAATTACCACCCTGAATATTTATTGCAATTTGCCTCCTAACTGGTTTCCTTTCTTTAGTACTGTCTCTCCCTCCTCCTTGTCCTACACAACAGCCATATTTATCTTCCTAATGCATGGTTTTCATTTCCCTAATGCTCAAAAACCTTCCACTGCTCCCTTTGTCTGTCAAATAGACCCTAAACTTGTTAACCTGTTGAATGAATAGGGATGTTATTCATTTAATGAACAAACGAATGAAAAGCATTAAGTGTTTACTATGTTCCAGACACTAGCAAGAGAAGGGCAGAGAAATACAAACAACCTCTCTGGGTAGAGAGGAGGGAGCCACGATATATACAGGTCACAACTGCAAGGCAGACAGAAAGGCTCCATGGTTCTCAGGGGGCAGCAACAAAGCAGAAGGTCATGTATCACCTTTGATGCCGTTTCCATTGATAAAATCACATCTGTTTCTGATAATGAACCATCTGAAAGTGTCAAAGGCTTTGGCACTGAGAACTTTCTTTACCGGGTCTTTTGAGGCTGTTGTTGCTGAGGAGGCAGAGGTTTTAGCATCATAAGAAGCAGTTCCTGCCAGGCTGGATCTCCCTCAAGGAGGGCTGAGGGGGTCAGCCTGGAAGCAGGACTGGTGTTCTTGGGGGCACTACTATTCTTGAGTTTAGGGTTCTGGACTGTTGCCATCGAGGTGTAAGGAGAGGTGGGAGTCAAAGTTTAGCAAAACTCAAAAGCATGAGGTGACCTCAGCTTTTGAAAGTCCACCTAAAATTAGGTACAGTTCAGTTAGGTCAGCTTTCCATGTATCCCAGAAAATGACAGGCTAGTAAGTGGAAAGGAATCTTCACTCTCTCTCACACACACACACACGTTTTAGTGATGAGGAAACTGAGGTCATTTTCATGAAACTCACATTGAAGCACAATTTGTCTTATTTGATTCACTGCTTCTGACACTCATTTTTCAGAAGCAACACTTCCTGACAACACTTAGTTAGCAATTCCACAAGTTCTTCTTAGAAGAGACAGCATAGCACAGTGGATAGAGTCTGGAAGATTTGGGTTTGAATCCTCCTTTGATGAGTAACTACCCCTCTAAGCCTTAGCTTTCTTCTCTGTTAAACAGATATAATACCAGTAGTCCCTACCTCACAGGATGGTTGTGTAGCCCAAATAATATTATGCACACAAAATACTTTACAAATCCTCTAAGAAGAAGCTAGGTGGTACAGCAAATAGAGCATCAGCCCTGGAGTCAGGAGGATCCGAGTTCAAATCCGACCCCAGACACAACACTTACTAGCCATGTGACCTTGGGCAAGTCACTTAACCCCAACTGCCCTGCCTTCCCCCCTGCAAAAAAATATAAAAATAAAAAGTTAACAAATCCTCTAAGAAATTATTACAGCAATGAAAGCAAGGCCCTTGTCTTAACCACTCCATTTCCACTACACAGTGAGAATTTAATGAATACTGCATTTAGTTTACTCCTTTCTTTGCCCACCCACCTATTTTCCATGACTCCCCATAAATACTTGTTTGTTTTTATGCATCCCTAACCCACTCTTTCTATAGCAATTTTTTATAGTAGGAGTTTAAATGGTGTTCAAAGTTACTAATTAGTGCACTAATCCAAACCTCTGTTCTTCTCCCAACAGGTTTGTAAGAAGTCTGGGAAAGACTCCAAAAAAGGGGGCATCAAATTCCCTGAAAGAAAATCTCGGCTAAAATTTAAGCTGTCTTTTTCCTCCTATATTTCAAACAAATTTCACTAAGAGCAAAGGGCTCTTTGAGGTGGGGAGTAATAGCCACAGATTAGGAGTCAGGAGAACTCAGTTCTTCCAATGGCTAGCTCCACGACTTTGGACAAATCACTTCCCCCTCTAAGCCAATTTCCTCATTATGAGGTTGGTATGGACGGTCTGGTTATCCTGAAGTCTGATTTAATCTGCTAAACAATATCTAGGAGAAAATCAAGGGAAGTTCAACCATACAGTAAACCCATCTTCCTGATTTCATTCTCACGTAAATAAAAAGATCAGCTTTTAAAAAAGAAAGGCCATTGTCTGGTTCAATAAAAAAAAACTTTATTGAACATAGTATTAACCCTACTGAGGAAGAAAAATAAGACTAAGAAAATCTCTGGGCTCACACGAGTGGAGAACGTATATAAATAAGAATGGTAAATGCAGCCTGTATTAAGTACCAGATGTACTCTTGGGATTTAGACAAGTGAGAGGTTCACATCTGAGGGCAGGTGGCAGATTCCACTTAATAAGACTCCACTGATTAGTCCCTGGAGGTTCAGCAAGATTTCAGCAGGCAGAGATGCGGTCAGGGGAATGTTCCAGGTGGAGAGAAAAGAGGGAGCCAAGGCACTGAGGTGGACAAGAAAGAAAGAACCTCAAATAAGACTATAGTGTGTATAGGAATTAGAGAAGTAGGAAGAAGCCAGGCTGTAGAGGGCCCTTAATACCAAATTAAGGCAGTAAGAAGTGCGGACTTCCTTTGGCAGACAACTGCTAATCATTAAATATACCTGGGTAGAGAGATGACCTTATGAGAGTTGGAGAGGGAGTCTTACCAAAATTAATCTGGCAGCATCATGTAAAATGGAGAGTGTGGGAGAAAAGAGGTAGGCAGGAAACTAAAAAACAGTTAGAAGTCTTACAATATGGTCTAGATGCAAGATATGGGGGAAGACATTCTGTAGGCAGAATCTATCTATAAGATCAGACAATGGACAGAAGGGAAGTAGAAGATGGACAGGACTGGTGGTACCATGAACAGAAAAAGAAAGTCGAGATGAGCTGGTTTTCAGTTTATTCCTATCCATACAAGTTGTGCTGGTGAGAGTGAGATGTGGGTTTTTTGCACATTTTTTTCTCCTCACATTTTCCTTCTTTGCTTAAAAATAAAACCTCTAATGCAAAATTTTTTTAAATGAATTTTATTTAACAGGGAAAAGGGAAGGTAGGAAAGCACAGTTGAGTAGGGGAGAGAAGAAAAGGAGAGTTGTGGCAAAGTAACAAATGGTGTCATCACCTTCCAGTCTATCCCTGCCACCCTAGTAGCTCTTGTTTCCCTGGCTGGTCTGGACCTCAAGGTTGGTCAACTTCCACCATTCACCACCATTCTGTAATCCCTCTGCCTGCCTGACTTATCATCTTAATTATCAACTCTGAGTAACAGGGACCATCTGAATTCTCTATTCCTGCTCCATGGCTACTAAACAAAACTAGAGATAATAACAAAATTGGACTGATTTCATTCATTATACATGTATACCCCTTAACCTCTAACCTTCACTATTGCTCAGTATTTCTCCCCCAAACCCAGTCACTGAAACACATTCACAACTAGTAGTAACTTTACCTCCTACTTCATTGAGACCTTTCAAAGATAGCACTCTCAACTCTCCTCACTTCCCAAAACTTTTATCATTAATTCCTTTTTCCTGTCTCAGGGGAAAAGCAGATCCCGCCTACCTGGCGAGGGAGGATGTCTTCTCCCTGTGCTCTTCCCATCTCCTCTAAGAACTTCTCCCTTAAATCATTCTCATACCTCTTTAATTTCTCCTTCATTTACTGATTTCTTCCCATCTGTCAACATTCTCCAATCTCTCCAAATACTGCGCCCTCCCCCCCAGCCTTAGCCTTGAGCTGTCTCTTTTCACTTCTCTTTCACCAGTTATGCTAAAAGTAGTCTCTATTACATTATTTCAACTCCTTTATCATACACTCAACTCCTCTAGCCCTGAGGAAATTTGCCAAGGATGCCAAATGGCAACTCACTCTTATACTCTTAAGACTTACAAAGTATTTTACTCACATTAACCCTGTGAAGATGGGTAGTGCTACAAGTATCTGTGCCCTTCTACAAATTAAAAAAAAAAAAACTGAGAAGGAAAGGCTCAGCCAGGTGAAGTGATCTGCCCAAGATGACCCAGCTAAAGTGTCACCACACAAGTCAGGACCAGAACCCAGCTTTCCTGACTCCAAACGAAGGCTCTTTCTACTGCTACATCAGGCTGTGTCAATCGCCACACTATGCAAACTTCTCTCCAAGGTCACCAGTGACTGTGCCACCTCTTCTACGTGTCTGAAGTCCTAATCCCAATCCTCTCATCTCTTCCAGGAGCCTGCTTCATCAATCACTCCCTTTTATTATCTTCAATCTCACTCTGCCCCCATCTCAAGAGTCTTATCACTCTTCCTTTTCAATGACAAACTCTAAGAAAGAAATAGTTACATGTGTCCTCTTGGCTTCCTTCCCACCTAGTCACTTCTTACTGCAATCTGAGCTTCCAATCAATATATCTCCCTCCTTTCCTCAGAAAGGTGAAGTACTGGGTGTCCAGAACACCGTATATACTACCAGAGTTGCTGCCCATTTTCCTTAAATGTTTCCCATTTAACAAAGAAAAGCTGACTGTGGGGCAGGGGTGCAAAGAACACTGTCATATTAAAAAATTATTAGGATATAAAAACAAAACCAAAAAAAAACATCAACGGGGGAAAAGACATTTATTAAGTGCCTACTATGGGCCAGGCATTGTGCAAAGCGCTTTCTAATATTATCTCAGTTGAACAACCCTAGGAGGTAGGTACTAATATTATAGTGAAAGAAACTGAGGCTGAAGGAAGTTAAGTGACTTGCCCAGGGTCACAAAGCTAGTTGTTTGTGTTTGTGCTAAGTGTCTGAGGCTGGATTTGAACTCGGGTCCTCCTGACTCACTGTATTACTGAACTGTCTCCCCTTTCTAGGCTTTTTTGGGGGGAGGGCAATTGGGGTTAAGTGACTTGCCCAAGGTCACACGGCTAGTTGTTTGTGCTAAGTGTCTGAGGCCGGATTTGAACTCGGGTCCTCCTGACTCCGGGCCGGTGCTCTATTCGCCGCGCCACCTCGCTGCCCCTCACCTTCTTGGCTTTGCAGTTGTACTGACCCACTTGCTCTTCTACGCTACTCTACGGTCCCTGGCCCCCACCTCTCAGACCTGATTTCCTTCAGGTTCAGCTCAGGCACTCCCTTCTACACGGAGCCTTCCCTAAGCCCTCCTTCCCCAAACGACCTTGGATTCGTTTTACATATACTGTAGTTTAATGGTTTCAGTTGTATGAACTCTTCATGACCCTTTTTTGGGAGTTTTTTTTTGTTTTGTTTTGCTTTTTGGAGGGAGAAGGCAGGGCAACTGGGGTTAAGTGACTTGCCCAAGGTCACACGGCTAGGTTTTGTGTGTGTGTGTGTGTGTGTGTGTGAAGTGTCTGAAGCTGAATTTGAACTCAGGTCCTCCGGGCTCTATTTACTGCACCACCTAGCCACCCCTTTGGGAGGTTTTCTTGAAAGAGATACTGGAGTGGTTTGTCATTTCCTTCTGCTCATTTTACAGATGAGAAAACTGAGGCCAACAGGGTTAAGTGACTTGTCCAGATTCACACAGCTAATAAGTGTCTGAGGCCGGATTTGAACTCAGGAAGGCGAGTCTTCTTGGCTCCAGACCCAGTGCTCTACCCACTGGGTCACCTAGCTTCCCTTTAATAATACTAATATGCTTATGCATATACATCTTCTTTGTCAGAATCCTGCCTTGAGGGCAGGAACTGTCTCAGGTTTGTCTCTGTATCCCCAGTGCCTGGAATATATACTCAGTGATGAATGACTCTGAAACGCCCAGTTCTGCCTGGTCTCCTTAGCATCAGATTTCTATTTCCAATTACCTACTGTAGATCTCCATCTAGATAAGTCATTGGTACCTTAAACTCAACCTATGTCCCACCTTCTGATTTCCCTATTTTAGTCTAGGTCCTCAAGGCCAGTCCTCTCTTGCACTCATTCTCTCCATTTTATTCCTACTGTCACCACTCCAGTACAAACCCTCCTACCATCACTAGCTTGTCTGACTACAATAGCTTCCTCTAAATCAGCCTTCACACTGGTCCTAGAAGCAGGACCTCGAGGCCACAGGATTTAGGTCCCCTAAATCCTCAAGTGTGGCCCTTTGACTGAATCACAGAATATTTATTCTGTTCAAAGAGCTGCACTTGAGGATTTAGAGGGTCACATGTGACCTCAAGCCTGCCGATTCCCCACCCTGGCACCTTGAGCAATCTTTCTTAGGGGAAATGAGAGGGACAGCATAGCAGAGCGGACAGAGTATTCTCTCCTTAGATGATGTGTGTTAGATCTATCTCTTTAGACAGGAGGCTCCACAATGGCAGGAACCAATCCCATACTTCTTTTATACCTCCTACAGTATGTCTGGCACAGAACAAGTGTGCTCAACAAGCACTTATTCATTGATAAGCACTGAAAAAATGTTCAGTTATTACTCAACATTACCCTTCTATTAGGAAATTCACATGGACACAGTGTGGGAAGGTTTTCAGTGAGGACCAGCCCTAATGCCTATCTTCAGGTCTGATGCACCAATCTGCAGTGGTCAGATGAGTTCTGCTCAACACTGAAGAACCATTTAGGGCCATCTGAAACCAGCAAAATGCTTAGCTCTGAAGTATTAAACAGAATGTGGCATAAGGATACAGTAGATTATTGCATCACAAGTTACAACAAGCATGAAGACTTAAAAAAAGAAAAAGAAAAAAGGGCTGCCGTGATGTGACAGAAAGTGAAGTATAAAGAATATCCAATTATAAATGAAAACCCTTAACGGTTAAATGGCTAAAACTAAACCACTTCCTTTCTTTTAACAAAGGGTAAACTGCAAAAAAGTAAACTGCACATAGCCTAGCTGTAAACCAGACACTGCTACAAACTATAATCTTCTCAGTAACGTGGAAGACCACAAGGGCTTGCCTCTTGATCTGCTACTATGCTCTCTGGCCAACTAAGCTTCACCAAGTGCTCCCCTCCTGTCCCCTTGCAGACTGCTGGGCACTGCCATTTGCCATGTTAACAGGTCTTTCCATCTGCCTTGTCGTCAATGCTCCTATATGTCTTCTCACTATTAGAATGTGAATTTGAGAGCAGGGACTTTGTCTCTTTGCTATTTGTATCCCCAATACTTTGCACATCACTTGACACAAAGCCAAGTGCTTAATAAAATTCATTCAAGTAAGTGTAGGATTTAGGACAGACATACAGCAAAAGTTTGTAGCATACAAAGCCTCAGTTTTGATCTCAAATACTTCTACTCACCTGGACACATGTGTGAATTTCATTTTTTTCATTTTTCAATACAGAAAAATCTTTGAACTTCATTTACTCTTTAGTACCTCTGCTAAAGATCTTCCCAGCAAGTGACCTGCCCGGATACAAGCTGAGAAAGACAGCATGCAGATAAGTGAATTTGCTGCTTCCACCAGGAGAGTTAAAGTCCATGAAAGTCCTTGTTTTTTAGCATCTTTGTGACTCCTTCCCCCACCAAAAAAAAAAACCACTTAAGTCATTTTCCTCATACAAAACTAGATTTTTTCTCAAGCAAATGCCCCAGTGGAACAGGAGGGATCAAAGAGAATGTGGCAGGGAATAAGAAGACTGGAAAGAGGAGAGGTAAGGTATGTAAATCAAAGACTCTGAATGGCAAATATTTAAATTTCCTTGGCCAAGTGACTTCATACTTTTGTACATCAATTTCTTCCTCTGAAAAATGAGGGGCTGACTTACATGATCTCTCAAGTACATCCCAACTCTAAAGTCCTACCATGTGATGATCAAAAGCTGAGAATTTACTATCTGCTATCTACAGCCATCCAGGCCTTTATCTCTAAACGGTCCTATACCATGTGGAACTGTCAACAACAGAATACAGATGTAGCGAGCTTTAGAAGTGCCAGCCACTGTGCTACGTACTAAGATACAAAAAACCAAAACAAAACAGTCCCTGCTAAGGAGTCCATAATCAAAGGGGGTAGACAACAGATAAACAAACAAGATAGAAGAAGGATAGGAAATAACTGAAAGAAGGGAATGCCGAAGAATTAAGAGGGGATGGGAAAGGTCTCTTGTAAAAGATGGGGTTTGAGAGCTGGGACCTGAAGGAAACTAGAGAAGCCAGGAGGCAGAGATGAGGAGGAAGAAGAGGGCAGGCATGAGAAACAGTCAGAGATGGAGTGTCCTGTTCATGGGGCAGCAGGGATAAGAGATCATGGCAGGAGATAAGAAGCCTGGAAAGGGTATAGGGAGGGTATGTTATGAAAGACTTTGAATGTCAAACAGAGGATCTGATGCTAGAGATCATAGGGCATCACTGGAGCTTGAGGGGGTGGAGGGACCTACAAAATAAAAGTCTATATCTACCATTAAGAAAAAATGAGAACAGGAAAAGATGATTCTTTACTTTAGCAAAGATTCACAGTAAGATTATTTGATAGAATAAAAAGAAAATTGATAAATGTTTATTTAATATAATCAATTTGGAAAACCTGGATTCAAATCCTGTGCCTGCTTATTACTAGCTGTGAAGGTCTTTCCTGTACCTTCCTGGTCTTCTCAGCTATAAAACGAAGGGTTTGGACTGGGTGACCTTTCCTGTCCAAACTCAATATTCTACAATGTTTTAGGCTAACCAAAAGTTCCCAACACATGCTATATTACCAAAGCACATCATTTACGTTCTGGCAAGCTAACCTTCCTTGGAGCTCTGGCCCTTCTCCTGCATAACCTGCAGTCAACCATGGCTTCCCAACTGCCTCATGGTCCTCAGTCACCAAATCTATTTGTCACCTCCCTTAACGTGTACTTATACAACTAAATATATTTTGAGGTTTCCCTGTGACACAGGCTCATTCAATCAACATTTAATAAACACTTACTACATGCAAAAGCCTTGTGGGTATACAAAGACAAAAGATGAAATGGTCCCTGCCCTCAAGGAGCTCACAGTCTACTGGATAGCTAGTGGTGCCCTCAAAAGAAATGTTTAGAAGAAGGGCATGTTTAGTGGGAAAGATAATGAAATGCACTTTGGATATGTTCAGTTTGAGATGCTTACAGAACACCAAAAGACAGATGTCCAAAAAGCAGCTGGCAATTTATCAGGAATTCAGGAAACTAAATTGAGGGATCATTTGCATAGAGATAATTTAACACATGATGTAATGTCCATGAGAGAAACAGAATGTCAAAAGAAGAGTCCATTGAAAGAAACCAATGATTAGGAGATTAGAAATGAATGATAAAAGCAAAGAATGGTCAGACAAACTGGAGAACCATACCACAAAAGTCAAGGGGAGTGGCTGACAGTGATAAAAGCTACAGAAAGAGTCAACAGAAAGAGGTCTTAGAAAGGGATTTAACAGATAAAAGACCATTAGTAATATGAGTAACCCAAAAGATAAGTGGTCAAAAGCTATGAACAAACTACTCTCAAAAAAATTGCAAAGTATTCACAATCACATGAAAGAATGTTCTAAATCATTAATAAGGGAAATGTAAATCAAAACAATCCTAAAGGTTTATCTCACATCCCCCAAATTGTCAAAAATCCCCCAAAATGGCAATACTCAATGTTGAGTATTCGGTTGTGGAATGATAAACACACTAATACATTGTTGGTGGAGCTAACAGAAGGAAAACAATTTGGAATTATGCAAATTAAGTGACTAACATACCTTTTGACTCTGTTTCAGTTAACATATTTGATTCCATTACTGGGCTTATAGCCCAAAGAAATCACTGACAAGAAGAAAGTCCCCATACAGATCAAAATATTTATAACAGCACTTTTTATGATAGCAAAAAAAATGGAAACAAAACAGACATCTCTCAACTGGGGAATAAACAAATCGTGATACCTGAATGTAATGGAATATTACTGTGTGATTAAAAAAATCTGTAAAATGAGGAAATTGGATTAGGGCCTCCGACGTCCCTTCTAACACTAATAAATCTATCATCTTAAAATCCTAAAATTAGGACATAACACAGTCAGATGTCTGTGTCTGAGGAATATCAATGGGCTATCTGTGTGAAAGATGAACTGGAGAGTAAAGAAGCTGGAGATAGCAAGACCAGCTATATTAATGGAATAATCTGGGCTAGAAATGATGAGGGCCTAAACTGATGTTGAGGTTGTGTGAACAGAGGGAAGGAGACAAATTCAAAAGATGTTGTGGAGGTAGATAGAAAGGATTTAGCAACCAACTGGATTGGAGTTGGAGGAAAGGGAAGAATGAAAGATAAGTCAAAGGCTGCAAACTCAGATAATTGGAAGGATGGTGGTACCATTAATAGAAGGAAAAAAAGGCAAGTTTCAAAGGGAATTTAAGTTTAGGGGGAAATATTCCACCAAAGTTCTACAGGTGGGGAGGTGCACGCCTATAGACCCTGCTAGTGGTGAGGCTGAGGCAAGTGAATTCCTTGAGTTTGGGAGTTTTTTGCTGCAGTGGGCTAAGCAAACAGGATTTCCAAACTAAGGTCCAGAGCCAATAGAATGAAATCCCATCAGCAGCAGGCCACCAGACTGCCTAAGGAGGAGTGAAACCAGGTCAGAAACAGAGCAGGGCAAAGCTCCTATGATGATCAGTGGTGGAATTGCAAATGAGTGGCTGCTAAAAACTTCCAGCCTGGGAGAGATAGGGGGACCAAGCCATGGTTCCCTTTTGGACACACTGGCTTGAGATTCCTACATGATATTCGGGTAGAGGAGTTTAGTGAGCAGTTGCTAATGTGGGGCTGGAATTTAGGAGATTGGAGCACCATTTGCATTGAGAGAACTGAACACACAGAGCTGATCAAATTACCAAAAGAAGCAGTGTAGAAAAAGGAAAAGAGGGTGCAGAACACAGCTTGGGAGGACGACCATACTTTAAAAGGGCAGCAAGAGAAGGTTGGTCTGGAGAACACCAAGGATCAGTCAGGCAAAGAGAATCAAGATAAAGCAGTGTCATAGAAAGAAAGGAGATAAGAATGTCCAGGTGCAGGTGATCAAATACATTGAAAACAGCAGGTGTCAAGAAACAGGGGGTCTGGGAAAAAGCCACTGGACCTATCAGTAAAGGATAATTGGATCTCTGATGGATCAGCTCTAGATCTTAAAAAGCATTTAAGTCTCCTTGAATACAGAGCCTTTTAAAGTTTTTTGGGTGATGGACCCCTCTTGCAATCTGGTGAAGCCTGTGGACCTCTTCCCAGAATCATGTATTTTTTTTTAAATTCATAATAGAAAATTCTAAATTTCTTTTTCATTCAGGTCTACCGTCCCCATTGGACTAGTGGGTGAGTGGTTGGATGCCAGGTTAAGAACTACTGCCATTGAGATTCTTTCTCCAAGAAGTTCAGGATTTCTGAGGGATGCCTATGCTTCTGTAGGTCTACATTGTGGAAACTGCAGTCATACTGGCTCCTGCCATTATTGGCAAAGTACAGGGCCTTTTAAATACTTTCTTGCCGAATCTTGTGTTTACATTACAAACATTTACCTCTTTGTAAAGAGACCTCTTTCAGAGGTCTCTTATGACAAGGTAAAACAAACAAAACTAACAATACAGAGACCTCATCTCTATTTCCATTCAATGGCTGCCACAGGTTATCGTATCTAATTTTTCTAAAATTATATTCACATTATTACAGGAATCGCAAGAAAAATAAAAAGTAAATACAAGTGAATAGTCAGAAGAGACTTTATAAGAATGAACTATTTATATTCTAATGGAGAGGATATTAAAATGATTCTTTCGGAATCCTAAAGTCACAAGGGATCATAGAGAGATGGTCAACTGAGACAGAAGATCTAAAATATTTTTGTAATGTTTTGAAGATGCTATAAGAAAAAAGAAAAAAAGGAAGAGGGAAAGGGAAAATTGAGGGAAAATGGAAAAGATGGGCCAATTTATTAATATACACTCTCTCACACACACACACACAGAGTTTTATGTAGGAATATATTTAACTTGAATAAAGATTATAAAGAATAAACTATCATAACTGTCATTGTAAATGGGATAAATTCACCCATAAAACAGGCGAGTGAAATAGATTAGAAAATAAACTCAAACAATATTTTACAAAAAGTACACCTGAAACATAAAAGCTCCTAATATGAACATTCACCCCCTTCCCAGAAGTTTCTAAGTCACATTGCTGCCAGATTTTGTGAATATGCACCCTTCTCTCAACCACTGTAGTCAAGTACTCTACTTTCCTAAAGCCAAACTCCTTTAGCCTCCACCAGCCCAGGTCCTCTTCCACTTAACATCAATCTGCATTTATAGCTGCAGAAACTTTGCCTGGATCAACTGTTCTAACAAAGAATTTTCAAAAGTGTATGTTTCAGTTTCCCAAATCCTCTGAAATAAATTATGAGTGTCTTACACCTAGAGAGAACAGAGAAGATTACTGACCTCCCAAGGGTAGGAGGTAGCTTGGCAATAATTTCCTGTGAGTCACTTTCCTTAGTCAACTCAACTCACACCAGAAATACAGGGGTGATAAGCTGAAATTAACATGGACATTGTTTGGAAAATGCTTTTGTTTTCTTTTTTGCTTTATTGGTAGCAGTAGGTTATGTTCTCTGCCTTACATTTTGGTAAGGCCACTCAAATAACAATAACAGAATGATAGCAACCAGCACTTACATAATACCTACTAGGCACCAGGCACTGACACTGTGTAAGTCCTTTCCAGATATTACCTTATTTTTGATTCTCACAACAACATTGGGAGGGAGGTGCTACTATTATACCCAATTTGCAGTTGAGGAAACTGAGGCAAACAGAGCTTAAATGACTTCCCCAGGATCACACAATATTAAGCATCTGTGCTCGGATTTGCACTCAGCTTTCCCTGACTCCAGGCCAGTGGTCTATTCATAGCACTAGCCATCTCAATACATTTCTATTTCTTAATGAGAGAATCAGAAGAGAACTTAGGTTGGAAAGGAAACTTGGAGACATTCTAGTCCAATCCCGTCATTTTAGAAAAGATAAAAATTGAGGCCTAGAGAGATCAAGTGATTTGCCCACAGTAATTCATGCCCAAAACTACTGGAAAGAGACAATTCACAAGTATACTGAGCAAACCCAATTCAGATGAATTTGCAACAGAAGTACAGTACACAAAGCAAAAAAAGAATTCATTATCAGATCATAGACTTAGACCTTATGTTTGAATCCAACTAGTCATGAAACAGTCTTTTAAAGCAGGAACAATAAATATTAAGCACTTTTTCCTCAATTTTTTTGAGCCCTTCCTTTCTGTTAATAGATACTGAAACCTTGAGCAAACTGTATTAGTTCTTTCCTCTAGAATCCTGGGAAGAAAATCTCTCTCTTACCACAGAATAAAAATATGCACTATGCCAGTTGCTCTATAATAAAGAATTCACAGAAATTTAGAAGTCAAAAGTTGCGAACATGGAAATGATGATTTTTATTACAAATATACAATGAGAGACCAGGTTGATGTGGCTCTAAAGTGCATTTCTAAACTTTCTAAGTTTTTTACAATGTTCTTGCTTAACTCTACCACAGTACCCACTACCTTTCTTCCAATGTTTAAAAAAAAAAGAAAACGTTTCAAGAGAATGTACAAAAAAACATGGATACAAATTAAGATTTCACCCTGTTGTATGATTTAATTAAAAAGTAAGCCTTTTTGGAGAGGAGTCTAAAAAAGAAATCAGCATGAACCCCCACAATCTATCTTCCAATTCCAATCATCCCTTACAACAGTTTTGCAAGCAAGGAAAACAAGCTAATTAGACCAACAGTCATTTCCTTCTATATCTGCTCTGTTTTCAGGTGAGTACATAAAGTTAACAGTTATACCTGCTTCTCTAATGTAAAAGTGATGCTGGGAGCTGGGCTTTGGATAATATATGACAGGGGAACAAATGTCAATCTAGGTCCCTTGGGGCTTCTCAGTCCTCTGAGCTACCTGCTCAGAGCATGTGTGATATTTTCACACTTGTTATGGCTTTTTAGTTATCAGGGTCTCTGAGGGAAATTCAATCCCAAGTGTCACCATTTCTTAATTATTCTGCCCCCTGCCCCTCCTTCTGTCTACCACACTTAACTGAGGAACTTGAATAATATTTGACCTATATGGCAAGTACTAAAACAATCTGGGCAAGTGGAAAAAAAAAACCACAGCTGACTCCAACAGCAAGGAAAATCAGACTACTCCAACTAGAACCACCACCACACTAGGGGCCCAAAAGTCACCACTGGGATTCACAAGTCATCCTGAGTCCAATTATTGCCTCAAAGATTGCAGCTAGACAGGAAGAAGAGCTACAATATATAATTCTCTGGCTACCATTCTGCCTACCACATCATCAACATACTACATACCTCATTCTAGAAGTCTTCTCTGATTAAATATATACACAGAACAGATTCTACCCTTTTACCAAAAACTTTAAAATTTTAAAAATAGGGGCAGCTAGGTGGCACAGTGAATAAAGCACTGGCCCTGGAGTCAGGAGGACCTGAGTTCAAATCTGGACACAACACAAAAACTAGCTGTGTGACCTTGGGCAAGTCACAACCCCAATTGCCCTCCAAAAAGCAAAAAAAAACAAAACCCAAAAAATTAATGAAGAGTTGGGAAAGAGAGAAGAAGCAAAATCACGTGTAAGACATCAATCTATATATGGTCACTCAGTATGGAGAATGATATACACCCTGCTGATTAGAAACTTAGGTCACATTTCCAAGACATAGGTAAACAACCTCAGAGAAGGCATTTACAAGCAGAATCAACACTGCCCTGACTTCCATATACCCAGTAAATCTGTTTCTTGGTAAGCACATCCGGGAATAAAGAAATCTTCCCCCTTAGTCAATCTTAGTTATCTAGCCTCTTACCCTCTGATTATAGGCTAGGACAGGATATTCCTGGAAATAACTCCTTAATCCCTAGGATCAGAAAAGCCACACACTCTGTTGAGTTATGAAAGGAAGGCACATCTATTTCTCAGGGTCCACAGCATGGATTAAAAGATGAAAGTTAAGGAGCTAAGGTGTTATTCCATAGATCATCACTGGCCAGTCTGCCTAGAGAGCACACTATTCATTCCTCATTCTGTTTAACTGCAGAACTGAAGCATACATTTCACAGTTTATAGCACAACTAAACCCCAGAGCTCTAAGAAATAGCTAATTATTCTTCATGTTCTCAATCTTCTAGAGAAGGTAAAATGGAGATTTTATGTAGCTTTGCCTATTACTGTTAGTATTATCAAGATATCCATACATTTTTCAAATTCGGTTATATCTTTTCTCCAGCTCCACATAACTTCAGTACAAATGCTGCTTGCCCTCTTATATCCAGACATTTATTGAAAAAAAAAATCAGCTGGCTTGGAAGAACGATAGACCATAGATTCTGTCGGCCAATCCAGTCAATAGCAATGGATCCCAAAACCTTAGAGAATGCAGCCCTAGTGAATTCTGGAGCAGCCCCAACACCACTGCTACCTCCTGCCACAAAATCCAAACACAGCAAACCAACACATGCGCTCCACGCTACGCAGATCTGATGCCAAGAACCAAGACTCTCAAGGAACGGCTTCCCTTTCCTTCTTGGCCCAAGCTGATTTACACCCTACTAATCCTGCCTTTCATCAGTGGCCCCTGTTCCAGCTGATCATTTGTGGAGCAATAACTCTTTGCCCAAAAGACATACTAAAAACAGAGCTATAGCACATGATGTTCAAATAAAAAGGAAAAAAAAAAGGGTGCGGGGAGGGGGAACCAGTAAGCCAAGAAATGATTATAGATTCTCATCCTATGGTATTTGTACTTCAAAAGACTTTCCCTCGGGTTTGCCTTCAAAGGCTCTACCCCTAAATTCAAACCAGGGGGCAGATGTGACCTCCATAAGTAATGCTGGTGTCAGCTTCCCCCAACACCCGATCCCTCCCTAGTCCCAGCATGGCCTCATGGACCATCACCACAGCCCCACTATTCCCATGTGACACTCTGAAGCTCCAACAACATTCTTGACCTTCTTCATTTATTCAGCTTTAGAAAATGAGCGCTTCACAGAGCTGTGTACATGTGTATAAGGATGCTCATAGATTTACAGAGTAGAACCCTAAGTCAGATACCTCCTTCAGTCGCGTACTCTTGGGCCTGGCCACGAATGGTATGGCTCCAACAGCAACAAGAACCAGGCAGAACAGCATGGGTTTACAAGTGAAATGTGTTTTTAAAAAAAGTTTAAAAAGAGACAACATAAAAATCTAAATTCCTGAAGACCAATGAATTATCAAATACCAATGAACTAGACACTCAAGAAGTTTACGCAACATCCCATTCATTTCCCAAAGAGATGTCTTCAGGAGGTCCCCAGGACAATAGGAAGGAAACAAGGAACCTACTATGAGTCAAGGGCAATTATAGACCCTAAACCTAAGAGTCACAGTCCTCTGTCCCTTTAGCTTTCATCCTGTTTTAACCTTTTCCCAGCAAGGGGAAAGGGTAGGGTCTCAGCTAGACTACAAGAATATATCATATTGTCTTCTCAAGGGGAACTGCTTCCTCATGAAGTATTGTAAAAAGGAAAATGAGCAAAATCAAAAGGACAGACTAATAAGCCATGTTCTCCTTCCCACTTTAACTGTCCTTCAGTTTGCTCTTGGAAGCTCAAGTCAAAGCTCTGGCTTCATTAACCTGACTTCACTAATCCAGTCAGGAGGAGCCACTTTCATCCAGTTAAGACAAATATTTTATGCCAAAAAGACCATGGGGTTTTGGTTCCACTGCATTTACTTACTTTAAAATACACTGATGGGGGAGATGGAGGCTGGGGGAGAAAGCAGAACCTCCATTACAAGGCAGCATGACAGAGAGCAGAACCCTAACTAGACCTTTAAGGAATTTATTTCATTCTGAAAGAAACACATAATTAAGTTTCACAAGTATAAAATCAAGTCATCACTCTGAATTCGGGAATAAGAGAGCATTCGGCTGTAGATACAATTCCATCTGTAAAGGCTAACTTAAATTTGAAGAGGGACAGCACTCGTTGCATTAATATTATGGGCTGGGATTTCTGGTGAGGTGCCTATATCCACATACTATTTTTTATACAATTTACATTTGCAGTAAGTCTACCACGGCCCCAGCTCAAGGGCTTCAGAAAGTCCATGGGTCATGTAGCTGGCTGTCACTGCTATAGCCGCTGCTTGAAGAGGCCTCGCTGTTTGGTGTTTGCCGAGTCGAGTCCTCACCATTTAAGCTCTTCCTGCAAACAGGACACGTGTCATGCTGAAAAACACAGGCACCAGAGAAAAAGTGAGCAGCCTGATTTGGGAAAAAAAAAAAAAAAGAAAGTAAATGGGTAGAAAAATGCCAAGATATTATTAAAAGAAAACACGTCACAATGAAAAGCTGGGGAAGCATACAGAGCAATGTTTCTCAAAGTGTAGCTCAAGGACCCCCAGGGTCTACCCCAAGATCTTGTCAGGGGCTGCCCAAGGTCAAAAGTATTTTCACATAATACTGAGATGTTACTGCCAATTAAAATACTTCTTCCTCTTCCAATTTCATATGGGTATGAGGGCAGATTTGTTCCATATAACTCAACCAAAACAATGTATCACAACAGACCAAATGCAAAAGCAAATATGAGAATATAACTGTCTTCTATTAAGTCAGGCAAAGAGAGCCTTGCAAAAATATGTAAAATTCTCAATAATTTTTTGTTTTGAAAAATGTAGTTATTTTTTCATAAAAATATATTATAGGTTTATTATTGTTAATATTGTGTTTTTTTAAAACATTTATCCATTTTAATTTCTAATACAGAGATAACCCATATAAACAAAAGCTCTTAAGGCTTATTAGCACAGTGCCTGGCACATAACAGTTTATGTTTACTACATTTATTGGATTAAGGGTCCTCAATTTTTAAGAATATAAGGGGAAGCCAGACCAAAAAGTTTGAAAACCACTGATATAGAGCATATTGTTGCATGTATAAGAGGCAGCCCTAACACATGCTGTAGGTGCTTACACTTATAATCCAGAGATCAAAGAGAGAGTAAAAGGACACATATATACAAAAATATTTATAACAACATTTTTTGTGGTGGCAAAAAATGAAGGGAATGCCCATCAATTGGAGACAGGCTAAACAGATTACAACATATGAATGAAATGGAATTCAGAAGTGCTATCAGAAATGATGAAAGGAATGATTTTAAGGAAACCTGCAGAGACTCAGAGAAACGTCAGAGTGAACTGAACAGAAGAACAACTACAATAACAGCACTGTAAAAACAAATCACTCGAAAACACTTAAGAGCTCAGATCAATGCAATGACCAACCAGGACTCCAGAGGACTAACGAGGAAGCCTGCTACTCTCCTCTGACAGAAAAGGGATGGCTCCAGGGTGCAGAAAGAGACACAGCTTTTTGGATATGGACAACACAGGGATTTGTTTTGACTGACTATGCAAATCTGTTACATATCTGTTAGTGGTGGAGGGCTGGGAGGGAGGAAAAAACCCCTAATTTTTTGTTCACTGAAAAAAATGCCCTTGCAAAACGCATCTCGAGGCCAGGTAGCACAGTGAGTAAGAGCACCGGCTCCAGTGTCGGGATGACCTAGGGATCAAATCCGGGCTCAGACACTTAGCATCCACCCAGAAACACCTGGCCGTGTAATCTTGAGCAAGTTACTTAACCCTGATTGCTTAAAAAAAAGAAAAATGCATCTTGGGGTGGCTAGGTGGCACAGTGAGTAGAGCACTGGCCTTGGCATCAGGAAGACCTGAGTTCAAATCTGGCCTCAGACACTTAACACAAAAACTAGCCGTGTGACCTTGGGCAAGTCACTTAATCCCAACTGCCCTCCAAAAAGTGCAAAAAAAAACACACACACAAAACCTATCTACTGTGAGGCTTTGAGTCAAGACAGGTACTTGAGCTCAAACATCAGAAACAGTTGCACTAGAAACCAGACCACCCAGTCATGACTGACACACATCACTATCTCTTTGGCCAAAGAATACTAACACAAAATGGTGACAGGAGGAAAAAGGCTGCAAATACTTGCTGTACACTACCTGCCCTGTAACAGATGGACAGGTACCAAGCAAGTATTAATTTTCTAAAAACTAATGAAAGTTCTCCTCAGGTCTGGGTCAGGGAACGAGGACGCTAAAGTGTTATTTGGTGCCCCTGTACAGCACTCTTCTTAATCCTACTCACATGCTATACTAAAGCCTGTAGTTGGGAACCACACTCACCAGTTCCAACCATGGCACAATACAGCTGCTGTGAAAGAAGTGGTTGCAAGGTAACTGCCGGACTTGCTCTCCAACCGCGTAGTCTTCTTTGCACACTGGACACTCTAGACCCGTATCTGTAGAGGGAGAACACATGTCATGAAATACAGATACAAATGGAAGCTCCTAGAATCAGCCTTGTCTTCTCAGCAACAGCACACAGAGAGGAAAGCAGGAAGAGAGAGTGGGTGGTGGACAGAGCTATGAGTTTTAACCCAAAATGGAGGAAGAGAGGAAAGAATGACAGCAGAACGGGATCTTCTCCAACATAAGCTTGGATCTGAACTAATTAGGCCTGGATTTTCAATCACAGATTAGACAAATCTAGTTTAAATTATGTTTTCTAACAAAAAGAAAAACCAGGGAAACATCTTGCTAAACCTTTTAGCTGCCATGTAAATAAAACCTGAGTCTGTCTGCTTCTATCCAGCCAACAGTGGCATTTTCCCAATCACAAGGAAAGGATTCACCCTCAGCACATTTAAGGACTCCTGCTCCACATCTCCAGACGCTGCTCTGTTTTTCTCCAACCACTTTCCTGCCAGAATGGCTGACCCAAAGTCCACTGGCACAAGGTACAGGGTGAGGACCTGACCATGAGGGGGCAGTGTGGAACCATAATGCAATCTCCCTTTGGGTTGGCTCTGCAGCCAAGGAGTCAGTCACAGATGAAGGACCTCGGAAAGGGCAGGCCCCTCTCACCAGGTTCCTTTGTGAGTGTCTCCCAGCTCCCTCCTGCCCAAAGAGGCTGCCGTGTGCAGGTGCCAGTGGTGACCCAAAAAGCAGAAACGCTCCCAAAAGGAGGCTGGCTACCATGTCCCCAAAAGCAGAACTCCCCCAGACAGCACTGTTCCTATCTCCACAACAGTTGGAATGTAGACCTCAACACTGGGAGAATTAAAGGATATGGGGTCTCATTGTCACTCATCCTTCAACATCCTCACTGCTAAGATCCCCAAGACAGCATCTCTCCCTCTCTCTCCTCCGCCCCATTCTCTCTCTCTGACCCTCTCCCTCATACAAACATACACACTTTCCTCCCACACCTAGATCTCTCTAAGAGACTCCTAGTCCACCTCTCTGACACCAAGTTCTCTCCCACTTCAATCCATCCTACTACTTCCAGACTAAGTTTCTTAAAATAAAACTTTCATCTATTACTCCCTCATACTCACTGCAGCCTGGAGGTCTTATTACCATTATTCCAAACTAAATTTCATTAATGGTGTACTTTATTTTCCTTCCCCAAAGAACGCCCACCACAAACTTCCCGTTTCTACTAATTGGGATAGCTAGGCCCTAAACTCTTCCCTCTCAAACCTGCCTGACAGCCTAACAACAGTCCTATCATTTCTTTCTTTAAAATGTCTCCAACATATATATGTGTGTAGATGTATGTATATGTATTATGTGTGTGTACAGATATATATCTCAACTGCCACCTTGCTAGTCCCTCCAGATAATTAACTCTTCCCCCTTAATTCATCCCACCCAGGGCTATCAGAACTATTTTCCAAAAAGGCAGATTTCGCCTTATCTGGTTCAAGAATCAAGCAATGATTCCCTCCTCTGGCCTACCTCAGTAATTAAGCACAAGCTGCCCTGCCTGGCTATTAAGGCCTTCCATAATCTACTCGGTCAAACTGATGTTTAGTGCCCAGTGCCCAGCCCCCCTCCACACACACACACATCATCCCACTGATTCTCACCTTTGGTCCTGTTAGCTCTCTTGCCTCCCTCAACCTTCAAGATTTAGCTCATCTAAATCATCTCCTCCTTAAACTCTTTTCCAACTGTTCCAATACACCCCCATCTCCAGAAGATCCCTCTGCCTCTCCGCCTCTGCACTGCTGATGCACGTGTGTTGGACTCTATGGCACTGATTACGTTTTCACTGTTATTAAATTGCTTCACATGACTGCCAACTAGATTACACACTTCTTAATGGGAGGTAGCACCTCTTATGTTTGTCTGGGTTCCTCCAGATAAGGTCTATCACAGTGCTAAACACCAGCAGGTACTCAACAAAGTGCTGGTCAATCAGCACATGGAAAGGCAGAGTCATTCTCTACATCTCTCCCTGCCCATAAACACATAGGACTGGGAGGAACTGTGGAAATATCAGCCTTACCAAATGGAGCCTAATGATTCTATTACAAGAAGGTTAAAATCCTGAATAGCAAAATGAAAAGAAGATAATATAAGAAAATTAACCCACCAACTTGTTCCTGAGTTACTGTCACTGTTGGAAGAGAGGTGATCTTTTCTTTATCAGCTGGGGGAGGCCCAGTGTTTTCCAACTGTCCTAAGAGCTGTAAAAGAAAAATGCAGGCAACTTAAAACTTTGAGAGACGGTGGCTATGATAGGAGAAGGTGGACAGTGTGGTGGGAGCGGGACATATTAGCTGTTCTGATCTCTAGAGGACTTTGAGAAACATAGGTTTTTCCCCTCTTGCTCTAGAAGCACTTAGGTTTGTCTTCCAGAGCATCAGGTCAGGTTGTTCTCACATCACAGTTAAGGAGCTTGTCATTGCTCAGTTGAGACACAATTAGGCCAAAATTTGGCCACATGGTAACTTACAAAGAGGAGGGGAACAAAATACTGGTGATGCTATAAATAAGACCACAGGCTGGTTCACAGTAGCAGCTGTGATTGGCAAACCTCATTTACCAGTAACTGAAAGGAAGCTGGCAGTGATGGAGGAGGAATGGGACAAACATTCCCTAACTTAGGCGATCTATAAAATCAATGACTAAATTCATCTAAATACACACGCCACACACACACATGCCACACACACACACAGAGCTTGCTACTAGAGAATTCCCTCTTACTGGGGTTTAAACATCATCTTCCAAGAAATCACTTAAACCCCAAAGGAAAGGAGAAACCACTTCCTAGACACAATGTGTCACACTGATTTCTTGTCAAAAGGAAAACTCAGACTCAGGCACTGGGAAAAATTGTAAATGCCTGTGGACTGCAGGGACCATCATAAAAGCAGCACTAAAAAGAGGAAGGAAGCCTAGGACTCGGGGAACACAAAGAATAGACATCCTCACAAAGGCAGCTCCTCACCTGGGTGACAATGGCATCAAGCCCCGCCTGACCCCAGGCATAGTCCCCGGGGTTGGAGTGCAGCATCCCACTCCTGCAGATGGGATGAGACAAACAGCATTAGGAGGGGTCACCTTGCCAAGCCCCAGGAAGAACTGGCAAAAAGACCCTGTTCTGGGGAGTCACTGCTCCTCCAAAACCAGATGGAAAGGAATTTCTCAAATTGTCTAAGTGGAATCAGCTGGGTGAAAATTTTTTTCATTTCTAAGGATTTGCTTTCTACACTGAATTGAGCACAAAAAGGCAATTGACCAGTGATACATGAGACAGAGGACAGAAGAGCAAAACCCCAAAACCAAATCCACCCACCTACCTGCCAGCCCCACCCAGACGCTCAAGTGTGGCTGCTCTCTTCACAGTGAGAGCTGCACAGAGGTGCGACATCCAAAATGGCACCACAGAACATGAGAAAGCAAGAGGCAGGTAGTCACTTACCATGAAAAAGGATGGGGGGAGCCAGGAATTGCTGGATTTGCAAAGAATCCTGCAAAGATCTGTTGTATTATTCTGTTAGAAAAGAGGGAGGAGGAAAGCACACACAGTTAAATAAAGCAAGAGAATGAAGATAACACTCTTCTGCCACCCAATGTAACAGAAAAAAAATTATGGGGGGGAACCTAATAAGTCACCCCAAACAACAGCTTTCCACTGAAACCATTACTTAAATAGTAGTAAAAAAAAAAAATACATAGTACTATACCAGAAATTCATCTGGGAATCTGCATTGTTGTAGTGGTTGGCTTCCTATAAAACTGATCCAAAGCAAGATCTTAAGCCATCATAGTCACTGCAGAGAAAGGGCCACACTCTAAGAGGCAGGCCAAAATTCAACTGTGGTCATCCTTGAGTGTCAGACTCTATCACCCAAGGATGACCCTTGTAGCTTCAACTCAATGGTTACTTCCCAGTCAACACCACTGGACATCTCCCTATGTGAAAGTGCCTGAAGTCACAGACCAAAACCTGGCTGGCTTCATTTTGACCACAGGGGCAACACAATTATTGCTTGTGTAATCCATTAATAAAGGCCAATAGTCACCCTTTTTTTTTTTGCCTTTTGGAGGGCAATTGGGGTTAAGTAACTTACCCAAGTTACATGGCTAGTTTTTTTGTGTGGATGTTAAGTGTCTGAGGCCGCAACCGAACTCAGGTCCTCCTGATTCCGGGGCCAGCACTTTACTCACTGCACCACCTAGCTGCCCCTATGGTCACCTTTAAGATTACAAATTTCTCTGGGTTTCAAAGAACTCCAATTATTCTCAGTCATGGAAATAATGAAAAGTTCCCTAGATTTTCTTACCAAGTCAGTATAATGCTGCATTTTACAATAGGCTGTAATTATTATATCATATCCACTCCACCTTGCCTAAACTAGGATAAGCAAATCATCTGAAATCTCACCATGCTGACTGACTCAGTTTTTGAGTACCTCCTCTATGCCCTCAACCACCTTCCCCTCAGACTGGAGGCCTGGGGGATGGAGCACTCAACTTCTCCCAAAGCCTTCCTTTAGAGAGGGCAGGGCCTGGGCTTTGCAGATCACCATATGTTCCATATGCTGCTCTGCTGAATAAGATGCCTCCAAGGCAGTACCACCTTGGCATCCTTCCCTTCCCCATCTTCTCGACTTTCTTTCCCACTGGATTGTAAGCTTCTTGAGGGCAGGGACTGTCTTCTTTTTCTTATTTGTATCTCCAGTGCTTAGCACTGCACCTGGCACATAGTAAGTGCTCAATTATAAGTTTCTTGATTTGAATAGACAATGTAATGTCACATGTTTAGTATTTCTGCTAAAATTTCTATAATAAGAAGAAAAAATCAGATTAATCAACGTTTCCAAGCTCAGTTTCCTGGGAGGCTGGGGGCTCCCTGAAGGGCAGCAAGTCTTTTATTTTTGTCTTGGTCTCCTCCATTTTCAGCACAGGGACCTGGCTAACAAAAGTTCTTGATAAATGCTTGTGGATTAATTGAAGTATATGATGAAGAAGGAGTGGGTTCAGAGACTGGAAGGGATCGGAATTAGGGAAGGGCTTCATTTCGATGCCTGTTTTCTGCCAAAGAGTGCACTTACACTTCAGAAGTTACGGGCCAAGGCTGATAGTCTATACTATCAAGAACACAAAGCTTACATCATCAACCAGGGCCAGAAAGACAGCAACAGCTCACATTTATGAAGCACTTAGAAATTCAAAATGCTCTACATAAATCATTACATTGGTCAATGGGAAAAAGCACTCATTGTTAGTACATATATAAATGAAATGAAAACACTACAGCATTGAAGAAAGCGTAAGCTTTGCTCCTGTAATCATAACTTTAAATCCAATTCTACAACTAGTTTCAAGAGCACAAAATTCTGCTCCTCCACTCCAATGTCAGGAGGGTATGGAGGGACAAGACTAGGTTTTCTGAAGCCGTGCCAGGGAGAACACAAGTTTGTCCAGACCTAAACTACACTGGAAAGTCTTCAAGTATATATATCTGTCATTCAGATGGAAGGTAGGTACATCCTTGGAGAAGGTCATCAGGATAAGCTGTTTACCATACCATAGCAACTCATAAGCCTAACTACCCAGGCTCTCTTTGTTGTAACAAAAAAGTGGAAAATAGCAGAACAAATTATACAAGAGTGAATACCACTCATGACTGTGAATTTGGCTTTCTGAATTCAGCTTCATAAAGCTGATACCATTGTGCCCTAAGAAATAACAAAAAAATTAGTTCAGAGAAACCTAGGAAGACTTGTATGAACTGATTCAGAGTGAACAGAACCAGGAGAATAATTTGTACAACAACAACATTGTAAAGACAAAACAACTCTGAAAAACATGAGAATTTTGATCAATGCAATGACCAACCATGATTCCAGAGGAATAATGATCTATGCTACCCCTCCTGAAAGAGAGGTGATGGACTCAAGAGGCAGAATGAAAAATACATATTTGAATGTGAACAATGTAGGAATTTGTTTTACTTAACTAGAGAAATTCATTACAAAGGTTTTGGGTTTTTTTTTTTAATTAGGGAAACAGTGAGAAGTTAAGAAAATAAAAACATTTAATAACCCTGATTCATGCAATGATCAGCCATGATTCCAGAAGACCAATAAGGAACCTACTTCCTTACAGAGGAGTAATGGACCCAAGATAAAGAATGAAATATAGTGACCAATGTAGGGATTGGTTTTGCTTAACTACGCATATTTGTTACAATGGTTTTAAAAAAATTTTTTCCCCAATACAAGGAGAAAATAAATGCTTGTTTTTAAAATATTTTTTAAAATTTACTAAAGCACAGAGGAGTTATAATCTGTATCGACAGTGGTACTTGCCATACCCACAATGATAAATTTAAAAAATCCTTCAGGTATAATTCTATTGGATGAAATATCTACTAAGCTTCCCATCAGTGTAGGTCACACAAGTGGCACTGTTTTTGAAAAAGAAAAGGGAGTGTCAATAAGGAACAATGGAGTCTCATTTCATTTTTTGCGGCGAGAAAACTTAACCAGGTTTCAAGGAAGGACTAGATTTAGCTTGGTAAGTCTTTTATGCTGTCACCTACTGGTGTGGCAAAGATTCTAGAAAATAAAAGGCTTTTCAAACTTGAATCCCACCTAGTCACTTGTTCACACAGGATCACAGATTTAGATATGGCAAGGACCTCAGAAGTCACTTAGTCCAATGCCTTCATTTTACAGATGAAGAAGTTGACATCAAGTGATTCACCCAACATCCCCCAGGTTAACAAAGGGCAGAACAGGGAGATGGAGCCAGGGCCTCTGACTCCAACCCAGTACTCTAAGCTGACCAAGCTCCCACAAAGATCTTTAACATCATGGTTTTCAGGTTTTTTTCAGGTTTCCCCAAGACAATGAACCAATCAGGCATTTTTTCCCCTAGTGTTTGGCAATTAGTAAAATCTACCACAAATTTCTTTTTTGCTTTTTTGGAGGGAGAAGGCAGGGCAATTGGCGTTAAGTGACTTGCCCAAGGTCATACAGCTAGTAAGTTTTAAGTGTCTGAGGCTGGATTTGAACTCAGGTCCTCCTGACTTCAGAGCCAGTGCTCTATTCACTGAGCCACCTAGCCACCCCCACAAAATATTTTGATATCAGGTTGTTTTTTTTTTTTAAGTAAAACTTTATCTTCTGCCTTGAGAAATGGAAGTATCCTACTAGTAATTATCAGAAAGGAGCATGTGAATGCCTCTATTTCCCTGATAAGTTAGTTCCCAATTCCCCGAGTAGACACAATAATCAGACAATCCAGACACAACCATTAAGAATAAAAAAAAATCTTCCTTGTTCTATCCCTTAGGTTTGCCCTTCTACAACATAAGAGGAATGGTAAATGTTTAAGGGCAGCTAGGTGGCACAGGAGAGAGTATTGGGTCTAGAGTCAGGAAGACTCAACTTCTAAAGTTCAAATCTGGCCTCTGACACTTACTAGCTGTGTGATCCTGGGAAACTCAATTAACCCTGTTTGCTTCAGTCTCCTCATTTGTACAATGAGCTGGAGAGGTATCTTTACCAAGAAAACCACAAATGGAGTCACAGAGAGTCAGACATGACTAAAACGAATGAACAATAATAAATGTTTAAAAATATAAGTGGGAGGTATCATGATGGTGTAGAAAGGGTAGGGAACTTGGGAGTCAGGAAGATCTAGGTTCAAATTCTGCCTGACACTTACTAGCTATGTGACCCCAGGCAAACCACAACCTCTCTGAGCTATAGTTTCCTTTTCTGCAAAATGGGAATAATAATAGCACCTACCTGACAGGATTTTTCTGAGGATAAAAGAGAATGTATGTTAAGCACTTTGCAAACCTTAAGATGCCTCATAAAAGCTGGGTTTTATTATTAACACTGCAGAATTCTAACCATTTTAATCTACCAAAATACAGTTGATCTGAGTCTTCAAACAGAAAATGAAATATATCCCTTTCAATCATTCAATAAATATATATGGAATTCATGATAATATGCAAAGACTAAAACATGAGATCATAGTGGAATAAAACTCAGTCTCCATCTTCAAAAAAGTATTCTCACACCTACCAAGACACTTTGGTAGAAACATATTTTGGAGTGATGGTAGAAGTGGAGAAAGGTGACCACAACCCACACTGACACTGCTCTGCACAGAAGGAAATATGGGACCCCAGAAAAGGAAGTTAGCTGCAATGATGCCAAGATGCTGATGAGCAGAAGGGTGATATAACTAGCATATTAAAAAGTGGTGTTGGTGGCAGTGTTCAGTCATTTCAGTCATCTGACTCTTCGTGACCCCATTTTGCATTTTCTTGGCAAAGATACTGGAGTGCTTTGCCATTTCCTAATCCAGCTCATTTTACAGATGAGGAAATTGAGGCAAACAGGGTTCAAGTGACTTGCCCAGGGTCACAGAGCTGGTAAGTATCTGAGGCCAGATCTGAACTCAGGTCTTCCTGAGTCCAGGAGCTGTGCTCTATTCACTGTACCACATAGCTACTCATTAAAAAGTTCACAGTGGGGCAGCCAGGTAGCACAGCGAGTAAGAGCACCAGCTCCAGTGTCGGGATGACCTGGGGATCGAATCCGGGCTCAGACACTTAGCACCCACCCAGAAACACCTGGCCGTGTAACCTTGAGCAAGTTACTTAACCCTGATTGCTTAAAAAAAAACAAGTTCACAGTACTAACTATATGACTAAATTGTCTTCAACGAAGCATCAAATCCAATACATAACAAGTGAAAAGTAAAAAAATCAAAATTAAAATCATTTTTAGCAATAAAAACTCAAAGAAAAGAAATTGTTGGTCCATGAGATACAATAGAAAGAGCCATAGCTTGAGAAGTCAAAAGGATCTGGGTTCAAATCCCAGCTCAGCCACTTACTACCTACATAATCTCGGGCAAATTGTTTTCAACTGTTCTGGGGCTCAATTTGCTCCCCTGTAAAACAAGGAAGGGGAACTAGATCATACGCAAACACCTCTCTAGCTCTAAATCTATGATCAAAAGGACTTCCTTATATTGCAGGCTTTGATTCCACTCAAGTCCAATTTGCCTTTGTTTATGCTTCCTTAACTAAGGATCGAATAAGATATTTGTAAAGCATTTAGCACAGTGCCTGGCACAGAGAAGGTATTTATTAAATACTTAACTATCAGTGGGCCCAGATGATTCTTAGATGAAAGAGCAAAAGGTGATGAGGCAACAACCTCATTACGCTAAAGCTAGTGCTGACAGATACCCATGGCCGAAGTCTGTAAGCTCTACTTCTATGCTATGCTGGTGAGAACCCATGGTATGCAGATAGCAGACACTTCTTTCTTAAAGGACATAAATGCTACTCTGGAAATTGTCTCTTATCAAGTAGAGAATCTAAGAGCTGGTGAGCCCTAGAAAAAATGGCATGCAGCATCATTCTGCAAGGCTGGCCTGAGAAGAAAAACAATCAAAACTGTTTTCCAAGTGCTTTTAAGCTGGACACTTACCCTTCAATAGCTGGGGACCGATCAGGTCTAGAACTCCCGCGGGATCGGTATCTCCTGGTCACTGGCAGTCTTGGGGGCCTGCTGGGTCCCCAAAGATCTGCATGGGTGTGATGGCCCCGTTCATTGTCTCTAATGTCTTGATCCAGTGAACTGCTACTCAGAAATGGGATAAACATTGTGTGGTCCAAATGGTCCCAGAGCTGGTGAAAGTCAGAGACACAGAACAAGGAACAAGACAAAAAAATAAACTCAAAACTTGATAATTTTCCAACTTTAGAAGATATACAAAGGGCTACAAGTTCTTTTCAATTTCATGTAAAAGCAGTGTGTCTTGAAAAGCAGATTTCATTCACATGAAAACCACTAACTAAAGGTCATTCATTCAAGAGCCAAGACCATAGCTGCACAAATTTCTTTTCTAACATCTAGTTCATGTTCACATGCTTCTTAAGGATTTAATATGAGCTAAAGGTGAGAAAAGACTCTGATAACATATTCATCTAGCCACTGAGAATTAAACCTCATCTTTGACTGTGCATGAGAAAAAGGCATCATCTGTGGATTCCATTGTATTGCAAGAGCCCCCCAATTTTCTTCTTGCTCCTTTACCGAATACTACAGCAATCTCCTATAGTAAAGTTCCCGTTTCTAAATATGTGTCTGTATAATAAACTCCTTTGTACCACATGTAAAATTACCAGAGAAGTATCAAAAATAAACAAATTGTTGTGACCAGGGTTAAATAGCTCTAAATGGAGTTTCTGTAGAACCTAAAAATGTCTGGCAAACCATCTTAAACTTAAGTAATTTTCGGATTGATTTTTCTTTCAATTATGATTCATTATGTAATGTTCTTCCATTTTATACACACACACACACACACACACACACACACACACACACACACACAGTCACAAGTACAATGTGGAACCAGCCCTGGACTCACCAGCAGAGAACAGGGCAATTCTGACAGATTCTACCTAGCTAGACAAGAGTCAAGAATGGGCCCCAGGGCAGACTACATTTCTATTGTCTGAGGACCAACTCAGCTAAGTCTGCTGAAGCTCAACATCAGCCTGGCAACAATGTGATGGATTGGGGGCCACTGAAGGCCAGGGGTATCATCATCTGTGAGGGAGGGAATATCCACAGTGATGTCAAAAGAGAGTTCGTAAAGGAGGAGGGAAGAAGGGGAGATGGGGGGAGAGAGAGAGCTCGTTACACTACACGAAATATCCTCTCTTTACCTCACATGAACATCCACCAAATCCTAGTCCCTTCAGAACACCCCCCTCAGGCCCTGATTCCTCAAACATGTCTGCTTCAGTCTCTAATTCCCTCCCTCCAGAAAGTGTCCCTTAGGTCAGGGATTCTAAATTTCTCCTGTCAAGGACTAGTAGAAGCCTTTCTCAGAATAATGTCTTTAAATAATGGAAGAAAACACCTTGTTTCAGTCAGAGGTAGCGAAAAGAAAGATGTCTTTTTTTCCCATCCATGTTCACAGGCCCCATGAAATACACCTGTAAGCCCTTTAGGGGTTTGAGGACCCAGGCAAAACCCCTGCTCCACTTCTAAGTTCTTGTGGTTGTTCAGCCATGTCTTCTGACCCCATGAACCACTGCACACTAACACTGTCTTGGCCAAGATACTGGAGTGGTTTGCCATTTCCATTTCCAATGGAGATAGAGGTTAAGTGATTTGCCCAAGGGTCAAACGGCTAGTGTCTTAAGACCAGATTTGAACTCGGGTCTTCCTGACTCCAGGCCCAGCACTCTATCCACTGAGCCATCTAGCTACTTCTAAGTACTTTAGGCAAGTAGCAGAAGAATGCACCCCAACCCTTACCCAGTCTGAGACCCTCCTCTAGAATCATTTAAGAGACTAACCATTTCAAGTTCAGGCAAGTTGCACCACTTTCCTTTTGTTCTAAATGATAACAACTCCTGGTAATGTCAAGGATCACCAGCTTCTGCTCTGAAAAAGCAGTCTAGACCTTTGAGTCTCATTGTTTGGGATCTTCAGTGAATCCAATTCAATTATACTTGTCCTCAAGGAGAAGCAGGATCCCTTGAGCAGCCCCCTCCATGCTGTCTGATCTCACTCCAAACTCAATTCAACCATAAGAAGAAATTCATCCCCCCAGCATGGGACAAAACAGTTTCACAACTGTATCTAAGAGCATAACACAAAATGACATCCACTGTACCTACAGTTTCAAAAATACAGGTAAAAAAATTATGGTTTATGTCAGAAATCCCCCCCAATTACAAAATGTCACAGGATTTCCCCTGAGAAATGTCATGACTTGGACAGAAAACTAATATCCTCCACCCCCTACTCAAAGTCCCAAAAATGTCCTTTTCAAGCTTAGCCAAGTACTCTTCTCTAAAGATTCTAAGTGGGATACAATTTCTTCAGTTGTCCCTCCCAACTTCTCAACAAATGCCATGTTATCCTTAGGACTTTGCACTTGGCCCTATTTGGCTAATTTCTGTCAGTGACTTGCATGAAGGCATAGACTGCAAGCAAGTCTCACAAATCTGCAGATGACACAAAGGTATAGGTTACTTACTGATGTTGGATTAAGTTTGGGACCCCAAATGATTTTGATATGCCGGCTGGATGATGTTAGTAGAATGAAACCGAATAGGAATAAATGTCAAAGTCTTACAATGTGGCTTCAAAAAGTCAACTTGAACAAGTGTGTAAGATGAGAGACGTGTGGCAGGGAGCAGCTGATACGAGAAAATCTCCAGGGGTTCGAGAGGATTCAGAGCTCAATGAGGCAACAATGTGATGTGACAAGCCACAGAGATAACCCTCTTCTCGTTCAGGCTGTATTAATGGCAGAATGGTGCCCCCTCCTCTAACCTCACCAGATCACATCTGGCACAGCATGACAAGGTGCCACAGCTGGAGAGAAGTTAGAACTAAGCTAAGCTAGAACTCATCCCAAGGAGGAGCACCAGAACAGTGGTTCACTGGGACCCAGGTCCTAGAAAGATTGGATGAAGAACCGGGACAAGACTAAGGGAAAGGAAGGCATTCTTAAAATATTTGATAACAATTGGGTGGGAAAAGGGATTAGCTTTGTTCTGTAAGGAAAGCCTTTCTACCAGATCTAAGTAGAAGACCTGGGTTCACCTCTCACTTCTGTGTGACCCTGTGAGACACTCCTCTTTAAGCCTCAGCGTCTTCACCACTGGCAAGTTTCAGGCAGGGGCTGCATGGCTAGGAACTGCAGTCATTTTAGATAGCAATTAGGTGAAATGACCTCCTAAGTCTCTTTCAACTCGAAGCTTCTGTGACTTGGATTATTTCCCTGAAGGATCCTGGGCATGTACCCTGCCAAACTCAGAGGGCCTAATGGACCAGCCATGGTTAGTAGTCCTCTGGCATAACCCCTCCCCACTCCAAATCCTGCTGTCTCCTGACTGAGAAAGGCTAGGTAAGAGGAAAAATATATGAGAACCAACTATGGCAAGATCTGCCCAAAGGTCCCTAAAACACCAAGGGTGCCCTGGCCTCATATGATCATCCCAGAAGTCATCTATGCTATCAGCAGAGTAACGGCCACTCTTAGCTCGAAAACAAGACACTGATACGATCTAAGAGTCTGGGTTGTCATTTCTCACTGGCACACATAAACAGTCAGCCACTTTTAGGAGACTGACAAAGCCCACATGGAGCTATAGGCTTAATTCCCTGGGATTTTCTTTCATCAGTCATTCTGAATGAAAGACAAAACAAAAATCTCAGGATAGCTTCCTCTAGTCTCCCAAACCCCTATAAAGTGATGGTACTTCTGGGCCAACCTCCTCATATACTCCTCAAACAATGTCTTTCATCCAAAAGGGATTTTTCCCTTCTCTTAAAAATCTAAAGCTGGTTTTGTTAACAATACTCTGTTCATTCTGTGAAGGGGTGAGTTACTAGCTTATAGTCTGCTACTTTACATGAACAGTAGTCATTTCATAACAATCACTTCTTGTTGGGGAAAGGGGAGAACCACTACACAAGGTTAGACCAAAGGCCAGCCTTGAGACTTATCCTACACCCATCTTTTCCTCAATCTGAGGTCCATAAACTCGGCTGCTTTTAAAAAAAAAATATTTTGGCAAACATCTTTCATTACAATTGGTTTCCTTTGTAACCCTATGTATTTTAATTTATGTATTTAATGACATTCTGAGAAGTTCACAGGTTGCACCAGAATACTGAAGGTGTGTGTCCATGGCACAAATGAAGGTTAAGAATCCCTGTCCTATATCAAGAGTTTAAAATCAATTGCCCTCTGAAAGATGGAAAAGAAATATAAATTTTAGGTCTTTATACAACCTTTTTTCCAACTAAGTATGAATATAAGCAACAGACTACAAATTTCTCTTGAAATATTTAGTCTCTTTTTCATTTATCCAAATTCTACCCATCCTTCAAGACCTAGTTAAAGACTTCGTCCATGAAATCTTCCCTGAAGGCAAAACCAATGCTGCCACTTTCCTACCCTAATTTCTATCTCGCTGCCTACTATACAATTAGCACTTAAATTCTCCAAATGTATTGTATGTTCTCCACACCACCCCTCCCTCCAAACCCCTACCACCAAAATACATTTATAAACTCCTCAGCCAGTAGGGACTCTCCTCTATATCACCTGGTAGCACAATACAAAGCACAGCGTAGGCACCTGATAAAAACTTAACTGATGGGGGTGAGTGGAGGGAGAAATCCCCTTTATGCTCTTATCTGGATAATTTAAAATTTTTTTTAGAAATGATGGCAAACGGCCAGGTAGCACAGCGAGTAAGAGCACTGGCTCCAGTGTTGGAATGACCTGGAGATCGAATCCCAGGCTCAGATACTCAGCACCACACCCAGAAATAACTGGCCGTGTAACCTTGAGCAAGTTACTTAACCCTGATTGCTTTAAAAAAAAAAAAAAAAGAAAGAAATGATAGCAAAGAAATCACAGGACCCCCAAAGGGCAAAACTGAGGGGGAAAGAACACAATTGAACAGGGTAATCAGATGTGCTGGTACAACTTTATTAGGGCCTTAAGATCATAAGACTATATACATCATAAGACCCTACACTACAGACCATGAGAAACAGCACAGTTATGTCCCCACTAGAGAGGAAATGCATGCCCCAGTCTTGAATCTAGCATCACTATAGTTAGGAAATTGACTCACAGATATGATCTCCTTACTCAGTGTCTCTCCTGGTTTGTCTGAATCATACCTGCTCATCTGACAGACCTATTTATCCCAAAAGAAGAGTCAGATCTTAAGGAAAAGGAGAAAAACAGATGAAATTTCTTCTGCCTCCTGTGTAACCAGCAACTGACTATATAACCTGTAGTATCAAAAGCGACTGATGGAGACAAGAATTCCAGGAGGCTTCTAGTGCTGATAACTAACTGTGGGATAACATGGAGGTAGAGAGTGAAGAAGAATCACCAAATCTATTAATTCAGCTTTTTCTCTCCCTAGGCAACAACAAAAGAGAATAAAAAGGAAACTTACAAAGGACAGGATCTTTCTAGATATTTGAACCAAGGGTATTCAATCAGTCAGTCAATAAGCATTTGTTAAGCTCCTACATGGTGCCAAACATGGTGGTATTCAATGACATTCGGAATGGGTACTGGAAGGTAATCTGAGATCACAGGACAGAGTGCGCAGTGCTAGGCTTCCAAGTCAAGACCAGAGTTCAAATCCTGCCTCAGAATCAGCTGTGTGACCCTGAACAGGTCAACCAACTCACCTGTTTCAGCTTTAACAACCTCACCTTTAAACAGGATATCTGCTTCACAGTATATGTAATGCTTTATAAACCTTAAAGTGTTATATAAATGCCAAGAAGGCCCTCTTGTTTTTGACTTACTTATATTCGTGAATTTGCAGTCAAGATTTCCTAATAAGTAGAAGACCAAGGATCAGGCTGAGGGTTTTTTTAATGTTACTATTCTGCTTGTTCATCACTTAGAAGCTAAGATACCCACTGAGGCAACTTTACAAATGTGAATTCAAACAGTTGCCCTGGCTGATGTTGATGGAAACATTTAACCTCAGAGCTGGAAGAGACGCCAAAGGTACTCTACCACTAACTAGAAGAATGAAGTCCCTCTACAACATCCCCCACAAAAGTGATCATTCAGCCCTTGAGCACCTCCAGTGACAGAGAACTCACTATTTTATTACACAACCTCTTTTCTTTCTTGAAAATTTTGGGGAAATTTTTCTTTATGTTTAACCAAAATCAGATTCTGTATTATTTCCATCCAACTGCCCTACTTCTAGGCTTTGGAGGCTAAGCAGCGCAAACCTAAACCCTCTTTCACAGGATAACCCCTCAAATATTTGAAAACTATCACAGTGTCTCTGCCAGTGTCTGCCCTAAGAAGTTCTCTTCTTTAGGCTAAACATACCTATTTCCTTCAGTGGATCTTCTGTTTTAAGTCCTCTCAATTCTCCCTTGGATATTTCATGTAATCCCTCTTAAAATATGAAACTCAAAAATGAACTTTCTAACATGGACATTACTACAGAGGAATTCTTTATTTTAAATTAAGCTTTCATCTTTCCTACTTCTAGCCTGTGAGCTCATTATGGTAATCACAACTTTATTAACCACATAGGACCAGAGGCAGATACAGGAGACAGTACACATGGTGAAACAAAGAAATCAGTACCTTTTTCCAGGCTAGCCTAGCCTGTAACGTGTCAACTAAAAAAAGAAGAAAAAAAGGAAAAAAAAAAAACCTGGGAAGGGGATGCAAAAGAGATTTCAGGGCAATGGGGAAAGGTACAAGAATTACTACACATTTAAATACTAAATGATAAACAAATAGAGTGACCTCTTATTTTCAAGTTACAATCAAGTTCCTTTTTTTGTAACAGGGATGGCATAATGATACATGGGGAAAAACCTTTTCAAGACCTGAACGTCAGTGTCCCATCCTTAACTCCCTTCCAAATCTCAACTCTGCCAATTACCATGTGATCTGAGGTGCTAAAACCTAGCACCCCTACACAAAACAAGCAGCCTGCCTCCTGATGACTGGTTATTGGAAATACCAGCTCATCCTGGGCTGCACTAATTGTTATGGCTTGAACAAAGTACAAGTTCATTATTCTCAAACCTCCACCAGGTGTCCCCAAAATCTGAGTGGGGCTTTAAACTAGTCAAGTTAAAATTAGACTAAACTTTTGTACAACACAGAAAAAGCAGAAGACAGTAAGGAAATCAACACTCAGCCCTGATTGGTCTCTGATGTGTGTGTCAGGGCTAAGATATTTTCTTTGAAATAGCATTCTTACTGGAATTCAAACAACCAAAGCTCCAGCCACCGAAAGCCAAGCTTGGCTCTCAAACAGGCCACATCCTGCTTCTATTTTTCATGAACACACTGTTGTTTGCTCTCCTATGAGATGAATTTCAGCTCTAGTTTTGATCCAGACAACCCCTCCCGTCAAAGCAAAACTTACCTCTGCAAATTGCGTGGATGTGCTGTCGTCTAGGCCGCTGCCACCACTATCTAAAAAACTAAGGTGAAACAAGAGTGAGTAGTGATCCCATTCCCAGAAATAAGTTCCTCTCCTAGAAGCTAAATATAGATGGGGACACATGAGAGCAAAAGCTTGATAAAGAAAAAAAAATCACCACATGGCAACTGCAAAATTACAAGGAGCTGGAATGTGGGTTATTCTGTCAAAGAAAACAAATCAAACAAATTGATGTCAGTACAACAAACAGAAAAATCAAAGGGAAGCCAAAGGATGAATGGGGGGAAGGGGAGGAAGGAGGGGGTGGGAACAGATCCATTGCCAAGCAATGCAATTCCCTTTCCTTTACACAAAAGAAAAAAGAAAACATTGCCCTTATCACATTTTCAACAATGTGTCACTTAAAAAACAACAACAAAAAAAAGAACAATCCTGCTGCACCAAGATTCTGGCTGGGGCTAAGACCACTCAGAGTAGTTTACCCTCCTCTGAGACACAACTTGCTAAGCTGAGTGACACAGGTACATGAGTGAAAAGCTCCGTCCTATGTCCCTGGTGTTTGGATCTAAAGAAAGGAAGCACTGTGTATTGCACAGGAAGCTGTCCTACACCTTTTTCCTTTCCTGGCTGGAAATAGGAGGTCCTTGAGATGACTTCTACTTCATAACACACATCCCTCTGGGAGTCACAAAACAACCAGATAACCTGTACTTCCTATCCTGCAAAATCCATCTGACCAAAATACCCAACCCCAAGTTTCCACTTTGAACGTTGCTGCACCAAGCTCCAGCATCTCCCCAGCTCGGTGACAGGAGGTTAGGCTACACATAAAACTGACAGACAAGAGCTGAAGCTTCTTGCGATGCCATAACAATAATTTCTTATTATCTGAATCAGAAGCCGAAGCCAATGCCCAGTCAACTTCATCAACACAGAATTCATTTCTCCTTAAAACATGCCATGTACTTTTTTCCACAATGGTCACCCACTCCTACTATTAACAGTAATTCCCCCACAAACCACCTCCTATGGGGTCTTCCTTTTACATTATATTCCCTCCAAGGGGATGGAAAAAAATAAGAGGTCTATGTTCTCACCTAATTCTCATCACAGAATCTCAGTCCCTTCAAGAAGTCATCATTTGGCTTTTCCTGACCCATAAACCACTGTAGGTGTCTTATATCACATACTTTAAAAAGACCTCCCTTTAAGGAGAAATCATGTAATGATCACAACTCTCACCAGTTCTGAGAAAAGAGCTTGTTTTACTACCTAGAAATCTATCCTTCCAAATTCCCATCTAAGATTACACTAGGTTCTTTATTGGGACAACAAGGTCCAATACACTAACCTTCCCTATACACAAGGCAAATTTGGGTCAATGAATCAGCAGACTGGAAATATAAGATTGTTATGTGTTTTAATACCCAAATACAGACTATGAAGATACAAAAGAAAAGCTACCTGATCACAGGAAAACAGCTCTTTCAAAAGTTAAACTGACCCTACTTCAAGTGCCACACAAGCCCAATATACCTGCACTTCCCTGGTACAAATGGCTGCATGAATTTTCATGCCTCCTTGGAAAAAGGCTACATCCAGGGTGTCCCAAAAAATCTTAGTGTAGCTCCATCCTTAAAATGGTAGTTGTTTCTTAAAACACGAGACCCATTTTTAACAATTATAAAAAATATATTTATTTAAAAGAACTCGTGTCATACAACTATCTATAGCAATTAGTTAGGAAACTATGCCAAGGAGTTAAGGAGGTTAGGGAGCTAAGAATGATTTTTACATTTTTTAAAAAAGGCCTCATAGTATTTAAAAATGTAAAAACCATTCTTAGCTCAGGACCATACATACAAAAACAGATAGAGGGCCAGATGTGGTCCTCTGGCAGCAGTGTGCTCACCCCCAATAATCCACAGCAAGTATGTAAAGTCTTTCAAATTAGTGTCTACAAGCTAGGGTGTTTTAATGATACATCAGAAAAAGAAAACCTCCCTGCTGTTACCTAGTCAAATATTTACAAACTAGCAAGATTTGTGACCTTTCATCCATTCTTCCTTCAACCTAGAGGAACAATGTTGTTTAACTGACTGATCTGTTTCTGAAGTCACCACATTCCACATTTCAACAGCATTTGGGTCCAGCAGTGCCTATACAGCTTTATATTCCATTTATAAACTGGAAAGTGGGAAGAATTGTAAAGTTAAGAGAAGAGAGAGCTATGAAATCACAGTTCCCTAGACATACAACTCTTCCTTTCTTTTGTAACTGTCGAGCTAAACTTTGCTCTCTTTAGGGTGGATGCTTGCCAATGAAGGTCTAAAAAAATTAACTTAAATGTTAAAAAAAAAAAACTTGAAAAAATTAAGCCCATTTCACTAATAATTTCATTAGCTGATATGGCCTTAATGCATGCAAAGACATAAGTATCTGCATCAGTACTGGGTACATATGGAACACAAACAGAAAGTCAGCCCACACGCGTTTCTGATGTCATGCTAGAATGCGGGTTTAGCTTTGCTAAAGCTGCTTCCTCAGAATTCTAGTTATAGGAACAGTGAAACTGCAGGTCTGTCCTAAACTGAACCCATGCATCAAGTGGACAAAGGACGAGGTCAGAACTTCCAGTCATTTATGCACACAAATCTCCACTCATTAGTGAAAAGAAACCAACATTGGACATACTGTATGGTGGTCATTTTCCCCTGGGTTTGGAGGGAGCGTTCAACTTTAGATTCTGCCAACAGCAACAGCAAAGGAATTAACAACTCTCACCAACTCTGAGAGACAGTGTTAACAGTAGCCCTGGGAGCTGGCCTCCAAGTCAATAAGCCCAGGGTTCCAATCCTGACTCAGACACATCCTGGCAGCATTACCCTGAACAAGTCTCAGCCTTTCTCATTGCTCAAGATAACTCTCTCCTAATTACAAGCTGTAGAGAAAGTGGCGACCTGCACTGTGGGATGGAGTGTCCTCACTAGGAGCTACCAAGAGGATAAAATCAGTGGTTCAGTCCCTATACCTACCCATTAAAAAAAAAAAAGTTAAGGTTCTCTAGGACTCAAAAGGGGATAGGTCTGAAAATGCCATCTTGTTTACCTAGCTGGAGAGAAAGAATCACTAATTCAACTATCTCATCAATGACTAACTACTCTATCCTAAAAATGCCAATTTCTAATCATCCTGAGTTTAAAAGGAACATGACAATGTTATTTCCCCTGGGATGAAATAGTGCTATTAACATAAAAAAAGAAAATGCATGTTCCTAAGATATTAAGGCCTAAAAGACTGGCATTGTTCTTCCCTTCCAACCAATCTCTACTTAGTCCACCACATAAGGACAGAAATAAATGTCTTCTCAGATTTAATGACAGTCAATCCTTCTTCCAGGGGCTAGAAATGGAAATCTGTTTGCCTAAACACACTGGTGTTAATTTGATCCCATTATAGATAAAGCACAAAAACATGGCTTCTCCAAAGGAGAGAGAACTGTTCTTCATAAATAAAGCTGCTATGAATATGTGAAGCTAGCTATCCTCGCCAAAAATTACTCTCCCATGATATAGCAGAGTGACTTGGCTCTCAGACAACAGGATAGATCATCATAAATCCAAAAGCATCCTAGAATCATAGGAACAAAATGATAATCAACTCAACTCTAACTGGTGTGGAAATAAGGATTTCCCAGAAAATGCCATAATTCCAGGATCAGTGGACTCGGGGAAGGGAAAGGACTAAGTATTTATGTAGCACCGACCATAGGCCAGGCACCGTGATAAGCATTTCACAAATATTAGCTTATTAGATTCCCATAACAACCCTACCCAACGTAGATGCTGTTATCATCCCCATTTCATAGCTGAGGAAACTAAGGCAAACAAAGGTTAAGTGACTTGCCCAAGGTCACCCAGCTAACACGTGTCTGAGGCTAGATTTGAACTCAGGTCTTCTTGACTCCAGGTCAAGTGATCCATGCAGTGAGCCACCTAGCGGTCTCAAAACAATTCTAACTCTTTCATCATTTCTCCCCTTCTCCCTCCTCCCTCACCATTCTCAAGTCTTTAGTTAGAAGACTGAAAGAACCAAATTTACTTCAATTCATTCAATTGGTGTTGAGAAAAATAATCAACAATATGTCTGATTTATTCACGAGCTTCTACAATACCTGGAATCATCAGTCACTTCTTCAATAAAGCCTGATTCACATCTGGGGCAAATATACTCCTATAAAAGAAAGGAAATACAAGTCGTAAGAGCTGAGTATGCAGTTTCAGGTCAGCAAACAACACAAAAGCTGATGCTATGAAATGGTTTAAGTAACCATCCATTTGTATTATGGTTTTCTCTCTTGTACACTAGCAAATACTGACACGTTTGAAAGATTCATGCACTGGCTTTATAGGTTGCCTAAGTGGATTTAGGATGGAATGATAAGAAATAGATGTGAACAATGTCAAAAGTATTAGCCTCCTGTTTTTCAATGGCTTCACTAATTTAAAAATGTTTGCTTTACATCTGGGTAAATTTTAATTACCTAGCTTCAGGCTCAAATCTAGTTCTCAATGAAAAATTTCGACGAGATAAATGAGCATAGAAACATTATAATGTTGGACAGGTGTAATGGGAATGCAAATTTAAAGATCTTCCCTGCCCCTAGGCCCTTTGATAGGCTTAAGAGACTCAGAAAACCTACCTTGATTTGAAAATATACTCTGCCTCCTAATAGGCTGAATGTGGTCACATGGAGCCTGTGGCAGGAGGCTTGGTTTTCAGGAATGCCCACATCTTGATGCTGTGTGATTGGGTCAAGAGGGTGGTTACATTCGCTGAGCCAGAAGAAGGCTATATAATCCCTGATGTGAGGCTTTGCTTTGGGGCTCACTTTGAGAAGTGTTCTGTGATTTGATCAGATGAGACTCTGGGAAGCCATTGTTGAGAGCACATCTCCCCCCTACCCCCCCTGTGAAAAACCCAGATGTTGATTTGGTATGGATACTGTAATGGTTGGACAGTTTGGAAACCTGTCTACTTGATCTGTTTCTCTGTCTTGATAATTCTGTCTGTATACTATGAAAAAGTGCTGACCTTTTTCCCCTGAACTAGGTAAAAGATATATATTTGACTGATTAAAGTAAGCTTGTTAACCCATTTTGAGTTGCTTTCCTTTAGCAGCAGATCTAAGAACCTGTGTTGGAAGCCACCCTGGGGACGCTGGGGTGCTTGCTGCTACAACAGGACAGAAACAGATATACCACATATCATCATGTTAGCAGAGGGCATTAATTAACAAGAGTGTTACTAAACTGGTAGAAGGCAGAGCTTTCCCATATTTCTGGTCTCTTGCTTTCTGATTCCTAGTGCCTCTAAATAACATCTAGGAGTCTCATGTGGTCCAAAAAAAGTCCTAACTGGAAAGTACCAGAGTAACAGATTTAGGGCTGGAATGGATCTTAGATGTAGTCCAGCATAGCCTCAATGAACAGGTGAGAAAACTGGGGCCTAGAGAGGTAAAGTAATTTGAACCAAGGTTACAAAAATAATAAAGAAAACAGTTAAGGCTTAAAACCTGACCTCTGAATGCAGGGATCTTTCCACTATATCATATCATACTGTCTCTCTAAATTGCACTTGAGAAATGACAAAAATGGTCCTTTGACATTTCCTAGTCAATATTTTGAGGCTTATGACTGGCTACTGAATCAAATGGTCAACATTCCAGACTTACAAAGACAAATTGATTCAGGGCAATTATTCGATATGATTGGAGGGCTGGAGCCTTCCTTTGTAGATAGAGAGCAGACCAGGGCTTTGCAAGAGCACTGCACTTTCCACCCACCAAAAAGATGTGCCAGCTCCTTGTCCTAAGTCTCCTTCCCCTCCCTCCCCTTTCCAGTTTCCTTTTGCCTGTGGTCTTCCTCCATTAGAAAGTAAGCTCCTTGAGGGCAGGAGCTGCCTTGGTATCTCCAGTGCTTAACAACTGTTCCAGGAACGCAGGAGGTACTTAATGTTTACTGAACTGAACTAAATAATTCTTGAAAAAGGACTCAAGTCCTGGCTGACATTTAATCACATTTGTGATGTTGCTTCTCCCACACGACCACAAGTGTCCTCCTCTACAAAGTGAGAGCCATGAACCATGCCTTTGGGGAGGCAAGATGGATTTCATATAAAGAAAGACTGGGTGGGATCTAGGGTTGGCCAAGTCGTCTGGCGTGACTTGGGGGAGGGGGCTAAGGAGGATCTTGATGGAAGTGGCCAGTGGCTAGGGTGACTAGAGGTCAGACACCAGGAACTAAGAGAATGGGATCTGGATAGGATCTAGGGTGGTTAGCAGCCAGAGGCAATCTGGAGGTAACAGACACTGGAAGGCTAGGGTAGGTTAAAAGTAATAGAGATTTGGGCCTAGATAATGAAAAGCTTATTGCCTCAGGCAAAACACCTCAACAAGAGGGAAGATTCAAAGGAGAGTTCAAGGGAGTTCCCAGAGCCCATCAGATAGACTGATCTTTATTGAACAAAGGTAAAAAGGAAAGTAGAGAACATTTTTCAAGTCTCCAGTGATCCAAAGAAACTCTGATGAGTTCCCCAAAAGAGTTTTTCCTCAAACTGGACTTTTGTGTGTGTGTGTGCAGTTATAAAGTAGAGACGACTGAGACCAAAACACAGCATTCGTCTGGAACTGGTCTCCCCTACAGGCAGCACCACAGAAATTACAGAGACTCTATGGAATTGACAGCCCATTCAAAAAGCAATTACCAGTCAAAAGGACAAAACCACTCTCAAACACAGCAAAGACCAGGCCTTAGAGTAGAGTATCTCAGCCCCTAAAACCTCAACCATCATTTTACAACACTAAAAACCCAAAATGAATCCCCAAGTGCTGTTCCCATGCTGTCTTTAAGACCCCAAAGTCATCTCAGTAGTTCTGCCATGTCCTCTGCTGGTTTCAGGCACCCATGATAATTACAAACTCTCCTCCATTGCAAATGCTCTCAGGGTTCTTCACCCACTCCCACTGATGAGACAGGACCCAGTGTGTTGGTATCCTGGAGTCTCGAGCACCCCTAACCCTATACCTCAACATTTTATGCTAACTTCATCACCACCACTTCAGCAGGCTGAATTATTATCAGAGCTTTTGAAACATTAAAAGACAAGCTGTCTACCCTGCCAATGGCTGGTAATGACTCTGTGCTTTTGCGTATAGCACTTCATTGCAAAAAGGCTTAAAACTCACTATGCCTCAAAATATATTATAAGGACCTCAGTTAAGATGGAAGAAGCAGCAAAATGTTTTGTTATTCTTGTTACTGCAGGAAATCCACTCCACTAAGGTTTTACTGTGGCTTAGAATAGAGGTGACCCTGACACTGGAGCACAAGCTCCAGGGGATTCTATTAAATAGAAAGGGTTGGAGAGAGGGTGTGGTGACAGAGACTCCTCGGAGGATCAGCTTGCCTTCAGTTCAGAAAAGCTCCTCATTAGAAAACTAAAAAACTGAGCAACTTGCTGATGGGGTGATGGGACCTGTACCCCTAAAAGGCAGAGACCATGTCTTTAAAAGCAACCCAGTCCCTGAATTTTCCCATACATTTTTGTAGCACAGATCACTGGGGCATTCACCCAAGTCAACTGGCCCACTGCAGCCCACCAGGATCACTTAATTAGCCTACTTACCACTCTTGGCCACCTCGGACTATTTGATACTCTTTTCACTATTGTACCTGGCCCACCCCAGACTACTTTCCACTCCTTAATCCCATCCAGATTTACTGTCCTTTTTGTAGATAAGCATCAGTCTCACCCCCATTAAGTTACAGATTCCCTAAGAATCTCACAGGTCACTACAGCATTACAATAAACCTTGTCATTTGATTGGAAGGTCTGAGTGCCTGAATTCATTCCAGGCAGCCCCTGACATTTCAGGGTTCCCAGCAACTCCAAAACATATCATTGCCAAAACTCATCAAGACAATCCACTGAGAAAAAGAGAGGTTGTAATAGGCATTTCTGAAGGGCTTCCTAATAGAAATTCACAGATCCTCCAAGTACAGCGATATGAAGGTCATACAGAAATGAAACAGTTCTCACACACTTTGTCCATGGTCACATTCAGAAGGAAAGTTCTGAGTTTCAAGTACAAGATCCCCCCAACCACTCCAAGAAAATTACAAATTGGGGCGGCTAGGTGGTGCAGTGAATAGAGCACTGACCCTGGAGTCAGGAGGACCTGAGTTCAAATCCGACCTCAGACCCTTAACACAAAAGGCTAGCCGTGTGACCTTGGGCAAGTCACTTAACCCCGACTGCCCTCCAAAAAGCCAAAAAAAGAAAGAAAGAAAATTACAAATGAAAAACAATCCCTCCTTGGAAAAATATTTGGATTAGTTATTATTACTTATCAAGTTGAACCTTTTTCTGAATCCCCTAATGCACCTAATAGGTCAGCCAGTGAACAAAAATTAAGTTTCTATTAAGTGACAGGCACTAAGGTAAGCACTGAGAGTACAAAGAAAGGTAAAAGACAAATCTTGTTTTCAAGGATCTCACAGCCTAATGAAGGAGACAAGATGCAAAAAACAAACAAGCTCTATATAAATTGGAAATAATCAACAGAGGGAAGGCCCTAGAATTAAGGGAATTGGGAAAGCTTCAATATAGAAGGTGGAATTTTAGCTAGGACTTCAAGGAAGCCAGAAGATAGAGATAAGGAAGGAGAGCATTCCAAGCATGGAGGACAGCAGGTGAAAATGCCCTCAGGAGATGGGGTGTCTAATGCAAGAAACAGCAAAAAGTGTCAATGGACCTCATAGTTTCCGAGGAATATCAGAAGATTTGAAGTGGGGGAGAATTGTACACAAGGTTGTAAAGGGCTTCAAAGGTCAGAGGATTTTATATTTAATTCTAGAGGTGACAGGGAGCCCCTGGAGTTTATACAGAGCAAAGGGTAGAAGGGTGACATGGTCAGACCTGCTCTTTAGGAAGATTACTCTGACAGCTGAGTAGTTAGAGACTTACAGCAGAAACACCAACTAGTAGGCTACTGCAACAATCTGAGTGTGATAGGGCACAGGAGAGCAAGAATATAAACAAGAGATGGTATGAAGGTAAAGTCGACTGGTCTTGGCAACATAACTGGGCATGGAAGGTGAAAATGAGGAATCAAGAATGGCACCTGAGCTGCAAGCCTGGGAGACTAGGAGAACGTGATGCCCTCAATAGTAACAGAGAAGTTTGGAAGCTGGGGGAAAGGTTATGGGGAAAGATAACAAGTTCAGTTTTAGACATGTTGTATTTAAGATGTCTATGGGACACGTAGCTTGAGATGTCTAACAGGCAGTTGGCAACGTGAAAATGGAGGTCAGCAGAGGGGTGAGGGTTGAATAAGTGGGTTTGATCATCACCAGCACAGAGAAGATATCTGAATCCATGGGAGCTGGTGAGATCACCAAGTAAAACAATACAGAAGAAAAAAAGAAGCAAGCCCAGTCAGAGCCCTGTGGGGCACCTATGTTTAGTGGGCATGACCTGGATAAAGATCCGTCAAGGATCCTGAGGAATAGTGAGATAGATAGGAGGAGAACAATGAAAGCGTGGGGTCAGGAAAACCTAGAGAGAAGAGAGTATCAAAGAAAAAAACGCTGGTCTACAGCAACAAAGGCAAAATAGAGAGGCACAGTAAGATAAGGATTGAGAAAAGGCCATTGGATTTGGCAACTGTTTAAGAGAACATTAGTAACTTTGGAGATAAAGAGAACTAAGAGAGGAAAGGAAGTGGAGGCACCAATTGTGGATATACTTCTCAATGAGTTTAACCACAAAAGGGAGGAAAGATGTGAGACCATAACCAGTGGAGATCAAGTGAGGGGTTTTTGAGGATGAGGGAGCCATGGAAATGTTTGTAGGTAGCAGAGAATCTACCCATTAGACAGAGAAAGACTGAAGCTAAGTGAGAAAGGAAATGATAGATGGCGTTATCTATAAAGCAAGGGGTATACCTTGACAAGAATAAATAACAATCATTAACACATCTTTTAAAAATGTACTGAAAACAGACAAGAGTACACAGAGAAGCCTAAACAAGCAGGAATAGTTTTGAAAATAACATATTGGTGAATAGTACGTCCATACCTCAAACTATATTAAAAGGCAGTAGATATCAAAAACATTTGACATTAGTTAAAGAAAGCAAATCAATAAAACAGACTATCCAGGGGAAAATCAAAAACACTGGCACTCAATAACACAATGTTCAATAAATCCAAAAATAAAAATTCCTTAGGAAAGAATTCCCTATTTAATTTTTTTTAATTGTTAGGAAAACGAGTATGACAAAAATAAGGTTTAGATCAATATCTTAAACCACAGTCTAGAGTAAATTCAGAATGGACATATGACTTTAATATTAAAGATAATACCATGAAAAAAATAGAAGGGAAATATCATATATCTTTCATATCTATGGGTAGGAGATGTATTCTTAAACAGGGGGAAAAGGAACAAGCATTTATTATGTCCCTACTGTATGACAGACAGTGCTAAAGGCTTTACAAATATTACCTCATTTGATCCTTACAAACACTCAGGGAGGTAGGTGCTATGAAGATCTCCATTTTACAGGTAAGAAAACCAAGGCAGAGAGAAGTTAAGTGACTTGGGCAAAGTCACACAGCAGGTGTTCTGCCCAAAGGGAATGTAAATTTTAATCTCTGAATTTTTTTTCCATTAAGACAAGACTTAACCTCAAATCACTCTGGCTCTAAAAGATTGGTCAACAATAGGTCCCAGCCCAAGCCCAACTTGGTGATTGTCAGGCCCCGACTGGCTCAGAATGAATGTAAAATTGTTTAAGAAAGACAAAAAAGATGAATACAGAAAAGGCATGGAAAGATTTCTATGAACCCAACCAAGCAGAGTGAAATTAACAGAAGGAAGAAAACAACATGCATAATGAGAATAATAAATAGAAAGAACACAGTCACAAAATAATAAAAAAAGAATGTCAAAAAAATTACAAACAAGCCTGGCTCTCCCTCTGGAGAGGTGTGAGGTTTTGTTTTTTTTTTTT
>NW_027185798.1:33446598-33529099 GCF_028583685.1 Petaurus breviceps papuanus | reverse complement strand
TCTTTTTTTTTTTTTTTTTAAGCAATTGGGGTTAAGTAACTTGCTCAAGGTTACACAGCCAGTTTTTTTGTGTGGGTGTTAAGTATATGAGGCTGAAACTGTCCCAGGGTCTCCCGACTCCCGGGCCCGTGCTCTTACTCACTCTACCACCTAGCCACCCCTCTTCCTTTTTCTTAAAAAAAAAAAAAAGGGGGGGGGGCATCCTAGAAAGATATTATCTTTCTTATGAGATGACTCTCTGGGAAGGATAAGAGGATAAATACAAGGAGAAATTTTAGGCAATGCTAAAACAAATTATCAGTAATATAAAAAATCATCAATAAACACTAATTTTTGGAAAAACATGAACTTTAATACTTTTTTAAAATGCAAACTATGTGTAATACTCTTCGGTTTACATATAATCCCCTTTTTGTTCTACACCTTATATTAAAAAAATTCTCTTTTTTGGTGTTCATCAAATTCAGAATTAAATTTTAAAATATATATTTTATATATATTTATATTTAAAATTTACATACATATGTACGCTTAATGGTTTGATTTTAAGAATACTTACTAGTATAGTTTAGCCTGACTGCTTATGTCAACTTAAAAGCAAGAAATAGTCAAGCTCACTAACATGAGAAAATGAAATATACCTCTTGGCTTGAATTATTTCATGTTCCTTTCCCTCTTGTTCTCTAAGAGAAGGAATGATCAAAGTCTGAGATATTGGCAAAGCAGTGCTATGAGTCACAATCCAGTTGAAGAAATGCTTCACAAAGAGAAACACCCTTGAACTTTATGCAAATTTGTGTTCATTACTGCTATTCAATCCCAACTTTGAATGGATTTCCCTACTGGGCCTCAGAGTTTGTTTTTTCAGTGTTAGGGCTGCTATCAGTTACTTCATTTAAGTGCTGGCACTTTATGGTCAGGAAAGACAAAGGTCAGTAAGTCAATGGACAGACACCTATTTTCTGTCTCGTAGAGTCAGCGATTTAAAATTAATCGGTGTATTAAATAACAACATTACATACTATTCATACAGCTCATACTGGCTTCAAGTATCAGTTGGTAAAATTGTACTGGGACAATTACTCACAAACTAGTTATATCAGCGAATCAGAGGTAAAATATTTTATATATCATCATAACTCAGAATTAGAAATGTCATCATTAGTGTTTAATATATCTTTATTCCTTTTACTCCTATTCTCTAAGATTCTAAGATTGGAGACTCTTAAGTCTCCAAACTTAAATTTTAATTCTTTTTTGAAATTGGGCATTTGACAAATATTAAACACAAACATTTTGATACATAAAGAATGGAAGATTTTAAATTAGTAACTTCCTGCTGCATGTTTTTTTAAAAATACATATTAAGTTTTTAAAATATATTTTTATTTATTTTGCTAAATATTGCCCAATTACATGCAAAAATGTTTAAACATTGTTTTAAAGTGAGTTCAAAATTCTCTACCTCCCAACCCTGCCCCATCCCTTGACAAGTCAAGCAATATGACATGCTAAATTTAATGAGAGTTTAAAAAATGCCCTGGGTTTAGACTATAACTTGTTCTAAACATCCATGTGCTCTTTTCTGATTATTTTCAAGTGTCATTGATGACTTTTGCATTCTCCAAACATTCTGATCACACATTCTTATCAGTGAAACATTTTGAACACATCATTATATGTATAAATTATACATATTTACATTATAAAATAAACATTTAAAATTTTGAGAAAGACTGAGTATTTTGAAAATATTTTATTAAGGCCCCCAAAAAACTTTTGCTTTCATAAAAAATGTGAGTAATATTTTTAGTGAAAGTAATGGTCCACTAAAACCTTTTTGCTCTCACTGAAAAGACAAAAAATGGCTTATACCTTTAAAATAGTGTCTCCAGTAGATGTGAGGACTTTGACCCCTGTCCTTTTGCTGATCTTGCCATGCCAAACCTCAGCCCTAGATTAGTCCCACTATCAACTTCCTTTGATCGTCTTCAAGTATCACTGAATAATGCTAGAGAAAAAAATTTTAAAACCCTTGCTGACTGGGTCCCCTATAAATGGCAAAAGGGCCCTCACTACAGCAAGGCAATACTTTTACACCAGCCTAATCAACTGGCTATTACACAGGCTTTTCCAAACCTTTTTATCCTTCCTTAAACCTCTTACTTCTCTTCCTTTGTCACCTTCTCAGATGAAAACCTTGCCTCAAGTTTCACTGAAAAAATTAAAGCTGTTTGCCCAGAACTCCCTTTTATCACTTCATCTTATATCACTCAGGTGCCTTATCCTACCAGATTATCTCCTCCTTTACCCCTTTCTCTATTGAAGAGATAGGTTCTCCTCCTAGCCAAGGAAAACCCCTCTACATGCACAAGTGATCTCATTCCATCTCATTCTCTAGCCAACAGCCCTCTTTATCATACCCATTTCCCCACTAATCTTCAATCTTCCACCACCATAATAGGTCCCAGCCCAAGCTCCACTTAATGGCTGTATTTTGTGCCCTCCCCACTTAGAGTGAATGTCAATGGTAACAGTATCTGGAGACTTAAGAGTCTCCAGTCTTAGAATCTTTAGTGAATAGGAGACCCTCAGAAAACCTGAAGGTCTTCCCCTCCTAGCTGGATTTTTTTTCTTTTTTACTAATTAAAGGGCCATCTCTTGACTCATTTCTTAAAGAGGCCAATTCACTGAATGGGCATTACCTCACTCTAAATGAGTTCATGATAAGGCCTCAGCCTAAAGGCCAGGGTCTCCCACTGCATCCTAGGTCATCTCCAGTCATCCCAATGTATATCTAGTCACTGGATCCAGATGACTCTAGAGGAGAAAGTGAGGCTGGTAACCTTGCACAGCCCTCCCTCACTCCAATCAAAGTCAACTGCAAGTCATGTCATAATTTCCCTGATGCCATGGCCCTCTTCAAAAACGAAGGACAAACACAACCACAACAAAAACACAACACAACCTGCTTCTCTACTACCTGAAAGCACTCTCATAGCTCTCTGCTTCTTAAAAGGTTCTCACTTCATCCATCTATCCTTGCTACCTATATCTTTCCTTTCTTTCATGGCTAAATTCCCTGAGAAAAGGCCATCTATAATTGGTGTCTCCATGTCTTTTCTTCTCATTTTCTTAACTCCCTGCAGTCTGGCTTCTCATTCAAAGTTACTTATGTTCTTCTCTGGAAATTGTGTGTATGTGAATGTGTGTGTGTGTGTGAGAGAGAGAGAGAAAATCTGCATTGAGACTTTCACTTCTATCAGGAGATGGGGTGACATATTTCATCATTCATTCTCTGGAACCATGGTTAGTTAGTCCATTCTCAGGATTAGAGATCCTAGTTCTTTCAACACCGTTTGACTTCACAATACTGTCACTACAGACTTGTACTGGGTAGTTTTCCTTTTTTTTTTTTAATGCTTCTTGAAATATGATGTCTAAGATCTTTTTTTTTTTTTTGGTCATGGCATTCAGACAATCCAATGATTCTTAAATTTCTTTTTCCCCTCGATCTATTTTTTAAGTAAGTTGGTTTACTATGAGATACTTTTTCTTCTCTTTTTTCAGTCTTTTGACTTTTAGTATTTCTTGTTATTTCATATAGATATTGGTTTCTATTTGGTTCATTCTAATATTCAAGGAGTTTATTGTTTGGGTAAGGTTTTGTACCTCTTATATCAAGCTACCATGTTTCCCCGATAATAAGACACTGTCTTATTAATTTTTTGGACAGAAAAACACCAGAGGGCTTATTTTAATGAACATTGACAGCAATTTTAATAAACAGGTAAATGTGAACAAAAAAATGTACCTTTATTCAATAAGCAAATCACTGGGGAAGAACAGGATGACGCGCTCACTACTGCAGCTCTGACTGGATGCAGCTCGGAGCTCGGCGGGGAGGGGGGAACGGTGCATACAGAGGGTACCATAATGTAGCGTGTAGCGCAGGGGATCACCTTCACTACAGTAGCAATCTCAATAGGGCTTATTTTCGGGGGAGGGCTTATTTTAGAGGAATCTTACAGAGTAAGGGGAGGGCTTATTTTCGGGATAGGTCTTATTATCGGGGAAGCACGGTATTAATTCCTTTTCTAATTCTTCTAGGCCATACCTTATTCCCCAATGAGCACTGTCTATCTCCCTATGCTAACCTGGGCTGAAAAAATGACTCACTACAATGTTTTCCTTGGATTTCCCTATCAGGATTCAGTCTTGGGCATTTTCTAGATCTGTTTTTCTTTTGGGGGGGGGGAGAGGAAAGAAGGAAATGCTAAATGTATTTTTCCTTCCACTTGGCTCTGCTCACCCAGCTCCCTAATGATCTCTTTATTTGCCAGGTCTTAATGGGCCTTTTCTCAATTCTCATCCTTCTTGATCTCTCTGCAGACTGACACCGCTGAACGACCTCTTCTTGATACCCTCCTGTTAGGGTTGTGTGACACTGCTCTTTCCTGGTTTTCTTCCTAATTGTCTTACGTATCCAGGAATAGAAGGTGGTCAGAGGGGTCCAAAAGGATGAGGATTTCAAAAAGGCCACCAGATTTGTAGATTAAGAAATCACTGGCAAATGGGTGAAGCTAGTACTAGACTAAGGAGGGGAGTTGTGAGGCAAAGTTTGTGTCCTATTAGTGGGAGGACCTGGGATAGGGAAGAGTGGTCCCTATAACACTATATATGACTATATATATGAAACTATACATTATAACACTGAAGCTGCAGCAGGAGGACTTGGCAAGTCTAGAAGATAGCTATGGCTAAAACTGCCAAATGCTATTAAATGAATTAAAAGAAAACACTGGGATCCAGGACCACTCCTCTCCTCACAAAGCTCTGTAAGCAAATAATGGTGTAAGATTTCTCGTTGAACCAAGACAAGACATTACTGCTGCCAAGCCATCCAAAGGGGAAGGCAGTGATGCCAACCAAGTAGCGCCAACAAACACAAGCAAGTCAGAGGAAACAAGCCCTGTGAAGACATGGCCAGGTAACTAACTGCTCCTGAAGATCTTCTGAAGATCCAAAAAGGGAAGTTCTTGTCACCAAAGTCCTTGGCATTATCAAATACATCAATATCTGAAACTGAAGTGATGTTATCAGTGCATATGACATTTAAAAAAAGGCACTGCCATCTGCTTTACTGCTGTACCCTAAGGACCATGAGACCTTTTCATATGACTCATAACTGAAATCTTCATGTGTTGTCGCCCCCATTAGAATGTGAGCTCCTGGAAAGTAGGAACTGTCTTACTTTTCTATTTGTATCCCTAAAACTTAGCACACAGTAAGTGCTTAAAAAATTCTTTATTCATTTAAGAGAGAGAGACAGAGAGATTCATCATCCATCATTGGCTAACTTTGAAGACAGCAGTGTTTGAGTGAGAGGTCAAGAATAACAAAGAGGTGGAGAACCTGGGACACATCCAAGAGAGAAACAGGGAAGTATGGAAAAGAAATGGGGCTGAGGGAGAGGAAGAAGGCAGGATAGTGTAATGAGATCTGTGATGTAATGACAACCCATATTCTCTCTAGCCATCCTGTGGGGCTCACTTTGTCCCACCTAAGATTAAAAGGGTACAGGTATGGCTCTCATTTTACAGTCCCTGCTGCAGAAAGTACACCAGTCATGAAGATATCTGTGGGGCAGGGTCTAGGTATACTTGGCAGGATAGATGGTAGGAGGGAGGAGAGAAATTTTTCCTAGTGTTGTGGCTAGAAGCTGGGATTTGTACAGCCACCAGAGGTCAGCTGTTTAAGAATATAGAGAGGAAGGGGTGGCATGAATATGTCAGACGTGAGTCTACAGATTTGTTACTTTGGGGAAATAAGATGAAGCCCTCCAAATGACTACCACTCAGCAGTCATACCATGATCCACTCTCAGAGACCACCATTCTAAAAGATCAACTATTAGTCTCCTTTCTCCAATCTATCCTCCAAATAACTATTAAAATAATCTTCATAAAGCATAAGTCTAACCTCAAGGACTTTCAGTGGTTCCCTACTGCTCCAGGATAAGGCACAAACTCCTCAGCTTGGCATGTAAATCCCTTTACAATAAATCTCCAGCCTGCCTTTCCATATTCATTGAAGATTATTTCTCTTCATGCACCACTCTGCATTCTAGTCAAACTGAGGTATCTGCTATTCTAGGCATTCTACAATTCTCCTGCCTCATGCCTTTGAGGAGGCCCTGCACCAGGCTTGGGGAATTTAGGCTTCTTCACCTTCCTTCAAGGCTCAGCTCATACATAACTCTCCCTAGAGAAGCTTTTCCTGCCTTCCTTAGTCGTCAGAGTTGGCTCTCTGCTCAAGTCTTCCTGTAGATAAGTATCTGTTTACCAACTAAAACCCTCTTAGTAGAATCTAAGACCCTGATGGCAGGATCCCTAGCACCAGCACAGTGCTCAACAAATAAGCATTTGTTGGAGTGGACCCCAAAAAGAATGCTACAGGGCGACTGGGTTTTATTCTCAGCTCGACTAAAGACTTTGTTCATGTCATTTAAAGAAATAACTTTCTTCTTCAGCATAACAAAGAATATGGTCATTGTCCTCAATAATCAGCTTCTATTTCCACTCAGCTCCTGGTTTTCCTTCTAAGTACCAGCTGGTTGCCACAAAAGAAGTGAGGCACTGAACACTGAACTGAATGTAACATTTCAGTATAAATCCTCCACAGATGAATGAAAGAATTATTGAGGAATCTTCCCTCAGCTAATTCTGGCTACTAAGCAAAAGGTGAGAGAATATGCAAATAAAACAAAACCTCAAATCACACAACTGGAGGAGTCAACAGAAATTCTCTTACCCCCTAGTATGTGTATGCCCCATACACTAAGTTACAGGAAATCTGTACGCAACACTCCAGCGGGGCTGGGAAGGGACCCCCTCCTAACTTCTGCCTCCCAGAATCCCTAGTTTCCTTCGAAGCTCAGTTGAAGCACAGCCTCCTAAAAGCAACCTCTCATCATCCACCCAGCCATAAGTCTCCCCCATCCCTCCAAAATCCCCATTACTTTGTAGATATTCTGTATTCACGTATCTGTGCACACATTTCCCAACAGAAATTATATAATATCCATGAGAACAAGGACGGTTTAGCTTGTCTCTGTATCCCCAGAGCAGAGCAAAGCAGAGCACAGTGCCTGACACATAGCAGACGCTTAATAAATGTTTATTAAAAGAATGAACAGCACAACCACCACTTTTTCCAACCGACAAAACTCTTCAATTCTAAATTTAAGTAATTTAGAAAGAGAGCTCTAGTTTTTGTACTCTTTAAAGAGCTAAGATTCTGTTTCAGTCCCACAAAACTGCTTTATCTCTACCTCCAAATTACAAATAAAAGCAATGTTCTCTGTCTGCTTGCCACCCTTCCCCTTCACCTTAGAGCATACGTTAATACTGACACAACCAGGGAGCTGGAATAGAAGTCTATACTCACCCAAAGTCTTCATTCTTTAGCTTGCTGTGAACCCAGGCACAAACAGGGTGTGGAAGACAAAGCACTACTTCACATACACTGAATGGCTACAAGGGCAAAGTTTCTAGGAAAACAATTTAAACTCTACGAAATATCAAAAGTAACCATTTTGTCCCTCCTGAAAAATATCTCCAACCTACCTAATGACATAAAGGATTCAACTGTAAACTTTGCTCATACCAAAAGAAAGGAAAAGTTGCATAAATCTAGAATCACAAGTAACTCCCCCCAAAAGTTACATTCACCTTTGAAATATACTACATTAGTTTCCAGGTACAATTTGCCTTCTTAGTTACAACTGGTCTGGCATGACATTAGAATAAGAATGAACATATCATAGTATCTTTGCAAATCATCATGCTAAGTACAACAGGCTGGCAAGAAGCAAACACAATGTCAGCAAGAAGGCAGCAGGGAACTAAGCTCTATTCAAAATAATCGGAAATACTATTTTGTTTTAAAAATCTTTGTCACAAGAGAAAGCTTGCTGGGTAGAGGATAATCAGCAACTAGTGAGTTCTATGATGTGGGCAGCTAGGTGGCACAAGAAAGAGCACCAAGCAGCAAAGTGGACAGAGTACTGGGCCTGAAGTCAAGCTGTGATCTTTCTGAGTTCAAATCCAGCCTCAGACACTTACTAGCTTTGTGTCCCTGGGCAAGTCACTTAACTCTGTCTGCCTCAGTTTCCTCATCTGTCAAATGAGCTGGAGAAGGAAATGGCAAACCACTCCAGTATCTTTGCTAAGAAACCCCAAATAGGGTCACAAAGAGTCAGACACGACTAAACAACAAAATGATACATTAAGACATAAGGCAGTAAAACCTTAAAAAAAAAGAAAAAAGGAGAAACAAAAGAAATTCTGGGTGTCAGATCTTGATCTGACATAGCAGTAGAAGCAATAATTACCACCTTCATGGTAAACTGGAGAGATGAGCCATCTTGGAGGAAGGTGGATCTGGGTTTTAAGACCTGCCTATCTCACACCGTAGCTGGGAGACCGTGGGTAATTTTCACACTCAGAGTGCCCACATTAATGAAATCACAGTTCCCCTCTTGAGGGGTAAAAATCCCCCAGGTATCTTCCCATGGGAAGATGAAAAGCTGACTGTCTTCTAGTTAGTGGTAAAGTTTCTGCACATGAAACAAGACATTCAAAGTATACCAAGTGCCTTAAAATGAGAAATGAGCAAAGAAGTGAGAATTCCTGATGCTGAGTTCAGAATGCACCAACTCTCAATTATACTCAAATCTACTACCCACCCAAAGGTTTCCAAATGCCCTGCAGAAATCTTCATCAGTATAAAATCATATCTGGAAGTTACTGACTTCCCAATAAAAGAATTCGGAGTGCTTCCCAAGTATGGTGTCTCAGAGGCACTCTGGTAAAGAAAGGTTACTTACAGCACTGTGGGGGTTGTTGTTTAGCAGACAAACAATGGGTTTAAAATGTTTTTAAAACCAAGTTCAAGGAAAACTGTATACCTGTAAAACCTAAAATGAAAAGCAAACACCTCACTTCACAGTTACCAGATGAAAGGATCCAACATCGTTATTCAATAACATGTAGCAAATATTCTTTAAGTGAATTACAGAAGGCAGGTTTTAGAGCATTCATGCACAATGCATCTTCTAGCATCACACCATCATTCCTTGTATTTTTAGTACTGGTCATTCCCCTTGGAGTAGAGAGCAAAGCAGCTAAAATATCTGTGGCCCTGAAACTAAATTAGAAACTAAACATGAAATTCTAGTCAAGTTTATTTCAGCAGATATCTTAGGTTAAAAAAGTTAAATATTCCCATCCTAGAAAAAAATAAACACAACAAAGTCCCTTTTAGCTAGAAACCAAACAACCTGAAGAAAACAAATCATAGAACCATAAAATCATAAAGCTGGAAAAATTTATTTCAACCTCATTTTAGAGATGAAAAAAAAAAATGGAGGCCCAGAAAGATTAAGTGACCAAGTGACCAAGGTCTTGCCTCCAAAATCACTGATAGCCATCATGATGACCCGGAGGTGCTAAAAGATAACCCCGAGCCTCCACAGGAAAGAGCTGACACAGTGACTCTGCAGAATTTGGAATGCTGCTCTCAGTTCCAAAGAATGTGGTTAAAGTCTCTTCTGGAAGCCTTTTCTTACAACTCCCCCATCCCAGGTTGCACAAAAAGTCACTGACCTATGTATAAACTATATATTATTTTGAGATGTCAATAACTGGCAAAGAGTGTGTCAAGAATTTTAATTTTGAGCCAAGACCTCCCCTTCTAGATATGTAAAGTAGCAGGAATAGGTTCTATGTCCGTAAAATGTAAAAACAACTTTAATGTAAATTTAATGTAAATGTAAAAACAAATGCAAAAACAACAAAATAAAACTGTTAGGCTGGCCCAATCATTGGCTGGCCTCAGAATTGTTATTCTTTACTTCTAAATCATGAAAAAAGTTTGCTTCACTTTAATCCCAGATTTCTGGTGCTCCAAGTGGTCTGTCCTGTGCAACAATCACTACTTTACCCTTTACTCTCCTTCCCAATTACCTCTGCTTCAAACATCAATCCCTTTCAGTAGAATGTAAAATGGCCTTCTTTTTGGTCAGAAACTTGGACCGCTGCTTTCAATGATGCTGAAATTAACAAGGTATGCTGTATCTACTACTAGCTTTATATACACATGCAAAAATTAATGGAATGTGTTGGAATAGTATAAATTTAGTTAAAAAATAAAAGCTAAGAAGTGATCATGGTAAGTAACACCTTGGTAAGAGGTCTTACAAACTTTATGCTTCTAAAGTACCTGAAACCTGAGGATCAAACACATAGAGCAAAGGACTTCCCAAAATAGGAATTTTACTTCTTCTAAACCTTATAGATCACATCTAGAACTTTACTAAGTTTAGCTCCATCACCCCAAGATTTTTGCATCTAACTATTCAAACTTATATAGCCCTTTAGGATTTGCTTACCATTTACTTCATGACAAACCTGGTGAGGCAGGAGTCAAAACCAAGACTGCTAACTCTAAGCCTATATATTCTTTTCACCATATCACAAGGGCTCTCATGATGGTACTAATGATACCAATTAACACCAATGATATAAAATAAACTAACCATTACCCATAGGTACATATACAAACTGCAGCAATCCTCTTATTTGCAGGACAGGATCTATGCCATAGACTAACCAGTTAGTCTATCACTTTGCATAGCCTCACAACAAAACTAAGAGATAAGCAAAGTTTTTGATTGGGATTTTATGGTATGTAGTTACATTTTCTATGGGAGACATATGACTCACGCTATATTTTAATCAGTTTATTTAATAATGATGGTTTTGTGTTTAAAAGGCTCTAACATAATACTAAAACACAGGTAACCTCTTTATTCAGTTTATGTACTTCACCTAAAATAAACAACCAATAATTTCTGGTGCTTTATCACAGTAAGCCAGGCACATTTAAGGTGTTATTGTTGTTAATTCATTATTATCATACCAGTACTTCAACAACCTATTTCTGACTTCTAAAGTGAACAACCCAAAACAGTGAAAGCTGATTTGATAGTTACCTTACTAAGCACATTCTCACATGAACAGGTAAACACATATGACTCACAATCATACTCTCTCAGCAATCCTGGATCATAATAGTCCTTTCCCTCACCAAATACTAGGGTTACAAAATATTTTCTCAAGCCAACACTTTGTAGTTCACAAATTTTATGATTTAATGATCCCTAAGACTTTCTCCGGGGTCCTATCTGGCTTCTGCTACTGCTTTCAACACACTCAATAGGTTCATCTTTGACCATCTTTCAAAAGTCAGTGCCCTAAAAGCTGACAACGAAAGATAAAACCCAAGAAGCCTGCATAAAAGAAAATGTACCTTCCTCTCATTCCAACAACAAAAGAAGAACCACAAAGAATAAAGAAATGCCTTATTTAATGGACCAATCAATTACTTGAGTGTAAAGAAATTATTTGAGAACTATATAAAAATGTTATGCTATGTTCAGGGCTTTTTCTTCAGAAACTGCCAAAAGTATGTGCATAACAGCATTTCCCAGTCTTAGGCTACCTTTCAGCCAAGGATTTCTGAGCTCTCTCCAGGCATTCAAACTGCCAACAGGTATACTAACAGGATGATTTCATAGGTGGGTTATGTCAGAGTGAAGGGTTTAGTCAGGTGACTTTTCTCCACTCATGGCAAGTTAGTACCCATGGCTTTACCTTAATTTACAGACCTTATTTCCATGAGTAAGAACTAGAGAAGTGTAGGGCCACACCTTCGCAGGCTGGTGAAGGTATCCTCTAAAATAGGGGCACACAGAAAGTAGACTCAGTGGCTGTTAAGGCAAGCAACTGATTGAAGGCCTAAAAGGTAGGTTTGTTTTCTGCTTGTTTTCAAACTGGAATTTCTAGCTGTCTTACTAAATTACGTGCAATGTTACTATTTCAATTAGCTTCCAACTAACAAAGATTTGGATGCTCTTCTTTTAAAGATCACTTCTGTGGCATGTAACCTGAGAGGAGAGATCCAAAACCTCTGGTCTCAGTAACTGCAAGGAGCTAAAGTGACAACAGACATTGCTGCAAGGGACCAGCGAACACAAACTGCTGAATTCTAGTCCCAGTTCTGAACAATACTTCTATTAGGCCCTTGGCTGAAGCTCAGCTTTTCTATCTAAAAGTCTAATCAGATTCATACCCTTTGACAAAATGATCTCACTACCAAGCATATGCCCCAAAGAAGTCACTGAGAGAAACTATGGCAAGAGATGTGACAAAATATTCACAACCGTAATCTTAGTTGATAGCAAAAAATTTTTAAATGGAAACAATGGTTATCCACTGACTGGAAAATAGCTGGAAAAAATGTAGTATAGGAATGTAATGCAAAATTAGTACATCCTAAGAAATGACAAAAAGAAATTCAGAGAAACAATGAGGGGCTTGCATGAAATTACTACCTGTAACTTCAACTTAAGTTATAAACAGTGTCCTCCACCTCCAAGATCACAAACAAGAAAAGTAAAGAGTCACAAGCTCCAGAGTTGTTGACAAAGTGAAAGGAAAGCAGAACCATGAGAACAACATATCTAATGCTGCAATAATGTAAATAACACTAAATAATGAACTATAATGAACAATCTCAATCCGGGAAAATTGATAACTGATATACTTTCCTCCTTCAAAGTCAGTTAGCTTTACTTAAATTATTTGTTGTTCTGTTGTTACAAGGAAAGGTTCAAAGGGGAAAGCATTAAAAAAAAAAGGGGACTATCATGTTAAAAAAAAAAGGAACCAAAAAAATTTTAGTAAAAAAGAAATCTCTGTAGAGATCCAAAATTAGAATAGAATTAAAATTAGAAGTCAAAGTTAGACACTAACAGAAAACCTCTGACAACAGCATGAGATAGAAATCCAGAATCCACTAATTTTTTTGTTCCTATGCCCTTCCCCCAATTTGACCCCCAAGTGAAGCATAAAGCTTCACTCCCTTCTCTTCTTAACAATAACTTACATTTATAGAGCATTTATATAGATTTGCAAAATACGTTTTCCTGACAAAGTGACAAGTACAAAAATTACTGCCATTTTAGTCAGGGAGACAGAAGTTCTGAATGGCTAAGTGATCCAACAGTGTTTGAGGGAGGACACAACCAGGTCCCTGGTGGCAAGTCCAACACTCTGCTGCCTACTCTCCTGAAGAGAGGCACACCTTACAAAAAGACTTCTAAAGGTTAAGACACAAAGCTTATATCCCCTTCATTCATCCCTAGGCCCAACTTCCTCAGCATTTGCACTATTCCATTTGATGATGTCACTCTTCCACATGCTGAGACAATGCTGGGACAAAAGTCCCAAAGACAATTCTGTACCACACACACACACACACACACACCCTTATGTAAGCGCTACCAAAACCCTTTCGTCACAATACCTCATGGCTACAACTTGCCTTCTGGGCTGATTCTGTATTTCCAAGATTTCTGTGCTACCATACATATCTGGAACCACCCCTTCCATAACGCTCCCAAAACAGAGTTTCATACATCTAGTCACTGAAAATACTGCAACTATGTACCACTGACCCAACTAATAATGAAGCAAGCTTCCCAATGAGACAGCAATAACAGTTTCAACAGTCTCCAGGAATGCCAGACCCTGATCCCCAACTCAAACCACTAAATTGCTTAAGTTCAGTGTCAGACCAGCTTTCTCAGAATATTTTGGGTAACTGCATAAAGCAAAGTCAACTAGCTTAGGCTTTAATCCTCCACATAGCCTCTGAAAATAAATAGTTTTCCAGAAAGTGTATTTCCTTGTGGTTTGTTAAGGCAAGGATTTTCTGTAATTTTTATTACAAAAGTAGCCTATGACTCTCATCACTCTTCAAACTGCTCGATCGGCGGCCTACCTAGAACAGTGCCATCCTGGACAACACTTTTCAAACGAGAAAGCTCTTCAAATGGGTCCAATACGGTGGTTAGGTTATGCCAAAATCTCACCTAAGTTCCACAATTGTGCTTCTCATATAGAAGATGATTTTGAGGCAAGGTTAAAACATTTGCTGGGGTTTGTAAAGGACTCAGATCCCTGACTAGCAGGTAAAAATGGTCCCTCTATATTTTGTCACTTTGATGGTTAGGACAATGAGGCAAAAATTTGGGTTTCTTGTCATTCATGCTGAATTTCTTTCAGCATTAAAAGTACTTGAAATCCTAGGCCTTTAGGCTCCACAATCAAAATCTCTTATTTAAAATGTATCTTAAATTCTAGAATTAGAACTAAATAACTTCATCTTATCTTCATCCTATTTAAGAAGGAAAATGTTTCTACTTAGAAAAAGAACATACTGTAACAATGTGATCTCCCAAAGTAGAGAATCAAAGCAAAATACGCTGCCAGAACCGCTGAAGGTGATTTCATTTTTAGTTCTAAAATTCCCTTCATAATTTACCCATGAGGGTGTTTGTTATCCTCTACTTTCAAAATGAATTCTTGTTCTCCTCAACTGTGGTGGATCTGAACTACATACGTAGATTAGTTGTCATTATCTATATCTGGTCACTGGACCAAGGTGGCTCCAGAGGAAAGAGTGAGGCTGGTGACCTTGCACAGTTCTGCCTCACTTAAATCCAGTTCACTTGCATATCATGGCATCACCTCCATGATATCATGGTCCTCTTTGAGAAAGAGGGACAAACAATAAGAGGCTTTAATCTACCTGTGCAGCAAACCTCTTGATATGCTCATGTGATTATGAGAACAGACCTGAAACAACTTTCTCTTTAGATAGGGCCATTAAAGTGCTATCAGTGAATCTTACACACTAATGATGAGAAAGGTGACCAAGCACAGAGGGGTAATTTCAGTGCAAAGTCCTAGAATTCACAACTATCACTGCCTGTAAACATATTCAGGAACACCAAGATAGATAAATCCAGGAAGAAAATCTCTCTAGTTCTTGTCAAAATATATGAAATTGGCTTAAACACTAGTGCTTTGAAACTTAGATCTAAGATATTATTACCTGGCATTACTGACTTGATGGGAAAGCACTGACTAGATGGAGAATATTTGTAAAAGTTGGTTCATTCTTCATAACTATGACTCTTAAGCTAAGCAGGTAAAAAGACAAAGAAACAGAACAGTTCTGGGGCAGTCCCTTCTACTAACACTGGAAAAACCTACCCAAGTTGCTCATTAAAAGCCAATGGAAATTTGATTAAGTCCCTGGTGCCCAGAGAGGACAGACCTCGTGGGGGGATGGTGCTGCAGTCATCCAACTAGTACTTTAAAGTCAGTTCCCCAATGAAGCTAAAGAAAACCTTTATGCATGTGGAGCTGAGCTGAGCTTACCTCATTGATCCAGGGGTTCAATAATGGTGTCCAAGGTCATAAAAAAAAATGTTAAAGGAGTTCGATACCTTTTAAGAGCTATTGTCTATGGCTGTGGTGGACAACCAGCTAGCTGTTATAGAAATGTAAATTTTTAAGATCTTCCTTGCCCCTAGGTTAAGTGCACCTGGAGCCTGTGGTGGGAGGCTTGTTTTTCAGGAACACCCACACCTTGGTGCTTTGTGATTGGGCAGTGGGTCACATTCTCTGACCCAGAAGAAGGCTATACAATCCCTAATATGAGACTTTGTTTTGGGGCTCACTTTGAGAAGTGTTGTGTGATTTAACCAGATGAGACTCTGGGCAGCCGTTGAGAGCTCCCGGACTTTGAAAACCCAGATGTTGATGCTTCCCTCTCTGGTAACTGACTAGGTATGGATGTAATGATCCAGACAGTTGGAGGCCTGTCTGCTTGATATGTTTTTCTGTTTTCTTGTAACTTAAGTCTGTATACTCTGAAGTTCGGGGTGGTGACTTTTTCCCCTGAACAAGGTAAATGATATATTTGATTGATTAAAGCAAGACTGTTAAGCCATTTTGAGTTGCTTTCCTTTAGAAAGCAGATCTAAGAACCTGTGTTAGCAGCCATCCTGGGGATGCTGGAGTGCTTGTTGTTATACCAGCCTCAAAGCTAGAAAGAAGCAGGTTCAAATCCTACATCTATCATGCCTCAGTCATGTGAGTCAGGACAAATCACATCACCTTTGTGCCACCAGCACTCTTTAAGTCCTCACAGAGCAGCTGCAGAGAAGGTGCTGACCTGTATTGGGACCAATGAAATCTGAGGTCCAGTTCTCATCCCTATGCTTTCCTTTATGTGTAAAGATTATGCTAATGACCTATCATGTACTTCGAGGTGATCTTCCACCAGGAGTTAAAAAGATCATAGATAGAGATCCAGATACTCTCTGGTTTGTTTTACCTTGTGACTAAAGGTATATCTTTTCACGGTTGCAGGCAATGGGGTAAAGAAATCCATCTTGCCTACAAGTAAGGAGGGGATGGGGGTGGCTAGGTGGTGCAGTGAGTAGAGCACCAGCCCTGGAGTCAGGAGGACCTGAGTTCAAATCCAGCCTCAGACACTTAACACAAAAAATAGCTGTGTGACCTTGGGCGAGTTACTTAACCCCAACTGCCCTCCAAAAATAAAGGGGGAAGGAGGTAATGGGAGGGATGGGAGTGATATATGAGAGGGCAGACTGGGGAAGGAATAATCAGCATGCTTGCCATCTTGGGGTGTGGAACAGGGGAGAGATGGGGAGAAAATTTGCAACTTAAAATCTTGTGGAAATGAATGCTGAAAACTAAAAAGAAATAAATTCTTAAAAAAAAAAAGAGAAATATAGTATCTGACCCACAAATGTAGCAATGCTTGTTAAGAAAGATAGCAACCAAACCACAAACCCAAACTCGGACCCCTGTTTTCTATACAATCACTTATGGCTCAGCTTGCAAAAGACTAAATATAAGAAAAGCAAGGATAGTTACAGATGATCAAATCCAAATATGCCTTATGCATTCCCACCTTTCAGTTGTCACCTTTACATACAGCATTTCCCCTCACCTGGAATACCCTTCTCCCCACCTCCTTTCTGAATTGTCTTTACCCTTCAAAACTCAACTCAAGCCCTATCACTTCTATGAATAAAGCCCTCCTTCACAACCCCAATTTAAAATTAAGCTTTTCCTTTCCTAATTCCATTAGCATTTATCATCAGCAATATTTACTCATAATTAACAATGTATGACATTCACAAATACAGCCAGGACTACTCTCCTCAACTACCTGCAAAGTTCCTTGAGGGCAGGGGCTCTAACATTTCTCAGTATTCCCCACAGTACCTATGCCTTGTACAGTCATAGTAGGCACTCAATAAGTATTTTATTGTAAAGTGAGATCTAACCCAACCAAATAGGGTCGGGTGGATTTCTGAAGCAAATACTACTTTGCATTATACTGTTATTTCTATTGAGGCTTTAGAAAACACCTTAAAATGTTCAAAATGGGGAGTATTAGGGAGCAAGTAGGGAAAAGGCAAAAGAATAAAAATTTCCCTTAGTTTTCTGTTTTGGTCTCGAACAGTAAAATGGAGAACAAGAACTTAGAGATCAGAACAGAGCTAAGACTGCAATGTTCCACAGGGCCACATTTTCACAGCATGGCATGGATCACACAGACCCAGGCAGAGCCTAGATTCTCTCTCCACCCTGACCCTGAGGTCAATAAAGGTTTCCAGGTCTGCTGGACAGGGAGAGCAAGACAGTTGCTCTTCCCAGAAGAAGTGAAACACTGGGAAAACTACCAGGTCAGCAACCAAGAGCAAGCAGCAAAGATGAAACTGAAGACAGATTTAGAGAGTGGGGGAAAATAGAAGAAAACAAATTCAAGCAGGACTTCTAAATTAAATTCAGAGGCAGAAGCTAGACACTTCACTGTACAGTACTTCCTCTAGGAATTCTATTTCCCAGGCCTTACAAGCCATGTATGGATTTACCTTATAGTCCCAATTTAAACCTGATTCCAAAAGGCCTCATTCACAATTGCAAACAGTGCTTGTAGATGTAACTGGATTTGTGGTTGCCCTTAACACTGTACCTGGAGGTGGAATATGGGCACTGTTGAAGCAAAGGAGCAGCCAAAAGCCCGTTCCAGAGAAAATGTCTCGGCGAGGCAGGTGTGTGTGTAGACACACATACACACATCTCCATTCACCTTGGGGGGTGCTTCTAGGTGGCCATCACCAAATACCAATTCCCCAGTGGTCTGGGGCTCATGGGACACATGCCACAGGAATGCTTCCCTCACCAGCACAGCACTACCCTTCGGAGGACAAAGAGGGAGTTCAGCAGAAACAGGTGAACACCAGCTGTACGTCAGAGAATGCAGTAGCCTACATTCTGCTCCTGCAGCACTTTTTTTCTTAAATAAGGGGGGTGGGGGTGGGTGGAATGGTGATACTAGAAAGATCACTGATACCAGGACCAAAATGCACGGAAGGCTGAAACTGCCCGGCCCTTCCCGGGGCTGGGGGACAGGCGAGAGAGACCAGGCTCAGAATCTTGGGCTGGAGACCCTGCACTTTCACCAGGACACCCACGGCTCAGTTCATCCCTCCCCCCGCACCCAGCAGCCTCTCCACCGCCCCCCTGACAAGGCTGCTCCCCCAGAGAGCCCGGGGACCCGTTATCCTCGCCCGGCAGGAAGGGAGAAGGACGACTTCTTCCATCAGAGTGGGAAGATGGAATGGAGCGGAGAAGAAACCCCCAAAGGATAAAGAAGGAGGAGGGGAGAAGGTGAGGAGGGGCGAGGAAAGCCGGAGGAGTGGGGGGCCCTGGAGGAGAAGGAGGAGACAGAGGGCTCCCTGGGGCCAGGGAGTATTCATGGGAGGAGGGGGTCCAAGGACTGAAGAGGAGGGAGAAAGCTGATCCGAGGAGAGGGAAGGTCCAGGATCACCTCCCCGGATCCAGAGAGGGAGGGTTCGGGGAAACGAAAGCGGGTAGGGTTCGGCACCCCCCCTCCCCTCCCCCCACCAAGTGAGGAGCGAAGGCTCTTCCCGCGGGAGCCCCGGGGTGGGCGGTGGGGGGCGGGTCTCTTACCGGCAGCTTGGGGCTGACCTCGCCCTTGCAGCAGTGGCAGAAGAAGCGGTGCGGGGGGACGGCGGCGCCCGCACCCGCACCCGCCGCTGAGGCCTCCGCCATCTTCTCCCGTGCCCGTCCGGCCGGTCGCCCTCCCGCCCGCTGCCACAGCCCGGTCCTCCTCCTCCTCCTCCTCCTCCTCCTCCTCCCCAGCGGAGCCGGCAGCACCAGCGGCCCACGTCACGTGACTCCGCCGGAGCACCAGCGAGACGGAGGCGGCCAAACCGCTCCCCAAGTCCGCGGCCAACGAGGCGAGGGAAAGAGAGGCTTTTCCGGCGCGGCCAGGAGAGCGGCGCCTTCCTCTAATCCCCGAGCCAGACGGCTCCCAAACGTCAGTCCTCCTGTGGGCCAGCGAGAGTAAGGGACCCGTCTGCCCGGAAATCGCCAAGTACAGGGAGGGCGTGTAGAACGGCATACTCTTTATCCCTTCCTGCGCAGCCCCCACCCTCGGGAACGGAAATAACCCCTGCGGCCCCAGAAGAAGACCCGGAAGCAGTTCTGCTTACTGCGGAAGAGCTCTGTTCGGTGGTCTCCGGGAGCGATACGGTTGAGGACGGAATCGTGATTGTAAGCAACTAGGTTCCGGGTTCCGAGGCTGAATCGGAGAGTGGGCCCGAGTCTGTCGCGAGAATGGGGGGGTAGGGATGAATCCTCGTCGTTCCCCGAATTTGGGGGGCTCTGGAAAGAAGGGGGCACCGGGAAGGAGATGGAAGGAAGCAATTCAGTCTGTTAAGTGCATACTACGTGCCAGGCACTGTGGTAGGCGCCGTGATAAAGAAAGAGGCAAAAGACAGTCCCTGCCCTCAAGGAGCTTACAGTCAAAAGGACTTGGGAGCAGAGTCAGGGATGGGCCCTGGATGTGCCAGGGTGTGCACCCTTTCCCTCCACCTCTCCCAAGGCCGGAGCCTCAGTGTCCACTTCATCTGGACGTTCCAGCATCAAATCAGATCAGACGCCAAGCCCCTCTTCCCACCTTCTTTCACCACTTTCCTGGGCCTCCATAAAGAAGGCTTTCTTTTTTCGTGACATGTGAAGCTCACACTGGCCTATTCGGGGCTGTTAGCTTTTTTTATAGAAAGGAGCTTTCGAGTTTATCGGGTTTTTTTCATCTTTTTACAGGATTCGTTTAAGAAACTTCCTTTTCACCCTTTTTTGTTTCTCCGTTGTGATTCCTTTTTGTTCCTTGTTTTCTTCTATTTCACGTGCCCAGAACTTGGCCTAGGTACTTTGCTAATATGCTCTTTGATGCATTTATCTAATCGGTTTACTTATCCGGGGCTTTAATGCTACCCAGAAGTATGGATTTGAGCTCTACTATTGTATATAGTCTACTATTGTAGAGCCAAAGGTCATCCGTCCATACCTTGAAGGAAAGCCTTTTTCCATCATTTAACTTTTTCTTTGCTTTCTCCTACTGTACTTAGTTTGGATTTCTTTTACTGCCAATAACCTTATCATTGGGAAATCTCAACTTCCATTTAAGTAGGAGAGACAACAGTGGTTCTTTTTTAAAAATTTTTTTAACATTTTAAATTTTAATCATTTTATTAGGTCCAGTTTCCTTAGTACTGGGACTTCATAAAAATGACTCAAGCAGAAATTAAACTATGTTCACTGCTGCTCCAAGAACATTTTGGAGAGATAGTGGATAAAATTGGAACTCATCTTATCAGAACAGGCAGCCAACCATTGAGAGCAATTGTCCATGACACAGGGACATCACTAGATCAGGTAAGTCTGCTCAACATCTGCTTTGCCCCACATGGGATCTAAATGAAGTCTTGTTGGAAGGGGACTTTATTTCCAAGAGTATCCCTGATCAGTTCCATAGTCAATGATAATCAATATTTATTAAGCACCCTCTTTGTGCCTGACACTATGCTGAGTGCTGGGGATGCAAATAGGAAAAAGTAAAGAATGGCAAGTCCTGCCCTCAGGGAGCTTAAAATCTAATTAGAAATGACTGTATACAAAAGAAAGCTGAAATGGGTGGTGAAGGGGAGGGAGATGAGTTTCAGCCCCTGAGAAATGATGTCTCTACTGCTTCTGCTTCTTAAATGGAGATTGAGGAGTTTCATGGCTCCACTTTCCAGTAGAGGGACTGAGAGTGATGAAGTAAGAGTACCAACCAACGCTGATTGGACCTTGTAAGATTTCCCAATAATAAGTTTACCAGGGGCATGATAGAAAAGTGGGAGAAATCCAAAATGAGAGCAGTCACGTGTGAAAGGAGAATGTCAGAGAATTATAGATCTGTGACTGGAAGGAAACTTATAAGTTATTTATTCCAACCTCTTTATTTTGCAAATGAGGAAACTGAGGGCCAGATAGATTAAATGAGTTTCCCAAGTTCTTAGGGGTCCTAAGTGATATAACCCAGCACATAGATCAAGGACTCCTTTGTCTAAATTTAACCCTTTAATGTACCAGACTGCGTCTTCCCATTTTTGAGAATAGGTATAAGGTAACCCAGAAGTTCTCAAATGTTTTAGTCCCAGAACTTATTATACTCTTTTTTTTCTTTTCAAATGCTTTCTTAGCTTCTAGTTTACATCATTCATTTCCGCAATATCTTGAGCTACAAATTTTCTCCCTGTCCTTCTCCCCCACGCACCACCCCAAAACAGCGATCCCACTGGATATCCCCTCCCTGAATCTGCTCTCTCCCATATCCTCTCCCATACCCCCTCCAACTTTCTAGCAGGGCGGGGTGGATCTCCATGCCCAAGTGCCTGCACATCTCATTTCCCAGTTACATGTAAAATAATATCAATAATAAGGGTGAGTATATACATATATATATATATTTTTTTTAACATCTAATTCCAAAGCTTTGAATTCCAGATTCACTCCCTTCCTCCCTTGTCACCCATCCTTACAGGGAAAATAAGCAATTCAGTATAGGTTGTACATGTGTAGCTATGCAAAAAATTTCCACAGTGGATATATTGTAAAAGACTGACTACATTTCCCTTCCTCCTATCCCACCTCCCATCCCACCTCCCACCTGATCTACTCTGCACCTTGATCCTGTCCTGCTTAAAAAGTAGGTGCTTCCAATTTCCATCCCCCCCACCCGGCCTCCCCTCCCCCATCCCCCCCCCATCCCGTTCCTCCCTACTCTCCCGCAGGGTGAGATACCCTATCCACTGTGTATGTCACTCCCTCCCCAAGCCAAATTCAATGAGAATAAGGTTGACTCATTCCCCCTTGCCTTCCTGTTCTTCCCCTCCATTGTAACCATTTTCCCTTGCCTCTTCTACATGAGATAGTCTATCCTATTCTGTCTCTCCCCATCTCCTCTCACCATATTCCTCTCTCACCTCTCAATTTCACCCCCTAAGCATCATCCCTTCCTATTCAATTGGTCCTGTGCCCTCTATCTATGTATACCTGTACACATATATACACACACTCACATATGTATTCATATGCCCATATACCTTCCTATATAGACATATATGTGTGTGTGTGCGCGTGCATCTCCATTCCCTTCAACTATTTTCATACTGAGAAAAGTTTCATAAGTTACAATTATCATTTTTCCATGTAGGGATGTAAATAGTTCAACTTTGATAAGTTCCTTGTGACTCCTTTTCCCTGTTTACCTCCTCATGCTTCTCTTGCTTCTTGTATCTCAATGTCAAATTTTCTATTAAACTATGATTTTTTTCATCAAGAATGCTTGAAAGTCCTCTATTCCACTGAATGACCATATTTTCCCCTGATACATGATACTCAGTTTTGCTGGGTAGGTGATTCTTGGTTTTAATCCCAGTTCCTTTGACCTCCAGAATATCATATTCCAAGCCCTTTGATCCCTCAGTGTAGAAGCTGCCAGATCCTGGGTTATCCTGATTGTGTTTCCACAATATTCAAATTGTTTCTTCCTGGCTGTTTGTAATATTTTCTCCTTGACCTGGGAATTCCGGAACCTGGCTATAATATTCCTAGGAGTTCTCTTTTTGGGATCTTTTTCAAGAGGTGATGGGTGGATTCTTTCAATCTGGTTCTAAAACATCAGGGCAGTGTTCCTTGAGAATTTCTTGAAGGATGATTTCTAGGTTCTTTTTTTGATCATGGCTTTCAGGTAGTCCAATAATTTTAAAATTATCTCTCCTGGATCTATTTTCCAGGTCAGTGGTTTTTCCAAAGAGATATCTCATTGCCTTCTATTTTTTCATTTGTTTGGATCTATTTAATACTATTGTGATTTCTCATAAAGTCATTAGCTTCCATTTGTTCCATTCTAATTCTGAAGGACTGATTCTCTTCAGTGAGCTTTTGAGATTCTTTTTCCATCTGGCAAATTTGGCTTTTTAAGGCATTCTTCTCCTCATTGCCTTTTTGAGCCTCGTTTGCCATTTGAGTTAGTCTATTTTTTAAGGTGTTATTTTCTACAGTCAGGTTGTTGACTCTGATTTCATAATTTTTTTGCATCGTTCTCATTTCTCTTCCCAGTTTTTCCTCCACTTCTCTTATTTGGTTTTCAAAATCCTTCTTAAGGTCCTCTATGGCCTATAACCAGTTCATATTTTTCTTGGAAGCTTTTGGTGCAGGAGTTCTGACTTCATTGTCTTCCTCCTGTTCCATGCTTTGATCCTTTTTGTCCCCAAAATAGGAGTCTAATGTTGGATTTCTCTGCTTCCTTTGCTTGCTCATATTGCCACTAAATTACTTGACTTTTGGGCTTTTTGCCACTGTGGGACTCTGCTACCAGACAGGGGAGCTTCGTCCCAAACACTAGGGTTTTCTCAGCTGCCAAAGGTATTAGTTGGGTGCCCTCTCTGAAGCCTTCACACACTCTGGCAAGCTGGTCGTGGTACACCCCAGGACCTCCACCCTAGACAGCAATCCAGATCCCAGCAGGTTAAAGCAAGTGAGATTACCCCTCAGACTGGTCGCTTGGTTCCCCTACACTCTGTAAGCCAGGAGCTGAAGCTGCCACGTGGTGGGCCCTCTCGCCCCAGGGGCCAACTACACTCCCAAACTACCAGGTCCCAAAGTCCACACTGCACTGACCTCTCACTTTGTCCTTAGCATCTGTGGGTTGATAATTCTAGAAACCACCATAGCTGCTGGTGATCTGAAGTCCCTCCAGCCAGTGGCTGATCAGACCCTCCCTGAGGCTAAACGTCCGGCTCCCAGAGTAATGCGCTAGTCGATTCCTGCCCGGCTGTCCTCAGCAGGAGGTTATCATCTCTGTGTCATTTTGTGGGTTCTGTAGCTCCAAAGTTTTTTCAGAGTCACCTTTTACATGAATTGGAAGAGGTGAGAGCCAGAGCCCCTCGGAAGTCCTCTTTCTATTCTGCCATTTTGACTCTGCCCCATCACTTATTACACTCTTAAAACTTGAGGGGAATCCCTCATTATGTGGATTATATCTCTCAATATTTACCATATTAGAAGTTAAAACATCTCAGTATTATTTTGAAAATAGTCTTGACATCAAAGACTCTCAGAAGGTCTCAGGACCTCTAAAGGTACCTGCAACTACTGACATAATCTATAAGAATAAAGGATAATGTGAGAGACAGGCTTCAAGGGGAGGGGGTCAAAGGAGAGTCATCATGATGGCAATGTTTTCTGTTTCTTCTTTTGGTGTTTGGTCACTGTCAGGAAATGCCCAGGGGAAAGGAAAGCAGGGAGTTCCTAGCAAATCACTGATGAGATTCTTAAAAGTCTAAGTCTGCAACATGCTCTTTTCAGTCTCACAGTGTTCTTGTGAAGAAGTTGCTAAAGTTATTATTGTGTGCCTATTTGACAGAGAAAAGCAAGGCTCAGGTTAAGATACTTGCTAGGTCACATAGCTAGTAAATTGGAATTATGCTTTCCCTTCTCACCTCTGTGTCTTTGAATCTCTGGCTTCCTTCGTGACTCAGCTTAAATGTCACCCTCTGCAGGAAGCCCACCCCCAGGCTCCCTGGTCTTCTTCAACATTTTCCACTAGTGAGCCCTTCAGCACTTCTTAAAGTGTCTCAAGCATTGGTTATTGTCCATCCACTCTGTGAGTCTTGTATGTAGCTATTTAGATACATGTTATCACCGCCTGCCCCAAATCTAAATGCGTTTCTTTGTTTCCTCAGTGATTAGCCCAGTGCTTGCTTGCACAGGGTAGCACCAAATAAGTGTTTTTTGACAACCTGACTAGTATACTCTCCACCCCTCTATGTGGGGCCTCTTAAGAATACAAGAAATGGGGGTGGCTAGGTGGTGCAGTGAGTAAGAGCACCAGCCCCAGAGTCGGGAGGACCCAGAATCAGTTCCGGCCTCAGATACTTAACACTCATACAAAATAACTGGCCATGTAACCTTGGGCGAGTTACTTAACCCCAATTGCTTTAAAAAAAAAATACGAGAAATGTGATAAGCTATTTCCTATTCTTTTTCTTGGACCTGCCTAGGTGAAAAAAGCCTTATGTGTCCTTATCCAACATAACCTGGTAACATACCAGATACACAAACGGGGGATTGTGGAATATGAAGCCCACTGCAGCCGGATTCTGCGCATCCTACGGTATCCCCGCTACATCTATACAGCCAAGACTTTGTACAGTGACACAGGAGAACTGATTGTTGAGGAGCTCCTGCTCAACGGGAAGATGACCATGTCAGCTGTGGTGAAGAAGGTGGCTGACCGTCTCACCGAGACCATGGAGGGTAAGGTGACCACTGCTCTGGCTGTGGAGCCTCAGCCATCACAGCCCAGCCCATCTGTTCTCTCCTGTCTCTCATGCAGATGGAAAAACCATGGACTACTCCGAGGTATCCAGTACATTTTGCCGTTTAGCAGATACCCACTTTGTACAACGATGTCCCCTTGTTCCTGATCCCCCAGAAAGTGCTGATGCTCAGCCACCACCACCTGCCCCAATACTAAGCATTAACGAGAAGGACATGTATCTGGTTCCCAAACTGACCCTTATAGGTAAGGAGTCTCCCACCAGACCTATCCAGCTTTTTGACACATTGGGTGTACGTATTCCCTCACCCCATCAGAAGGTGTCTCCCATTGTGGTCAGTGCCTTCAGGACTGAAACTTAACTCCTCCCAGCACCCTTCCTCCTGTCCATCACCTGGAGAAAATCATCTTCTGTTTTTTGGGGCTACTCAGCTTTATAAGCAACTTCCATCCCAAGTAACCACATGTCTGTAGGAGACTGAGAGACTCCTACCCATATCTTTGTGTTCAGCCCCTTCTACTTACAGAGGGACAGTAACGGGATTGTCTTGGTCTGGCAGGAAAAGGAAAGAGGAGGCGATCATCTGATGACGATGCAGCCGGGGAGCCAAGGCCTAAACGGCCCAAACAAACAGCAGAGAGCAAAGAGGTAATTGTGCTTCCCGGCTGGGAGCATCCCTCTCCAGACAGGCCAGCTACAGAGCAGACAAGCCCCATGGGAGGCAGAGCTGAGCCCGAACATCACTCACCACTGAGCAGTGTCTGAAGGAGAGTCTTCTGCCGGGGTGGAGCAACAGAGAATGTTTATTCCCAAATCGCTTCACACACTTTCCAGGAACCTTCTGTGCTTTTAGAAAATAACTTCTCTCACTCACAGCTAACCCTGACTCCTTGATTCCTTGCCCCTTACTCTGTGTCTCCATCCCCAGCCCATTCCAGATGATGGCATTTACTGGCAGGCCAACCTCGACAGATTCCACCAGCACTTTCGTGACCAGTCCATTGTGAGCGCAGTAGCCAACCGAATGGATCAGGTATCTGAAGAGGGCAGGTCACTCTTCAGAAGAAACACTCCCTGTTTGCTGCATGTGACTCCTGGGGGAGGGCTGGAGAAGGGACATTTGGGGGGAGTTCTGAATGTCAGACTGTATTCTAACAGACCAGCAGTGAGATTGTTAGAACCATGCTTCGGATGAGTGAAATCACCACTTCCTCCTGTGCTCCCTTTACCCAGCCCCTGTCTTCAAATGAGGTGAGTGCCTTGGTCCTGATGCTCTTAGAACAGCTTCTTTTCTTTTCCATCTAGGTGACTGTGCAATGAACTTCACCCGCTTGTTGTGAGTGGGCACTTAGGATGGGATCTGAGGTAGAACCAGAAGGAAAGGAAAGTTTTATTGTTTTTTTCAGATCTGTTCATCAAACATGGATTAAGCACCTATTTTGTGCAAGGCACTGTGGGAGGTGCTAAGAATACTGTACAAAGATGTGATGAAGTGATGCCCTGAAGTGTTGTCCATTCTGCCTTGGGGGGGATTCAATACATAGTCTATAGATAGTACATAGATAAGTAAATACAAAGCATAATAAATAGATAAAAAGTTCCAAAAGCTACTCAGCCTTAACAGCTGCACTAAAACTTTTGGGACAGCCTGTACAAAGCACAAAATACCTTGAAGAAGGAGGGCAAACCCAGAAGGGAAGAGACCTGGAAAGGTACCTGAACCATGCTCAAAGGAAGCTAAGGATTCTAAGGGATGCAGGTGAGGAAGGAGTGCTTTCAAGATGGGGACACCAGGAGCAGCTTCATGGGCAGGTGGATAGAGCACAGGCCCTGGAGACAGGAGGACCTGAGTTCAAATCCAGCCTCAGATACTTACTAGCTGTGTGACCCTGGGCAAGTCACTTAATCCTAACTGCCTAAAAGAAAAAAAAGAGCCACAAACACAAAGATGAGGACATCACCTGTGCTAAGGCAGTGTTGTGCATAAGCCACAGCTAGCCAGCGAGTGTGTGAAGAGAGACAGGAAGAGGAAGGGTTCCTAAATCACACCAAAAATTGTAACTAATGAGATACTGTTATGATGAAGTGCTCAGTGGCCCAGCCTATAATCTGTATATCCCTTCAGGGCATTATTTTTCTTTATCCCAGCAATCCTTAAGGACACAAACCTTTATTGCCCTCCAGATCTTCAGATCTCTCCCCGTTGGGTATAACATCTCCAAGCAAGTTCTTGATCAGTATCTAACTCTCCTGGCAGATGACCCCGTAAGTATGACTTTTTCCTGGATCTCTTTTTCACATGCGCCAGCTGGTGTCATTCTCCTCCAACCTCATTCTTGGTGAGTCCAAGGCGTTCCTTCCACTTTAACCTTCTCTAAAAATAGGGTTGCCTGCCTAAAGCCTCTGGCCGCCCTTGCTCCCTGTGGTTCAGTCCTAGGGCTCTCTGAAAGGCTCACGCTCTTCTCTTCCCACAGCTGGAGTTTGTTGGGAAATCAGGAGACAGCGGTGGAGGGATGTATGTCATCAGTATCCTTCCCACGCGGTTACACGGACTAGCCAGACCTGATAATAAACGTCCTCCCTCCCCTTAGGATTCAGAAAAAGACACTCTTAGCCAGAACGCTGCATCTGGAGTTTTTGTCTTCACACCAAATTTTTCTTTAAAGATGAATGACAAGAAAATAACCTAATAGCAAGAATTATTGAGTCTGGGGGTCAGCATAGAAACTTTGACATGTTCTCTACTTATGGTTTTGCCCTTCATAATGAGGTACTGTAAGATTCTAAGTCATCTAAGAAACATGACAATACACAATATATTATGCACTTAAAGATTTTAAGCAAAAGTAAAACATGAAAGACTTTTCTAGTTAAGGCCTAGTAATTTTTAAAAATTGACTATTAGGAAAACTCAATCAGTGAGATTCCTTTGAATTAGGTTTTTACCACACACACAATATAAGTGAAATCACAGAACAGCCTGTTCAGTCCCCTTTTTCAAGCTCTAAAATTCTTTTTCCCCATGGTCTTGGGAATAAAATGACAAATAGCTGGTCCAGTTCTCTGCTCCCAAAACAATATGACAGACATGTCCACATACTGCCAGGACCAGATTCCCTGAGTCTCCCACTTCCAGGGCCACACAAGGCCTAAAAAGCTCACTCAGTGACCTTAATGCTCCCCACCCAGACCTCCACAAGGCATTGGCATCACTGGCCATGGCAACGCTGGAGTCCATTGTGCAGGAAAGGTGAGAGAGGAGCTTTGAATGAATGACTCCCTTCTGTGTTTGGGAATGGAACCACACTGTCACTGTCATTTTTCCCTGTCCCTCCTCCCCCCCATAGGTGATGTTTGTTCCTGGGTCCCCTGGTAAGCAAGAAAGAACCTGAGAGAATCATGTAAGCAGTCAGGGCCAATTCTTGCACACACCTGGCTGCATAATCATGGACTGGGTGGGGATCTTTCCCATGAACAGCAACACAAATCCCGGTTCTTTATGGTACTGACTTACTTGCCTCCAGGCTGGTCATTGGCTTAGCACCTGTTCCCCAAGCAGCAGATAGTGACCATCAGCAGACCTTTGGAGCTCTTGCTGAAATAGAAGAGCAGCTGCTGTGAATGAGGGGCAAACCCTGGTTGCAGGGTGGGAGGCAGGACCAGCCCCCACATCTCCTAGCTTTAGCTCCCTCCACCTTCTTCCAGGTTTGGGTCTCGCTGTGCCAGGATATTCCGCCTGGTTTTGCGGAAAAAGCACCTGGAGCAGAAACAGGTGGAAGACTTTGCCATGATTCCTGCTAAGGAAGCAAAGGACATGCTGTATAAGCTGCTGTCAGAAAACCTCATCTCCTTGCAGGTAATTGGGGCATGATGGCTGTGCTACCAGACAGGCAGGACCTAGACTCAGGACAGCTACAGGGGGACAATCAGGAACAGAGCCACCACAGGGCCCCCTGGACACTTACCCCTTATGTATCACAGGTTTCCTGTTTAAGCCTGAGAGGAAAAATTACAGAGACAAGTCACCTACAGTTTTTCAGGTGGAGGGCAGAGCTGTGAGATGTCTCATATCCCCCCATCTTAGTCCCTGGCTCCATATCCCCCTAGTCAGGACAGAGCTTTCCCTGAAGTCAGTCAGCAGCATAAACTAGACCCTCTCCTGTGGAGAATTTTGTGGCAGGTCTTGGGATGAGACAGAGGAAGAACCATGGTCAATGTTCTCGGGAAACTTATGCTCTGTCAGCCAATAAGCATTTATTAAGCATTGTACTATGTGCCAAGTACTATGCCTTGAAGTTCTGGGTATACAAAGAAAGGAAACAGCCATGCCTCCCTGCAGGGAACTCAGTCTAATGGCATGGCGGGAACAACACACACACAGATTATATATATACTGGGTTGTATACGGGGTCAGAGGGGCAGAGCTTCAGAGAGGGGACATTGGGAGAAAAGGGGCCTGAAAAAGGCTTCTTGGAAAAGGTTGGATTTTAGCTGAGATTTGAAGGAGGTGAGGATGAAGGAGGCCAAAAGGTAGAGGTGGAGGTGAAGAAGGAGGCCAAAGGGTGGAGGTGAGGAAGAAGGAGGCCAGGAGGTGGAGGTGAAGAAGGAGGCCAAAGGGTGGAGGTGAGAAAGGAGGCCAGGAGGGTGGAGGTGAGGAAGAAGGAGGCCAAAGGGTGGAGGTGAGGAAGAAGAGTATTCCAGCTCTTACCTGAATAAAAATACACAGTAAAAGTGCATAGAATCAGGACCAGCAAGAAGGCCAGCATCCCTGGATTGTAGGGTGAGTCAAGGGAAATACGGTGTGTGAAGCCTGGGAAGAAGAAAAGAGCAAGTGCAGTGTGATGTGGTGGGCAGAGAAGGTCTGAGTTTGAGTCCTGCCACCACCCAGCCCATGGGCCACCCCCTGAGGGGCAGACTGACCTATACTGGTGGGAGTTCCTGCCTGTGAGCACTTTCCCCATTGGTCACAGACAAGGGAGACAGAGAGATGAGGCAGGAATGAGTGTAGGATATTAGCCCAGGGAGCTCCTGCCTCAGAACCGAGGACAGGAGAACTGATGAGAGAAAACCCCGTGAGTACCAGGGTAGCTGTGTCTGCTCTGCCCTTCTCTGCAAACAGGAGATCCCTAAAACCCCGGACCATGCGCCCTCTCGGACCTTTTACCTGTACACAGTGAATTCCCTGTCCGCTGCCCGAATGCTGCTGCGCCGCTGCTACAAGGTACCTGCCCACAGTGTCTCTTCCTGTGGCGCTCCCAGAGTGCTCCTGGCCTGGGCTCCTACATGGTATCTCTCTTCTCTTCCCAGAGCATCGCCAACTTAATAGAAAGGCGTCAGTTTGAGATGAAAGAGAACAAGTAAGTGGAATTTGAGTTCGTATCCTCCGTTCCCTGTGGTCCAGCTGTTACAAAGAAATTTCCATCCTTAACAGTGATTGTTGCCACTCTGAGAAAGGTGGGGGTTTGAGATCACAATAGATAGAAGGAAAAGAAGATTAAGCAGCTTCATCAGATCATGGCAAAGAGTTCGAGTGTGAGTCACTGGGGTTCCTGGAATAGATCGATTTTATTCCAGCTGCTCTGGCTAAAGTACATAGATAGGCCAGAAATTGAAGAAATAATGTTCCCTCTTAACTTCATATGAAGTTTACAAGTACCGTGTTTCCCCGATAATAAGACACTGTCTTATTAATTTTTTTGGACAGAAAAACATCAGAGGGCTTATTTTCAGGGGAGGGCTTATTTTAATGAACATTGACAGCAATTTTAATAAACAGGTAAATGTGAACAAAAAAATGTACCTTTATTCAATAAGCAAATCACTGGGGAAGAACAGGATGATGCGCTCACTGCTGCAGCTCTGATTGGATGCAGCTCGGAGCGCGGCGTGCGTTTCACGGGGGGGGGGGGGACGGTGCATACAGAGGGTACCGTAATGTAGCGTGTAGCGCAGGGGATCACCTTCACTACAGTATTACGGCTTATTTTCGGGGGAGGGCTTATTTTAGAGGAATCTTACACAGTAAGGGGAGGGCTTATTTTCGGGATAGGTCTTATTATCGGGGAAACACGGTATGACTCTTCTGTATAAATCCCTTATGTCTGGGTGGAATTAAGGGTTGTCAGGGTTCAGGCCTCTCCGTTTCCAGGTGGGTTTATGGAATACTTCCCTGGAAACTAGCAGTCTTAGGTTAAACTGCACATTCAGGGTGGGAGTTTTCCATAAAGGGGTGCATGCAGTACCCACAGTGGACATCGGTCATGTCTGAGTGGTGCTCTCCATGTTTGGCAGGCGATTGCTGGAGAAGTCCCAGCGGGTGGAAGCCATTCTTGCATCCATGCAGGCCACAGGGGCCGAAGAGGCCCAACTGCAGGAGATTGAGGAGATGATCACGGCTCCTGAGCGGCAGCAGTTGGAGAGTCTGAAACGCAATGTCAACAAGTGGGTGGCCCTTGGGGTTCCCTTGATACTGCCCCACCCCCCCTTGTTAGGAGTCTGGAACTGTTCCTCATGGCCTCAGATGATCATAGTGGTTACGTTTTTCAGGCACTCTAGGATTGGAAATGCTTTGCCTATGTTTCCCTGTTTGATCCTCACCACACCCCTGCCTGGGAGGGTCAGTGCTTAGACTGCCCCCCATTTTTCAGATATGAAAACCAGGACCCAGGGAAGTTACATGGTTTGTCTGGTCACACACCTTAGAAATACTGGGGGCAAAATTCACACCCAGGTCTTCTGACTCCAAGCATAGCCCTCTGCCCAGCAGGCAGCACTACCGTCCTCTTAATGCAACCACTCTCATCCTGTCACTGCCAGTGGGAGCCAAGTCCTTTACAACACACTTTTATCCCTGCAGGTTAGATGCCAGCGAGATTCAAGTGGATGAAACTATCTTTGTGCTGGAGTCATACACAGAGAGTACCATGAAAAGAGCCTGACTCTAGGGGAAATCCTTCTTTGGAGGAGAGCATGGGGAAGAATAAAAGGTGTCTTTGCTCTGTCCTTCCTATGGGATGCAGATTACTCCGCAGCCTCCCCCAATCTGCCTCTCTCAGAGACTGATAACCTTCAGTGTGTGCACCCACGGATTGTGCAAAGGCCGGTCCAGTGGCACACTCACACCCCTATGCCCCAGCCTGCCAGGAATGGATGCCAGGAGGAGACTGGCACTGACTTCCGCAGATTGCCAGTGTTGCCTTGGTCCAATGACAGTTTGCTCTTCACACCTCTTTGTGCAGCTAGATGCTGTCATTCGTCTTCTTCCCTAGACCCACAGCAGAGTAAATCCTGCTTTGTGATTCTTTCACTCCTGCCCTTGACCAGCAGTGACTCTGGTGTATTAGGCAGCTAGATGGCCTAATGGTTAGGTGCTGGACTTGGAATCAGCAAAACCTGATTTCTGATCCTGCCTCAGATACTGTGTGCCCCTAGGTAAATTACTTAATCTCTAAATTTACCCATCTGTAAGTAAATTTACCCATCTGTAAGTGGGGCCACAGATAGGGTCTCCCTAACAGAGCTGTTCCAAGAATTAAATGAGATAATGGAAAGTGCTATGTAAATGTTACCTGATAGTATAATGTTTCCGAGAGTTGAAGCTGGATCCTAAAAGACCAAAGTCCCCTAAAGGTGAATGTGAAAATGATACAGCAGCTGGAGGGGGGGGGGGAAGGTGGGTTGGACAGTCTTTTCAGAGAAAATAATAATCCCCAGCTTCCTTCAAGTACCAGCCAAAATCCCACCTTTCAGCAGGAAGCCTTTGCTAATCACTTCTATCCTAGAGCCTTCCCTCTAGTGATTATTTCCTATTTGTCATGTGCATAGTTTATGAATAGTTTCCATGTTGTCTCCCCATTAGACCAAGATCTCTTTCCCCGAGCAGAGACTGTCTTTATATCTCCAGGACTTAGCTCAGGGCCTGGCACATAGTAGGTGCTTAATAAATGTTGGGCACAGAAAGGTATCGGCAAGATAGACAGCCAGACATCAAAAGGATAGTATTAGGTTAGGAATCCAAAGCATGCTGCTGCCTGTGTGCCCTTCAGTCAGTAACAAAAGTGGAACCTAAGGGCTTCATTTTCTTTATTGATGAAACAAGAATGTCACCTGCTCTGCCTCCTTCAGTGCATATGTGAGGAACAGATGGAATATGCTCTTGTTAAGATGTTCAGGAAAGCAGGCGGTTTGGCCTCCTTTAAGGTGTCACAAGTGGCATGGTATGGGAAATGCAGGAGCCCAGAGGCCTGGCTCTTCAATTGGCCAGCATTCTGGTTGTAGGCAAGTCACACACCTTGAGCCTATCTTTTTGATGGTCAGACTTTCAATCTTGTCGGACCTTTTGTGAACTTGTTTGGGGTTTTCTTGGCAAAGATAATGGAGTGCTCTGACGTTTCTTTTTCCAGCTCATTTTATAGAAGAGATTGAGGCAAACAGGCTTAAGTGACTTGCCCAGGGTCACACAGCTAGTAAGTGTCTGAGGCTGGATTTGAACTCGAGAAGATGTCTTCCTGACTTAAGGCCCCACACAAGAGTAAGTAGCCTCTTGGCAGCTAGGTGTCCAAGTGGAAAAGTGCTGAGTACAATCTCTTGCCTCTGCCCATGCCTTAGAATGTTCTTGCCCCTGACAACTTAAGATTCCTGTCTCCAAGACGCAAGGGAAAAGAAAAGGAAGTATGTATATAGCCCCAGTCACCTACAAGTGGCCTTTCCAGTTACCTGAATTAAGTTCTCTCTCCCTTGGTTTTTCGTCTGTTAAATGGGACTAATAAAGCACCTGCCTTGGTCAATGTGAGGATCAAATGGAATAACATGGGAAGCGCTTTGCCAACCTTACAGTGCCGTATAGATGCCAGCTGTTATTAACCAATGGATCAAAATGCAATGTTTAAGTTCCTACAACACGCTAGGTGCTGGGGGTATGAAAATGAAACGCCGCTCGTTGCTCTCAAGGAGATCCCATTGTGTTGGGGGAGCCCGCATGTGCACGTGAATACATGCCACGCTGGATGCAGGTTTCCCCCGCGACTAGGGGGCTTTCATGGAGAACTCACGGCGGGGGGGGGCGGCCCTCCTAGCACGCAGTAGGCTCTTCCTCCGTGCGCGTGAAAAGACAATTGCGCCAAAGCTTGAGGTCGGAGTGACCTGGCGTGGCATCCCGTGCAGCGGGACCAGGCCGTGAAGGCCTTCGAGCGGCCGCCGGGGAGCCCCAAGCCCCGGGGTTCACGTGGCGGGAAGCCCGGGGCAGGGCAGGCCCCTGAGGCCGCGGCTCCCTACACCGCCCACGCCGGGGGGCGGGGCGGGGTCTGTCCCGCCTCTCGCCGGCCTGGCAGCCAGGGGGGCTGCGTGAGCCTCTTCCCGGTCGCCCCCGCCATGGCGCAGGCCCGCGTGCTCCTGCTCCTCTCTGGGCGTCCGGAGCCCGCGGGCTTCGCGCGGAGCGTGTGCGGCCTCCTGGGCCTGGGGCCCGGCCCGGGGCCCTGGCGGGTCTACTGCGGTCTGGAGCGGGGGCGGCTGCTGCTCTCGGTCAGCTCTTTCTCGGGCGCCACGGTGCAGCTCCCGCTGCAGGTCCGGCCGCCCGGCTGCTGAGGAGAGGGGTCTGGCGGGGAACGGTCTCCGGCGCGGGGCGGGGCAGAAGAGCTGGGGGGTAGGGGGGAAGGAGAAGGTGCGGACTGGGGAGAGCTCCGATCCCCGTGAACACCCGGCTCAGTGACCCCGGCTTCCTGCCCCCGCCCACAGCGCTCCCCGTTCTGCCCCTTCTCGGCCCTGGAGCAGCAGCCCCCCGGAACTGCGGGGCCGAAGCAGCCGCCGGACCGCGGAGTGGACTTGGCGGTAGCGGTCATCCTGCAGTCCCGTGACCAGACCGTGCTCCTGACCCGGAGGGCCCCGAACATGCACACGGCCCCCAACCTCTGGGTCCCTCCAGGTGAACCCCACCCTGCCCCCAGGCCCAGCAAGGGCTAGCCGGCCAGCCCGGAAACCTCCCCCGGCCCTCGTGCCGTCCTTTCCCAGCCTCTTTAAGCACACACATTCAGGAGCTTTGATGCCCAACCGCGGCGGCCCACGGCGGGTGTGTTAGTGGGCCGCAGGCTCCTCCGGGAGTTAAAGGATTGGCTCTCCCAGTGCATCGGGGAAAGAGGGGGAGAAGGGTGAAGGGGTCCCAGGCTAGGCACACAGTCACCAGCCCATTGTTATTGTAGGTGGACACGTGGAACTGGACGAGGAGGTAACTACAGCCATTAAGCCCCGAATTTGGAGGACTGAATGCCTCCTAACCCGGACCACCCCCGGTGGCCCAGAAACAACTGCACGGGAGGGGGAGGAGGGAGCCCAGGACTTGGTGGGGACAGGAAAACAGCTGCCTCTTCCAGATGTCAGCATCGGCTGGCCAGCTGAATTTTCTCTGATCTCCAGCTGCTGGATGGGGGGCTTCGCGAGCTGTGGGAGGAGACAGGTCTGCAGCTGCCTCAAGGCCAATACTCCTGGATCCCTCTGGGACTATGGGAGGTGAGAGAGGGCCCATCACCACCACCACCAAGCACAGAATCAGCCCTCTGCCCAAGGGAGAAGAGTTAGGTGCACCATACAATACACCTTATTTAAATAAGTATCTTCCTGCTGACCCAGACCCCAGTCTTCAGCCCAGGTGTCTCTTCTTCTAGTAGCCTATGAGCTTTTCTCTCCACAAACCCCCTCCTCACGTTTTGACTGCTGAGCATTTAGGGATGAGGGATCCCCTCTGGATCCGGGAAATCTTCACCTGTTGTGCTCCCCTTTTCTTAGTCTGCCTATCCCCCCATGCTGAGCCAAGGCCACCCCAGATATCACCACATTGTTCTCTACGTACTGGTGACTTCCCAGGAAACAGAGCAGCAGCTACAGGTAGAGTTGGTAATGGGGTAAGGGTGATCGGGGAAGTCAGTCTATGAAAGTCTATAAGATGTCCAGTCTGTAAAAGCATAGGCAGCTTTCTCTGTGCGCTTCCAACAAAGACCCTCTGACAGATGTCTGGTGAGTCAGCTGTGATCAAGGGCCACTGAGGGTAAGTGTGTGACCCCCAGGAACGAATCCAGCCCAACCAGGAAGAGGTGAGTGCCTATGCCTGGCTGAAGCCAGATGTATTGGCAGCAGTGGTAGCCTCTGAAGATGGACCAGAGATGACCAAACCTCTCCCTCCACACCTGCTGCCCTTTGTTCAGTAAGTAGGGACCATTCCCATCACTCTGCCTGCTTGGGTCCATGTATGCCCACCCTACTATAGTCTCTTGGCCATTTCTGGGAAAGGCCATGAAGACTGATCTTACTCGCAGGAATCCCAGACCCTGACCTGTGTCCCTTCTGTACCAGGGCAGTGGAGCTTCAGGGAGGTGTGGCCCAAAGTCAGGACCTGCCTGTGTCGACTCTGCTTCGGAAGGCTCTGAACACGAGGAAGAATGAGGAGAGAGTCAGTATGGGAACCAAGTTTGCTCTTGGTCTATGGCTGCAACATCTGAAGAGGTAAGGGAAGAGATGTGTACAGGTCCAGGCTGGTCAGTTTTAGTGTTAAACTGGAGGGCAGGGCAGAACACTGGTAGGAAAAAGGGGAAGGAGCCTGAACTTAGGACCATGACTTTTGATTCCAACACCTACTAACCTTATGATCAGTCTTACCTTCTTCTTCTGTAAAATAGAGATATTGGCACTACCTCCCTCACAGGTGAGGAAAACACTTTATATAGGATCTCATAAGGTCCTTTTTATACTGTTATACCCTAGGTCCTCAAAGTTTCACACATACCCCTCCCCAAAGCCAGAATCAGAATAAAACCGGACGTCAGATGCCAACCCTCCTCAGCACCATCAAGAAAGCCAAGTAGATGCGACACTCTCCATTTCCCTATGGACATACATAGGATTCACAACCTTTATTGTCGGTGAGAACATTGCTACAACTTTGGAAATATGAAATTAAATTAAAACAGAAGTCATCAAAGAGGGAAGGGGGGACTGAATGTCTCCTCCTCCAAAGGTGCAGAATGAGTTCCACGACCATAACTCTAAGACTATGGATCCCACTGGAAACTCAGACCCCAGGATAGGAGGCCTTGGGGAATCGTCAGCAACTTAAATATATATATATATATATTTATTTCTATATATAAATAGAGAACCAGGCAACAGGACAAAACCCTATCTCCTTTCCCATCCCAAACCTTAGAGAGGCAGAGAAAGTAGAGCTCCTCATCTCATCCCCAGTCAGCCTGAGAAAGGAGCAAGGGTCATCTTTGGAGTTTTTTGGTTTTTCTCATTTATGTACAAAAAGCTGCAAGTGAAAATAGAGATCTCGGGCCCAGTCTTTGTCTCTCCATCTGTCTGTCCCATACGCAGAAGGGGAATGAATGGACATAGAAGAAATGGTGGGCGTATGGAGGGGGATCTGGATGGAGATCTCCCATCCATCCATCCATCCCTCCCTCCCTCCCTCTATTCACCCACCCACCGGCACTCACTCCCCTCCCACTCCAGCTGCTCGGATCTAGGTCTGAGACACATGGAGCGTAGGGGAAAGGAAGAAAAGAATGGAAAACCATCCAGGACGAACACTTAGGCACAATTCTTATATCTCCCTGGCCCTTCTTGGCTTACATGCCTCCATCTGAAGAGCATTTCCAAAAATAAACCCAAAATGTCCTTTTATAGAGGTTAAATATTAACCCTTTGGGTGCTAGCCTTACCAGGCAAAAAGGGGGCCAGGAGTACAGGTCCATGAGTTTCTGCTTGTAGCCTTTGGCCAGAGCGCCCGAGGGAATCAGTTCATGGAGCTGAGGGACAGGGCTCCCCTGATGTCCCCACTAAGTGCTGGAGGTGGATATGGAGGTTCAGGATCCTAGAGTTTCAGTCCAGGGAGATAATGTCTGGCCGACAGCCAGTCAGAGAAGAACCTGGAGGGAGGGGTCCCCCATGTCCATCCCTCAGAGCCCCTCCAGGGGCCACAATACTGCTGACTCGGCCAGGAGGGGGTGCTGGAGGGGAACCTCGGTGAGAGCTCCCCAGTACAGGGGCCAGTGGACCTAGGAAGTGGGAAGGGGTGCCCCGGTACTGGAAGAAATGGCCAACGGTGTCCTGCTCATCTATTGAGGTGATGACCGAGGGACTGTAGTGCTAAGAGGAGGAATTGGAAAGAAAATATTTAAGACTTAACCCTTCCCCCTGTCTCCCACCTCTCAGACACTTTATACATACTCCGTCCACATCTTATACATCCCAGAGAAGGCTGACTAATCCACTTAAGAGTTGTTCTCTCAAAAGACCTGCTCGCCATGGACGTGAGAGCATTTATCCCCAGCTACAGACATTCCATTTAGAAGGAATGGAATGTCTGAGCATGAGGAGGGTGTGGCCTGGTACATGTGGAGGAGGGATGGTGGTGGAAAGAACTCTGGGACCCAGTGGATTGGTATATCTGGGTTCTAGTTCCAAGCCAACTAGCTACCAGACCTTCTGAGCCTCAGTTTCGTTTCTTTTTTTTTCCCGCTTTTTGGAGGAGGGAAGGCAGGGCAATTGGGGTTAAGTGACTTGCCCAAGGTCACACAGCTAGTAAGTGTTAAGTGTCTGAGGCTGGATTTGAATTCAGGTCCTCCTGACTCCAGGGCCCATGCTCTATTCACTGTACCACCTAGTAAATTGAGAGATCTCTCCCAGCTCTAAAATTAAAATTCTGTTACTTAGGGCCCCAAGAGGGAATAAGCTGCCTGCCCGTCACCTCATTCTCATCCCACATAGCAAGTGGCCTCCTCACAGCCAGAGCAGATCCCTTGGCAAGAATTAGAGAGAACCTCTAAGAAGCTACAGAGATTGGACCCTTTGGTGGAAGGGAAAAGGAGTGCTTACCTGACTCTCATTCTGAAAGAAAGTAAATAAGTCCAAACCTGGGAGGAAACAGGGAAAAAGAAAATTCGAAGTCATTCTTCATCTGTTGCCCACCATTTCCCAGATGTGGGGATTCCCTGAGAAATTAGAGCTATCTGAGGAGCAGGAGGTACATACAGGGTCCGTTACCTAATCCTGAGGCAGAAAAAGGGCAGAGGGGCTCGTATTTGGGTCTGGGGCATACCCTGGATTTCAGCCCCCAGTGGAAAGGCTGGTGGATATTCTGGAAGAGGGAGGCTGGACAGGAAGTCGCTGCTCAGAGTGCTCATGCTTGGGCTGCGGAGCACAGATGATGGCTGGTGAGTGGTAGCCAGTACTCTGTAAGGAGAGAGGAAGCTGGGAAGACGAGCCACAGTGTCACCTCCTAGGAAGTCTCCCAGAGTCCAACCCCAACCCCTCATTACTACCCAAAAAAAGCAGGCACATCTTTAGGAGGTCATGGCCTGGGGCCTTGTTCCCCTGATCTTGCTCTAAGCCCTGTCCTCTCCCCCGACTTCTTTCTCAACCCCATTCTTTGTACCCTTTGTTGGGGCCAGGAATGACAGCTGAGGTGACTGGACAGTGTTTCTTGGCAGGGGGCAGGTCTTCCTCATCTGAAGAACTATCCAGTGTCAAGTCGATAACCTCAATCTTCTTCTTGGTCTCTGGAGGTTTGCCTTCAGGGCCAGGACCAAAGGGAGGACCTAGAGATATTGGAAGGGCACTATCTCAGGATGGGCGTCAGACTATAACCTATGGGGAAAATGGTCCAACATCCTCTAACCCTAAACCCCAACTGGGAATGAATGGGGAGTCATCCATCACTCACCATCTAACCCATAGCCTGGTGTGGGGCATACTTCTGGGGTTTCCTTCTTGGGCCTCATGGGGCACCAGGATCCATCTTCCATGAACTGGATCTCATCACAGTCAGTGCACGAATTCAGAATCTCCATGAATAATCTGGGAGAAGGAAGAAGGTTATGGAGGATCATGAGAAGATTAGGGGATATAGTTGTGGAGAGGGTTACATCAGCGTAGGGCAAGATAAAAGCAGGAATTTATGAGTAACGTGAACTAGCTGATGAGGGGTACTAGAGAGAGGGACAGAAACATGAGATCTCCAGGGTGAGACTATCCATGTGCGTAAGTACCCAGGCTCTCCTAGGGGGTATTCTTGCTGTCCATGTCAAAGAGGAAAGAAGGGGGTTTATCTGGGTGTCTTGGACAAGTGGGAACAGAGGTGACCATACCCATCTATGACCAGAGATTCATAGGGAGCCTTCTTGTCACACACAGGGCAAGTCCATGTTGGCTTCTTCTCATTCATCTGCAGGTAGAGGGCAGCATCGAAGCTCTGTAGGTGGGCACAGGTGAGGGCCCGGCATGGGACAGCCAAACGCATCTTCCCTAACTGAGGAAAAGCAGGACTTCTTATCACATTTCCTTTATTCAGCTTTCACCCTTCTGAGACACCTTATCTTGATAAACAGAAACCCTGGGAGCCCAGCTCAGCCTTCCTACCCCCATCTGATCCCCAAAGTCTCCCCCCTTCCATTACCCACCGGACACATGAGTGACACCCGGAGGCTTGTGGTGGCCACCTCACTGTCTGGGTCAGCTGTCAATTTCTCCTTGACTAAAACGAGACGAAAACCAAGACCTGGGATCAGTACAGCCCAGAGGCACCCCAAGGGCCATCATGAGACAGGACTGAGGTTGACAGGGGATCACCCAGGAAAAGTCCGACATGAGGAAGAAAGGTTTGGGTTGGAGAAGAGTATGAGGGCAAGCCTCAGAATCAGCGAGAGGAAGATGGGGTATTTATCTTGAGATAACTCACTCAATGCCCGGGAGTGGTCTGGATTCCGGATGCCCTTTGCTCTCAGTTTCTGAAGGAGTGTCACAGAAGTCAGCTGCCTCACTAGGTACACCGACAGTGAGTAATTCTGGGGAAGATGTCAGTATGTTTCCCGTTACCATGGTACTTACTCCCAACGCAAAGTGGCAGTGGGTTATGCTAACTAACCCCAAAAAGGCATATCCCCTCCCCTAAAATGTAACCCTCAGACACCACATGCCCCACCTCTTTCCCACCCTCCTGCCCCAGCCACACAGCTCACCCGTCCAAACTCAGATGACCAGTTGACCACAATAGTATTGGGGACAGTGGCTGAAAGTCGAGCTAAAGATGTGATGTTGATAGGTCGACTGGGTCTCTTAGGTTCAGCCCCGTTCTTGGTTGGGGGAAGATAACCCTAGAGAGAATGGATGGTGGGGGGTCAGGGCATGAGTAACCCTGCTATCTATGCAGCACTTTGGGGTTTGCCCCATCTTATCACCCTTGAGACTCACAACAACCTTGGGAGGGAGACTGGTACTACACCTTCCCCCTTTGAGAGAAGAGAAAATGGGTCTATAAAGGGTGAGGATGTAGGGATGGGACTGTGAGAAGAATGGTACCACCCAATGACTGGAAGAGGCGAGGTGAGGAAGGGCTCACTTACCGGCAGGGGACACAGTTTCCCATTAACCTTGACAAAGAGGTTAGGAGGAAAATAATCTTCCTGAGGACAGCTGGTCTCACAGAGACAGAACCTAATGAAAGATTGGGGCGGGGGGAGCGGGGTAGAAAAGGGATAGGGAGTTACCATCTAGAGGTCTAGCTCCTGCGGCTGTCTGTAGACAGAGGAAAAAATTAAGGGCCAAACCCAGGGATAGGACTATTATTTTTTCCCTACAAAGTTCAAGGGAGAAACTCCCTCCTTCCCTTATCCCAAAGGAAAGAATTATCTACCCCTGGACAAGGAATGAAAGTCTCCTGAAAACAAGGCCCAGATGATGGGCAAGCATCTGAGATGTGGCAACAGGGCAATACAATGGGGGGCCTTTTTTGAATGACTATATTACTAATGTCAGCAATGCCACTCTCCATAGCACATGGGTATCCTAAGTCAAGCTGCATGTAATTCACAGCTGGGACAGTCATCACAGGAGATGGAATTTTCAGGCCGTCTCCAGGGTTGCCTTTATGCCTCCTTTATCCAAGGGAAGCCCCCACCACCTCCACCCGGAGGGGCCACAGACTATTTCCCAGAGTGATGGGGAGGAGGGGGGTAAGAAGGACATCTGGGAGTTGTCTCACCTGAGCTGTACCTGCACTGTATAGTCACACTTGGCCCCAGGCAGGACATCCCTAAAACAAAGAGGGAAGGAGAGGTTGCAGAGAGTGGGGCAGGGGAAAAAGATAGTCTGGGAAAAGATTGACAGATGAGGGGGGCAGATGGGAAGTCAGGTTGGCTAAGGCCAAGTTAGAGAGGAAGGTACATGGCAGATCAGAGCTGGAGGCAAGAGATGAGGACCCAAAGCCAGGATGCAAAAACATGATCAAGGACAAGGGGAATAAGGGAGGGAGTCCAGTACCTAGAGGCGAGAATCTGCTGCACCTGCTGTGGTGTCAATGCAAAGGTGAAATGAGCCTCCTCAAACCTCTGGCTGTTGGTGGATGCTAGGAACACAGAGGAGGAGGGACGGTTACTGAGAAGGCCGAAGGTCGGCCATGAACTGGTACCCCACCCAAGTAAGCAAACCTCCCCTGCCTCTGGAGGAGCACTTTGGGACAACAGCTGTATCCAACTGTTTGGGACCCTGTGGACCATAGCATGCCATTGGCCAGGGGGTTTTCTTGGCAAGAATGCTGGAGTGGTTTGCCATCTCCTTGTCCAGTGGATTAGGACAAACAGGAGTTAAGTGACTTGCCCAGGGTCACACAGCTAATAAGTGCCAGAGGCCAGATTGGAAGCCAGGTCCTCCTGACCCCAGAACCAGCACTCTATCCACTGTCTTCCAGCTGCCCCAACATTAGGTTAGCTTCTTATTTAGGATAGGAATATAAATGGAGAAGTTCAGAAGAGGATGGTGTCATTCGAGCATTGTCAGGGGCTCTACTAGGTCAGACTCAAAGGTGATTCCATACCAAGGGTGGTGGGCCGGATGAGCTCCCCGTACACATCATAGAAGGGTAGTGGCCTCATCGTGACATCAGGGTGAACTGGCTGGGGCAGGGACGGGTGGACGTCAGCCTCACGTTTGGGCCCCCCCAAGAGAGGTCCTGAAGGCAGGAGCGTGGAGGGGGCTGGGGGCAAGGGGCCAGGAGGGACAATGGATGGGGCTCCTGGGGGCAGAGAGAGCAGGGAGAGCTCGGAAGGCACAAGGGCCTTTCGGGGGAAGCGACGGCGGTAAAGCTCTTTGATCTTCATCTGGACGCTGGGGCCACAGCCAGACTTGAGAAGCTGCAGAGCCTTGGTCAGTAACTCGTGCTTTCTCCCACTCTTGTTGCGGCCTGCAAAGCCCAGAAGTACCTGGAGCTCAGACACCCGGAAACTCATCACCATGTGCTGGAGAAAGAAACAGCCACATAGATGAGCCGGGGCCAGGATCCCAAAGGCAGAGACTAACCACAAGCAGGCCTCCTGCTGAGGGGAAGCCTACCCCCTCCCCCGGCCCACTCTCTCCCTCAAGAGAGGGCGGATAATTCTACCATGACCCCTCACAACTAGACACAAACAGATACCCATCCTAGAGAAGACCCTTCTGCTGAGGAATCAATTAGAAGGACCCAAAGGAAGAACTTCACATGGCTAGATGTGACAACTTGAGCCTAGAAAAAGACAACCCAACCCTAAAGGAAGAGGTGAGAATCCCCCTCCTTGTCTCCCCTCACCCTCACAGTAGACAGGGGTCCACTTTAGGTGCCCCTCCAACTCCTGTTTGAGGTCAGCGTCTCTCACCCCCTTCCCCAAGCCTCTGCCACCTAGACGGACCTAAACATACCTCTCTCCCTTTGGCAGCTAACAATAGGCCCGGAAAAGCCAGCATAGATGGAGGAGGAAGTAGAACAGAACCCTCCCCCCCATCACCTCCCTCCTCTCCCCCACCTTAACTCCAGCACCACCACAAAACTCCTAACCCTCCCCTGAAAGTTGCTTTTGTTCCTTCTGACTTATTTTTAGATTCCCAGGCCCACCCCAGCTTTTTGAGAGATAAGGTGAAGGGATGAGAAAAAAGATGAAGAAAGAAAGAAGGATGGGGGAGGAGAAAAAAAGGACGATGGGGGGGTGAGAAAAAAAGAGGAAGAAAAAAAGGAAGAAAGGAAGAAGGATGGGGAAGAGAAAAAAGATGAAGAAAGAAAGGATGGGGAGGAGAAAAAAAGAAGGATGGAGGGGTGAGAAAAAAGGAAGAAGGATGGGAGATGAGAAAAAAAGGAAGAAAGGAAGAAAGATGGGGAACAGAAAAAAGATGAAGAAAGAAAGTAGGATGGGGGAGGAGAAAAAAAGAAGGATGAAGGGGTGAGAAAAAAGGAAGAAGGATGGGAGATGAGAAAAAAAGGAAGAAAGGAAGAAGGATGGGGAACAGAAAAAAGATGAAGAAAAGAAGAAGGATGGGGGGGGGACAAAAAAGAGAAAGAAAGGAAAAAGGATGGGGGGGAATAGGGAGACTGGGACCAGGTGGTTGGAGGATCTGTAAGTAATTCCCAGCCCCTACTTGTGCCTCATTTCAAGTAAGTAAGCCTTGGGGCCAAGGCTTCTAGGGAAGGTTTCAATACCCTTCAAATCCCTTTTCACCTTCAGCCTCCTGACCCTAACTCAAGATCTTCCCCATGGGGGGAAGGGAAACTAAGGCCCAGATCAGAGGGCAGAGAAAACCATAGAACACTGGAATCCCACCAGAAACTCCCCCTTCCTCAAGAGTATAGAACTTGACATCAGCTGGGACCTTCCTTTAATGAAGGGGAGAGGGGTTGGAGCTGATCCCTGAAGGAAGGAGGAGTGTTTCCTCTCCCCTGCTGAGATCCAGATGGTAAAGCTCTGACCTGATCCCCCAGGGAGAAGGCTTATAGATGGAGGAGGAAGAGGGAGGGGAAGAGCATCTTGGCAGGATGGAATCACAAATCCACCAGGCAGTCCTGGGGCCACTGGTCCAACAGGGAATACCAAAGACTCAGATGACAGGACCAAACCATTGCTGCCTTCCAAAAGGAGTAGGGAGGGGAATGTCTGAAATCAAGAGGATAGACTACATGGCCTCCTGAGCTCCTGTGCAGTATTATCAATCGAATGATAGCATATTAGTAAAGCATTTAGCAGAGTGCCTGGTACACAGTAGGTGCTTCTTGATCAGTGCTGTTCCCTTTTCCTTTTCCTGTGTGATACTCTCTGCAGGTCCCATAAGGGAATCACCACCGAGAGACTGGAAGCTGTGAATGATCCCTTACAAGGAACCTCAATACCTTTTGGGTACCCCTACCAACCAAAGACCAGCTTAATGACTGGAGTGCTCTCTTTGAGAAACGTGACTGCCAACCCCCCCCCCCCCAAACCAGCCCCTCCTATGTCACTACCACTCCTAGCCTCACCTCCTTTTTCTCTGTCACCTGTAGATTCTCTTACCTCCACAGCCCCACACTGGCATCCTGACATCGGTCCACCTACCATCCTCGGTTCCCTGGGCCCTTCCATAGTCTCATTCGTGCACCCTGCATCTTGCCCACAGCTCTGTCTCCCCTGGATATTCCAGTGCCCTCCTAGAGCCCCGTCCCCACCTCTCTTCCATCTCCCACAATTCTCTCCTGGTGCCCTCCCACCGCCTGTCTCTACATCTCGGTTCCTTTCCACAGCCTCGTCCCTACATCGTGCCTTGCCCTCGCACAATTGCATCCCTATATCTCTGCCCCCTCCCACCACCCCATCCCTGCATCTCTGCCCCCTCCTGCCACCCCATCCCTACATCTCCACCCTCTCCCACCACCCCATCTCTACATCTCTGCCCCCTCCCACCACCCCATCCCTACATCTCTGCCCTCTCCCACAACCCCATCCCTACATCTCTGCCCGCTCCCACTGCCCCATCTTCTCCCCATGCCCTCCCCCAGCTCCATCTTCCCCGCCCCTCCCCCGTGGGGATATTCCTCTCTACCCCGAGGGATGCACGGTACCCACCTCCCGGGGCTGGGGGAGTCTCTAGCGAGACAACGTATGGGCAGCGCTCCGCAAACATCGGAGCGCTGCGCAGATGTCAATGACCGCGATCGCGCTCCCCCTGCCCAGACCGCTCTGGCTCCCTGGTGCCCCCAGCTCTACCGCCCCCCCCAGCCCCGCCCCCGTGGCCCTGCCCCCCGCGGGCCCGGCCCCTCCATCCCTGCCCCCGGAGGCCCCCGCCCCTGCCCAGCCCACGGCGCCGGCTCCCTGAGCATCGCCATAGCCGCGGCCCTGGAGCCCGCGACCCCAGCGCCGTGCGCCGAGTCCCTGCCCCCAGGGTCCATCCTCTCCGGGTGTGCGGGCGCCCGCATCTTCCCCTGCTGCCCTCGGGCTCGGCCCCCGGGCCGCCCGCACCCCCACCCCGCCGCTCCTCCCCAGCCACCCAGGCCGGCCGGGCGCGGGCTCCGGGGGACCTGGGGGGTCCGGTACCTTTAACTCGCCCAGCTCCGCCATCTTGAGACATCGCAGGCGCCGGAGCCCAGGCCCAGGGACCGGCGCGCAACTCCCCACCCCGGGGCCGGCCGCAAACATCGCCCGCCCCGCCCCGCCCCGTCCGGCCTCCTCTCCCGGCCTCTCCCCCTCCCATCCCCAGCCCCGCCCGTTCGGCTCCGGCCAGGCCACGGCCTCGGCCTCCTCCCCCTCCCCCACAGCTGGAAGCGGCGGCGGCACATCTGGCGCGGAGGGGGATGGGGGAAGCCGACGGCGCAGGGGGTCTCGGAGCCCGGTCGGGCGAGACTCGGGGGCAGCGCGGCTGGGCCGGGGCGTCCGGGCGTCCCTGCGGGGGCGGGCTGGTGAAGGGAGACCGGGGCGGGCGCTCGAACCCGGGACAGACCCGGGTCCGGAGGTGTTGGGCGCCACGGGCACCAGGAGCCCGGGCACGGGGGCTCGGACGCAGCTGGAGTCACGGATTCTCGGAGTCGGGAGTCTGGATAGCAGAAGGCTATCCGGCACTGCAGGAGATCCCCGGGAGTGAGTGGGGTCTGCAGACTCCAGCTCCCTCTTGGGGGGGGGCTCTGGACTCGTGGACGCGCAAGCCGTGAGTTCTTCTCCGCGCCCCCGGTGCACCCCACCTCCAGGTTCTGGTTCGGGGTCGGGCGGAGGATCTGAGACCTTGAAGCAGAAAAGTTTGGTGCTGGGGGCGGGACTTACCAGCTCCGGCTCCAGGGAGGGGGAGGGGGCCCCGGGGGCTCCAGGCGCTGGGCTAGCAAGTTGGGATGGCTGGAGAGCGGAATCAGCGGCGCCCCTGCGATCTCCCCGGCTCGGATTGGGTCCGGCACTTGGGACACGGTGCCGAGGAGCTCAGTCCAGTCCAGTACTCCAGCTGGGGCCGCCTCCTTGCTGCCCCCCTCGGGGCAAACTCTCCCGGCTGGGAGAGGGGGCGGGGCTAAGGGCGGACCCGGGGGGGGGGGGGGGGGGGGGGGGGAGTTTAACCCCTTCTATTGACAGTCTGAGACTTAAGTCTAGGAGTCTGGAGTCTGGAGTGTACACACTCTGTGCCTGACCCTCTTCTCGAGGAAGGAGCAGTGATGGAGACTTGAAAACTGGGGTGGGGGAGAGTGTGTCCATCAAGGACAGCGCAGGTCACAAAAAAAACCCAGAAGTCCCGTTCCCCACCTCCCATCCCCTTCCACACACTGGGTCACTTACCCTAATTATAACGAATAGGCGAACTGATCAGCTCCATAGAAGCTTAGTTCTAGAACCAGAAGAGACTACAGCAACATTTTAGTAATCCTACCGCTTCATTTTACAGTCAAGGAAACTGAGACCCAGAGAGGCTGTGACTTGCCCAAACTAACAGATGTAGAAAGTGTCCGAGGCATAGTTTGTATCCCAACCGTGTGCCCCATGGGACCAAAGTTGCATGCTCATCCTACTGGGCTGGGATACCCCTTCCTGGGAAAAGGCCCAGAAAGCTAGAATTCTAGGTGTACCCTGTCTGCCCCTCCCCACGCACACACCCCCTATCTCATGGAAGATGGGGTTGATTAGTGTGGGGAAAATTTAGGTAGTTGGGACCCCACCTGTCCCCTTTTCCTTCCCAGGGGACTCTTCCTTGACTGATAGATATCAATAGCTCTTTCCTTACTGAGACCTGTTCTCTGACCCCACAAATAAGTTATTTTCAAGCCCAGGAATTAGGTGGCTAACTCTCAACTACTTCCATCTAAACACCATTTTTGAGGACCATGTGTTCACATTATTTGGGGGTGGGGGAAGTAAGCAACTAGTGTCATAGAATTTGAGAGCTGATAGGTACCACAGAATTCACCGTAGGCCAATTCCACCATATAGTTTATCCCATAGAAGGATAATTTCCTAGCCACCAAATGGATTGCAAAGAAAGGAGCATCCTAGAATTGAGGTTCAGTGGAAAATCAGACTGGATTCGCAATCAGAGGACCTGGGTCTATTCTGTTCTGTCTTTATCATTACCTATGTGATCTCTCTGGGCCTCAGTTTTCTCATTTGTAAGATGAAGAAATTGGCCTATTTGTCCACTCCACTGAATCATGATCTACCCTGATCCCACCTGGGTAGAATGGTAGGATAGACAGAAGAAAATATAGCTCACTAGACCCTAAGCACCATAGGGTTAGGGATAAGTTTTATCTGAAGCATAGGTTCCCAAAGTGGGTGCATCCCCACCCTAGGGGTGTAGGAATGATGGGGGAGGCAGTAGTAGCCTCTGGTACAGTTGAGGGTCTTTGAATAAAAGTAAGGGGCAGTAGAAGAATAAGGAAAGAAGGGAAGAGAATTTTGAAAAACTGTTGGTAGGTTTCATCTGTTGTGTATCAGAGTTAAAGTCATAATGATTACATTATTATCCAAATAAACATACAAAATGCAAGTTATAACTGATCATTGTTCAAGTCTGCTGACAGGTCTTAACAAGCAAGTGTTGGCAAGCAAGCATGTAGTGCATCCTTGGGAAGTCCAGCATGCATCGGCTGGAATATGTTCCTGTAATGGCTTGTTTACAATACGATACTATATGGTTACCTGATGAAATATTGCATCATCAAAATTTCAATGCAGTAAAAAAAAATCAATTATTAATTTTAAGATGAGTTTTTTTAATCATATTTTTTTGAAATGACACAAATTTTTTTTAAACCATTAAAGGGTTAATGAAAGTAGATTTCCAGAGTGGTGCTGAGTAATTTTTTTTAAGGGGGGCAGTAGGCCAAATACATTTGGAAACCTCTGCAAAGGTAGGTAGCACAGTGGATAAAGTGATAGGCCTGGAGTCAGGAAGACGTGAGTTCAAATTCAGCCTCACACATTTACTGAGTGATCCTGAGCAAGTAAGTTCCTTCACCCCTGTCTGCTTCAATGTCTCCATCTGTAAAATGGGGGTGATAATAAAGGCACCTGCCTCTCAGGGTTGTTGTGAGTATAAAATGAGATAATATTGTAAAGCGCTTTATAAACCTTAAAGCACTACATCAGTCCTATTGTTATTAATACGCTTCATGTGGCACCAAACACATTATGTCAACGTTTGTTGAATTTCCCAACCCATAAGGTGGCTCTGGGGAAGTCTCTCTCCCTTTCTGGATTTGCAGGTTGCTTCCTTTTGATTCAGCCCAATCCAACCAGCCTTCCTCAAACACCCCTCCTGTACAGAGCCATGTCCTGTGACTGCTGGTCAAGGTGAACTTCCTCCAGTCCACAACTTTGAATCCAGGGTCTCACATTTACCCCCAGGACAGACATAACACTTCATTAACCATCCACCAACCAGACTGGGTGAGGACTAGGGTTAATGTGTCCTCACTGAGGAAAAAAGGTTTATTTACAAAACAAATTCCAACATCTGAAAAATCTTAGGTGTTTATTTTTAAATAAGATGGTGTATTAGGTAGAGATTGTTTTAAGGTTCAGGTTTTGGGCAGAACTAGTACCAGCCTTCTTTATTTTACTACTTTATCATTTCTTCCCCCAAAACCCTGAATCCTGGAGCAAGCTCCCAGAAATCCGTGGCTTCCATTACCAAGGCCCTTTCTGACTCACTCTGTAAAGCTTGGTCAAACCCACCCCCATAAAAAAAAAAAAAAACTTTTGCCTCCCCCTGCCTCAGTTCTTCCTCCTTTCCAGCTGACCCCATGACATAAAATGATGAATAAAGCAAGCTCTTCTATTTGTGATGAGCATGAGCAAGGAGGAGGAATTCTATTCAGATGGCCACAAGTCAGCAGCACCTTTAGGACTGGTCTTGCAGATATGTTATGTATCTTCCCCACTCCTCCATTCCATCCCTCCCTACCCCACCATGGCTTAAAGCAATCTCCACTCCCCCACACCCATTCACCGGAACTGGTATATCCAGGGACCACGGGAACAATCCCTGGGGGATCCAGATTCAGAGCTGCTCCTCTACCCAAATCCTGAAGAAAGCAGCTGCACAACCCCCAGCACTACAGCTATCTCCTTCAAGGTACCACCTCCCCATTCTCCTCTCCTCTCTTACACACACACACACACACACACACACACACACACACACACACACACACATCTCCCATATGGAAATGTTTATACCTGAAGCTCATGACCCAAACTACAGGCAAATGAGTTCTGTTCAGCAACACTCCAATCTCCATTCCCCATCCATATGTTAGCCACTGTCCCCATTCCAGCCATCACCACACCCCACCTCCAGCTGGGAATCATGTACCCCAAAGGCTTATGGGGATTGTAGAAAGGGGATAGGAAGGAGACAAGTTCCAAAACTTCCTTCAGTGTCAAACCAAGGCCCTCGACCCATCAGATGATAGACCTGGGCCTGTGATTTTAGGGGTATAAGAAGATCTTAGATAAGGAAATTCCCTCTACTAGTACAGTTAGCACCTTCTATCACAATTTAGACTTAAGAGAATAGTCTAGGGTACTTAGAATTTAAGTGACTTGCCTGAAAAGCCCATATAACTGGTATGTCAGAGAGAGAACTTGAACCCACATCTTACCAGATTCAAGGCCAGCTCTCTATCCCCAAGATCATACTGCCTCCATTAGAGAAACAAAAGGTTTGGAAGGACCAGTACTGGGGTGTCAGACCAGCCTCCAAGGCTGTAGGGATGAGAGTGCTCCTGCTCTTATGCAGCAGCATGCTAGCTTTGGGGGTCAGTGCAGAAGAGGGAGCAGTAGAAGTCTTTCTAGACTAAAGGAAGCTTTGCTCCATTGTCCTGGCTGAAAAAAGGACTGGGGGGGGGGGGGGGGGCAAGCTGTCCCCAACAGATCCATGCTTCACTCTGGTTAGAACATAAAACAGCTCTCTAACCCGAATGTCTCCACACTAGACAAAAAGCAGATATAGACTCACTCAGTGGCCTTAAGGAGGAGAGGATTGTAGTTATCTCCACATGAAGTGTTGGCAAAAGGAAAGGTCATATCAATTACCTCCCGTTGGGGGAGAGGCTGTTTTCTGCTAATCTCAAAAGGAGCTAGGAAATGCATGCCCACCCTGGCACCAGACAGAAGAAGCAATGATACTCAACACCATATTGCCTCCTGCTTTATTTCCCACAAACTGGTTTCTTCCATGCTTTTTTTCTGGTTCCATCAGTCCTGCATCCAAGGTCTAGCTTCTCAGATCTGGGGTCTTTCATGTCAGGGAAGTCCAGCCCACACCACTGCTATTGGCCAGCCCCACCACCATCGCACCATGGCCATGGTTCTGGTCTCTGATGCTGCCCTTGCCCTCTGGGAAAAAAAAAAAAAGAAGAAGAAGAAGAGGACATTAGGAAGGCCTTCTCAGTCCCCACATAGCCCCACATCAAATGCTCAAAGGAGATCCCATATGTGTGAACTAGGACAGCTAGGTGGCCCAGTGGATAGAGATTCAGGAAGACTCATCTTCCTGAGTTCAAATCTAGCCTCAAACACTTACAAACTGTGTGACCATAGGCAAGACACTTCACACTGTTTGCCTCAGTTCCCTCATCTGTAAAATGGGCTGGAGAAGGAAGTAGCAAACGACTCCAGTATCTTTGTCAAGAAAAAACTAAATGGGGGCATGAAGAGTCAGATATGACTGCACAACAACATGTGTGAACTGGAAAAGGGAGTCCACTTTGCTCAGAAGCAGAGGGAGGAATGAAGTGAATTTGGGATGAAAAAAGAAGTTGGAAGAAAGGTGAATCTCTGGAGCTCTTGGATCCCACCATGGGACATAGCACTGTCCTCTTCAGTCACCACCACCCTCCTTTTACTGAGCATGAGCTTATACTAACCCCTTCACCACTGCTACCTCAATGGCATCTTAAACTCTTTCTCCACAATTAGCCAACCCCTCCTATTATCTCCAGTCTAAGATCTGCCTTCCAAAGTCTCTTCAATCTCAGCCACCCACAGGGAACCAGAAGAGGAGAGGGAGGGGAAGCCCCTTTTTTATTCCATCTTCCTCTAACCCCAGCCCCGATCCTTCCTACACCATCATCATTATCACTAGAACTCACAGCAGAGAAGTCAAAAATCCAGCACCATCCATGGGAACTCACTCCTGCATCTTGAGGATCCTGAGAAGAATCTTGTATACGTCCTGTTCCATATAACCCTGTGCATACAAGGAAGATGGAAAAATGAAAGGAGCTGAAAGGAAAGAGGCAGGTTAAATAAGAAAAGGGGCAGCCTGCTCATCCATCCTTCCCAGAAGGCAGGCCCAACATGCCCTGGCAGGAGTAAATTGGTTCCAGTTAACACTGAAGCAAACAGAGGAAGGGAGTAAAGAAAAGATAAGGAATTAAAAAGTTTGTTTCAGAACCTGGAAAGATGATTCAGAGAAAGAAAGGGAAGTTCCTCTTAAACACACACAGACGCTTGCAACACAAACAACCATGTACCTCCCTATCCAGAGACAGATGAGAGAGGGGTTCCCCAATACAGAATCCTGACCTGTCCATATACTTACCCGAGCAGCATTAAGCAGGTGGTTCCTGTAGGTGGAGATGATTTCCTGGTGGTTCTTCTGGGAATCCTGGGAATGAACATCTCAATGGATTGAACCTTATATCCCAACCCTCATAGACCCAGCGTAGAGCAGGAAAGTGGGAATCTATTCCAAATCAACTAAACAGAACACTTATTAAGCTCTCACTACCTGCAATAAGCTGTATCAGACACTGAGAGTTCTGCTAAGACACAGTGCCTGCTCTCATGGCATTTATAGTCTTAAGTAGGAGAGGGAATTCAACACAGCCACCCATGAATAAACTTCATGCAAAATAATGTAAAATACATACAAGACAAGCAGACAAAAAACTATGTGAGGATATGGGCCAGTAGACACCAAATCCCCGGGGCAAGTAAGGCCTATCACTGACACTGCCAAAGCCCTGACTCAACCTCCCTCACCACGATCTTCAGATCTTCCCAGCCGAGTTCCCCAGGGCCATGACCCACCTGCAATTGTAGCACAAGGCGGGTATTTTCCCCACGAACAGCAAGGACTTCAGCTGACATTTGCTCCAGTTTCTTCAGCAACTCCCTGATCTGAGGTCAGAAGTAGAAGGGGGAGACAATGCAGTCACCCCCAAAGTCCTGTTACCTCCATATCTCACCCACATGCACATAAGGCATCAGATGCCTGCCCAATACTAACTCTAGGCCCCAACAAGTAACCCTGATTAGGTGGGGACCAAAATTTATGATGAGGACACTAAGGTACTTTCTTCTTTAGTCCAGTTCATCAATCTGTGTCTCCTCCCTTCCTTGAAAGTCTGGCTCCAAACCTGCAGGAAGTCTTTTGGGATGAACCCCACCCCATTTCGATCATTCCTTTACACTTAGGCTTTCTGTGCTAATATTAATTTACAGTTGTTTGTATGTTGTTTTCTAACATTCTTAAGTTGTTTCCCGTACTGATCAAATAGGATTACAGTAGCCATTTAAAACTGGCCTAGATTTGTTTTTTTTTCATTATACAGGAGGTTATGAACTTACTAAGGGCAGTACTTCAAAGTCTCTAAGTCAGTTGGTTGGAATTCAGAATGCATTTCCTCTTAAAAACAATGCTATAAATGGTGGTTAGGTTCCCAGGGCCAACCCACAAAAACCCATAATGTCATTTAACCCTGCAGAAAGCTAATAGAGGTTAAATAGTTCGAGTTCTTCATTTTTCTGAAGAGACTGAGGCCCAAGGAGGCTGTGACTTGCCCAAGGTAATACTGCTGGACCAAAACATTTTGCACTACTGGACAGATAGACTTAAACTACAGATCCCTCCAGATCTCCTCCACCTATATACTCCACCTTCCCACTACCACCAGGAGAGGAACAAAATCTTCAGTTTCTCTACCCTCCCTCTAACACCCTGCAAGGTCTGAACCAGCCATCCTCGGTCTTATCTGACTCCTTTATTAAGAGGATTAGTCAGTGGTTCGGATGGCGCGTCTGGAGGGTCAACAGCCGGTTGGCCTAGGGTCCATCCTTAGCTCCCGTTACCTGCAGCCTGCAAGCTAACTCAGTCTTCTTACCTTCGCCTCCTTTTCCCTGCAGGCCCCAATCAGCTGGTCCATCTTCTCTTTCAGCAACTCACCAGCCTTCTCAAACTGCTCTGAGCGGCCCCTCATCTCACTGGCCTGGCGTTCCTGCTCAGTGGCCCGGGCAGCCAGCTCGCGACTCCGCCTCCGCTCCTCCGCCACCACCTCCCGCAGCTGCCCAGTCTCCCTGCATGCATTGTTGTACTTCTCCAGCAAAGCCTTGAGCTCCTGGCCCCAAGTCTGTGCCTGGGCCACCAGGGATGCCCGGCTCTTCTCCTGCTGTCTCAGGTTGGCCGCTTCCCGCGCACGAAGCTCGGCTACCTCCTCCGTGGCCTGATACAGCAGATGCTTCAGCTTGCCAATCTCCTGGCTCTTCCCGCCCATGGTGGCCTGCACGGCCCGCAGCTCTTCCTCTAGTTTCCCCAGGTCCTGCTCCAGGGCGGCCACCTGGGGGACAGCCTGGGGAGCCACCGGGGCCCTGCCGTTGCCCTTCAGCCGCTGGTTTTCTCTCTCCAGTTTGGCCAGCTCTCGCTGCGCCTCGTTGTACCTGGCCACCAGGGTGCCCACACAGCCCTGCAGCTCCTCCAGGGGGTCAGGGGCTGACCCCCGGGGACTGCCTCCGCCCACCAGGTTGGGAGGCAGGCTTTCCCGAAGCCCCTGCAGGCCCGTGCTCTGCGCGGCCAGGCGCCGGCGGAGCTGTTCAGCGGCTTCCTTCTCCGCCGCCAGCTCCTCAGCCAACAGCCCCACGCTGCTGCGCAGCTGCTGCAGCTGGTCCTGGGCCTCCGGCCTGGGCATATATTCCCTCTGCAGCCTTTGGCTCAGGGTATGCAGCTCTCCCTGCAGCCGCTGACGCTCCCGCCCCAGCTCACTCAGCTCCTCCAACAGGTTACTGTTGCTCAGCCGCAGGGCCGACACCTCCTTCTCCAGCTGTCCTTTGGCCCCCGTCCCTTCTGGGACCTGCCCCGCTCCTGGAGCTCCGAGGCGTTCCCCGCGAGCTTCATGGACCCTTTCCTCCTTTGCCTTGCCTTCTCTGGTGGGGCTCGTTGCCGCACTAACGGTTCTGGCTCGGGGGAGAGGTCCCTCTTGGGCCTCAGGGACAGAGGGTGCGCTCTCCACTTGCAACCCAGCCTTCGCCCGATCCAGCCTAGCTAACACCTGCTCTAAGCGAGCTTCCATCTTCTCCCAGGCGGCTGCCGCAGCCTCAGCCTGGGATGACCCCCAAACCCTGTTTCCAGCTGGTCTGCCCAGGACCCCTCGGGCAGCATCCTTGTCCCTCCACACTGCGGTCAGCTCCTCTCTCAGCTGCAACAGGAGCTGGCCCAAGGCAACCATGCCGGCTGTCTCGGCACCCGGAGCCCTGCCTCTCTCCTCTTTGAGGGGAAGCACTTGGTCTCCTCTTCCCTGGCCTGGCACAACCCCTCCCACATTTGCCAGCTGCTCTCCCTTGGGCTTCCTTGGGGCCTTCTCCACTGGGCTCTGCAGTGGAGGCCTCTGCTCCTCTGCTTGGGCAGTCTCCTGGCTTTCATATGGAGGCCCTCCAGATTTGGATGCTTGTGATGCCATAGCCTGTTTCTGTCTCTTCAATTCTTGTACCTGCTCAGCCAACAGATCCACAACACAGCCCTGCTCCAGGCCATCACCACCAGGCCATGGACTGGGACCTTGCCCACCTTCGTCTCTAGACTCCCTGGCCAAGAGCACTCCCAGCTGTTGGACCTGCTCTCGCACCTGGCTCTCCAGACCCTGGCAGGCTGAAGCCTGGGCCTTACACTCTTCTTCCTTTCGTACCAGCTTCTGCTCCAGCTGGGAGACTTTCTTTCTCTCTGCTTCATACTTCCTCCTCCACTCCTGAGAGCTGCATCTGTCCTCATCCCCTTCCTCTTCACCATCCTTCTCCTCTGGCTCTGCTGTCCCTGGGCTCTTAGGTGGGGAGTCCTAGAATTTAAAAAAAAAGAGAGAGTGAGGGGTAGCTCTGAAAAGAATGGCACTCTAAAAGAAGCCTTTCTTTCCCAAGCTCAGCCCCTGGACACATTCTCATAGAGGCAGTGGAGTAAGGTTGGCTGGAGTCTGGGGTTGAAGAGATGTTCAGAGGGGCAGAGGGGATGTTCAGAGGGAGGGTCTTAACTTTTTACCTGAGATGATAGATCAGGATGTGGAACCAACCCTTGTCCTGTCAGAAAACAACAGCTGTCATTTATGGTGCACCTTTGGTTTACAGACATTGACAAAGAATTTCAGGTGCATTATCTCATTTCATTCTTTGGGGTTCAGTAGGATAAATGTTAGTTAGCATCTTTCCCATTTTGTTGAAGAAACGTAAAAACATTGAGTGAGGCCTGCCCCAGTTAACATGGGTTGAAAGTAACAGATTTAGAATCTGAACCCAGATCTATTGATGTTTGGCCTCACTCACCACCCCAGAAACTTTCAGGACCAAAGTGCCTCTTTGGTAGACACTGGCTACCACTCCCATAGGGTAGGTTACCTTCCCCCATTAGACTGGAAGCTAATCCTGACCCTAAATCTTTCTGATTCCAAGTCCACTACTTTTCCACCACATCTTTCCACCTTCAGATCTCACATTGCCTCTTGCTTATACCTTGGTTACCCATGATCAAATCAACTCTGCCACATTTCATGGATAGAGTGTGTCAGTCTTCTCTAGTCCAGCCCCATTCACCATCCCAGTAACTTTCAGGACCAAAGTACTTCTCTCAGGCTACCTCTTCCCCAACAAACATGTTGTCACCCTCATTAGAATATAAATTCCTTGAGGGGAGGGACTGCCTTTGATTTTATATTTGTATCTCTGGTGATTAGCATGGTGTTTGGCACTTAAAAAGTGCTTATAGATATGTTTTGTTTAGGTTCCCTCTCCCCCCCCCCATTCATATTCTCTATTAGAACAAGAGATCTGGGACAAAGTTTTATCTAGATTTTGTCTCTCTTAGCACCTAGCACAGTGCTGCCACACACCCAGTAGGTTTTTAATAAGTATTTGCTGACCTGAATACCATCACTCTGAGATTCTTATGACAGGAGAAACAGATATCATGTGCTCCTTTGATGTTCCAGTATATATGCCTTCCCTAAGAGGCATTGCCTTTCTTTTAATAGATAATAATAATATAATAATAATAATAACAATGACTAACCTTTATTTAATGCTTTAAGGTTTGGAAAGCACATTGTCTCAGTTGATCCTCATAACAACTCTTCAAGATAGGTAGTATTATTATTCCCTTTAACAGATGAGGGAACCGAGACACCCAGATGCACACAACTATTACATATCCAAGACAATTTGAACTCAGAGCTTCCTGACTCTAGGTCTAACATTTTATCTATTCATTGTACCACCTAGCTGCCTCAAATCAGAGATGTATTATAAATCCCCAGCTAAGGGGATTGTCCCAGGAACCAAAGCCAAGGCTACCTTGGGGTTAAACCTTTATTGGTTGAACATTTTAGCCAGAGATGGTCTTAGTCAGGGTTGCCCACAGTCAGAGTCAAGGCTGCAATAAGTAATTTGCCTTACCCTTCACTTTTCATCATCAGAAAAGAAGTAAAAAATTGAAGTAATAAATCATTTGAATATAGTGTTGCTATGGCCTTGAGGGAGAAGGAATGATTCTAAGAAGAATCTTTAAGGCTACCTACAGTAGATAGGAGAGAGGCCCTCAAAGTCACAGAGGTTTAAGAATCCTCTGAGGAGAGTTACTTTGAGGATGGGGACTGATGGGAGAAGGTCAGGTGGGCATAGCTTGTCTCACCTCCACGCTGGCGGCGGTTCAACGCCTGGCGAAGCAGCCTCCATAGCTCCTTGTCTTGGGTGCGCAGGGCATAGTATAAGGCATCATGGCCCATGCAGTCCACAGCCCCTACATCTGCCCCATGGCTCAGAAGCATCTCTGCCACTTCTGCACTCCCCTTCTCACAGGCCAGGATCAGAGCCGATCTGTACATGTGTTATGCAATTGACTTTTTAGAACCCTGGCAAGCTTTCTCTGTTTATTATCAGGAAGCTTCCCTGGCTTACTCAAGTTAGTCTTTAATCTTTCTCAGTCCTTACTCTCAGTGCCTTCCCTCTGAGATTACCCCCAATTTATGATGTATACACAGAGAGAGCCATGAATTATAGATATAGATATCTTGTTTGTATATAATTGTTTTTCTGTTTTCTCCACCATTAAGCTCCTTGAGAGTGGGCAGGATTTTTTTTTTTTTGCCTTTCTCTATGTCCCCAGAGCCTAGCACTGTGACTAGCACATGTGGTTCCATCATTTCAGTTGTATATGACTCTCTGTGACCCCATTTAGGACTTTTTGTGGCAAAGATACTAGAGTGATTTGCCATGCCCTTCTCCAGTTCATTTTAGAGATGAGAAAACTGAGGCAAACAGCATTAAGTGACTTGCCCAGGGTTATGCAGCTAGCAAGTAGCTGAGGCTGGATTTGAACTCAGGTCTTCCTGACTTCTGGCTTGGTACTCTATCTACCGCACTACAGCTGTCCTGCCTGGCATGTAGTAGGTGCTTAATAAATGCTTATTGACTAACTTATTGGCAGGGTTGGGGATGGGGGGTCCATACCAGCCTTGTGGGAAAGCTTTTGGAATTGGCCAATAAACCTGGAAACAGTTGTGTCATAGAGCATGGTAGAAGAATCAGCAGGTGAAGGGAATAGGGATACAAGGCACTAAATCCCCAAGAAAAAGGGGTAAGCTCAGGCATGCAACTGAGGAAGGAAGTATTTCACATACATACATACATACATGTATGCATACATACACCCATTCCCTACCATTATTTCTGTCTGTACCAGAGACAGGATGAGCTAGAGCAGGAGTATGGAACCTGCAGCCTCATGTGGTGCTGACATGTGGCCCTCTAAGTCCTCAAGTGGGGCCCTTTGACTGAATCCACACTTCACAGAACAGATCTCCTTAATGAAAGGGTTTGTTCTGTAAAACTTGGACTCAGTCAGAAGACCATACCCTGGGACCTAGAAGGCCACTTGTGGCCTGTAGGCTGCAGGTTCCTCAATCCTGAACTAGCTTTCAAGGAGCCTGGAATCTGGATTGGAGAAAAGAGGGAGAGCTCACTTGTCTTCTTTGTCTGTGACATTGACCCGGGCACCTCTCTGTAAGAGCTGGGAACAAATGGCTGCCTGTCCACCCAGCGAGGCAATCATCAGGGGAGTCCGTCCATTCTGTAGGGTGGGGAACAGGCACAGCAGAGGAAGTAAGGAAATAAAAACCTGGCACATCCACCTCCCTCCCCCTGCCAGTGTCCCCTCTGCAAACAACTGGAGGGGGCAGACTTAAGAACTTGATGCCCACTGCTCCCTCATTGCAAATATAGACCCATAGCTTTTCCCCCTGAGTTTCCTGGGGAATGTGGAGGCTTAACCCCTCCAGAGAGGGAAGAACAGCTCCAAGGCACTGAATCTGGCCTACATCTCCCCCAAATCAATTGTGCTCAGAGACAGCAACATCTATCTTAAAGGCTTTGCCCCGGCTCCAAGGGTGACACTCACGTTATCAAGAACATCCAGAAAAGCTTCATGATCACATAGCAGCAGTACGCTAGAAGCGCAGCCAGATGCAGCTAGTTCATGTGGGATTGAAGGAGAGTCAGTGTCAAGAGGGAGACCCCTTGGTATGAAGTATAAAGGCAAACAACCCTGCTGAACCCAAATTCCCTTAAGGACCCTCTACTGCTTCTGTGCCAACACCAGTCATTGCCATACCCTTATACACACATACACATACATATACATGCCCCTAAACATACACACACATACCCCTATACACATACACACACATACCCCTACACACATACACATACATACTCCTACACACACACACACACACACACACTCCTATGTCTCAGGAGCCCCAACACTCACCAGCCCAGTGCAGAGGACTTCGGTTTTCTCCATCTACTGCATCCTCATTGGCGCCATGCTAGGAAGAGTCAATATAGAATTGGAATGAGCCCTATAGACAACCCTCCCAACCATTACCACCACCAACCACCTCACGCATCCAAGTCATAGCATAATCTCATTGGGCAAAGTATGGGTGGGTGAGTGGAGGGAACAAAACTCCAAAGAACTGATTGTGGAGGGTCAGCCTGGTACAGTCCAGAGAGAGATTGGGTTGGGCAACACACTAAAATTTTAGTAAAAATAGCCACTGTGTCCAACACCAGTACTAGAGGTTCCACAGCCACGACTGGGACACTGGGAAAGGGTTTTGAAGAAAGGGACAGGATCAAAATTTCCCCAGTGTCTCTACCATTTTGACTCTTCTGGGGCTGTTTTATAGGCTGTTCTAATGCTCTTTCATGTTCCAGCTCCCCAGCTAGGTTGTTAGCCCACTATGGTTAAAAACCATGCCTTTTCAAAGGCAACCAAGAAATCCCTCATCACCAAACATCATTGCCATTTTTTCAGTCGGTCCTCATCCTCTTTGGACCCTCTGTAGCCCTTGACATTGTGAACCACTACTTCCCTCATACATACTCTCTTGGCTTCGGGTATAGCATTGTCTCTTGCTCTCTTCCTATTTCCCTAACTTACCACTCTCTGTCTTCAATTTCTCCTCTTCCCAACACCTTAGAGTACACCTCAACTTTTTGACCTTGGTTCTCTTCTCTTCCCTTTCCATACCCTCTTCTTTGGCAAGTTCACTAACTCCTATGGCTTTATCTATTACTATTTCTATGAAAATGGCCCCCCTCTGTATATTTCCAGTCCTGACCTCTCTTCTGAGCTCCAGTCCTCTCTCTCATATTGCCCATAGGTTTCAACGATCACTTCAAACTCATCTTTTCCAAAGCTGCGTTTATTCAACTCAACACACCCTTTTAAGTGCCTGTTGTTGTTTCCAAAACACTGTTAGGTGTTGGTAATACAGTGAAATCATACTCGTCCTCTAGGAGCTCATATTCCTCTGAGGGAATACAACATACACATAAATACATACAATGTATATATAAAGTAAATTCAAGTGGGAGAGAATGCTACTGAGTAATTCAAGGAGGGAGAATCAGGATATGGCTTGTTACAAGCTTACATATTGGCAGTGCAGTGGAAAGAATACTAATGGTGGAATCAGGCTCTGGATTAAAATCCCACTTCAGGCAATTACTACTTTCATGACCCTGGGCAAGTGACTTTCCCTGTATGGGTATTATTCCCTCATCTGTAATATGAGAGGCTTTACCTCTCTGAATGGCCATTTGTATGGCCTCTGAGGTTCCTTCTCTATGATCCTATGACCACCATTCACATCTCTTTCCCATGTTCAAAATCTTGGTGTTATCTTTGACTTTTCCATTTCTTTTATAACTTTGTCAGTAGCCTGCCAATTCTACCTCTATAATATCCCTTTCATCTTTCCATCCTTTCTATTCCCAATCTGACCCAGGCCCTCACCATCCAGTTAGGCTATTACAAAAACCTCCTAACAGATCTTCTTGCTTTCACTCTCTCCTCCCACTATACATACTATTGCCAGATTACTCTTCCTTGCATATAGGGTTGGCCCTGCCCCTCTACTACTCAAGAATCTTCAGTAGCTTCCTATTGTCTACTTGATAAAGTTCATACTCTTTCTACCTAACATTTAAAGCCCTCCACAACCTAGCACAGCCTTACCTTTCCAGTCTTACCTCATGCTACTTCCTTCCCCATGCCCCAGCTAGACTGGATAATTTGATCACACCCTATACTTCCCTTCCTTCTTGTCTTTGCTCTCAGTTTCCTATGCCTGAAATGTCTCCTACACCCCACTCTTTTAATGTAGTTAATACTGAACTTTTCTTCTGATGATATCATATAGCATTTTGTTTTCTACCACCTAATGTACATAATGTTTTGTAGTCATTTGTTTTTGTGTTCCCCTACTGACTGTAAGCCCCCAAGAGGGAGCTGCCATACTATACCAAGTCCCATTCATTCTACCTCTGTAATACGTTTCTCCCCACACACACACACACAACTGCATCCTATGATAACTTAATAGGTATTTGATAAATGCTTGATTATTCATAGTAACTTACTACCTCCATGAAACTCTACCTAGCACCACAGGAATTTACCCGGTCTGTCTGATGAAGACTGCCCCAGGATAAGGGGGTTATAAAGAGATAGTTGTGAATCTTGCAGAATAGTCCTACAAGACAAAGTTAGAATATACCCTTCCTATACTCCCATTATCTCACATGTAAACCTATACTTTCTACCCCAATAGGAGTAGTGTGATGGGGTTTTCTCATACCTGCAGCAGGACCTTGACACACTGAGGCTGGCAGGAAATAGTAGCCAAGTGCAGGGCGGTGCTTCCTGGAAAGAAAGATGGGGAGAGGGACCCACACAGCCTTGGTGACTCACAGGGAGGGAGAGCAAAGACGCACAGATAATCAGAGGGAGATTAGACAGAACAGCTTACAGTGACACAAGGCCAGAAATTCCTGTTCCCCCAGTGACTGGGTCCTTGCTGTGGGGTGAGGGTGAGACACACCCAACTTTATGGGGAGAACCCTTGTAGGCTTGCTGGCTAAGGCATGCTGGGGAAACAAAGAACATGAGGCCCATGGCCAGAAGCCCTCATTCTTCATCCTCTGTGGGTTCCAGAGACTCTCCACTGTCTTCTGTCAAGGAGAGGGCAAGTCGAAAATCAACCTGTTACTCACCATCTTCATTCTTATTGTTGATCTCAGCCCCATTAGCCAGTAGCACAGTCAGGCACTCCGTCAACCCCTTGGATGCGGCTAGGTGGAACCTGGCTGGGCAGAAAGCAGAGAAAGATGAAGGGGGGAGCAGGGAGCAAAGAAGTGGGCCATTCTCCATAGACCACCATACCCCCAAACCTGTCACTAAGAGTGCTCTGGTTCTAAGCTGATTGCCCCAGAAAGGGAGGGCAATTTGCTAAGGAGTCACATAGAAGAAGGAGACAGAGACAGAAAGAAGAGCCAGAATTCCTGTCCCTGGGCACCCTCAAACTGCCCAGGGGATGAAAAAAGAACTGAACTCATTGTTTCCTACTTAATAGAGCACAGGAGAAATCCAGACCCACAGGTATGCTTCAAGATAGACAGACAACTAGAGAAGGCGTGAGCAAGTCAGGCATCAGAAGCTCATATGAGGGTACCTGACCTAGCTTGCAGCCTCCAATTTCATTTCATCTGAACTTGTAAAGCCTAGGATTCTCACTTCACTCTCCACATCCATTCACCCTTCTGTTTTTACAATGATCAAACACCACATTCTATTTAACAGGTGTCGTTTCAGTATTTTTGTAGCTGTCATTAGTCCCTCCATATGTCAATCTGTCAGCTTCCAGTCTCGTAGAGCAATGTTCCTCATGGACAGGGACCAGATTTATTGAACTTGATTTTCACATATAACACTGTAGATAGATAGGTAAACAGATAGACATGGATATATGTGTGTATATGTGTGCATGCATATGTGTACACGTGTGTGCACATGTGTATATACACATGCATGCCTGCACACATACATGTGCATGTATATACACATGTGTGTATATGTATGTGTATATATCAAGGACTTGGAAGGGGAACAAGAAAGCCTGGAGTGGCTGGAGGACTTACTTACGGGGACTGGCCGTGGGAGTCTAGCTTGGTGGGCCGGGCAGTCTTCCTGGAGGCTAGAGCAGCCACCCGACTCACGTCTCCCCGCTGCACTGCTTCTAGGAGTTTCTGGTCACGGCGATTCCATTTCTCCACCTGTTCCAGAATCATCACATGAGGGTGGGGAAGGAATTGGGGAAGAAGAAAGGAGATAAGAAGGGCAAGAAATGGAAGGTTGGGATAGGTACCAATTACAAAAATTCTGCCCAATGTAAGATAATTGCCAGGGCCAGCCCTCAACAAAATTATGAAGGATGTGGTTTGTGTTTTATAATAATAATAATAATAATCACTACCTCCGCCCCATTTTCCTCCACCATCACTATAGACGCAGGTCATGAAGAACTGAGAACCACTGTATGTTTGTATCTATTTGATGTCGTTTACATGGCTTCCTAATTTTATGGTATTAAAGCTCTTTATTTACATGATCTGATTGATGTGGGATAGATAAATACTATGATTTCTCATTTTACAAAAGAGGAAACTCAGGCCAAGAGATGATAGGACTTGCTAAAGTCATTTCACTAGGAAGTGGGAGGCTGAGGGCTGCAAACTAGGCTTTCTGACTCCACACTAAGCTCTCTCCATTACACAATGCTTGGGGGCCCCACCTCTCCCCTAATGGCCTTAGTAAGCTTTCACCCACTAAGAGGTGGACATATCCTCAGGTGCTGGCTTCCTGAGAAGGTATAATCATTCTCCCTTTCACTGATTGTCTTCCCTCCCTCTAGGTGGAAGCCTACCAGCCCTTATCTTTTTCTATGCCCAAATTGTCAGCTAACTTTATGTGCTAATGGGAGGAAGTTGGAGGCCCAGTTCAGCACCTCAGGCAATACATGAGAATCTGAACACAACCTCTGGAAACAAGATTCCGTCATTTATTACTTAACACGAATACATTCTGGAAATATGTCTGACCACAGAGGAGAGGAAAGAAGCCTGTTGAGGAAGCTAATATAGGACCAGACGGGGCTTCACTCATTGCAGTAGATAGGACACTCAACTTGGAGTTTAAACCTGAGTCTAAATCTAGCCTTAGACACTTACAAGCTGTGTGACCCTGGGCAAGTCACTTAACCTCTGTTTCCTCAAATATAAAATGGGGGTAATAACAGCATCTGCTTCCCACAGTTGTGAGAATCAAGTAAGATAATATACATAAGGTGCTAAGCACAGAGTCTATGTATATACATATATATATATATAAAATATATTATCTATATAAGCATACAGCAGGTGTTATATAAAAGCTTATTCCCTTTTTCCCAAAGCATTTTTCAAACCTTAAAGTGCTATATAAATGCTAGCTATTATTATTACCAATAGCGTAGGCAGCAATGTACCCTTGAGATGAAACACATGTGAGCAGTTGATTCAAAAATTTGAAATGCTTATTTGATAGTCTTTTAAATTTAATTCGTTCTTTGTTCACTGAGTGCTCAATCCCAGAACAAGCCTCTCTAACACCATACCTGTCAGACCTTTCAGAGACAAACCGGGACAACCTGTATAAATTCTTGGTTTGGCTCCACTCCAGTTTTGTTTCAGTTTCCTGGTTTGTTCCAGTAACAGTTTGTACTGTCAGTTCTCAGAAAGGTAAACTGAGGCACAGTAACTTGCCCAAGGTCACAGCTTATTATTGATCACCAAAGCCCTGGTTTCCACTCAGATTTTTCATTCAAGATCTCTAATTATTCTGTGTTTCAGAGCAAGGGAGGGAAGCCCTAAGTTTGTTTCCTAGTCTATCCCTAGGCCATTCTACCTCCCTCACCCCTACCCCACCCTGGTACCTTAGTAACAACAAACAAAAGGCAGGGAAAGGTTCTTGGCTAAGCCTGGGCAGGTGACAGGGAGCTCAGCACCCAGCTGTCCCAGACCTCAGCCACACCTGGCCATGCAATTGTTCTTCCGAGAGAACTTTGGTGAAAATCATCATGGGAAGCAGCAACAGGGTGGGGATTACAGAGAGGGATGAGAACACCCGGGGCTTCATGCTTGGAGAAGCCTGCTTCTCAGACTTGAGATGCAGATTTATGCATAGTTTCCTTCTGTCACTTATGGACAGGAATTTCTCAGCTGGTTCTGCCACCAACTTTTCAATATGAAGGATGCCCTAATCACATAAGGTTATCGGGATGGGTAAATCTAAATTAATACTAGACTACCTTAATTTGTATCCTCTATTACATTCTTTCTTAAAATTATTGATATATTTTGTTTTTACATACCCTAAATTTTTCCTGTATCCTTCCCTCCTCCCAGAAAGTCAATTCATAAAACAAAAAAAAAATTTTTGGAGGGGGAGGGCAGGGCAATTGGGGTTAAGTGACTTGCCCAAAGTCACAGTAAGTGTTAAGTGTGTGAGTCCGGATTTGAACTCAGGTTCTCCTGACTCCAGAGCCGGTACTCTATTTACTGTGCCACCTAGCTGCCCCCAAGAATTGTTTTTTTAAGAAAAAGAGATAAAGGGGGTGTAGGGAAGGGAAATCAACAAAACTGAACAACACATTGAAAAAAATCAACAAAAAAATTTTTTTAAATAAATTTTTTTTAAAAGCAGAAAAAAATTGACAATATACCTAATGTTCCACACCTGTGGACTCCCCATTTCTGCAAAGTAGCCTCCACTACACTCTTACTTCTCCTGAAGCCTAGTCCTGGCACTAAATTAATCTGGGTTCTTGAAGGCTCTACCAGAGAAGCCCAAGCTCTAGCAAGTCCTACCAAGCTGGAGAGGCAAGGACTGGTTAGAGTCTATCCCCAGAGGTACAGTCTACCCAAGTTAGGAGGGCTCATTCTTTCCCAGAAGTTTGGCTGCCAAGCAAGGAAGAAGATCTGTTTGGGGGGGGCTTTCTTTTGTGGTTTTTTTTTTTTTGTTTTTTGCCTCATTGCTTCCTTGGAAGGCTTGGAGGTTTCGAATCAGCATCAACAGGAAAAAAAAAGAGGACCTGTGCTGATGAAAGTATAGATCTTGTGCAGTGTTGAAAGAAGATTGACATGATATACAAATCAACAGATTTAATTAAAAAAAAATACTTTCCCACCTGCTGCTCAGCTTCCCAACCACCCTATGAATAGATAGGAGGAGATAATACCTGTCCTAACAGTTGGGTAAATAGTCACTGACAGGCGGTGTCTTACCAATTATTTGTTGGCTGATATGAAAATGTCTCCTTCCTCCAACTTGAAATAGTGAACAGACTCACCCTGCAACTAGAATCCAGGCTTTCTGACTTTAAACCATTGGACCATACTAGTTTTCTGTTATGTAATTACAATAAAGACCAAAGCAGAACTCTACCCAGATAATTTCCTCCCTAGGAAGACCCTTAAAGAAAACGAGGTCTTCAAGTCATCATGGTACAGATTCTTACAGGTGTCATGATTCACTGGAAAGTATGCCGACTTAGGTGGCAGAGGATGTTTGGGGTCAAATCCCAAAGTCACATTTTGGGTAAATCACCTTCATTCTCTGGGCTTCAGTGTCCTCATCTTCAAAATGAAGGAATTGTACTAAAACAGAGGTGTCAAAGAGGCCTGCAGCCTTCAGTCAGAGTCAGATTAAAATGTAATTGGGAAATATTTAACAAAATAAAAATACAATTAAACATATGTAACAATACATTTTAAAAGTAAGTCAGAAGGGACCCACTGGGATGCTTATTGTATGGATTAGTGACCAGGTTTCTATTTGAGTTTGACACCATTGCACTATATCTTCTAGATGTACAACTATGAGGCAAACAGCCCTGATTCTCTTAGGTAGTGATGGAGGGAGTACATGATTAACTATCCTCAAGGGCCAGGACATCCACAAAAAAAGAAGCTAAGATAAAATTCCTACCACCATGAAGTACTCCCTGTAAATGACCATAACCTGAAATGTTCCAAGGAAGTTGCTTCCCAGACTATATTGGGAGTAAATTAATTAATGCATGTGAAATACACTATAAATTTAAAAATAGGATATAAATGTCATCTATCAGAATTTTGATTGGCATTTGCCTAGCTGGATCAAGAGGATCCTGTAATTCCCTGGTCAGGAAGATTGGGTCAGGTCAGGCCATTGCTTGCAGAAAGGTTGGGCATATTCCTTTCAAAGAATAATTCAGCCTGGCCATGTCTGGGATAATGCTTAATAATATGCTTCTTAGCAGCTACCCAACCAAGCCAACCCCTTACTTGCTGGCTAGTTTCAGTTCTCACCTGTTTTCCTATAATTTTCCTATTCTCAAAATCGCTATGTGTGAGCATTCTTTTCTCCCTTCACTGTCTTGCCAGGGGTAGGTATTTTGTAATCCCTTATCATTTATCTAAAATGAGGCTGTTACTAGGAAAAACTTGGGTTTTTTTTTCTATGTCCATAATGTTTTATCTGTCTTCATATAGAGAGCATGTTTGCAAAGACTTTTTCTTCTGAGTCAACGGGAAAGAATTGTGGACCTGATTTCAGGGGTTGCTACTTTCTTGTTTTTTTCCCCTCTCTTTACATGAAGGAAGAAGCTGTGTTGCCCAACTGGCCAGTTCCAGTTGGGTACCCGGCTCTTCCTCTTCCTCCTCCTCCTACTCACAGACGTTGTTGTTTGTCGTTCCTTCTTGAAGAGGACCATGACATCAGGGAGGTGATGCCATGACATGCAAGTGAATTGGATTTAAGAGGGAGGACTGTGCAGAGTCACCAGCCTCACTTTTTCCTCTGGAGCCATCTGAGCCCAGTGGCAGGTAAAGAACAGGATCATTGGAGATGACCCTGGATACAATGGAGACCTAGGCCTTTTTAAGCTAAGGCCTTTCCAAGGTTTCAGTTTGATATTATCAGTTCTCTAATTCAGGTAGGGTTCAGTGTGAATAATGCCCAGCCTGGAGTGAAGAAAATCCATCTTCCAGAGTTCAAATCTGACCATAGGCACTTGCTGGCTGTGTGACCCTGGGCAAGTCACTTAACTCTGTTTGCCTTAGTTTTGTTGTCTGTCAAATGAGCTGGAGAAGGAAATGGAAATTCACTTCGGTGTCTTTGCCAAGAAAACCCCAAATGGGGTTTTGAAGAGTTAGACATGACCAGACCACAACAAATTAGTGCTTCCTAACATTTCCTATCCCCAGGAACCTTGAACATTTATTAAATTCACTGTGTCAAATTGCCAAAGCAGCATAGTGCAGCAGAAAGTATATGGTAGTTAGAATGAGAGGACCTGGGTTCAAATTCCAGTCTTGCCACTTACTATCTTGTGACCATGGGTAAGTCACTTCACTTCTCTAGGCCTCAGTTTCCACGTCTGTAAAATGTGGAGAAATTATATGAAACGATTTCTGTGGTCCATTCTAACTCTAAATCTCAGATCCTGAATCATCACACAGCTTCAGACCTGGGATCTTAGGAAGACAACAAGATTCCAAGATCCTTCCCTGTTGTCTTCCGCCAGCAACTTAGGATACAGCAATTCAGTACTTGGACTGGCCTCTTTAGAGTAGGCATTTCTTCCACCCATGAGGATCATAAAATATCTGCTTTTTCATCCTTTGAAATCTATGCCCAGACCTTGCTACACATTGAAGATCTAACCAATATGCTGGGGTTTGGTAAAAATATTCTCCTCTGGTTCTCTTAATACTCTGTGGGTACCAGGACCACATGTGGGCTGTCCACCTATTAGCCTTTGCTCTCACTGTATGACCAGCCCACTTCCATTTATGGTCATGCATTTCCTTGATGATGTCTTTTACAACACTTTTCTTATTCAAGCCAATATTAGTAATTAACTTCATCCTACTTCTGCCTGCTAATGTCCTTCTGCTGCTCTTTACAATACCTGTAAAAACCTGCAGGAAGCACTAAACTGTCACCTAAGCCCCAAGAAAACAAACACCTGCCCTGATAAGGGGGTTAAGGCTTGGGTCTTCCCGTTCCAGATTCATTAGAGTCTTTTGCAGAGGTTTCTCCACCCTCTCCTTATCACCAGCTTCCTGTCTACAACATCTTATTGAAATTAGAAGTGCCCTGACAGGTAGAAAGCAGGTCTCACTGTCCCTGACAGGTTGGGATGGGAAGGAATGTAGTATGCTAAGACTCTGTGGTGAAACTAGACCTAGATTTCAAGAGTCCTTCCCTCTGAGCCTTACAACTGTGAAAACTAATGTAAATTTTAATTCAACCTGAGGTCAAGGGGTTCTAAAATGAATTCCTGGCTCTGCTTCTTATACTGTAAGCTCAGTAAATTATTTATAGGTCAGTGTGTGAGATATGCCAAAAGGCACCACACCTGGTTGACTAAAACCAAGTCATGTATTTTTAAAAAATATTCTCCCTCTTCAAAAAGAAAAGTCTGGAGTTAACATAGATTGTTTTCATGATGATTTCTGCTTAGGTAGTAGCTTTTTCTTCAATATAAAGAAGTGGACTAGCCCTAGATTCAAGGAGTAGGAGTGGGAAAGCATAGCTCCTAAGATCTTTGGCACAAGTAGTAAGTCAGGCTCTGGGAGGGGCCAGGGAAGTTGTTACCCTATTTCCCTGACAATTGGGTCCAGAGTGGTTGGCCACCCATTGGGTGGAGGAATTTATGATTCCAGAGGTGTGGGGGAGTTTCATGAGGAAACCAACCTGCAGCTGAAACTGATCTGGTTTCCACTTTTCTAGTTCCCAGGCTTGACCAAGGACCCTGGTAAAACCCTGGGACTGAAATGGATCAGAGGAAACAATTATTCTTGGTGCCCTAGACTAGAGTTTTCCCTTCCCTAAGGTGGAAGTGAGACCACCAGCCTCCTTGGGAAGGAGGATGGGGATCTGGAGACTCTCAGTGACCAAGGAACAGACTGTGTTATCAACAACAGGTAAACTAGAATCTAATCTCCTTGAGGGCAGGGATCAATCACATCTTAAGCTTCACCTGTTCTCTACAGTGACAGTCCTTATCACAGAGCTTCCAATAAAACTAAAGACTACTGTTTGAAATAGGAAGTTGAATGGAGAAGTAATTGTTGTGAGATTATTAAGGATGTGGTCTCAGTAGACCTCTTAGTATTTTCATTTGATCCAGCTAAATTCCACAGACATTGATTAAACACCTACTATGTGCCAGACTGGAAAAGGAAAAGGCAAACCATTCCAGTATCTTTGCCAAGAAAACTCTAAATTGGAGTCATGAAGAGTAAGGTACAACTAAACAAAAACAGCAAAGTACCTACTATGCTCTGGGCACTGTGCTAAGCACTGGAGATACAAAGAAAGGGGGAAAAAAGTCCCTGCTCTCCAGGAGCTCACAGTTAAATGAGAAAAAAAAAAATACACAAGTATCTATGTACAAACAAGCTATATACAGAATAAATTAGAGATAATCGGCAGAGGGACGGCATGAGGATTAAGGGGCACTAGGAAAATTTTAACTGAGACTTGAAGGAAGCCAGGGAAGTCAGGAGTTGGAGATGAGGATAGAGAGCATTCTAGGTATGGGGTACAACCAATGAAAATGCCAGGTCCCTTCCAGCTATGAATCTATGGTCCTAATTATCTGGGCATTTCTCACACACTGTGCTGAAGGATAAACACCTTCAGGTCAGCTTAGACAATCAATCTCCTTACAGATGACAAATTCATTTCTGGATTATTTGGATCAGTAACAGGGCTACTGTGCCTAGGGTAGAACAAATTTTGAGCAGTAATTCCAGTAAGTGCACAATTTCATTCCTTAATGGAGATCTCTCCTGTTGGAGATCTTCCCAGTAGGAAATGCTACATCTTCTCTGTGAACCCTTTCTGGAGCCTTCTGTTTCTAATTCTGCACAAGAAGATCGTGAAAGATTGATTGATCAGGATGGAAGCATCCTGACCTCAAATTCCCTCAATTTCAGTTCAACCGAAATTAATGGTATGGAGGATAGTAGCCCCAAGAAATTATGGGAGGGTCTGGAAAAAGGTGGAGGGGGCTACTATGGAGGGGATATATAGAAGGGCTGCAGAGCTCTGAGGACCAGCCCCATAGCCAAAATTGCAGGGAGATGGTTGGAGGCATATGCCGCAGGAAATTCATCCTTTACCTGGGAAGCAGCCAGGCGGGCTGCTCCTCCACCGGCACTGCCAGTTGGGCTGGCCGAACAGCAAGGTGAACCTTCAGAGAACTGATGTAAAGAGGTTCAGGGGTACTGGGTGAAAGAGTGAGAGACTGGAGAAAGACAGACGCTGAGAAGGTGATGGAGGAGGGTCTATGGAGAGGACATCTGGGCCAAAGGGACGTTGGGGCAAAGGACAGGGACATTGGAGGAACCACAGGAGGAGAGAAACAGAAAGAAACAGGCATAAGAATGGAGAGAGGATCAAAAGTCACTCGCTCCCCAGCGATGCTCACAGGGTCTGGGCAGCTCAGAGCACTAGGCATCTCAGACCCTGGACCTCAAGGATGTCCTCACTCCCACCCTATCCCTCCTTCCCCACCTCGCAACATCCAAGAGGCACCTACCGCCACCTGTGAACTAGAGCAGGAGAATATCCGCTTCATGGCCGGGGCTGGGGCCGGGGCCGCCGGGAGAGCGGAGCCGGGGGAGGCGCGCAAGGAGCTGGACCGGAGCTGACCGAACCCACAAGACTCGGAGGCTGCAACCGCAGCCCAAACTGTCAGAGGCAGGAGGCGGAGCCCCGCCCCCATGCTCCCCAACCTATGGTAGATCAGCATCCCTCGACACCTGGCACGGGGCCTCTCCCACCTCTCTGGCTGACCCCAGGAGGTCGGGTGAACTGAGGCTACTCTGACTTCTCAGCAGCCGCCGACCTGGACCGCAAGTTGTCTCGTTTCGTTTCGGAAGATACTCGGCTCCGAGAGAGCTCGATTATACTGCCCAGTCTGCCCAGGAGCGTGTGCACAGAGAACTAACAGAAGGTTGAGAGTGGAGAGCATTTGAAGGGAACAGAAATTGGGGAGAAACGGGGGTCCGTGACTGAGTGTGGGGATATTCTGAGCACGCACATAGGTGATAAATAGGAAAGCCCACGGACAGAAGGAAAAGGAACAGCCCTCAGTGGATAGGGCATTGGACCTGGAGGCAGGAAGATATGAATTCAAATTGTCTCAGTCCTTAGCTGTGCAGACCTGGGCAAATTATTTAATTTCTCTCAGCCTGTTTTCTCCTTCGTAAATAGAGGTAACAGTAACAAGGCTGTTGTTGCGGGCCAATGAAATAATTGATCACAGCGCTTTGTAAACAATAAAGTGCTATATAAACGCTAATTGCTGTAGTGGAGGTGGTGGTCTTTGGGCATCCGGAGCAAGAATAGAAGGAAACTAGAACCAAAGAAAGAAGGGATAGAAATGAAAAGGCAGAAGGAGGAAAGTGTCCTTGATGTCAGCCTGAGAAAAATACTGGCTTCCTCTCCATCACTCTGACGTTCTTTTTCTTTGAAAGAACATTTTTAATATTTGACTTTTTCCTCCCATCTCTTAATTTTGGCCCGTTTCTTCTCCGTATTTGCTTTTGGTAAAGTTTAATCAGTGTGATTGGCAGCTGTTGTTGGAGATCTCTCCAAAGTCCTGGAATCATAGATCTGAAGTTGGAAAGGATCTCAGAAGTCATCTAGTTCTTTCCTCATTTTACAGATGAAGAAACTGAGACCAGAGAAGATTAAATTATGTGGAGGAGGAAACAGCGTCAGCATACCCAGTCTTGGTAAAGGAGACCCACTCCAAAGGGAAGATCTGTGATACAGCAAAAAGGGCATGGCTCTGGTGTCAGGGGACTTGGGTGCAAATTCCCCCTCTATCCTATGGGACTCCAAGGTAAAGAGTCCATGCAAAAGAGTTTTTACAAAAATCTGAGAGTTAGAAAAGATATCAGAAGCTCTTTAGTCCAACTCATAGCTAACTTAGAGGCTCTTATATGATATTCTGAACAAGTGTCCTTCAAAAACCTCTAATGAAGGAGGAAACCACCAGACTTTTTAGCTATGCCTCCAAGTTTTGTGACATTTGAGATTTTAATAAGTATGCTATGGCTATGAATTTATGGCTTTATCCAAATCACTGATTTAAAAAAAATTATACAGTACAAGGCCAAGGACAGATGGGGGTGAGGGGAGGGAGCACTTCACTGGAAACCTTCCTACAACTTAACTTTGAACCATTAATAACTACTCTTTAGGTCTAGTCATTCAACCAGTTTTGAAACCACTCAACTATATTCTCTTCAAGCCCATATATCTCCATCTTGTCCACAGGATAGTGTGTCAAAAACTTTGCTGAAGTCTAGGTAAAGAATTCTACAACATTGCCCTGGTCTACCAGTCCAATAACCTTATCAATAAACAAAATGAGTCTTACCTGGCATGACCTGGGTTAGGGGTTTTAGGGTTTGGGGGTTTTTTTGTATGCTTTTTTATTTTTGTTATTCTGAAAATGACAAATACAAATAAACACAACCATTTCCATGTACGTGGAAAATAAAAATGGGATGTTTTCTAAAACCACATCTCTATTATGGACACTTTTTTAAAGTACATGATTAATTCGATATATGAATTTCAAAGGTATTCAGTTTCTCTCTCTCTGAATTTCTTACTGTTCTCTCCTGTGCATTTTCATAAACATTTCAATGACCTTGTTTTCTTTGTATCCTTCTTTTTTGACTCTCTATCACTAGCCTCTTCCTTCCAAACCTAAAAAAACAACACCCCCCCCCCAACCTAAACCTCTTCAGAATGAATAAGCATAGTCAAGAATGGCAGATCAACCCATTGGCTCTGATCAGAAATGTCTGTGGTATCACATTCTTGATGAAGCCATATTAGTCAATAGTAAAGAGTCAGTAAGCATTTGTTAAGTACCAGGCACTGTGCTAAGCATTGGAGATTCGAAATAGAAAGAGACAGTCCCTGTCCTCAAGGTACAGTCTAATGGGGGATGACAATGCACAAAAGGAAGATGAAAAGGTGGTGCGGCAACAGAAGGTACCCAGTATGGGAGCATGAAGCTCTTAGAATCAAAACCAAGAAGAGATGCTGATATGAAATGAAGTTAATTGGACAATTCTAAGCCCTCTATAAAGGGAGACTTTGGGAGGAATTTATTGCTCCACCCACCAATCACAGGAAAGAGGCAACTGAGGGTGCTGAGGAGGTGTATGTAGTGTTAAAGTTGAATCAGCCTCCTTGATGATGAAATGCCAGGTGATGAGCTTATCCTGGAGGGTGGGAATGGAGTATGATGATTGTAGAGTTGAAACCAAGCAGAGACATGCTTCTCCCTTTCCTTTTCTGGGTGTTTGCTAACCTCTTTAATATTTATTACCTTTAGCATTACATACTAGAATTTTGCTAGTGTAGCGCATGCTCAGGGCAACCATCCCAACTATTCTAACCCCTTAAAATGACAATTCATATCTTCAGAGGATAGCTATTACATGTGTATTCATAATTCAAGGGGATAGTCTTAAATGCTTCCAATCTCCTATCAGTGTGATTCACCCAATGATTATCAGTCAGCATTTTACTAAGGTGTTATGGTAAGAATATCTGATATAAAACATCCCTAGAAAATCTGTGATAGACCCTGCCACTGGTATATATAGAGTCCAGGGGAGAATGGGTCCAAGCTTAGAGAATACATGTGACCAAGGGGCAACTCATAGTTTGGAAAAGTACTTTTTCTTGAGTCTGAAATATTCCCCTTTAGATTGGGTGTACTCTTTCTGCTGGTTTCCTTATAGATTCTTTGAAGTTGCCTTTCCTCAGTGGGTCAATTGCTGCTGTTAAGAAGAATTAGAAACCTGAAGCCTCTAACCCTCCAAAGTTCACAAAGTCCTCACCTGGTCAAAGTGGGACTGGGGGGAGATCAAGACTTGCTTGTCTCTTCCCCCTTAACCCCTCTTGGGTATGTCATAATTGAAATCAAGGTAAACTGAGGCACAAAGTTCTGAGTATGATCAATTTATTAGCAAAGCACAAATTTGCCAAGCAATAGGGTTTGGCTTCCTCATCAATAGCTAAGATCCTGAGGTGGAGCTTACAGATCATTTTTGTAGAAAAAGGGAAGAGTATCCACAGTTAAAGGTAGTATTATAGATGGGGAAAACAATATGATTATTAAATATCATTTTTTCACTTGTCTCCAACTCTTCATGACCCAATCTGGGGTTTTCCTGGCAAAGGTACTAGATTGGTTTGCCATTTCCTTCTCCAGCTTATTTTGCAGATGAAGAAACTGAGGTAAACAGGGGTAAGTGACTTGCCCAGGGTCACACAGCTAGCAAGTGTCTGAGGTTAGATTTGACATCAAGAAGATGAGTCTTCCTGACTCCAGGCCTGGAGCCCTATTTACCGTGCCACCTAGCCACCCTTGTGGCAGCATAGTTGGGGAAAACAATATGATTGGCCGGAGATTGGGTATTCGAGGTTATCAACCACCATCTTGTTGCTGATTGGTTGTTTCCACTTGCATGATTAGTTAGTGGTACATAGGTAATAAATCAGGCTTCCCTGAAGGACAGAGATAATAGAGCAGATTTCCTTGAAGGACAATTAGTGGAACTAAGATGACAAATTTCCTTCATATAAGAACAGAACATCAATTTCACAGAAAAACTCAACTTTTAAATGTAACTTAGAGACGAGTAATTTACAGGGAAACAACTAAAAACTTCTAAACTTAACTCAAGGACAATAAAACATATCTTAGGCAGTTATAAAGATGTCAGTGGTAGTACAGAATAAAATAAATTATGGAATAGAATCAATTTGATTTTTTTTCAGGCACTTGGCTGGTCAGATAAAACACTCAATCCCAAACTAGCTTGTTGGGTTTATGTAAGGTTCACAGGATGTGATTAAGTCTCCTTAACCAATTCAAATAGACTTCCTGAGCATCTTCAATCCACTTTATCCAATGGTTTTCAAGAACTTCACAATTGATAAATGACTTTGAGTCTAGTCTAAAGTCTTTGACTAATTGATTGATCTGGGTCTTAATATGTTCTTATAGAAATATCAAGGTTTAGACCTTATTAATTACTTTAGTTGAGTGGGGGGGTTATGGTTGATTTATTCAATAGACCTCCCCACCCTCACATACCCTCTTATACAAAGCTAATATTACTGGAGTTTGTACACTCTAATCTAATCTCATTTTAAAAAATAGAGAGATTTGCCCTTTTCCAATCCTGAACCACTTTTCCTTCCCCCTCCCACCATGATCTTTCAAGATTGATTAGCAGCTCAGTCATGACATCTGCCAATTCCTTCAGTACCATGGAATATAATGTCTTTGAGCCTGGTGACTTGAGCTCATTAAAGGCAGCTAGCTGCTCTCATTATTTTCTTACTTGCTTTGGGTTCCAGCTACCTATCTGCCATTTTTGTTTCTTCTTTTCTAGTGGCAGAGAAAATAAACAAACAAAAAATAGCAAGAGAGTGTGGCAAGGTAGAAAAAGCTCTGGCTTTGAAATCAAGGCCCTGAATTGGAATTCCAACTCTGCCACTGTCACGGATGTGAACTTGGGTCTCAGTTTCCTCCTCTATAAAACAAAAAGGTTTAGATGACTTTTAAGGTCAGTTCCAATTTTATGATTTCCAAGAATCAACCACTTACCTTCTTTCCTTGCTCTGTTATCATTGTCCCATCCACCCAGAACAGTGTTTCCTCAGATTTGCTTATTTTCTGAATGCTCAAATACTCAACTAGATTGGTGATCTCACTGACTTCATTCCAACAATGCAAATCAAAACTCATTCATGCCTGACCATCCTGTGAGATTCTTGTCCATGTCCATCCATAAGTGCAATATAGGGAATCTGTCCAAAATGGCTCCAAATATAGCTTAAAACAAAAAACACAAATGCTGTAGGCTGAGTATTTCATACCAACTTTTAACCTTCTTGACATGAATCTTACATGAACATATGTTTTTGTATCTATCATCACCAGCTTTCTTGAGTCTTTGTATACTTTTTAAAATTAAATTAATTTATTTATTTTTAGTTTTCAACATTCAGTTTCACAAGCTTTTGAGTTTTAAATTTTCTCTGCCTCTTTCCCCTTTCCCCTCCCCAAGACAGCATGCAATCTGATATAGGCTCTATATATATTCATATTAAACATATTTTCACATTAGTCATGTTGTAAAGAAGAATTAAGAACCAATGGGATTGGGCAGCTAGGTGACACAGTGAATAAAGCACCAGCCCTGGAACCAGGAGGACCTGAGTTCAAATCTGCCCTCAGACACTTATCACAAAAACTAGCCCTGTAACCTTGGGCAAGTTACTTAACCCCAATTGCCCTCCCCCCAAAAAAGAACCAATGGGATTGGGGGCTGCTAGGTGGCACAGTGAATAGAGCACTGGCCCTGGAGTCAGGAGGACCTGGTTCAAGTTCAGCCTCAGACACTGAACACACACACACAAAAGCCTAGCTATGTGATGGTTGCTTAACCCCAATTGCCCTCCAAAAAAAAAAAAAAGAACCAATGGGATGAACCACAAAAAAGAAGAAACAAAACAAAGCAAAACCAAAAAAAAGAGAGATCAAAGCTGCATTCAGACACCATAGTTTTTTCTCTGGATTTGGATAGCATTTTCCATCATGAACCTTTTGGAGTTGTTGTAGAGCCTTGCATTGCTGAGAAAAGCTAAGTCTATCAAAGTTAGTCATTGCACAATGTGGCTATAACTGTGTACAATGTTCTCCTGGTTCTGCTCACTTCACTCTTTGTACACTTCTTTAAAAAGAAAGTTGGCCAACAAAAGATATCAATAATTTTTTAATGTACAACACACTTAAGAAAAAATAAAAAAAATATAAGCTGGTTATTGAGGTCCCTATACATCTACATTTATCTCTTTAAACAATTCCCCAGCAAAAATGGGTACATGATTTAGAATAAAAGGTGGTACCATAAGCAAATTAGGAGAGCAAGGAATAGTTTACCTGGCAGATCTATGGAGAAGGGAAGAATTTATGACCAAACAAGAGATAGAAAACATTATGAAATGCAAAATGGATAATTTTGATTACATTAAATTAAAAAGATTTTGCACAAACAAAACCGATACAACCAAGATTAGAAGGAAACCAGAAAGCTGGGAAACTATGTTTACAACCAGTCTTTTTGATAAAGGCGTCATTTCTCAAATATGTAGAGAACTGAGTCAAATTTCCCAAAATACAAGTGATTCCTTAATTGATAAATGGTCAAAGAATATGAACAGGCAGTTTTCAGATGAAGAAATTAAAGCTATCTATAGTCATATGAAAGAATGCTCTAAATCACTATTGATTAGAGAAATGCAAATTAAAACAACTCTGAGGTACCAGCTCATGCTTATCAGTTGGCTAATGTGACAGTAAAGAAAAATGATAAATGTTGGAGGGTATGTGGAAAACTGGGATACTAATGTATTGTTGGCAGAATTGTGAAATGATCCAACCATTCTGGAGAGCAATTTAGAACTATGCCCACAGGACTATAAAACTGTACATACCCTTTGTGTAAGGGTTATGGGATTTAAAGATCTTCCATGCCCCATTGGACTTGCTGACATAGCAGGAAGGGGAGGAGCAAGAGGAAGTAGAAGCCAAACTAGAGTTCCTGCGGTGGCTGGCAGTGGTGGCGACGACGGCAGAGGCAGCGGCAGCGCGAAGTCCTTTTTGAGTTAGCCAGAATTTCTGCTAAGGACTCCTGCTGAGGACTGCCAGGGGCCAGAGCTGCTGGGAGTGTGCTTCCAGGATGCTGGGTGGTTGCTGTGAGTGGGGAGAGGAGGACCTTTGCCTGAGGTAGCCTGTTCTGTTTTAAAGGCTTGAAAATGTGGGTGCTTTCTACTTTATCTACCTGTGCCAATGTCATAACTACTCTGATGGCTTTCACTTTGTGGTTTTGGGACTCAGTCTTTTGGTATCTTAATAAATTTTCTAGTTTATTCCCCCATATGGCTAGCATGATGTATTTTGTGATGGATAATTATATCAGCATATCTGTAATCTCCATAGGCATTGTGAATATGGCATTGCTGATACAAGCTGTACAACTACTAGGTCTGTATCTCAAAGAGATTTAAAAGTGTGTGTGTGTGTGTGCGTGTGTGTGCAAAGAACCTATTTGTACACAAATATTTCTAGCAGCTCTTTTTGTAGTGGCTAAGAATTGGGCATTGAGGGGATACCTATCATTTGGGGAATAGCTGAACGAAGTTGTGGTATATTAATGTAATAGAATACTATTATGCTCTAAGAAATGATGACTGCAGGGATTTCAGAAAAATCTGGACTTACGTGAACTGATGCTGAGGGAAGTGAGCAGAACCAGGAGTACGCTGTACACAGTAACAGTAATACTGTGGGATGATCAGCTAGCATAGACTTAGTTCTTCTCAGCAATACGATGATCCAAGATGATTCCAGAAAGACTTAGGATACAAAATGCCATCCACATCCAGAGGAAGAACTATGGAGTCTGAATGCCAAGGGAAGCAGACCACTTTTGCTTTTTTTGTTGTTTTTTCTTTCTTGTGGCTTTTTCCCTTTTGTTCTGATTCTTCTTTCACAACATGACTAATGGGGAAACATGTTTATTGTACATGTATGACCTATATTAGATGGCTTGTGGTCTTGGGGAGGGATGGTTGTTGTTTCTCTCTCATTCTCAAAGAGGACCTTGACATCAAGAAGTTGATGCCATGACTTGCAAATGCATTGGATTTAAGTGAAGGAAAGCTGTGCAAGGCTACCAGCCTTCCTTTCTCCTCTGGAGTCATCTGGGTCCAGTGGCAAGATATAGGTCAAGAGGATTGGAGATGGCCCCCAGGGAGGGGGGAAGGGAGGGAAGGTGGGAGAAAAATTTGGAACTCAAAATCTTATAAAAAATGAATGTTATAAACTGTCTTTATAGGGGCAGCCAGGTGGCTCAGTGAGTAAGAGCACCGGCTCCAGTGTCGGGATGACCTGGATCAAATCTGGCCTCAGATACTCAGCACCACACCCAGAAATAACTGGCCGTGTAACCTTGAGCAAGTTACTTAACCCCTATTGCTTTAAAAAAAAAACTGTCTTTACATATAATTGGAAAACATAAAATACTATTAAGGGGAGGAAAAAGCAATTCCCTATCATCAGAATTTTTTCCGTTTAGGTCGTCAGAACATCATTTTAAAGAGGTACTCCTATTTCTGGGGCTGATTTCCCATATAGACTTCCCATCAGGCCATGAATTACAAGCTCATCAATGTGTCATAGCACTTCCCCCCGCCCAAAAAAAGCTACTAAATTAATAAATTCGAAGTGTCTAGAGCAAAGGAGATGACAATATTTTTACACTTTCTCAGTCAGACCATATTCAGAGAATAGTATTCTGGTTGACCTTGTCAGAGTGCAGTTTTGGATACCACATTTTTAGAAGGTCATTGACAAAGTGGAACATGTCCAGAAAAAGAGGAAGACAGGGCAGCTAGGTGGTGCAGTGAACAGAGCACTGGCCCTGGAGTCAGGAGAACCTGAGTTCAAATGCAGGCTCAGACACTTAACACATACCGTGTTTCCCCGATAATAAGACCTATCCTGAAAATAAGCCCTCCCCTTACTGTGTAAGATTTCTCTAAAATAAGCCCGCCCCCAAAAATAAGCCCTATTGAGATTGCTACTGTAGTGAAGGTGATCCCCTGCGCTACACGCTACATTACGGTACCCTCTGTATTCACCGTTCCCCCCCGGGGTGAAACGCACGCCGCGCTCCGAGCTGCATCCAATCAGAGCTGCAGC
>NW_027185798.1:33424049-33446498 GCF_028583685.1 Petaurus breviceps papuanus | reverse complement strand
GAAACGCACGCCGCGCTCTGAGCTGCATCCAATCAGAGCTGCATCATCCTGTTCTTCCCCAGTGATTTGCTTGCTGGTGCCATTGAGAGCAGTGCCGCGGAGGAGAGCTGAGGCAGGACAACATAAGCCCTCCCCTGAAAATAAGCCCTCTGGTGTTTTTCTTTAAAAAAAAAATATAATAAGACAGTGTCATTATCGAGGAAACACGGTATTAGCCATGTGACCTTGGGCAAGTCACTTAACCCTAATTACCCTGCCTTCCCCCCTCCCAAAACAAAAGGCAAAAAAAAAAGAGGAAAAAGACAGTCCCTGCCCTCAAGGAGTTTACAATCTAATGGAAGAGACAACAAACAAACATATACAAAGCGAGCTATATATAGGATAAAAAGGAAATAATTAACAGAAAAGAATTAATTAGAATTAAGAGGGAGGGGAAGCTTCTTGTGGAAGGTGGGATTTTGGATTTTAGTTAGGTCTAAAAGGAATCCAGGAAATGTCCTTTCACAGACACTGCTACAGCTAAGTTTGGCCTTTTTCCTGTTTCTTAAAAGTGACACCCATTCTCATTTCCATATCTTTGCAGCACTGGCTGAACCCTCATACCTGGAATGCACACTCTGCCCATCTCTGCCTCTCAGATCCTGTTTCCTTTAAGGCTTAGCTCACAAAGCTGCTCCCCATCAATCATTTTCCATTTATTTCGTATATGCTCACACAGGGTGTTGCAAGTCTTGGTGTAGGTTTAAGCTCACTAAAACTTAACTAAGAGTTTTAGGACACCCTGTCTGTGTAACAAGTCTCTCTAGGTAGGATGTAAGCTCCTGAGGGAAGGGACAATCTCACTTTGGCTCTTTTATTCCCAGCTCCTAGCTCTTTGACTGGTACATGTCTTGGGCTTAGCAAATGTTTGTTGATTATTTGCCACCAACGGGAAGAACTAGTATTAATGGGTATAAGCTGCAAAAGGAACAAGGACAGATTTCCTAACAATTCCAAATTCCTAAACCTAATTTAAAAGTGGCTAAAAGTGGCTCATCTTTAGTGCTTGTAGAAAGTAAGTGTTTATTAGTTAAACCATGGTTGGAAAAGGCAGCAAAGGCAATGGTTTGTCTCCAAGAGTCTGTTATAAAAATGCATATCCACTACATGGGAGAGGGAGAAGCAGAAGGGGTTATTGGGAGAGAGATCTCATCTAGTCTTTATCATGAATTAATTTACCAGATGAGCCGTGATCATGGAACAGAAGTACTTTTCAGTGGACAGTGAGCAGTGAAATGTGACAAGCCTATCTCATGGTAGCTAGGCAAGGGTAGGATGAGACTCCAGGAGGGAAAGTGAACTCTGGATGGTGGGGTCAGCCTATGTGGAGAAGGTTGCAGGGTGGTCCCTGTAGTTAACCTCCTACTTTACACAACACATTTTGCTAGGGTTTGCCCTGCCCGTCAGAGTCCATTTGGTATGGTTCCAGTCTGGGCCTGCCACTCCGTCCAAAAATCTCCACCTTTTCATCTCTTCACATTCAACCCTCCAATACCTTATTCCAGAGAATGTGGACTGAACTGGTATTCTTTTAAACACAACTTTATTTGATTCAATCAAACGATGCCTAGACACTGAGATGGATTGTTAGCCCAGATCAGTTGGAGAAGCAGAAATATTGACCAAGATGATGGTCCTCTCCAGTGCTACTATGGATGGTCAGAGGAAGCAGGAAGGAGGGGGTAATGGGGCCAAGAGGGACAGATGAAGACATTTCAAGATGTCTTAGATATACCCAGAAGCCCCACTGCCCTCCAGGAAAGACTGGGACAAGTGCTATAGCTACTGACCATTTTATATTTTTCCCTTTAAATTTCTAAATGGGGTGGGAGTATTCAAATGAGTTGGTACTGCCCTAATAGCTGATTTAGCAGGTCTCCAGAATGAAAGATAAGTTTAGGAATGCTTAGTGGGGATCAGGGAATGGCCAGCAGAATACTTCTGACAAAGGAGCCCTCTGAGGTGCGGCTAGGATACTAGGGGGAGGGTAGCCTGGGTGCCCTGGAAACATTTCCCAAGGAGAAAACTATGCTGCACAAACAACACTCCCAGAGCAAGTGAGGGCTTGCTTCCTAGTGACTTCACTCCACCCACTTCTACTTCCCCCTGGGGGAGCAGACCCCACTCAGTCCAGTCCAGTGGTGCTCCCTGCCGTCTAGGGCAGGAGGGTACTGAACGGCTTGCCAGCATCACCACCCTGGATTTGGGGAGAGGACCCCCATAAGTGTCCAGGCAAGAATGGGACATTCGTGTTTGGCCTCCCCCATTGCATCCTGACCAGTGGGGAGCTTGGCGATCCCAGAAACAGCCGCAGGGAGGCTCCTGGCCCCCAGAAACCACGGAGGCAGGCCAGGCTTCACTCAGGGAAAGGGGGAAGTGGGCGAAGCAGGGGGCAGCCTGGCCCCCCCAGCACCTGAGAGCTGGCGGCTGGAGGCTGGCTCGAGTTTCAGGGGGTGCCAGTCTGCCTGTCTAAAGGCTCCTCTGTTCCTTGGCCTCGCACAGAATGTCTCCTGTGGCTTTTCCCCCTCCCTCCTTTCTTCCTGTTGACTCTCCCCATCGGGCTCTCTGAATCACCAGACTCCACAGGAAAGCAGCAGATGTTGACTTTACTTCGGTGAAGCCCACGTCAGCTCTCCAGTGGGGTGGCGGGTAGGAAGGCATGGAGGTGAGGGGGCGGGGACTGGGAGGAGGCTAAGCCCTATTATCATTTCCAATGGGGTGGGGGTAAGGGGAGAAAAAGAAAAGAAAGAGAGAAGTCTGGTCCAGCCCGAAGGTCTGCACACAAATCTTTTGACTCCAGGGATCCCTGGCCCCTGGGAATGGTGGAGAAAAGGCTGCCAAACAAAAGCCATGGTGCGGGCCCCAGGAGCAGGATCGCCAGGGAGAGGCGGGGCACAAGATGGGCTGGGTGGGAGGGCTGTGGTGCCAGTTCTTGGCTGAGGTGGAGCCTCACTTCTTGATGGAAGTATCCCTAGGACACAGAAGCCAGACAGGTCTGCAGAGTTGGGAGGGGAGGGCCACGGGGCTCCTTTTGTCCCACCCAGGCTCTAGGGACCCCTGCAGAAGAGGCATTCATGGGGTCTTCTCCCAGCTTCACTGCGCCTCTTTCTCATCTCCATCTTCTTCGGGTGCTTTCTTTCGGGCAAAGAATCCAAGCTATAGAGGAGAGATGATGAGGAGCTGTTATAGTTCCCAAAGTCCTCCTTTACCCACAACCTGGGGCATGACCACAGGCCACTTTCTTATTTGGGAGAATGGTGCAAAATACACATCTACCCAGCCCTCTTCCTCTGCTCCTGCCCATTAAGCCTTAGACCCCTAGTGAGGATTTGTAGTCAGACAACCTGAGTTGAAATCCTGTTTCTGCCATCTGTGTGACCCTGGGCTAGTCACTTAGCTTTTGGAGGCCTCAGTTTCCTCACCTTACCAGTGAGGAAGTTGGACTACATGGCCTCAAAGAGCCCTAGAAGCTCTAGATATGTGATCTTGTGATCCCCTTCATACTTGGGAATAATCCTCTCACCCCTCCAAACTCCTGTGGAATAGTACTCACCTTCCAAAGGCAGAAAACAATGACAGCCAATAATAAGAGCCCTCCTAGGGCACTGCCAAGCAGGATCCACAATGAGACAGGAATATGGCGGGCCTGGATGACCTCCAGGAGGCTCTGGGGGAAAAGGACATTCTTCTTTTTTTAATCCTCCAGCTAGTCCTCCCCACCCAACATTCTTCAAGAGCCACCCCAGGTAGACCTAACAACAGGGGGATAAGAAGCGTCTCCAGAGAGGGACCAGCAAAAGAACTCCAGAGATTTGGTTCCTAGAAGTCTTTTACTCACTGGATCATCAGGGTAATGCACTGCAATGAAAAAGCTCCGTCATGTCCTGCACTGTATTAAGAGCACCAGGCACACAGACCCCTGACTCACCTCGCTCCACTGGGCAGCCTCAGTCAGCTGCAGGACACTGCCCTCCTCAACATCTAGTTTAAAGGTGCTGACCACAGTCACAGATTTGAACTTGGTCTGTGGGGACAGGAGGTATGAAAAATATTAGAGTGAGGGATCTATGGTCTGCACGTGGGGCAGGGGTGGTATATGATTCCCTGAGTGTCAAGAATAGGCTGAGAAGCCCCAAATCTACTAGGTCCCTCATTATCATGATGAAAGAATGAAGAAGAGGAGAGAAGAGAAGAGAAATGACATCATGGAGGAAAGAGGATGAGACAGCCAGCCTAATTCTGCTAAAATACTGATTTTTATCATCTCATTCATTTGCCAAAAGACCAAAAATGGCTCTCTTTGGTATACTGTTACTACATCTAAATTTATGAGCTCAGTAGTCAAGGCATTCTACCATCTAGTCTCACTTTGAGGATCTAAAATGTATCTCACCCTGCTCCTTCTCACTCACACACCAACACCGACACCCACATACATACATACATACACACACACACACACACACACACACACACACAGACTCTGCTCCAAACAAGCAGGCCTCCTCCCTCTCCCACAGATATTATTCTCATTCCCACTTCTCTGCTTCTGCTTACTATGAAACCCAACCATCTCCCCTCCCATCACCACCCAATGCTTCCCCTTCTTTAGACTATTCTTCAAGGACAATTTTAAGTCCCATTTTCTATGAGTACCTTAGCTCATTTTAATTCCTCTTTTCTATGAAATTCTATTGCCCTCAGAGCCTGAATCACATAGTTTAGCACCAAAATTTAGTTCCAAAGTTCGGTCTTCCTAGCTAGATACTGTAAACCCCTTTGAAGATAAGACCCTTGCAATGGTAATGGTAATTTGAAGATCTTTTCTGCCCCTTAATAGGCCTAAAGAAATTTGAAGATCTTCTCTGTCCCTTAATAGGCCAAATGTAATCACATGGAGCCAATGGTGGGAGGAGTTTGTTGAACAGGTGAAGCAGAAAGGGGTGGAGCAGGAAATGAGTCAGAGCAGTTAAGAGTGGAAGGAGAAAGAAGACACAGGCAAACAGACCAGCTAGGCCTAAGAATGTTTGTTTGTGGGAAGGCTTTGGGATGGTGTTATTCTCTGCAGTGATAATGTATATTAACTTCTTTGTTGCTGTGATGGATTCAATTTTTTGATGTTGGGATTTGGTTTTCTGGTGTCTGAATAAATGTTTTGCTTCTGTCTTCTATATGGAGAGTCTGTTATGTTTTGTAATTCAGAACTAGGCTGGTACATTCATAGTCACCATCAGTGCTGTGAATATTGCCTTGGTAATACAACCCTATCCTATACTAATTTTTTATCTTTTAAACTGCATTTGAATCCTGCCCACCATACATTTGTTGTTTGACCTTGGACACAGTCTGACCTCCAATTTCCTCATCTGTAAAATGTGTTATATATAAATAAAAATGTGTTTTATATATATAATTATATTTCTAGTATTTATCTTACAGAATTATGAGGATCAAATGAGAAAATGTAAAGCATTTTTAAATCTTAAGGAACTATGTCAATGTCAGCCATTATTATCAGTAGAACAGTAAGTACTCAAGATGACAAAAGATGAGAATAGTCAATGTTGGAACAGCTGTAAAAAGGCAGGCCTACTAATATACTGTAAATTAGTCAAGCAATTCCAGAAAGCAATTTAAAACTATGATCCATATCTAGAGGTCAGTGATAAAATGAAAGGTTATAAAGGCACCAACATGCCTATAACAGCACTTTTTGTAGGAGCAAAGAACTAGTAACAAGGCAGATGTCTGCTGATTTTTAAGTGGCTAAGCAAGTTATGATATATGAATATAATGTAATATTAATTTGTGGCCATTATATTAATATAGTTATTATATTATATATAAATAAAATAATTAATAATAATATGAATAAAGTGGCCACGAGGAGCACAGACAAGTACAGGAAGACACATAATTGATGAAAAGTGGAGTAAGCAGAACCAGTAAAAAATGTCCACAGTGACTATTGCAATGTAAGTGAAAAGGACGACAAGCAAATGAAACTGACCACTGTGAAATGCTAACGATCAAGCTTGGCCCCAAAAGAGAGATGAGGAAGCACCTCCCTCCTCTGCAGAGGAGGGGATGTGGGGAAGGTGCCCAAGGTAATGTCAGACTTGGTGGATACGTTGGTTAGTTTTGTTCAATAATTTTCTTTCTTTTTTCTTCTTTGATTCTTCCCTTGATAGGTGGGGAAGGGATATATTGAGAAATGAAGGTGTTTAGAAGCAAGAGAGGTGGGATTAGAACTGGACAGGGATTAGACTGGTGATCTCATTGGTGTGGGGAGCTCCCAGGGTGGAACTGCCTTTACCAATGCAGAGTGGCATCTTCTCGGTACCTCAGTTGCCTAGGGCACTGACTGGTCCAAAGTCCATAGCCAATGAGTATTAAAGTGAAGTTCAATCCCTGGCTTCAAGGACAGCTCTCTATAGATATCACTAAAAATGTAAATCAGAGAACTAGTACATGCTCAATAAGAGCCAAGGCAATGGTTTTTGGGAAGAGGAGTGGGTCAAGAAGGATGATGCAGCAGTGAGAGGGTAACTCTGGCTCACCCTTCGGAAGAATTCATCATGGATAAGCCTCAGGAACTGCACAGAGATCTGGGACCCCCGTGGCAGGCGTCCAAGGTGGCATCGCACCACCTGGCACCGGGCGTTACTGCCGTTCTACTAGGAGAAAGGGGTCAGTCCCTAAGGACAAGAAGGATTTCCTCCCTCCCCCCTCCATCTCCATCCCTGTTACCCAGGCTCCCCATTGCCTTCCCAGGACTTCTGCTTCTGGGGTCTCCCCTCCCCACTCGCCAGGGGCTCATACCAGGTGGCTGATATAGCGCAGGTCCTCAGAATGCACAGGAGCCACAGAGGGCTCAGTCAGGTTCTGCACCATGCAGCTGGCCTGGGAGAAATGGGGATGTGGAAGGAGAGGCCTCACTCAGACCACACAACAACAATGCCACACTGTCTACATCCAGATGACCCTTATCTCCCAATTACAGGATCATAGATTTAGGCACAGAAGGGATAAGAATCATCTAATCCAACTATCTCATTTTATAGATGGGGAAATGGAGGCCCAGAGAGGTGTAGAGGCTAGTGGAAGGCCACACAGGGACAGGCCATGCTGCTTCCTTGGCCTAGAAAGGGCCCGTGCTAAATCCTAGGTTCCATCCAGAGCTACCCAAGATACTCTCATGGATGTCATCCATTTCCTTCAAAGTTCACTCCTTATTCTGCCAAGTTCAAGTTTCAACATCAGCAGACACATGGGTGAGGGCAATACCTGGGGTTTGTGCCTCGATAGAAAGATTCTGAGGGGCAGCCAGGTAGCACAGTGAGTAAGAGTACCGGCCCCAGAGTCGGGATGACTTGGGGATCAAATCTGGGCTCAGACACTTAGCACCCACCCAGAAACACCTGGCCATGTAACCTTGAGCAAGTTACTTAACCCTAATTGCTTAATAAATAAATAAATAAATAAGATAAAGATTCTGGAGAGAAGGGATGCCCTAGAACTAAGGACCAAGAGAAATCATACAGGCAAGTAAGAACCAGGGCTTCAAGAAGGAGTCAGTCCAGATGCACACAGCCCAAACTCACATTGTCGGTGATAATCTGGGACAGAGACAGGAAGTAATTGCCCCCATGGGCCACAGCTGGAAAGAAGGCGGAAATCAAGAGGCCACTGATGGAATAGCAACCAAGGTTCTGTACCTGATAGGATAAATGGGAAGGGGTGAGACTGTAGAAAGGAAGAGGATACTGCTCACCTACCCCTACCCACAACATATTCGTAGGCACCCAGAAAAAGAACCCTCTCTACCAACCCTCCTATCCTACCTAGGGTTCCACCCTCCTTTGCCCTGTGCCCTCTTGTCTCTCACCCTGAGAGTGGTTTTGAACTCAGGGCCAGGACCCTCGGGGAGGGCCCCATATGGGTGAACCTCATATCGGTGCAGAGTGGACGCACTGCAGGGCCACAGACACGGAACCCAAATCAGGAAGCACGAGGTGTTGACCATGACACAGACACAGGGAGCAGATGATCAGCACAGAAACACTGAATCATGGGAGGAAGGGCTGGGACAAGGACACAGAGACGGGGAGCAACCAAATACTACACAGAAAAACCAAGAGCACATGAAGCAGATAGAGACATGGTATGACATGGATATACTGCTGACCACAATGGCAGCTGCAGGCCTCCTCCTCCTCCTCCCTCCACCCCTGACCCCTAACCACCTCTATCATCTCTGACTGGGAGAGCAAAAAGGATGGGAGGTACAGGCCAGAGTCAAAGTTGCTTGGGCATAAGAGATTCCAGAAAAAGGAGAGCATGATAGAGGGAGGGACATGGAAATCTGGAGGCCTGGGGGTCAGAGGGGCAGGCAGGGCATTGGGCCATACCTGGAGACCAGGAGCTCAGGCTCATACCGGATGTAGGCAGAGGCCTGGGCCATGTTATCATGCAATGTCTCATTGGACTCCAGGCTGTTGCTGCAGAGGTAAGGGAAGAGTCACAATCTCTAGCTCCTTTTTAGAGACTTCTTCCTGAAGACTTCTTCAGCATTGTGTGACCCCTCTCTGACCCCTCTCCCCCACTGAAGGCTCCTCCAGAGGAAGGAGGGGCCCAGATTCTTACCTGGTTGCAGTCAGCCTCACAAGGGCTTGACTTAGGATAGAAGAGCAGCTGAATTCAAACTCCAAGAGGAAGGTCACCTGGGTTGGGGCAAAGGGATCAAAGGCCATGAGATAGGTCCAGGGCCAAATTGTCATCCTGTTTCCAATTCTCAACTTTCAGTGCTAACCTCTGGGATGCAGAAGTCCAGAGTGTGACCCAAAGACCCTCCCCCGCCTCCCCCGCCCCCAACCACAGAGGTCCCTTGTGACTAGAGGGTCTTAACTTTTTTCATGTCACCAACCTAGTAGGCAGGGTGGTGGGGCTATGGACCCTTTCTCACAGTCATCTTTTCAAATGCATAAAATAAAGTATGTAGAATAACGAAAGAGATTAAAGGTTAATTAAAGATATTGTCACTATTTTTCCCCATACAAGTTCAAGGACCCCCTGACCTCTATTCAGGGGCCCCCTGGGGGGGTCTGTGGACCAGTTTAAGAACCTGTGCTTTAGGTCAGGGGGTTCTTCCCCGGAATCCTGTAGCCTACTTTCATCCCCTGCCCACTCCACAGGATTCCTTGCCTTGAACTCTCCCACCCTACACTCACCCAGGTCCCAACATTCCCCATGTCCCCTATTCATAACAATTTCCTCATCCAAAGTGGATAGCCTTGTGGCAGCTGGTGGCCAGGTAGTGTGTGTGTGTAACATAGGGATAACAGCAGGGTTGTTGTCAGAATCAAATGCAATAATACACATGTTTTTTAAAAGCTCTCAGAACGATGCCTAGCACTGAGGGGGTGCTATAAATGCATACTCCCTTCCCTTCCCCCACAGTCCATCAGTCTGCTTCTGGCACTCTGACTCACCTTGGCCCCAGTCTGGAAAACAGGGTGCCCTATGTTACAGAGCTGGGCATGTGTGGAAGTGGCAGAACACTCCACCTTGATTGTGCTTTCCTTCTGGGGACAGAAAGTCTGTGTCAAGATTGGTGTGAGAGAGGCCTCAGCTTTAAATCATTCTCTCTTCCCTATGCCTTTTATTTCCTCCACCTCCCCTGTAAGTTCCCAGACACTTGGGGGCCCAGCAGGGTGAGGCTGACCAGGTAGAAGCTGTTTCCTCCATTCTTCCCACCTCCACCCCAAGGGACACCTGAAAGGCAGCGAGACTTCCCCAGTGGGATTTCAAGGTCCCCGTTCTTCTCTCCTTCCTCTCAGGGCCTCTGCTCCTACCCTCACCACCACCCAGAGTACCTGAGGTGTGAGGCTAGCCAGGTGGAGGCTTTTGGAGAAACTGAGGCTCAGGTTAGTACTGTAGGCATTCTCCTTTCTGTTCTCAAGAGCAGCTGACACAAGCAACTTCTGCCGCCCACCTCGAACCACAAATGGCTTTTTCCTGAAGGCAGAGTCAGGGAACTAGTCAAGGAGCTGACAGGAGAGCTGCAGAGGTCCCAGAAACCCCACTAGATCATTTAATTCCACCTCACTTTATAGATAAAGAAATTGAGGCCCAGAGAGATGTAAAAGGCAATGATTTGGTTCTGGAGTCATCTCTAGGACCATCGCCTTCTGACTTCTATAGACCAGTCATTATCTAACACTATCATACCCTTCAGAAGAGCAAGGGCCACTCTGTTTGTGTCTTTGGATCTCCAAATCCTAGCACACTGCCCGGTGCACGGGTGTTTAACAAAGAGGCCCCATGGGTGGGGTACTGGACCTGGAGTCAGGAAGCCCGGCATCCCAAGCCTGCCTTCCAGAACTTGAATGCTATGTGACCCTGGCCAAGTCCCTTTACCTCACCTAGCCTGTTTCCTCATCTATAAAAGGAGGAAAATAGCTGCGAGGATAAGATTTTATGTGTGTGTACATACTCCAACATATACACACATGTGTACCTGTATACACATATATACACATATTTAAAGCACACTGGAAATCTTAGAGTCAATGCTGGCTCTTAGTAGACTTGTTTGTTGATTGATTTGACCTGCCACCCCTCGCTCCCTTTCCTCCACCTCACTCTACACTGTCCATCTATTTCCCGTCCATTCCCATTCCAGTATGCTTCTATCACACCTGGAGCCTCGGATGTCCATGTCTATCCATAGCACCAGGTCTGTATTGCATTCATTATCGGGCCCACAGTCCTTTGAGAAAGGTACCTATGGAGAAGGAAAAAAGAAAAAGAGATTCAAAGGAATGTAAAAAGGGCTGAAAGCCTAGGAGAAGCCAGGAAAAGAAGATCAAGGAGAGAACAGGAAGGCAGGGACGATTAGGAAGGTCTGGACATATAATCCCAAGGTCAGATGTCATTCACTCTCATGGCTCCCATCTCCTCTCTCTCCCCTGCCCCAGGATGGGATTGATGGCACTGGGGCAGAGGAGGTGTAAAAAAGTCTGAATGGGGGATTGGAGCAGGCAGATAGAAGCCAAGGTCAAGTGGGAATTGGGGGTTACTAACCAATTTTCGAAGGGAAGTGGGTGAGTCTTCATCTAGCACAGGCCTTGGCTTGGTGGTATTATCTAGCACAAAAGTCACAGCTAGGGCCACTGGCCGAAGGTAGTCAGATGCATCCTGGGGGGAGTAAGATCAAAGATCATAGTAAAACGGCGTTAAGGGACCCATAGTCCTAACTCCTTTGACACCTCCAACTCTATTCTCCCCCATTGGCCTCCTAGAGTCTTAATCATTTTGAAGGTACTTTCTCCAGGAATGCTTTTCCCAATTGCCAGCCATCTCCAAGCCTCAACCCTTTTCTCACCAGCACATGGAAATGCAGCTGCTGACAGGTGACATTCCCTACGCTGACCCTCAGCCGACGGGTGGGCAGCCTCTGGCCAAAGCCATCAAATGCTGCCCGGGCCCCGGCTGTCCACTCATCCAAGGAGGCAGAGAACTTGATGTCTAGAGAAGAGGGTTGGGAAGAAAAGGGTAAGGGCTAGAGGAAGGCATCTGTGACACAAGGGCTTGTGGGTTAGCTCATATGCCTAGAGGTGGCTTACAGAAGCGGCGATTCCAGCGTCCTGGAGTTCGGGAGGTTACTTGGAAACAGAGGTCAGTGGTCAAGCAGGCAGCCTCCTGGCCATGTCGCTGACAATCCCGCTGGACCACACTGACTGCCGGTGGGGTCACAGTTAGCGATGGGGCCAGATGGACGATGGGGCGGGAGCTGGTGAAGTTGCGGGAAAGACCCCAGAGGTATGGGATGAGTAAAATAGGGAGGAGACCCTACCAACATTGCTTCCCCAAGAGCTCCCACCCAGATGACCTCCTCCAGAGTTCCCTCTAAAACCTGAGATTCTATGATTTTATGCCCCATTGTTCCTCCTCCCTGTGAATATTAAGGGAAGGACATTGGAGAGTCCCCTCTCCTTAGAGAAATCTGGCATTTGACCTCCAGCCCCACACCTGAGCAGTACAGCTGCCCCCTGGGCCCCCACAGCAATATCCACTAGCTCATCTCCATCAAGGTCCAGTCGTCCATCCACACTTCGGCCAAAGTAGCTGAGTGGCTGAGGCATGGAGGCAGCTGAAATGCGCTAGGAGGAGACAGGAGACGAGAGACTAGGGCAAGGCTTCTCAGACAATGCCTCACCCCTCAACTAGCGTTCTTCCTGCTAGCTCCCTTCCGATCCTTCATTAACCACTACCAGGAATGGGGGTCACAAAAACTTCCCCCATACCTCTCATGGCACACTCCCCCTGTATCTCACCAATATTTCCACCCCATCTCCACCCCCACCCACTCCACTCAGGTTTGAAGAGGGTCTTAGAGCTGGATAATCTCAGGGAAATGATACAGATTCAGGGCTTACAGGGATCTGAATGTAGGTTCTGGAAGAGTAGAGTTCTAGGCCTCAATTTGACCTTAGCTAGCTGTGTGACCTTGGTCAAATCACTATCCTCTCAATTTCCTTGATTGTAAAGTGAGAGAGTTTGACTCAAGGATCCCCAAATTTTCTTGAGCAGTGCAGGTTTCAGTACTACCAAACCCCCGCCCAATATAATGTTCCTCTGGATCCCCTAACCTGCACAGGATGAGGTCGGATACCACCCTTGGTCCCATGATAGAGGTAGAGAGCTCCTCTGTGTCCATCTTCGAGGGGTGCTCCCACAGCCACATCTGCAAAGCCATCCTGGTTGAGGTCAGGCAGGGCACCCATTGCAAAGCCAAAACGGGAATCCTGAGGGGGGTCTGGCTGTAGGGTTCTCCAGAGGATCAGTAGGGGCTATAGGAAAGGATGATGGGCTAAATGTCCCAACCCCACAGACTGGCCTCACTGATGTGTCTCCTCTCCCCCCTCCCACCTTTCCCATGTATTAATGTCTCTGCATTGCCTCCAACGTTTCCTAACCCTACTCACTTGGCCCACTAGGTAGACATATACTCGTCCTGTCTCTCGGTACTGGGGTCCTAGGTACATAGGGGCAGCCACAAGCAGAACATCAGTCACCCCATCACCATCTGTGTCCAGGGGGCAGAGTTCACTGCCAAAGTAGGAGCCAATCTGGGACATGGAGAATGAAAAAGAGAGACCCTGAAAAACCCCCAAGAGTGAGAAAGAACATGAAACCCTGATAGTGCTTCGGCACACTGGCTGAGGACCACCTCCCAATGGATGGATCTCAACATTAGTAGACTTCATCACAGAGTTCTCCATTGGAAGGTGACTCACATCCCCCCTCATGCATGCCTCCTGCCATGTCCACACCTGCTCCCCCTGGAGGCTCTGGGCAACATTCATAGTCCCATCTTTTCTGAGCTGAAAAGCAATGACCTTTCCATGATGCTTAAACCGAGGGGCTCCAGAGAGAAACAGACGTCGTCCACCCAGGAGGATCAAGGAGGAAACTGAGTAACCTAGAAGTCAGGTGAAAGGGGTGAAGAGAAGAGAAGGAAAGTAGGGAGAGATCATGGAGTCAGGCCAGCAGGAGACACTGGGGAAGCAGGAAGATCTTAATAATTTAGGGAGAGGATTCAAAAGGCAAACAGAGGGTCTTTAAGAGGTATATCCCATGCGATAATCTACTTAACACTCTTTCAAAAAATGCAATTTTAGTTTCAGTTCTGAATCCTCTTCCTCTTCCCCCATATTGTAAAAGCAAGAAAAACACATTATAAATACATATAGTCATACAAAGTCAATTCCTACATTAGTCATGTCAGAGAAAGAGACAGAGAAAGATGCTTCAATCTTCCCTCAGAGTCTATCGGCTCTCTAAGATCCACCTGACACTCACCCAGGTAGGCAGCGTGATTCTGGAGAGCAGAAGGGAACTCATCCTCCAGGGCTGTCCGTGGAGGAAAGAGGCGGTGTCCTTCCTTTAGCCATAGCACTGAGCCCCCCCAGTCATAGGCCCCCACCATTCCAAACAGGATCCCATCCTGCGGGAATGGGAAAATGAGGAGTCATAAGGATTATTGAGAAGGTAGAGGGATTCACAGGGAAACATTCATCTATAAGAGGGAAGGGTTGGCTGAGGGGGCCTGGGAAATTCACCTAGAGCTTTCACCCTTCAAAGAATGGCTCACTCAGGAGGGATAAGGTCACTGAGGGCAGGTTCTGAAAATCAGTCAGCTAGAGATTCACTGTACAGGTGAGGCTGGGGCAGAGTCACCTGGACCAGAGGCTAGAGGGTGGAATGCTATCTGACCTTTAGCTGGTGAGTAGAGAAGCCGATCTGAGACATCTCTAGCCCGAAGGAGCTTTCATTCTCCCCATGGGACCCTGGGATAAGAAAGTATCAAGAGAACAAAATGAGACAGAGACGGGGCCTGGGCCAGGACGGTGGTGCATCCAATCTAATTCTCTCAGTTTCCCTGAACCAAATATCAATTCCCATGATTAAAATCACCCTTTTCAGTGCTTTTTAAAGCTAAAGGCAGTCAGCTCAGCATTGGGAACTTCCTAATTAGAACTGTCCAAAAATGGGATGGACACCTTCCTTCATGAAAGAGGCCATACAGGGATGTTGGGGAGAGGCTGGAGCTCTAGAGGAGGGGCTGAACCGGAGGACCTGGGAAGGAGGTCTTTCGGACTCTCAGATTCCACATCCTACCCTCCAGTCCAAAGATGCGGTCCCCTAGAGCATCCACGATGTCAGTCAGCGCAGCCTCGTCTGTGACGTTGAAGAAGAATCTCTCATCTGGATCACTAGCAATGGCCCTGATTTCCCGAAGGAAGGAGCTAGGATCACGCTGCCTTCGGATGTAGTGACCCAGGACCTAGGTGAGATTACAAAGGTAATGGGGGAGTGGGGCTTTGGGAGCCAGTGCAAGGAATGCAAAGCCAGTGTTTACAGAGGAGCAAGATGGTATTAGCCATCAGTGTCCCCTTCTTTTTCCCAAGGAAGTCCTCCCTCCCTAATATCTCCACTTTCCCAACCCCACCTCGCCACTGTTTCTTACAGCAATCCCATAGCGGGTCACGCTGCCAGCCTCACAGGCCTGGAGTGCTGCTGGAAGCTCCTCCCCATCATGTGATTCCCCATCTGTGACAACAACTAGCAACCGGGCAGCCTCTGGCCGGCCCCCTCGAGAGGGACTGAATCCTTCTGTGCTGGGGTAGGAGGGAAGGAAAAGAAGAGGTGAGACACTGGAGTCTTCTGCCTCCCTCCTTTGACAACATACACACATTCTACCCTAGGACCAACTGGGAGAAAGAGATCGAAATGAAAGAGACAGGGGCCAGAGGAGTCTGGGAGTCAGCGCCATTGATTTCACTCTTACTGAATGCCTGACTGTGTAGCAGGTACCATGGAGGGAACCAAAGAAAGTAAGACAATCCCTACCTTCAAGGGAGCTACAGTCTGGCTGAGAATCCGGAGTCGTACCTTGGAGCGAGTCTTCCCTCTGTCATACCCAACTCGTTACTAAGTCCTATGGATTTTCTCTCACCTCTATCTCTCCAATCCACTCCCTACTTTCTATTCCCACTGTCCTATCCTCCAACAGGCCTCATAAGCAACCTCTTGACGTCGCCTCCTTATTAATAGGTCTCTCCACCTCTTCTCCTTCCCCTCCATATACATCCGTCATACACTTCATCAGACTAATATTCTTTATGCACAAGACTGGTACTGTTATGGCTACTACTGAAAGCCTATTCTGTTGTTTTTGTGTGTTGAGTTAGGCGGCACAGTGGATAGAGTGCCAGGCTTGAAGTGAGGAAGACCTGAGTTCAAATTTGGCCTCAGAAACTGACTAGCTGTGTGACCCTAGGCAAGTCATTTAACTCTGTTTTCCCCTGTTTCCTCTTCTGTAAAATGAGCTGGAGAAGGAAATGGTAAAGTTCTCCAATATCTTTGCCAAGAAAACCCCAAATGGGGTCATGAAGAGTCAGACACAAATGAAATGACTAACAACAACAACATGCACAAGACTGACCACGCCAATACACCCAAAGGATTTCAGTGGAACCCTAATGGCCACTACAGAAGGCTCATTGCAGTCCCCAGTAACGTTCTGCTGGTCCACTGCAAAGATTCAGGATGGTCCCGTATGAGGAGTGCCGAACAATCAGTGCCAACAGTTCTCCTGCTTGCTCAGACATGTTTATAGGCTGCTTTAGAGTCCGGTGACTGGCTAAAGAGTTAAAGCAGGAATGTGGGGGATGAGCAAACTTAACAGCAGTTCTGGTTTCTGTTTATCCATGGAGTCCCACTTAGGTGGCAAGAGGAGCCCATGGGCTCAGAGAAAGCCACAGAGAAATGTTTTAGTGTCCAGTCAAGGCCACGAGGAGAGGCCCAATAAACTTACACAGCAGTGATGGGATGGGTCAAACTGTCTCCAACCTCCGTTGGACCCTCAACCAATTACAATGCATAGAGATTTCAAAGTGAGATCTAGGAGTGGAGACAAGGCCTTGCTTCTCTACCAATCACTGCCTTAGAATCCCTGGGAAGTAAGGGAAATGGGTGAAATGCTACTGATACAAGTCAGAGATGATACTTTTTAATTTTTTATAAAGAAAATTCAAAGCCATCTTCGCTGCTGCCCACCAGTGAACTAACTTGACACTGTAGGTATTCTCTCAGAGAGCTAAGTGGGGGCCTACCTTAAGACACAGACCTGAGAATTCACAGTACTTCCTGTCTTTAGCCTTCCTTGGTTGGCTGTAAAGAATATCTTTGGGTAATTGTATTTAGAGATGTAAATTTTGTGCATAGATTCTCTTTTTTTCCTTTCCCAGTAAATATGCTGATTTACTAACAAAAATCATCCATTTACAATGGGTGGGAAAGGAGCTAGAGGGTGGGTTGGAATTCAAAAATGTTTTAAATTAATGTTAAAAATAAATACAATTTTTAAAACCAGTCATTCAGAGAGACATTTGTCACTAAATGTAGGAAGCAAAATGGTTAGAACTTGATCAAGCTTCATTTTTGTTTTAATGAAAATCTTATGGGCCTAGAAAAGAACAATAATTATCCTACCTGGTTAGGTTCAAGTTGATTTGCCTAGCATTACAGGTCCTCCGTGATATGGTGCTGCCCTATCTCTCCAGCCTAATCATATACTACTTCCCTCCACATATTCTATGTTTCAATCAAGCTGTGTCCCTAGAACATGTCTGGTAACTTCCCATCTCAATGCTTTTGCTGAGGCTATTTCCTACCTGTGGAATGAGACTATTCTGTTTTCCCTATTCTAGGTTCTCTTCTCTTTCAAAATCCTTTCTTGTTGCACTAAACAAATGCTCGTTAAGATTGACTGGTTGGTGATTTTATCATCTCCACTGTGTTCAATAACCATCTTTATCAGATGATTCCCAAATGTACATGTGGTATCACAGAAGATGCAAGGGACCATAGAGTTGAGTCTAGCCCTCTCATTTTACAGGCCCAAAGAGGTTAAGGGATTGATCCATATTAATGGTAGTTAAATGCCCAAGGTGAGATTCAAAGCCTGGTCTTCCTGATTCCAAGTCAGAAACTCTCTCCACCATGCCACATGAAGCCCTCATCTCCTGTCTAACATCAACTACCTGCTGAACATCACTACCTTGATGTCACGTGGACATCTCAAACTCAAGGTATCCAAAACAGAATTCATTATCTTTCTCCCCCAACCCACCCCTCCTCCTAATTTCTCTATTTTGAATCTCAGATTCATCTTAACTCTTCACTTTCCCCCATTTCCCAGATCCAATAAATTGCCAAGTCTAGTCTATTAAACCTCCACAACGTTTCTCCAATTCATCCTTTTGTCTTCATTCAAACAGCTTCAAGGGTCTCTAGGATAAAATATAGACTCCTCCTTTTTGTTCCTAAAGCCCTTCACAGTCTGGCACCAATCTATCATTTCAGCCTGAGATAAACACTAGGTGTTCCAATCGAATTGGCCTGCTTGTTCCCCATACAGGGCACCCCATCTTTTGTCTCCATGCCTTCACACAGCCTGATCCTCATGCCTGAAATGCTGTCTCCTCAATGAAACCTTTCCTGATCTCCCAAATTAGTAATGTCTTTTTACTTGAAGACCCCACAGAGTATACTGTTGTCCACCTGTCTGGTACATCTGTCATCTATTACAAGTATTTATTTGTCTATATATTCCATCCTCCTCCCAGATTGTGAGCTTTATGAGAGCAGTGAACAACTGATCTAAGCTTTGCATTTCCCCTACCCCTAGAAGAGTGCTTTGCATACAGTAGATACGAAATATGTGCTTGTTGAATCAAATGCCAGATAGCTTACTAGAGAAAGTTACACAATGTATTAAGAAGTGGAAACACTATAGTATATTTATTAGTGTTGAAAGGAGACAAAGGGAGCAGCTCAGAAGCCAATGGGGTTGGTCAAGGAAGGTTTTCTAGAAGAAATTAGTTTTGAGTCAAGTTTTGAAGGAGGGAACAGAGAACAAAGATTTTTAGAGAAATAAGAAAGTGGGATGAACATCTGTCTGATCGGTCTGGATTATTAAATCTATCTTTTGCCACCTTTAAAAACATCAGAACACTGACTGACACATCTCCAGCCCCAGGACTCCTTTCCTGTTTGCCATTGTGCCTCAGAGATCTCTGATGACTTTTCAGCAATTAAGCAAACAGTTCAGCATCTTCCAAAGTCTTATTTTTGTTGGGAGCACTGCCTTAGATCCTGGTATTCAGCTTTATCTTTTGACTCTTCCCTCTCCATATCCACTCTCCTCACCGCCCCCATCCCATAACCAGTGTATTGATACATATTGCCAATACTTTGCCTTATTCCTTCCCAGTATCTTTTATACAAGGCACCTCCTCTCGAATCATCCTCTCACCACATTAGTTTAGGCTGTGATTGACACTCACCTGCATTAATTATTCTTATAATAGCTTCCAAATTAGCCTCTCCCAATTCCCCCTTCAATAGCTTCCAGAATACTCTTTCTAGGGCACAAATCTGACCATGCATGTCATTTCCCTGCTCAAAAATCTACTGTTTCAATGATCACATAAAACTTCTTGGCCTGGCATTCGAGGCCTTCAGCAAACTGGTTTCCACCTACCTTTCTAGACTCATTTCACATTATTCCCCTTCAAGTACTCTACATTCCAGGCAAACTGGACTAATAGTTCTTGAACTCAGCATGACATCTCCAAGCTTGAAGCAGTCCCAATGTGCCTGGCATGTTACCAGCCCATCTTCATATTCCTCTTTCAGATTCTTCATCTCCCTTCAAGGCCTGGCTCAGGTGTCACTTTCCCTGTAGAGCCTTCCTAAAAGCCACCAGCTATTAATGCCTTTCCTTCCTTAAACATTGCTAAAGACCTCTGATTCCTCCTTTGTCCAATTCACTCACTAACATACATCTTTCTTTTTAATACTATCTGTGCATGTGAATACAAACTCTTTGGAAACAGCGCTGTTTCACTGTTGTATTTGCTTCTTTAGTACCCACAACGTTGTCTGGCACATGGTTGACTTAACCTATATTTGGCTGAATTGGATGTTCCTTGACAAAGGAAACGGGAATAAAATAAGATTCTGAAAGCTCTGTGTTTTTTCTGTCACCCATTAACATTCTCCTGTACTTCCCAAGAAGTACATCTATCCCTTTCTGGTTGTTCTTGCCTCTAATGCATATATATATATATACATTTAAAGCCTTTCTTGTTTTTAGCATTTATCACGAGTCTCAGTTGAAGGTCTGCAGAAATGGGAGGCTAAGACCACCATATTCAACTATTCAAAAGGACAGTAATATGGAAGATGTGGTGTCGACTTTGGAGAAGGAAAGGACCTTAGAAGTGATCTTTGCGAGCCTCTTTTTTTTTTTTTAGGGTCCAGAGAATTGAGGTGACTTTCCCAAGGTCACACAACTAGTCAGTAACTAAGCCAGGATCTGGAACCAGATCGTTTGCCTCCACATCCTATGTTCTTTCCACTAGGTGGCCTCAGACTTGTTCTGCTTGGTCCTGGCAGGAAAAACTAAATTAAATGGGCAGAAGTTTGCAAAAGGTGAATTTCATCTCAACATAAGGAAGAACTTCCTAATTCTTAGAGCCTTTAAAAAATGGGACAGACTGCCTTGTATGGTACAGAGTTTCCCATCACTGGAAATATTCAATCAGAGGCTGGACACAACTTGTCAGTGAGACAAAAGCAGGGATTTATATTTTAGGAAGAATTTGGAGCAGATGATCTCTAAAGTGCCTTTCCAATCTATGACTATTGTGGAGGGATCAAACTGATTAAATATGTCTAGGAGAGGGAAAGAGAAAAAAAAAACAGACATGAAACAGAAACTTAGAAAGGGGAAGCATAGGGAAAGAAGAATTAGGATTCCCAATTGACCTTCTATTAGCTTCCATTGCCTTCCCACCCTCCCCACCCCCCACCAAAAAGCGTGAGCTTCTGGCCTAGAATCCTTCCCAAGAACCTAGTCTTCCTCCGGCCCTAGGACCTCCCATACCCGCCCTCCCTCGCCCCTCCCCCACCTCACCAAGCCACCATTATTGCCTGCGCTGTGTGGGTTTCTCGCCCTTCTCTTCGGCTCAGGTTCCTCGCAGCTCTCACCACCTCTTCCTTGGTCCGGAAATCTCCAAGCGACCATTCGTGTTCAGCAGTCTCCCCATACTGAACCAGCCCAACCTGGGGAGAGGCAGCTTTGAGGATGCCTCTTGTGTCTGCCCTGGGGCCAGAACTGAACCTCCTGCTCCCTGCCCTCGGCCCATCCGGCCTCCTCTCCTCACCTGTATCTGTTCGGGGTCAATGAAGAGCCGCCCCACCAGTCTGCGCAGGAAAGTCTGCACCTCGGCCCAGGGGTAGATGCTGTTGGAGCCATCCAGGACAATGACCACATCCATGTAGGTAGGGCAGCCTAGATTGTTGAGGCAGAGGAATGGTGAGGCTAAAGGACATCAGGGTTTGGGAATAAGAGAATGTGGGCAAAGATCCCAACTTTGCCTTTTACTGGCTACATGACCTTGGGTAAGTCCCTTTTCCTTATCTGTAAAATGTGGGTAATAACGACACCTGCTCCACAGTGTTACTGTGAGGATCACATAGTATTTGTAAAGGGCTGAGCACAGTGCCTGGCACAAGTAGGGGTTTAATAAATGCTTGCCCTCTTCCCTCCCCCAACCCCCTCTCCTGGCTCACGCTGTGCAGTGGGCGCTAAGCTCCCCCAGGGCCGGAACGAGGCATCTACTTGGGCACAGATCCCAGAACTGTACACTGAGGTACCACAGGCACGAGACCAGAGCGGAGCACAGGCCTGAGGAAGGGGAAAAAGGGTGGCAATGTCATTCCTATCCCCCATTCTCAAGGCTCCCCAGTTAAAACCCCATCCATTTTGCCCTTCCCTAATTCCATGCCATTACCTTCCTACTACCTTCCCTGGTGGCTCCCTCTCCCAAAAGACTCCCCTGATCATTAACTCCCATGCCCCTCCCCTCACTCCTGCCTCACCAGGAAGCCCCCATCCACATCAGCTTTCAGCAATGACATCCCAAGATGCATGTTCACAGCTGGACTTGACGAGTTTCCTAGTGGATAGTCACCTGCAGGTGATAGCAAAGTTGTGACCCACAAGGGGAAGGGAGGCTTATTAGGAGGTGAAGAGGCTGAGAACAGGAGGTCAGGAAAACTAGGGGCCCAGGGTCAGAGGATGGAGAGGAAGGGGTGTCTCCTTACCCAGATGGCCCTTGGTACATGAGGCATTCGGCCGCTCCTCCACAGGACAGAGATACACATCTCCCCTCCTGTCCCCTGAAGGTCCATCCCAAGGAGCACCCACCAACATCCTGTGGGACAGAGGTGGTTCATATGAATAGGAGCATGGGGAAAGGGGATAACCCTAAAGGCAAACTGAAGAGGGGACCCACCTCCAAAACCCCTAGTTTGTGACCACCCCAGTTTATTCCCTACTTTAAACATGACCCCAGAGAAGCATCCCATCCCTTCTGAAATAACTTAATCAATATTATTTTTTTCTTTTTGGAGAGGGAAAGGTAGGGCAATTGGGGCTAAGTGACTTGCCCGAAGTCACACGGCTAGTTTTTGTGTGTGTGTATGTGCTAAGTGTCCGAGGTTGAATTTGAACTCAGGTCCTCCTGACTCCAGGGCTGGTGCTCTATTCACTGCACCACCTAGCTGCCCCCCTGAACCAATACTATTGATGGTTTATGTGGGATAATCCTGGCCTAAGCCAAAGTCTGCCCTTCTGTTCCCTCCGCCCCCACCCCCAATCCCTCACCCCCAAAGCTTCCCCTCAATCAGCACCAACACAATCCTAGCCCCTTTTCCTTCCTTCTTGCTCTGGGCTCTTTTCACCATCACAATACCCCACATCCTCCCAGG
>NW_027185798.1:33410176-33424039 GCF_028583685.1 Petaurus breviceps papuanus | reverse complement strand
CTGGCTAAGGGAAGAGACTGAGACATGGACGCCTTGGCCCAAGCCTGTCTGCTCCTCTCCTGGTCTGTCTCCTAAATGTGGGTCTCTGTTACGATGTTTCCATCTGCATGTCTGGTGGCCCAAGGGTATAGTCTTCTGCCTTGTGTTTATATCCAGATGTCCTGTTCATCCTGTCTGTGGCCCTTAGCCACAATGACATACACAGCTGTGGATTCATTCCCGCCCCCGAAATCTCTTTCACAGAATCAATCAAAAGGGTCAGATTACTCGCCTCCTCTTTTCCTCCCTCCCCTCACCCAACCTGTGAGGCTTAAACAAGGGTAGAGGGTTGGCAGCTTTCTGTAGCACCAGAAAAAGTCCCCAGCCCCCATGGGGTCCAGGTTTTAGATATGAACCTAATGGGAAGATGAAAGGACACTGAGGGAGATCTGTCTCTCCAAAGTGCTCCAGCCAATTTCACATCTCTCCATCCTCCAGTGTCAGTATGTCTTATGCATGAGCACAGAGAGATTCCTATGTTTTAAGACTCAGCCCCGGAAACCTCAGCAGCAATTACTCGGGTGGGGCAGCCTGCCCACACACAAATTTCTCTCTACCCCCCACCACAGGGGTCCCAGATCACCACCACCCTTCTGCCTTCCCAGCACATCAGGATCCCACCCCCTAACTAGACCCTTGTCTACTCTCTGAATAATTTAATCCCCTCCTAGGGATCCCACATCGAGTCTTAGCTGGTCCCCTCCTTCCTAGCCCAACCTCTCTCCAGGTTCAGAGCGGGTATTTTGGGAAACACAGATTATAGGGGAAAGCCAAGATCCCCTTAAACCAAGGCTCAACAGCCTCCGCCTTTTAGGGTTCCCTCCCTACTTCCAGACCATCCTTCCCCCTATTCCCTTCCTAACAAATGCCTTTTCAGAACAAAGGAATGTCTTCAGTTCACTCCAGACACTAGGAAGTCAATAGGTGGGGTGGAAATTGCATGTGGTCCATTGGTCAAATGTTCTTAGGATGCTAGTCACTCTGGCCAAGGGTACTTCAAACCCTTAAGAGGACCCTGAGGTTAAGGGGGCACATCAGCACTCTGGGTGTATTCACTGTCTACCCCTGCCCTACTTTCCAAAAATTTGGACACCAGTTCCAGATAACCAAGCAAAAGCTTCCACCAGCACTATAGGAAGTCTGTCCTGATACCACCTTGGGAGGATATCATCAGAGTCCACAGATAACATGGATCAAAGCCCTGTCCTCATGGCTCTCACCAGTAGGATGTCCCTTCCCCCCAAAAGGACATTTTTACCTCTAAGATCTCAGCCCCAAGTCATCCCACATACCTCCCTCCCTACCAAGGCCCAAATAGTTAACCTCCCTCACCTGCCAGGAGCAACAGGGGTAGAGTGAGGTGAGGGGTGAGGGAGAGCTCCATTCCTGGCTGTTCTTCTGTCTCTCTGAGGAGTCCTCTGTGCTCGTGTCCCGTTTTGTTTTCTTTACTTACCCTCCTGTCCCGCCCCCCTCCCATTGGCAGCTAAAAATAAAGTCGGACTGGCCAGGAGGAGGGATGCTGAGGAAGTTGGAGGGAGCCCCATGCCAAAGCAAGGGGCTGTCTCACTGAACTTCTTGCCTCCCCTGCTGCCCTCTGGTGGCCTCATCAGGAAAGCCATGGAGAGACATTCCTCATTCATCATCTCACCTCGCCTCTCCCATTCTTTTGTCACTCAGCTTGTTTCTCTCCTGGGAGGGAGTGTTTAGGGTTCTCTAAGCTGATTTTATTCATCTGTGATATAGAAAGTAAGAGTACTGACAGGCCAAGATCCCTCCCTGCCCCACGAAGCAGGATTCATTCTGTCACAAGCCACAGCTAGGACCTCAAGCTGCTTCTATTCCTGATTCTGTAGGTTAATAAACTTGGAGTGTTGGACTCTAAAGGGAGACAGTTATCACATGTGGCTTGTGGAATCAGTCTGATCATTTTATAGTTATGCCAGCTGAGATCCTGGATGAAGCGGCCACAGCTTCCTGATGCTTTTTTCTCTCTAGCATGGAGCCTATGACCCTGAGCCTATCAATAGTTGATGATGACGACCAACACCACAGATAGCCTGCAAGGCTAGCGCAGAGGCAAAGATAGCCAGACTATACAAGTGACCAAACCAAAGGCCAATGAGCAAGACTCATCTTTAATTTGTTGCCTTTTGAGTTGGCCAGCCAGCAGGGGCTTTGGCCAGAGCTATTTACAGTTTCATTGTACAGTATTTACAATAGGATGCTGAACACAGACAGCATCACAGGGAGGAAGGTGAAAAGGGCTGAGAAATAGAAACCATTACCAGAAATACAGGAAAGGGTCAAGTTAAGGGGAAGGTGGGAGATGAAATGATAGGAGGAGAAAATCCAAATGGCTATGAAAAGGAAAACATGGCACCAAAAGGAGCTGAGGGGAGACTGTTAGGCCATTCTCCCACATGAGACCAAAGACTCTCATCTGCTCAATCATCCTCTGCACTGAAAGGGGAACGGATAAGGCATGATGTATCAAAATTCAGGGTCTCCTTTCTTCCCTCGGGGGAATGTGGTTAATAAATAACTAGGATAGAAAATGAGGAAGAATTTAAAGAGTCTCAGAAACAAATCTGAGAAAAACTAGAAAAAAAAGTAAAATAACCATACATGTTTGGAATGGGGGATTTGTTTTTCTTTGTTTCTCAATGGAGGAGTAGGAGGGAGAGGAGGATTTTTGTTGACTGAAAAAAATAAAATTTAATTTAAAAATAGTAAGAAGAGCCTCAAGAGACATAAAGAATCAGCGCAATAAGAAGAAGCAAATTATCCCACTGAATCCAAAGTCCACCCTTTCCCTGCTAGTCACTCTCCATCTGTAATTCTCCAAACTTGAGTTGTAACTAAAAGGAAAGTCAGGGTGACAATGGAACAACCGAAAGAACCTGCCACCTCTCCCCCTTCCCAGCTAAGACTGTCATCCACCCCAGAATTTTGGTTTCAGGGTTTGAGTCGAAGCCAAGGACAGAGTAGGGTAAGGATAGATAGGATGGATGACACCAGGCCACAGAACCCCACAACTCCAGGGCCACAACGCCATAGGCCCAGCTTGTCCAGTGGGATGAAGAGGTCACAAGTATTTCTGACCACATCCAGCAGGAGGGGCGGATGGCCTCGTAGAACCCGAGCCAGAAGAAGGACTCGAAGCCGAAGTCGCAGGGCCAGATGGGGCAGATTCCCTCCTGGGGCACTGACCCCCACTGTACCCCCAGCTTCACCACCTCCTGGGGTCCCTCCTGCTGACCCCTTCGGCCGACGACCACAAGCTGAAGACTCCTGTTCCATCAGTAGTCGTATCTCATAGGCGTCACGACTCAAATTCATGATGAGGGAAAATAAGTAATACCTGGGACAAAGGCACAGGGGAGAAATGATCAGTAAGACAGGCAAATCTGAGCTCAGTGCCCCAGGGGTCAGTTAGTAATCTTCTCTTAATCTGCTAAGAACATCACTTCAGACGGTCCCAAGCACAAACCTTTGCCCCATTCTGGAATGCCTTCCTATTTTTTCAGTACTAATTCAAGTTCTTCTCTACTTTCAAAACTTTGCTCAAAATTTAGGGAACTTTCCAGGCTAACTTCACCTAGTTTGGCTCACTGCTATACTCAGAACTTAGACATCCAGTTTATACTGCATTAGCATGCCCCTTTTCTCCCCTGCAGAAAGGAGCCTCACTTGTTTCTGGTATACGTTTAGTCTCCCTAGCTATAGGAAATTCTAAGTTGCTGTCTAATGTAAGCTCCCTGATGGAAAAGTCTTTCCCTGAATCCTCAGGATCTACAAAAGTGATTGGCACACAGCAGATGCTTAACTACTTTATGTGACTGAATTTAAACCCTTGAGGCCAAGGACTTTATCACTTCTGTATCCAGCACCTAGCTCTAGGTGTGGTGGACACTCAAGAATGGTGATGCTTACTGGTATTTCCAGAGAGCACCCACCCACACCCACAGTCAAGTCTATACTGGCAAATGACTATGAGAGAAGTTTGAAATGAGAGGTGGAATAAGGTGAAAGGCAGACATATGGAAATAATAGAGACCAGAGATTAGGGGACGGGGACAGTAGGAATAAAAGGAAAGGCAAAGGAGGGTATCATAACCAGGCTATGCTGCCCCCAATTTTTTTTGCTTTTGCATTTTTTTGGAGGGGGAAGGGCAGGGCAACTGGGGTTAAGTGACTTGCCCAAGGTCACACGATAGTAAGTGTTAAGTGTCCGAGGCCGGATTTGAACTCAGGTCCTCCTGACTCCAGGGCCAGTGCTCTATTCACTGTGCCACCTAGCCACTCCAACTGCCCCCAATTTCTGATTGGATCTGGGATTTCATCAGTTTAGAAAGCTTCCAGTGAAGACCAATGGAGATCTGCACCTTCTCTATACCTTCTAGTCTTAGAGAGCTGCCTGAACATTGAGTGGTTATGCTCAGGGCCCAACGTCACAGTGCTCATGTGTCAAAGGTAACTCTTATACCCAACTTTTCCTGACTTAAAGGTCACCCTGAGGTGCCACAAAACCTAATGTCTTATGTTGCATACATTTTTGGCATCTTTTAATAATAATAGATATTTTATGTAGTACCTTAATAACTGAAAGGGGCATATTATTATATTTCAACCTCATAAAAAAATCCTTTCAAGTGGACAACAGCATTATTGTCCCTGTTTTACAGATGAGAAACTGGTCCAAAGCACTCAGATGACTTGTGCAAAACTGTAGTCAGAAGCAATCAGAACAGAATTTGAACCCAAGACTTCAGACCCAAAGTTCAGTGCTCTATTTATTACATACCCCTCTCACCCCCATTTAGTACACATGGGCAGCTTAGAATCCAGAGGAATAGATGTGCTGGTTTGGGGTGGCCAGTTCTCACTGAAGGCTCATATCCCATCATCTTAGAGGAGCCCCAAAGAGGGATGAAGTCCAAAGGCAGAGGTCTCTAACCTGAATGAACGCTGGGCCCACTTCTCCTGGTCCACAAGGGGTGCCAACCCAGCCTTTCCAGCCCACAATACATTGTCACAGGCGAAGTACAAGGCTCGATTGAGATGGCTGACAGTGATGCAGAATCGAAGGACGACATCTGACAGATGCACAGCCCGTTTGGCCGACTCGAGGGCATCTGCCGAGTTACCCAGGCGAAGAACTGGATGGGAAAAGGGCAAGGGGACAGGTGAGACAGGAGAGGAACATGAAGCAAGTGAGGAGGCAGATGAACAAGACAGCCACAGGCAGACAAAACAAGGCTGCTAACAGAGTGTGCCAGTGATGAAGCAACAGGACAAAAGCAAGAAGCAAGCTCGAAGCAGGCAAATTTTGTTTCTTCATATTTGAAAACTTCAAAGTCTAATGGCCTTTTCTCCATTTCCCTTTGGTTCACAGTTTTAATCAACCCCACTCTCTCTCCTTCCAACCCCCTGCTTGTACTTTGTCTTCCAGCCACCTCAACTGTGAAACAAGAATGAGGGGTAAAGCTATGGCTTGAAGAGGATTCTTAATCAAACAAGGATGAATGGTAATCATAAAAGATAAAAACATCATTTCAATTACATAAAACTGAAAAGCTTTTGTGTGAACAATACTGTTTGAAAAAGAAAAACTGTCGACTGGAATAAAAAAAATCTTTGCAGCAAAGACCCCTGATAAAAGTAACATAGAGAAGATAAATAGGAAATTGATATAAACATATAAGAATAAGAACCACTGAGGGCGGAGTCAAGATGGTGGAGTAGAGGCATGACCTCTGAGAGGGTCCAGCTTCCACCTTCCCCAATCAATGTAAAAAGGGGACTCTAAACAAACTTTGGAGCTGCAGAACCCACAAAATGACAGAGAAGCTAACCTCCCGCTGAGGACAGCCTGGCAAGCTGGCAGGAATGGGCCAGCACAGTGTTCTGGGAGCCTAGCCCAGGCGAGCCAGAGGTTTTAGCCCCAGGACGGGTCTGACCAGCCTCAGGCCAGAGGGACTCCAAATCACCAGCAGTTGTGGCCGTTTCCAGATTCATCAACACATAGATTTGAAGGACAAAGTGAGAAGTCAGTGCAGTCTGGACTTTGAGAGCCAGTAAGTGGGAGTGCTGTCAGCTTTTGCCCCAGGGTGAGAAGCCACCAAGCCAGTGCCATGTGGCAGCTTCAGCTCCTGGCCTGCAGAGTGTAGGGGGACCAAGCAACCAGTTTGAGGGGTAATCGCTCTTGCTTTGACCTGCTTGGATTTGGATTGCAGTCTAGGGTGGAGGTCCTGGGGTGTGTGTCCAGCTTGCCAGAGTGTGTGGAGGCCTCAGAGAGGGCACCCATCTAATACCTCCATCAGCTGAGAAAACCCCAGCGTTTGGGACAAAAGCTCCACTGTCTGGTGGCAGAGTCCTACTCTGGTGGCAAAAAGCCCAGGGGTCAAGTGACTGAGGGGCAACATGACCAGGCAAAGGAAACAAAGCAGACAGAAGATTCCAACATTACACTCCTATTTTGGGGACAAAAAGGAGCAAAGCCTTGCACAGGAGGAAGACAATGAAGTCAGAACTCCTGCATCAAAAGCTACAAAGGAAAATACGAGCTGGTTACAGGCCATAGAGGACCTTGAGAAGCAGATAAGAGAAGTAGAGGAAAAATTGGGAAGAGAAATGAGAACTATGCAAGAAAATTATGAAATGAAGAGTCAACAGCCTGACTGAGGAAAATCATACCTTAAAAAATAGACTAACTCAATATGGCAAAAGAGGCTCAAAAAGGCAATAAGGAGAAGAATGCCTTAAAAAGCCGAATTTGCCAGATGGAAAAAGAATCTCAAAAGCTCATTGAAGAGAATCATTGCTTCAGAATTAGACTGGAGCAAATGGAAGCTAATGACTTTAGGAGAAATCAAGATGCTGTTAAACAGATCCAAACAAATGAAAGAATAGAAGGCAATGTGAAACATCTCAGGGGAAAAACTACTGACCTGGAAAATAGATCCAGAGAGATAATTTAAAAATTACTGGACTACCTGAAAGCCATGATCAAAGAAATAACCTAGAAATCATCCTCCAAGAAATTCTCAAGGAAAATTGCCCTGATGTTTTAGAACCAGAGGGCAAAATAGAGGTTGAAAGAATCCACCAATCACCTCCTGAAAAAGATCCCAAAAAGAAAACTCTTCGGAATATTATAGCCAGGTTCTGGAATTCCCAGATTAAGGAGAGAATATTACAAGCAGCCAGGAAGAAACAATTTGAATATTGTGGAAACACAATCAGGATAACCCAGAATCTGGCAGCTTCTACACTGAGGGATTGAAGGGCTTGGAATATGATATTCCGGAGGTCAAAGGAGCTGGGATTAAAACCAAGAATCACCTACCCAGCAAAACTCAGTATCATGTTTCAGGGGAAAATATGGTCATTCAGTGGAATAGAGGACTTTCAAGCATTCTTGATGAAAAAACCAGAGTTGAATAGAAAATTTGACATTCAGATACAAGAAGCAAGAGAAGCATGAGAAGGTAGAACAGGGAAAAGAAATCATAAGGAACTTATCAAAGTTGAACTATTAACATTCCTACATGGAAAAACAATAATTGTAACTGATGAAACTTATATCTATATATAAGGGTATATGGGCATATGAATACATATGTGAGTGTGTGTATATATGTGTACAGGTATACATAGATAGAGGGCAGAGGACCAATTTAACAGGAAGGGATGATACTTAAAAGGTGAAATTAAGAGGTGAGAGAGGAATATAATGAGAGGAGATGGGGAGAGACAGAATCGGGTAAACTATCTCATATAGAAGAGGCAAGGGAAAATGGTTATAATGGAGGGGAAGAATAGGAAGGCAAAAGGGAATGGGTCAACCTTATTCTCATTGAATTTGGCTTGGGGAGGGAATGAAATACACACTAAATAGGGTATCTACTAGAGAGTAGGGGGGAAGGGGATGAAAGGGGGGATGATGGAAGGGAAGGCAGGCTGGGGGGGAGGGAAGTTGAAAGCACCCACTTCTGAAAAAGGATGGGATCAAAGTAGAATAGAGAATAGAACAAGTGGGAGGTGGGATAGGAGGGAGGGAAATATAGTCAGTCTTTTACAATATATCTACTATGTTATTGTTTTGCATTAGCTATACGTGGTACAACCTATACTGAACTGCTTATCTTCCCAGTAAGGGTAGGTGACAAGGGAGGAAGGGAATGAATGTGGAATTCAAAGTTTTACAATCAAATGTTAAAAAATATATATATATACTATTATTAATACTATTTTACATGTAATTGGGAAATAAGATATACAGGCACTGGGGCATAGAGATCCACCATGCCCTACTGGAAAAGTTGAAAGGGGTATGGGAGAAAATATGGGAGAGAACAGATTGGAGGAGAGGATATCCTGTGGGACTGCTATTTTGGGCTGGTGGGCAGGGGAAAAACCGAGAGAAAATTTGTAACTCTAAATCTGGCGGAAATGAATGATGTAAATCAGAAGTTAATAAAGCATTTGAAAAATGGAAAAGAAAAAAAAAGAGTAAGAACCATTACCCAACAGATATGTGCTTAAAGGATATGAAGAGGCACTTATCAAAAGAAATTCAAGTTATCACCAATAATATAAGTATTCCAAATCTCTCATAAGAGAAAAGCTAACTAAAAACACAAGGTTACCTCACAATTATCAGACTGGCAAAGATGACAAAAGACAAAATTGGTAAATGTTTCAGGGTTTGTGGAAAGACAGGAACACAAATCTACTGTTGGTGGAGCTCTGAACTGATCTAACCATGTTAGAAAACAAGCTGGCCACATAGTAGAAAGCTCAGTAAACTGTGTGTGCCCTTTAATCCAGTGATACCATGACTAGACATAATCCCAAAGAGGTCAAAGACAGAGGGAAACACTTCATATCTACAAAAATATTTATAACAGCACTTTTTTGGTAACAGCAATAGAATGGAGGGAAATGGGTCCCTGCTGATGGGAGAAGAGATGAACAAATTGTGGTGTATGAATGTAATGAAATATTACTGTTCTGTAAGAAACATCAAATATGAAGAATTTTTTAAATGTGGGAAGATTTTCATAAATGGAAAACAGTGTGAAGTAAATAGAGCCTGATGAACTGAAATGAAGACCACAATATTGTAAAGATAAACAACAACTAATAACTTTAAAACTCTAATCAAGGCAGTGACCATCTTGACTGACACTAGGAATGCTGGCTCCTTTATCCCAAGAGAGATGGTGCTAGGTGTGGAATAAAGCATGCATGGTCAGACATGTATAATGTGATTTGCTTTACTTAACTCAACTTAGGAGGAAGACTGAGGAGGTGATGCAAAAATCACTGAGAAGTGACAGATGTTTAAAAGAAGAAAAGCATACCAATAAAACATTTATTTAAAAATTTTTGGTAAAAATACATGGAAGAAGGGCCTAAGAAAGAAGTTAAAAGGAATTAGAGAACCCTTGACCCTCATCTATTCAGAGAAGGAGAAGAGTAACTTACGCTTTCGTCCAAGGCTCAGATGGCCCTCCAACTGCCTTATTTGCTTCTGAAGTTCAGGACTTGCCCCATGTTTCTGCAATGCGTGACCAAGGAGAGAGCAGGCATACTGGGCAGCCCTATGGGAAGTCGGAAAAAGAGGTAGGGGTGGGGAGAGGGTGGTGGGGAAGTCAGAATGAAATACCTCCTTCCCCAACAGAACTTTCCTTAAGACTTGCACACCCCCTATCCAGGCAACTTCCTTGCCACACAAACCCACTCCCCAGGTTTCTTCGTCTGCCCTTCTGAGCAGTAGAGAAGAGAGGGTATAGGGCAGGGGAACCAGAGGTCATGGGAACAGGAGGGTGAGGAAAGAGGTGAGGAAAGAGAAGCTGTTGGGGAGAGGGAAGCGTGGATTAAATAAAGCAAAGGAAGTGAAAAGAAATGGACACTGAAAGAGGGGGTGGAGGGTCGTCGCCAAGCACCCAGGTAGACATGGAGGAATGGGTGGGTGTGCTTGGGGCAAGGGCAGAGTGAGTGGTAGCACGGAGCTCGGGGGGCTTCCCTGCAGGGGGGCGGGGTCTGGAGGCAGAGTTGGCACCCAGGGCACGACCTGGGGCGTCTCCCAGGCTGCCAGCGCCCCAAGGCCTCTGGGCGCTCCGGGGCAGAGTCCGCAGACTCCACTCCAGCGCGACGGCAGAGTCAATTCCGTTCTGCCTCCCATGCTGCCTGGGTCACGTGGGCACGAGCCCCTCAAAGGGCCAGCAGGAACAGCGGGAACCGTGGCGACCCGGCGGCTCCTACCGTCTCCACCACGCTCCTACCACATACACACAAACACAACGAGCAGGGTCCGAGTCCCTCTCGGAGGGGAGCTTGGTCGTTGGGGTCTCCACCCCTCCCCGTCCTGCCCCCAACCCATGCCTCAATTTCCCCATCTGTTCTGCGGGCGGAAACGAATCATTCCCTCACAACTCGCCCAGCGCCCGGCCCCGAGGGGTCTGTTACTCCCGGCCTCCGTACCCGGGGCTGACCCCTTCTGACCCCCGTAGCCCGAGCGGGCCGCAAAGGTGTGTGTCTCCGCTCGCGCCTCCTGACCCCGGCCGCACCTGCACAGGCGCTCTCGGGCCTGGCTCTGGGCGCTGAAGCGGACCCAGGCGTCCATGCCAGCGGCCCCGAAGTCCACTAACCGGCTCTGCGGCCCAGTCCTGCCCAGTTGGGCCCCGTCTCCTTTCCCCTCCCCACGCCCACCTCCGCAGAGCCCGACGGCACCGCGCGAGGGACAAACTGGCGAGTCAAGCAAAAGCGCGTGCAGGCCCCGCCCCTCGGAGCCCAGGCCGGGCGGAGGCCCTCTGGGGCTCGGCATCTCCGCCAGCGCTTCGGCTTCTCCCAGAGGCGCGGTCGCAAGGGGAGTCTCAGCCATCTCCACCGATTTTCCCGCGCCCCAGGGACCGGAGCGACTCCCAGCACATACCTCGGGGGCCCTTCGGTAGCCGCCGCCTTTAAAAGTACTGGCACGAGGAGGAAGGGAGGGGCGGGACCCGCTGGAGGAGTGGCCTGAGGAGGAGGGGCGGGGGCGGGGCGGGCCGGCGGGAGGCTGGAGTGCTCAGCAGCAGCCGCAGTGACCTCCAGCTGCAGAGCGGGCACCGGACTGCAGCGCGCCTGGGACCGCGCACGAGACTGCCGCTCGGCTGGCTGGGTCTGGTCACGGAGCAGGAGGGCCTGGGAAGCCCCCTGCGGGCTGGACAAGAGGATGGGATCCTGAGCTCTGAACAGCGGGGTGGAGCTCAGATGGGGCAGAGATGGGGAGGGTTCCTGAGGCTGCGAGACCACGATGACCCGTACCAGCCCCTGGCCTGACGGGGGAAAGGATGGGCTGCCCGAGCTGGCCGCTTCCTCCCTGCAACTATGTCCACCGATAACGACACAGTCTGGGGCTCTTCAGCTGGAGAGGAAGCCTGGGCGGGGGCGGGGGTCGAGGTGGAGGAGTCAGCTCTTCCCACCTTTTCAACCGCCGCCAAGGTCCGAGTAGGAGTGACCGCTGCCCTGTTTCTGTCGTCGGCTGCAGGGAATCTGGCTGTGTTGTGGTCAGTGACGCGGCCAAGATCTAGTCGACTCCGCCCCTCCCCTGTCCGCAGACTTTTTGGCCACTTGGCCGCTGCAGACTTGCTGGTCACTTTCGTGGTCATGCCACTGGATGCTGCGTGGAATGCTACAGTCCAGTGGCTCGCTGGAGATGTTGCTTGCCGGACACTCATGTTCCTGAAACTGCTGGCCATGTACGCGGCTGCTTTTCTGCCTGTGGTCATTGGACTTGACCGCCAGGCTGCAGTTCTCCATCCCCTTGGACCCCGAGGGGGTGGGCGAAAGCTGCTGGGAACGGCCTGGGGGCTTAGTTTTCTGCTTGCCCTGCCCCAGGTGAGTGACCCAGGGAGTGTGAACCTGAGGAGTCAAGGTATTATCCTACCCCGGAACGCACGAAAAAGATATCTTTTACCTCTTCTTTGCCCTTCAAGTCGTTTACATGCAATTTGCATGAAATTGAATGCAGAGTCGCCCCACCCGCCCCTCGAAGGTCTATCCTTTCCATCCCGCTTTCCATTTTTCTTTAAGGCTGCTTTCTCACTTTACAATGGGTTCCCCAAACTTGAGTTTTTCTCTTCTCAGTTTTCCTCCAACCCTACCGTAAACTAGGAGAGGCTGTTGTAGCTGGAAATAAGAAAGGGAAGTGAAGGCGTGAAGTAAATTGAAGTCATGGTATGCAGAGTTTTGGTGCATGGCAGAACCTGAATGCTTCAGGCAGTTGTGAAGTTTAAATCTTTAATCTACCCGGGAGTTTCCGAAGGTTAGGGAGAAAAAAAGAACAACGAAAACAAAAGTACGTTTTTTTTTTACCAAAACAAACAAAACCCTAGGTACCTCGGTAATAGAGCAGCTTCTATTTGTGGATAGACTAGAAAAATGTTAGGATTCTGCATTTTGGAAGGAGTCTTAAGAAAAAAAAATGCTCATGTACAAGTACTGCACTTTAAGGTTACGAAATATTTTATACACAGCTCATTTGAGGCTCACAACAGCACTATAAGTTTGGCAGAGCATTTAATGTCTAATAATAATTCCTTATTGAACGAATATTCGCATTTTCAAGAGGAGAAACCAAGGCTCAGAAATAAATGATTTCCCCTAGTTCACACAGCCAGTAAACGAAAAGCCTGGACTAGAATCCAAGTTTTCTGACTCTAAGCTAGGGTTATTTTTACTGCAATATAGGGATTTAAATCTACAAAATCATCAAAAGCCACTAATTTCCACAGTACAGAAACTAGGTGGCAACTCTTAGAGAGGATACATATAAGAATACTGAAAGCAATCCTAATTATGGTTTTAAGACAAATATTTTGCCCAATGACTAGTCAATATTCCAGGTAACTCATCCTTAATTGTAAAGAAACTTTGCAGTGGAGGGAGGAGGTACATTAATATGTCTTTTATATAAAGACAAAATTAGTTATACACTGAATACCAATGCCAACAAATTAATAATGATGATTTTGGGAGTAGAAGTAGGAGAAATATTTTGCAAAAGGGTTTTTTTTGGCAGATCCATGGTCACTGAGATAAGTTTTTTGCTAAAACCTTTTTAATAGATGCGATTTTTAAAAAATAAAATTTGACATTTTTAAAATGTGTTGGTCTTTTAGAGCTTAATATATGTATGAGATGTTTAAAGTTATTGAACTGATTTGATTGCTTGCTTATATTTATTAAGTTTCCAGGTGCCAGAGACATTTAGAAGGGGAGGTTTCAGCAAAAGGGATTGTGGATGTATTGAAAGATTTCTTCTAACTTGTGACTTTACCTTTGGGCCTGAATTGCTTCCTCTATAAAATGAAAGGGCTGGGTTAGATAGTCTATAAAGTCCCTTTCTGCTCTAGAGTTATATTAATCTTTCATTACTGAAAGGAAAGAATAAGAGAGGGATAATTGTGGTAAATGTAAGTGCTATGGATTGCTTGGAGCTTTGATCTACTTTTAGAACATGGAGAAGAGTTAGATTCCAGGTCATTTGAGTCCATTCAGATTTGCACCAAATACTGATTTTTCCACACACCCATCAGTAGCTACAGAAGGACATAATATAGTTTATAAAACCTGTGAGCTTTCATTTTCAGTTTATAGAATGGTTAGATTTCTGTTCATTTATTTGGCTCCATTGCATTCTCCCTCCCCAAAATATCCCCTTCCAAGGTTATTTCTGAGCATTAGATGGCAGAATAAGAAAGCAGTGAACACCCAGGAAAAAAAAAGAATAATCCATTATATTTACTAAGAGGATGGGCGGGGTTTTTTTTTTTT
>NW_027185798.1:33387983-33410166 GCF_028583685.1 Petaurus breviceps papuanus | reverse complement strand
ATTTCTTCCCAATTATATGTAAAGATAATTTTTAACATTTTTAAAAAATTTGAGTTCCAAATTCCTTCTCTCCCCCCTCCCTGAAACAGTAGGCAGTTTAATATAGATTTCACGCATGCAGTCATACAAAACATTCCCATATTAGTCATGTTGTGAAAGACATGGACAAAGGAAAAGACCCACAAAAAAATAAAGTGAAAGAGTCAAAAAAAAAATAAAAAGGAGGCTATATAATCCCTGATGTGAGACTTTGTTTTGGGCCTCACTTCGAGAAATGTTGTATGATTTGACCAGATGAGCCTCTGGGCACCTGTTGAGAGCCTCTCCCCCCCCCCCCCCTTTGAAAAACCCAGATGTTGATGCTTCTGTTTCTGGTAACTGTGATTAGGTGTATGTAATGTTCAGACAGTTTGGAGGCCTTTCTGCTTGATCTGTTTCTCAGTTTTATAACTTCTGTCCCTATACTCTTAAGGTTGGGGTGCTGACCTTTTTCCCCTGAACTAGGTAAATGATATATGTTTGATTGATTAAAATAACCTTGTTAACCCATTTTGAGTTGCTTTCCTTTAGCAAGGCAGATCTAAGATCCTGTGTTGGCAACCACCCTGGGGATGCTTGGGCTGCTTGCTGCTACAATTATTAAATAAAATTCAGACTCCTTCATTTGGCAATCAGGAGTGTTAATGATTTGATTACCTTCTCCTTTTTCCAGTCCTATCTCCCACTACTTCCCTTCAAATGCTCTATGTTACACCAAAATGGACTACTACATTTTTTGTTTGCCAAAGAGACCAATAAAGGGTTGAGGCATCACTATATTACTTAAATTTCTGTAAGATAATTTGCTTTGCAAAACAACCCTAAGAATTAAAGATTCACTTAAGATTTTGGCCCCAAAGTGTGGGAGGCAAATATGGGGTTCCTTCCATTTTACCAATGAAACTTGTTACCCTTCTCCAACCTATACCTACAAGAAAAAACAATTGAAAAATTTCTTTTTGGCATATCTAGAGGCCAGTAGTTTATTTGGAAAGACTACTTATTGGGGGCTATAGGTGTGGAACAATTGCATATAATATCAGACTTTTTTTCTCTTATTCTTTGTTATAAGTGATGTGTGTCTGGAATGGGAAAGGAAGAAAGGCTAGAAATGTAATTGATGAATAGAATCAATAAATATTTTTATAAGACATGTTAATCTCCTCTGAGATGGTTTCAAGAAAGAATCAATCTGGCTGGCTACAGAAAATTGATTTTTAATTGTATAAAAGTGTGCATACAAAATACATAGAAAGTAGTAAAAGTTATGACACATAAAACTGAAGATGGGCAGCTCGGTGAACAGAGCAAGATGACACATAAAACTGAAGATGGTTCTAATCCCAATTTGAACCTCATTGGGATCTAACTAGTGAATGAGACAAAAACCACCAGTTTGTGGCAGATCCAGGGACCAGCTCCCAATTCTTTCCCAGGGAGAGAGGAAGGAGAAGAAAAGAGGGACCCAAACAAGGGGACAAGTGATTTGGGGTTTCAAATACCAAGTGAAAGAACTAGAGGCAATTACACCTCTGACCTAATCCGGAGCAGGAGTCCTTTACATATGTCTGTATTTGGGGGGAGGGGGGAACAGGACAGTAAGAGAGAGCCCGTTCTAGGTGTTAGTGAAGTTGTTACTATCACCTGTACCTTTGAGTCATATGTAGTGGTTACCTAGACAGCTCCCAATTAAAGAGTTGCTCATCCCAACTGAAGGAGGAAGTTGGGTCACATTGCCTAAATTTCCTAACAGTGAAGATTATGACTGAGCAAGGATTAAGTGAGTATCAACCAATCACAGAAAACAGCTGCAAAACAAAATGATTCCCCAAGCCCAATTTAGAAAGTGCATTCAAAGTAATATACATTAGCGTAAAGGAGGTTGTAGAAGTAAATAAGAGATATATTTTAGAGAAACCTCCAGGCCACAAGGATAATTCTTTAGTGCTGTTTCAGAAAATCCCTCTTATACTTCCTCAAGGGAGAATGAGGTAGGGGAATTCACTCCTTAGTGAAAAGAAACAAAATTAGGATTTTAGAAACAGGCAGCTGGTCCTGCATCTCTTCCCTAGACATTCCAGAAAGGAAATCCAACCAGGTAAGTGTCCAGTCCACTTTACTGAACAACCCATTCATGGGTTAACTGAAAGGAAAAGAAAGAAATATGAGTCCTGGTAAGAGGCAATATGATGTAGCTAGGCAACAACAGCCCTGGACTTCAGACATGGGTTCCAGTTCCAGCTCCAGCTCTGCCTCAGTTTCTTCATTCAAAAACGATGGAGATAATACTACTTATACTACCCACCTTAAAAGGTTGTAAGGAAAATGCTTTATGAACTTTAAAGCATCATATAAATGTGTGCAACTACTACTAGTATAACTGGTCAGTAGGTAAAACAGCAGCTATTTAGGGGAAGAAGGAAAGTCCTCCACAGGTAAAAACATATCCTTTCTAAGGAGCAAAGTGGTGGGAGGAATAGATATCATAGGTATGTGTTTGATTCAACGTATAAGTTGTATTGTCTCCAGGAAGCAAAAAGGCCCTAAGCCAGCACTGGTTGTAAATGAAAAGGGAAGGGGGAGGGAGAGGAAGAGAAACAGAAATTTCAGAACCTAACACCCAGCTCTTGTAGTGTGAACTGTATGAAAAAAATCTGGGTTGTTGGAATAGTACAGATACATCTTGGTAGCATCTTGGATTGGTGGAGACCCCTAAGTTATCCTTAGGATCACTCTTCATCTCCCTTGGCCTTTTTTCCCACCAGCTTCTCATGGGGTAACTAAGTGTAAGATGTTAAGTATCCCTGTCCTGAGCTAGAATGTGAGGGGACCTTAGAATAAAGTGTTATGGGAGGATGTGATAGGGATGACCCTGTCTTGAAGAGGTCCTAGTCAAGGCAATCCAAAGCCTGAAGCTTCATACTCTTATGTACCCTGTTTAATTCAAAAGGGAAGTAGGAAATAGAGCTGGGTCAGGAGGACAGGGAGCCTGGGCTCAAAGCTCTTATTCAAGTTGGCTATGTTTTTCAAAGACAGACAGGTCTCCGTACCAAACAAGCCAACCAGAAGCTCCAGAAAAACTTTGTGGTTTTAGAGAACTTCTTTTCAGTAAACTTGAGAGGATGAGAATCCATAGATGTCCACAGGCAGCCCCTAGACGCCTCCAGGTAGAGTGGGGAATGTTTCAAATGAAACAATTGCAGAAAAGATCAGGAAAGAAGAAAATGGTTTTCCTAGACAGGTAGGAAACCAGACCCAGATTTAGTGTTTTTTAAAGTGTAAAAAATGAGTAAGTCTGTACAGAAATCTTTCCAAGTCTTAGAAAATAGATGTGCAAACAGAGGCTTGGAGAGGTGTGGTAAGGATGGGAGTGTCTAGCAATTAGAAGAGTGCATGGTGCCCAGTTGCCCAGCAGCCAACATGAGAATGTCCTTCTTCTCCTTGTGGAAGCGCAGCTCTTTGCCAGCCAGCCGGGCCTCATCCAGCTCCCTCTCAGTGGATGCCAGCTCTCTAGAAAGTGCTCCTGGCACACCCTGCTCCCGGCTTACCCAGTCCAGTGCCATCTGGTGGCGAATATCATCATCCAGGGCTCTGTGTGAGTAGTGAGCCAGCACCTCCTGGTGGAAAGGGGAATGGGAAGGTCATTTGGTCAAGAAAAAAGTTCATGATACCTTGATTCAACTAGAATTTAGGAGTATTTTTGTCATGGAGTCTTTACTGGGATTAGAACAGACATGAAATTTTAAATGGACCACAGGGAGAGCTTCCCAATGGAGGAAGCTGGGGAGAAAAAAATCCAAGGTCAAGACTGAAGAAAGGGAGGTGAGGGGAGTAAGCAAAAAAGTCAGTATAGGCTTTGACATTCCTAGGCTGGCAACGATCAACCTGCTTAGCTTCAGATCTAACACAACAAACCATCTTAATAACAGTGGTACTGTTTTCTTGTGATCTCTCCTTACCTGTCGAGAACACTGTCTCTCCCTCATGGCCTTCAGGCTACCATTCCAATGCAATAGTTGGAAAACTGTCATCAGCTCCTGAGAGAGAGAATGAGACATAGTAGGGAAAGTACTGGCTACACTTTTTGAAATCTCTAGGAACAAAGAACCAAAAATCAAGGACACTTATAAGATTGAATATAGCTACAATGCCCTTTAAGACCTAATCAAACTATCATTAAATAAAGATAACTTGTTTAAGTAGAACCATTTTAATATGTGGAAAGTTTTAAAAGGGAAAAACAAAATCAACTTAAAAGTTTGCTTGATGGAGAAATGTGGGAAGAAGCCAAAAATTTTGCATGGCTCACTGATCCAAGATGACCCATCCCTAGGATGGAATTGTGATCCAACCCTGTAAGGAAGAGAAAACAGGGCTACAAAAAGAATTTTCCAGGAGACAATCTATAAGTGTTCATAGCATGGTGAGTTGGGGATGGGATAATAAGGGTAATCTAGCTCTGAGTTTGAAGTGCTATGCTACGAGCTGCTAAGCAAAAAAGAAACCAGAGGAGCAGGGAACCTGTACTAAAGAAAAGGAAAGTAGAATAGTTAGATAAACAGGACCTTCAAATCACAGAGCACAAGTATTCCAGCTGGAGAAAAAGAGGTTATCTGACAAAGATGGTACCTGGAATTCCAGCATAGACTTGCCCTTGTTGGACTCCAACATGAAGCGGAAGGCACCAATCCCTGTGTTAGGGTTATCAGCCTCTTCCCTGTTGCCCTGATGAATGAGACATACAAAAGAAGTTTGGGTTTCCAATTTATAACGGTCCTAGGTATAGGGTTTTGCTAACAGGCTCAAACCTGTGTCTAATTTTGATTGGAGACGAGTAAGCAAGGGTTTTTTTTTTTAAACAACCATTTATTAAGTATGTACTACGTGCCAGGCACTGTGCTAAGTGCTTTACAAATACTCTCATTTGATACAACCACCCTGGGAGGTAACTGATATTATCATCCCCATTTTACAGATAGGGAAACAGACGGAGGAAGTTTAACTGAGTTGCCTAGGGTCAAACAGCTAGTGAGAAGGTTGGATTGAAACTCAAATCTTCCTGACTCTGGGCCTGATGCTCTATCCACTGATGCCACCTAGCTGCATCTGCCCCTGAAAAGTGTAGTTGCTAATAGAGATAGTAATCTATCCAATTCTTACTTATTTGTGCTTATTGAAGGGAGTGGTAAGGATGAAAAAAACCCAAAAGATTTCATCTTAACCTAAGATTTCCCTATATAATTTATTTTCAGTGGGCTTCCTAATTATTTTGCATTCCTTAAGTACACTGGGATTGAAGGAAAGAGTGCCATGCTAGGTCACAGGGGAAAACATCCAGGGATTAAAAATGTGCCACAACTGATCCTCAATGCACATTACAGCCATTACTATAATTAATTTTGTGTATTTTTCTTCACCTTGATCACAAAACAGGGATGGAGGACAGAAAACCAGGTGTTATAGCTACTAAATGTGGGCTGGGGGCTGGAAGGGGGGACAGCATGTTAGGATGGATCATATTCCTTTTAAAGGATAAAAATTGATTTTTATCCCACCCCCTAAAAAGGCCAGAGTCAATGTAAGGTCACATAAAAGGATTCCTTTCTGGAGTTGGTGGCAAATTAAACAGGAAAGGTGGTGAGATGAATGGGAGCAGGTATGTACAGAAGAGAAGAGAATATCACAAATAAAAATGGGAGCAAACAGAAGTTAGACATGTTTTTATTTGGAATTTCATGATTTGCTAGTAAACTTCAGGGGTTCCAGATGCCAGATAATCAAAATAAAAGAAAAAAGTGCACACATACACAGAGGAAAAAAATGAAAAAAAAAAAACCAGACATGGATAATGAAAAACAAAAGAAACAGAATGAAAGCAGTCAGACAAAGAAAAGAAAGTTTCTCGACTCTCACACCCCAGCCACACTCTTTCTCACTCCAGTTCCAAGTGCTTACATTGAAAGATGCCAGGGCCTCTGAGACACTCTTCTCAATGAAGTCATCTGTGATTCTTCGGGAGGGATGCTCGTTAAACACAGAGTTCATTAGTGCAATCTTTGCAGCACTCCGACGGGCCTCAGCCTTTGTTGGGCAAAACTGGGCAAGAAGAGAGACAGAGATGGGAAAGGAACTCATAAGTGAGTGTGAGAGTGTGTGTTTGTGTGTGTGTGAGCGCACGTTTGAGAAGGCGGAAAACAGAGAGAGAGGGAAAAGAAAAGAAAGCAAATGGATGAAATCAGTTGTGCTCAAAACACTCAAGTTTTCCTTGCAAAATGGCTCCAGAGTTTGGAAGCCTCAACATCCTGAAGTCATTAAGAGGGAGCTGGAGACTGCTGTAATCCACACCATAGTGAATGCAGAATAAAGGAGGCAGCTGAAGTCAGCATATAATCACTGAACATGAAAAATGCCCCTGTTCAAACTGTCAACAAAATTAATTGCTCAAAAGCCAAACTCCAACCAGCCTGTTAGGAATCTGTTTTGTTCTTTGGCTCTGAGGATGAAATTAGGGGGTTGGGGGTTGGAGGATGTTTTTCCCCCTTCTTTTTTGGACTTATCCAAAGAATTGAAGATAAGAATAAAATCCCAACTTGGGCTAAGGCTATTGTGGCATGTCTCACTAACCTCGGGGCTCCTTTAGCCCTAATAAGTGCAGGAAGCCCAAGGCTAGGTAGGGATTTCCAAACTAGAGTCTATAGTCCAAGATAAAACAGATGAGGTAGAGAGAAAATACGTGGTTTGTTTTTTTTTTGTATAGTCTATCCATGCACCTAACACAAGAACCACATCTAGTCTGATTTTTAAAATCCAAACAAACCCCTCTACTCTGTAGATGGTCCCTCTATTTCATCTCCCCATATTGATCATGATGACCATTCAAATGCCAATCTATGGAATTCAAACGCCATTTAAATAAAAGTTTAAGATAGAGAAGGCAGGGAAGGACGAAGGTGAATTGCTTGTTTGGACACAGTCTGTCAACATTAGGGTATTTCATGCTTCTCTAAAGCCCCCTTAAATTGACAGCTCTGAGTTCTGGCGTCTAGCTCTGCTCTGCTGACACGATTTCCTCTTTCTTATTCTCATAGATCTGCCCCCTTTACTACTCACTCACTAGCCTGATGCCTGCTTTACACAGGTAAGCTGATTTACCAGTCTACAGCAGAGCATGTAAAAGACCCTAAGAAACAAGTGACTAGTGAGGAAGCCACATTATATTATATGTATCCAAATGTGGGCATGAGAGGTGCAACCCAGGGGAAAGGCTGGGGAAGATAATCCCACGCTGCCCCTGAAAAGGCCTTTACTCAGGCTGGATGTCTTCATAAAATGTTCAAATCCTCATCAAACAACGTGAGGACGTATGGGTGGGGAAAAGTAATACCTTGTCTTTGAAAAAAGAATGCCTAAAAAAGTTAAGTCTGCTAGTGTGTGCATGTATTTACTTGTCTGAAATCGGTAAGGACTCCAAAGGGGGAAATAATCTAATATGAATTTATCTATTCTTCTAAGGTTGTTTATATTCAAAGCTATAATTGAGCTTGTAATGGGGTTATGCAAATTGTGAAAGATTGAACATAAATGTCTGTTTTCTGACAATTTTCACCCAAACTCCTAATCCAAAACAAAGGGCCACTTAGAGGGCTGCCTACTTTGAAAGGGATAAGTAGGAGAATCTTAGGAAATCATCCAATAGCAATATTTTACTATTTTAAGCTTTCTCCAAATGCCATAGCACATGAATGAATGAACTTTTGAAAAATCGTGTATTATGTGCTTGCTCTCTGCCATGCACTTTATAAACTGGGGGAACAGGGGGAGAGGGGGAGGGCTCACTACCTTTCCCACACAGCAATCACTGCCCTCATTTAATATTTTTTTTCCTAGACCTAAGGAATTTTAGAATTGACTGTAATTTAGTATAACCTCCATCTTTTCATTCCAGAGACAGTGATTTGCCTAAAGTCACAGGGCTAGTTAATGATCAAGCCGGGTCTCGTAACTCTTACAACAGTGTTTTTTCCATCATACCTCACTGCCTTTTTTCATCCCTTAGGGTCCTCAACAGAGCCAAATTTACTTTCTTCAGCAGCTGCACAGTAAGACCAGGCCAAGAAGTGAAAAAATGTTCTACTTCTGCACTTCTCCAGAAGTAGAGATGGCAAGGAGTTAGGATGTACTGATTGATATACAACAGACTTGGCTGTGTGCTAGAGGACCAACAACCTAAGGCAAGGGACAAACTAGCCACAATGATTCAGGTTTAGGAATGTCATCTCATTCAGACACAAGGAAAGTTTAGAGTCTCAAAAAATTCAGGCAAAGCTTAGCATGCCCCTCAGATTCTTTAATGGTAAAAATAAGAACAACAAAAAACCTCAAATATTTGCCATAATAACTATTGGTATTAATCCCCAAGTGTGTGTTTTTAGGCAAGAAGTTAAGTGTACTTTCAAGTAGCTGAAGGTAGCAAGAGAGAGAGCTAGAAGTATTTGAGCTTTCATTTTGGCTACTGCCAAATCTGTGGACTGTTACCTGGAAACTACCAAAGCAACTTCCTCCAGGTAGGGTGACATAACAGACGTAGGGGGGGCTGTTGGAGGGCACCATCTCATAAACCACTAGAGCCCCATTCTTTAGGTCAGCTCCTCGGGACTGCTTCATCTGCCAAAATTCCTGCAGAGCCTCCACCACATTCACTGTAGAAAAAGAGGAAACCAGCTTCAGAAACATCTCCAAACCTTGAACATGTGCTGTGATTCTACTCCTTAGTTCACCACCCCACCTCTTGATTAACTTAACCTGGTACACCTAACCTATGGCAAAGTCCATGCTTGCCACTAGCAACTCCATAACTCCATCCCAAAGAAATCCAAAGGAACAACCATCATATCCCTTTTGGGGGAAAATCTGAACCCTATTTGGCAAACTCATTGTGTTTCTGGAGAGCAGTAACCTAATTGGACTCTTCCTTCACTCTGGCTGCCATCAATAATCTATGTTGTATGAATGAATATTTCTAAGGAACTTAGGATTCAGAAGTAGAAGACATCTTAGAGATCTAGCAGATCAGTCAATCAATAAGCATTTACTAAATATCAAACTCCTTACTTTAGCCATGAAGAACCAAAGGGTCAAAAAGATTGAGTACCTTGCTTAATGTCACACAAGGAGCAGAGCCAGAATCCAAACCAAAGTCCTTGATCTCCAAATTCTCCACACTGACATTCCCACTATATTACTCTATCTTCTAATTCTTTCTCTAGATGTTTGTAAATGCATGGCAGAACTGAATTCCTGAGCCATTCCTGCTGGCACTTAGCTCCCTCACCATATTCTTGTTACCTAATCTACTTTCTCCTCTCAGTAAGATTCCTACTTATACTTCATCCACTGTATTTCAAATGATGACCTGAAGACTTAGAATACACAACATCATATTTTAAGATTCCTGCACATCAACATCACCCATTCCCTGATCCCCACCAAAACATGCACATACAAATCCTATGGTCATAGCCGTTAACCACTTTTAATTTTTAACGATAAACACGTTTTAAAAACATTTTGTTTTAAAAACTTCTTTTACAAACAAGTTTAAAAGCTTTGGTTTTAATTATAAATATGATTTATAGAAGTTTTTCTCACCTACACTTTCACAGCAACAATCTTTAAGAGTAAGTTAGAGGTCATAAAACAACACAAACTCTAACTGGACATTGGCTTGATTTTGATTCTTGGTGGTTCTCATTCTTACATTAGGGAACCTTGCAAAATGGGGGAAGGATTTGTTCATTTACCCACCCCAGTTCCTGGCCGTCAGATCTTTCATTCTGTCTCTTTCTCACCCTTAGTATTAGGAAGGGCTCTTCTAAGGTCACTCCAGCCCAAAATGCTTAGCCATCATTGTTCTTTCCTTCTGGTCTTTTCAGCCCCAGTTCCCTCTTTGAGAAGAACTGCACAATAAGCTGGGTGGCAGCTCTCTTGACAAGCAAACAACAGGGAGAAAGGGAAGGAGAAGGAGCTATGGTGAGAACAGAGTAAGAAAGATGGTCCCATTAAAAGTTCACATCCATGCTCAACTTCCAACTCTGTCCCTCTTGGCACAAAACTCACATCTACCCTACAAATATAGCTTTGTCTCTCTTGCCTGTAACAAACTACCTGCTAACGTCTGCTTTTGGAAAGATCACTCAAAGCTGAAGGAAAGAAAAAGGCTTATTTAAGGACAGCTGATAAATGCTGACAAAATAATAATAGGAAGGGGCAGTTAATGTTATTTTCTATTTTTAAATGCAACACGGTTGAAAGAATGGAGTAATTTTTTGAAAGGCACATAACTACCTATCAACAACTAACTTATTATAAGTCTGTGGCAGGCATTAGAAATAAGAGAAATGAGAACAACGGGACCAAGAATAAAAGGATAGATATTCATCAAAAATTATTTATTAAACAAATAATTATGTGTAACACACTGTGATGAACAAAGAGAAATACACTGGTATAGTTTTTGTCCTTTAGAAATTTATGATCCAAGAAAGATATTACTAATACAGAAAGACGTGTTAAAATTTACATACATAAATACAATATAGTAAGAACATGAAAAAGGCAGTAAAATATATGTATCAAATACAGGTATATAAATGGGGTGGGTGGGTGGCTAGAATGGGTGAGTAGATAATGTAATTGGAGAAAAGTGAAAGAAAGCAGTGATGAGAGTACCCTGGCTGTTATTGTTCGTCCTTCATTTTCAAAAAGTACCAGTGATATAATGGGGGTGACTTGGGTTTAAGTGAGACAGAGTTGCACAAAGTCATCAGCCTTACTCTCTCTTCCAGAGTCATTAAAGTTCAGCGGTGAGAGAAAAGTCAAGATTGGCATGAAGAGACTGATAGGAGAAGAGGAAACTGGACCAATCGAGTCCCATTACAGGTTGCAGAAAGTTGAATGAGAACCTATTTCTTAATTTACCTTTCCTGGTATAGATTTTATTCAGTTAGCATGATGAAGAGGAAAAGAAAACTCTGACTCCAGGGACTTCCTAGCAGCTGATGCCACTTTAAAAGGAACAAGCATATGATCTTTGTAAAAGTCTCTGTCCTTGACCCACAAAGGCCACTTTTCAAGATTCAGGGACTTGTTGATTATAAATAACGATCTACTAAGTTGGATAATATTTTGGTTGAGCATGGCACCATATGGCAATATTTTAGATAGGAGCCATGAAACACATTAGACTCTTGGAAGCATAGACAAGAGCTTTAATACAAACACAAAGACTTACTTTGGCATGTGAATTTAAGCTAAGAATATTTCCTAGTGAACAAAGGGATAACAATTCACTCAGTAACAAATAGCAGGGAGGATTTAGAGAGGCTTTTAAGAAGTGAAATACCATAAAGAAACTGTGACTTTGGGGGGAGTTGATATAGAGTTCCATAGAAAACTAATCCCGAATGCAATTTCTAAACTATGGAAACTCCTGGATCAGCAAGTTTAATTCCATAGTATTTAATAAACCAAGACTCTGACTGTAATTCAGACAAGACATAGAAACTATATTTTAAAAAAGGGGGAAGATGGAGAAGAGAACAAATAAATTCAAATTCATGTTGGTTCAGGGATTTTTAGATTAGGATGATAGGATATTTTGTTCATGCTAATTATGCAAAAGCTTCAAGGAGATTAGTAGTACCATAATCTCAAGGGAGAAGAATCAAAGGAGGGAATACAGTTATACAGCAAAGTAAGGAACTTAGCTAATAGACTCCTGTCTATCCAATCATACTAATTTTGAAGATTCAGCCAAACAAGAACATAAAAGGATGATATCCTTTGGTGCATTAGGGAACAAAGAGGAATACTAAAACACTGTTTAATCCCCCATATATGTGCAAAACTCACTCCTAAGAGTGTGAGTTGTAAGGGAGAAGACAGGATAGAGAAGAAAGCTTAATGAGAGATTCAGGACACAAAGGAGAAATAACTGAAGGGTACTTAATTTAAGTATTAAAGTCAAAGATAGATAATGTTGTAAGGTAACATCTCCTGAAAGAGAAGAAAGATTAGGAATGAGGTAAGGAAGCTAGGCAAAGAAGGGGAAAGTCCAAGCAAAGAATATCTGGTGAAGAAATATGAGCGAATTATGTTATAGGGACAACTATTCCAGAATCAATCAGGCCAGCTGATAAAGGCCAAACCACCAATCATTGGAAACATGGGTATTGAAGCCATTGGCAGCTTCACCTATGAAACTGAGGAAGAGTGTTTCCATGTGGTCTGGAAGGACTCTCTACTTAAAAAAAAAAGTGGACTCATCTTGCTTGAGATAAAACTACCTGCCACATTCTACTAGACAGATATTTTCTGGATACCCAGCTAGAACTAGTTTGGGAATCCAATCAGAAAGTTTTAAGATTAGGGGCAGAATGGTGGGATAGGAAGGAAGGAGAATAATGAGTGGAAGAGAAAATGTAGGGAGTTCAGGAAGAGAAAACTTCACAATCTGAGGCCTGACTGATAATCTGTCATCAGCCTTCCTGCCCCTTTTTTTTGCATGTTAAAATTAATATTTATTTTTTCCAATTAACAAACATTTATTTTCTCCACCTCCTCCTACCTCCTCCTTCCCCTCAGGAAAAAAAAAGAAAAACAAAACCCTTTCAATGAAAAAAAAAAAAGAAAAACAAATTGCCATATTGTCCTCATTGGAAAATGTGTCTCGTTTTACACCCACAGTCTATCATCACTCTTGGGAAGTCAGTAGCATTCCTTAATATCTAAATTCTTCAATCATGCTTGGTTATTACATTCATCTGAGTTCTCAAATCTTTCAAAGCTATTCTTTTATTGGAGGGGGGAGGGAAGGGAAACTGGGGATAAGTGACTTGCCCAAGATCACACAGCTAGCAAGTATGTCGTGTCTGAGGCCAGTTTTGAACTCAGATCCTCCTGACTCCAGGGCTGATGCTTTATTTACTGAGCCACCTAGATGCCCCCAAAACTATTCATTTTTAAAATGCTATTATAATTTAAATTTTTCTCTTGGTTCTGTTCAGTTCATTTGAATCAGTTTATATAAATCTTCCTAGGTTTCTCTGAAACTGTCTCCACTTCTTAAGGAACAATTGGATTCCATTACATTCATATACCATAATTTGTCCATTTTCCAATTAAGGAGAACTCCTTTAGTTTTCAGGTAACTAGGTGTCACAGTGGATTGAGTGCTGGGCTTGCAGTCAGGAAAAATGATCTTCTCAAGTTCAAATCTGGCCTCAGACACTTATTAGTTGTGCGACAAATAATTTAACCCTTTTTGCCTCAGTTCCCTCATTTGTAAAATGATAGGGAGAAGGAAATGGCAAACCACTCCAGTATTGCTGCCAAGAAAACCCCAAATAGGGTCATGAAGAGTTGAATATGACTGAACAACTCTTGGTTTTCAGTTCTTTGCCACCACATGCAAAAAGGGCTACTATAAATATTTTTGTACCTGTGCATCCTTTTCCTCTGTTTAAAAAAAATAATTTAAATCATTTTATCAGGGTTTTTTTGTCATTTAGTAGGTGTATTACCCTTATAGTCTTTCTAGGGACACCAGAAAATTCATATAAGGGTCTCAGATTAGAGCTCAACTAGGAGCCCTTGTAGATCTATCATAGAATAGATTACATTTTTGAAAAACAATGTAGAATTCCTGGAGAGTCTTCAGGTTTGGACACTTGGGTGAAACTATTCTCTGTCATTAATGATCTTCCTTCCATTTACTCCTTAACCCTTTGCAACTTGGTTTCTGACCTCATTACTCCACTAAAACTGCTCTTTCAAATTTACCAATTGACTCTAAATTGCCAAAGCTGAGAGTCGTTTTTCAGTTTCTGCTGTATTTGACACTACTTACTTCCCTTTCTTCTCTGGACTTTTGTGACACTGCTCTCTCCTGGTTCTCTCTGTCTTTCTCTCCTGTCTGACTGATCCCCTTCAGTCTCTTCTGCTAGCTCATCATTCATAATATGCACTGTAACTGTGCACTCTCTATATGGTTAATTTATCAGCTCCATTGGCTTCATTATCATTTCTACACCCATAGCTCAAATATATATAAACTGCCCCAGTCTTTCTTCTGAGGTTGAATTTCTATTTTATTGAAGGAACCTCGTTCTTCCAATCTCTTGGATTTCTCACTCTCCCTAATACTACATATCCAATTAATTATCAAATCTTGACATTTCTACCTCTACAACATTTCTCACATCTGACCCTTTTTTTTCTCTAGGGAGGCTCGGAGTTGCTAAATGCCTTACCCAACCAAGGTCAAACAGCTAATTGATGTTAAAGCTGGGGGCTTTAACTCAAGTTTCCTAGGTCAGCCTTTTTTTCTACAACACTTTTATGTTTGTTGAATGAATGAAGCAAAAATCTTCTGGATGCTTCTTTAACTGGTGGGAGTATACTTCCCCAAATTGGAATGGTCAATAACCTATAAAGGTGTACATCAAGAAAACAAGGAGTAATGGCAGTTTCATCAGTCTATAATCCTTAATCAATAAACTAAACTTTAGGGTTAATTTCCACTTATCCAAACCAATAAAAAAAATTAATCACTGGCTACATATAAAAAAGGGGAAGAACAGTCCTGGACTTGAACAACTCTGCTGTGTTTATCTGAGGATTAAACTTTACACTGTTGTGATTCATGAAGACCAGAGGAAAATGAGACATGTTTCTTTAAGGTATTAACAAAATTACAGTTTAAACTAGTGAATTCTCTGGTCTCTCAAAATTGGTCTTTAAGACTGAAAATGGCCTGGCATTACTTTCCACTCTGTCTTTAAAAGATAAAGTTAAACGATCCCAATGTACAGAAGCAGCCTTCATATCTTCATACCTGGGATTATTTTCCACGAATCAATAGACATACTCTGGAAATTGGGCATCTATTCCATTCAATGAGTATCTCTTAAAGGCCCGCGACGTTGCGTACCTAATCTTCTTGAGGGAGTTGTTGCCCAAGGCCCAGTCCTAGGCACACCGTTCTCCCCCCACACTCATGGGCCCAATGGTCATTTCTACAAGGACAACTCATGTCTGTGTGGCCGGCCCCAGCCCAGGCCCAGCATTTCTTCCGAGAGTCTGTGCTGGGGATGCAAAGACAAAAAGGGAATCGGCCCCTGCCCTCAGGCAGCTTAGGACGAGTTCCACAAGCCTCAGATAAAAATCACTGGTGGAAACGCGGCTTGGTCAGGTCCCAAACCCTGGGCCTGAAGGGGCCTGACCGAGGGGAAGGCCTGGCCAGGTCTCGAGGCTCGCCGCCTGCACGCCCACGAAGGTCAGGAACCCGAGTGGCAGGCAGCTGAGGTGGGCCTCGGGGCTCCACTGCTGCCCCGTCACGGCTTAGGCGCCACGACCTCTCCGCTCATCTCGAGTGGGAGGCCAGACCCCGCCGGGCCCCCAGACTCACCTCGGCCGTAGCCCTGCGTGTGCTTGGCGAAGCTCCTCACCACGGCCTCCACGGCCTCGCGCAGCACGGCGGGGCTGCCCGCAGCGCCGGGGGGCAGAGGAAGCCCCGCGGCCCCGGACAGCAACAGAGGCGGCGGCGGCGGGGCCGGCGGCGGTGGCGCCGGCTGGGGGCCTCCCGGGGGGCTGGCGGCGGCGGCGGCCCCGGTCACTCCGGGCCGCAGAGCTCGCAGGGTGCCCATCCCGCCGCCACCGCCTCCCACTCCGGGCTGCAGTCGCTGCGCCCGCATCGTCTCCATCCCCGCTGGCTCCCACAGCGCCCAGCCGCGGCCCAAAAAACTCCTTAGCAGTCGCCTCCGGGCCCCTGAGCTAACGGTCTATGAGGTCTGGGACAGCTCGGGCCGCGCGCCTCGGGGCGGGGCCAGCCGTAAGGACTCCACTGGCTGTCAGTCATGAGGGGGCGGGGACGAGCCGGCTCTGTGCCAATCACAGACAGGGGGCGGGAGGAAAAAAATCCTGCCTCCCCACCTCAGGCAGACTACAGCAGTGGGTGGAGCTAGTGCGGTAGCCATTTGAGGAGAAGAAAAGCGGACTCCCACCAATAGGAATCCAGGCGTCTTCAAGGAAGGCGGGCCAAAACCTAAACGCCTCCAAAGAGGGTCTGTTAGTCGGCGAAATGAGGCGGGATCAGGCGGCAGCGAGCAGCTGTGAGACCTCTAGATTCTAATGCATCCGCCCATTTTGACCCTGCTTGAGGGCTAGCAGCAGCTGGCTGTCTTTGCTTCGCTGTCTCTTCCTTTGATGGTGGTTGGGCAAACTTCTGAATGGATTTATTTTTAGGCCCTGGGATCCAAAGACTGGTCCCTAGCATCCGCCGGGCGTCCGACCAGAAAGCGGCATTCTTTCTTCTGGGCGCCCGGACGCTCGCACCTCCCGATTAATTGATGCAGTCTTACCAGGCTGGGCAACGCCAAGTCCTCCTGGCCCCTCGGGGGGCCTTCTGGAGGCAGAGAGGCTCTTGGGAGCCGAGGGAAGAGCAGAGGCTGCAAGCAGGGAACGAGGTTCTGCAGGACAAGATGACCACTCAAACTCAAGGAGGAACCCCCTGAGTATCTCGGGGGCAGGGGCGGGGGGCGAGCTGTAGTGGAAGGGGAATAGAGCAGGCCTCTGTGGAGGTGGCCCAGTCGGATTGGTCTGCCTCGGTTTCCGTAGTAAGTGAAGTCCAGGAGAGGCAGAGGACTCATGCTGGGTGAGGAGGGGTAGTGTCTGTGAAAGTGGTCTGATATCCTCAGATCATGGGTAATTAAGCATGTTAAACGAATGGTGGAGTAGAAAGAGCTGGGACGCAACTAGATCTGGGACAAATCCTTAACTTTCCTGTTTATTTACTAATGTGATCACAGGCCAGTTCCTTCATCTCTCCAACTCGGTTTCCTCACCTATAAAATGGGTATAACATTTGCACTATGTTTCTCATTGTGTTGTTTTGATGTAAAAGTTCTTTGTTTACCTTAGAGCACTAGATATACATATTCTTTCCTTATCTCATTCGATGAACCTGAGATAGATGGATCCTAGGGATCCAAAGGAAAGCGAGAGAAGAACTGAGATTTCAAGATGAGTCAATGAAAGTTGTTAGCTTTTCCTCTACCACCATTCCAGGGCTTTCACTGATCCTAGAAGTTACGATCAAGATTAGGTTCAGTATTGCCCAGCCCATCCCCTCCTCCCAAGTGAGTGGAGAGACGTGGTTGAAACTTCTGAACACCTTTATTTTGATATGTCAAGAGGGGGATTAAGATCACAGCCCTCCTCTGCCTTGGGGAGGACAGAAACTCACATGAAAGAGCAGTTTGGACTGCATGCCCCACTTCTCCTGGGAAGACAAGACAACCTGATATAATGAATTGCCTTGGGGTAAGGAAGTCTCTGGTCTGTTGGAGGCAAGGAGGGAATAGATGAGGGAGCAATGAGGGGAGCAGCAGAGCTGGGTGCAGCAAGAGGTTCCTTCTCAGAAGGGGAACTCAGGGACTGGAAAGCAACATTTTCCCGAGTTGTGTGGGATAGGGAAGTCGGAGAGGGAGAGCAAAGGATCAGAGAACCCAGTCTAGTAGGTGGGTTAAGGGGGATCCCAAGAGTCAAGACATTTCCACTGGAATTGGGCGTGTAAATAATGCATTATAGGGCATGTGCCACTGTACCTAATAAATAGAAATAAATAATTGCAAGCACAAGAAGATAAGGGATTGGTGATTTTTTTTTTTTTTGGTGGTGGTGGGGGGAGGAGGGGTGTTAGGTTAGGCACTAGTCATTAGCAGGTGATCTCACTGTCCGTTAACAAGTGCAAGTATGTTTGGGGGCCCATGTGCCAATGAGCACCTTTGACCTCATGGTGCATGCAAGTGCATAGTGCCTGTGAGCTCACACTGATCCCACATGCAAGTGCACAGTTGCATCAGCCACATACATGACCCCTATATATGCGTGACTGCCCAGTACATGTGAGAAGCCTGGTGACCTTTCCGGTAAAGTGCTCTGTGCCCGTGAACATGTGCATCTCTGTAGAGTGCACTATGCAGTGCCTATGAGCAAAATACAAGTGGCCTCTAGCGTGTGTGCATGGTGTATGTGAGCTGGTGGCCTCACCTGCCCTGCCATAGCCTTGTCCACACCATTCCGAGCTCCTCTTACCCCCTCAGCGCCCTTGTTCTCCTGGTCCACCTAGACTCTGGAACCCCCCTAGCTGCCTTATCTGCTCTGTCTGCATGGAGTGACGTCTCACTAATTTCCTCTTGGCTCTGGGAGACCCAAGGCCTCCGGAATGATGGGGAGCAGGGAGGGATGGGGCCCGACACCCTGGTAGAGGTCGAATGTCTGGGATGGGAGGGTGGGGACTGACATTGAGTGGTGGCAGGAAGCCTGGCCGGGTATGGGAGATGTGGTCCAGGAGCAACGTCCCAGAGCCCCTCCGTTCTAGCAGCCCAGGACTCCGTCTCCGCCCACTCAAAGGAGACACAGCCCCCGGAAGGCTCTCTTGAGACTGGCCAGGCGAAGGAACTGAGCTGGCTGGAGGGAGGGTCAGTGGCGAAGCGTTGTACCGGCGGCGCTCATGAGACAGGCGACTGGAGTCCGGAGAGTCAGTGCATAGGTGACTGGGGCCGTCTAGCTCCACCGGCTCCATGCGGCTCAGCTTCTGCTTCAGCCCAGGCAGGGGAGCCGATTCCTGGGCCTCTGGTGCCGTGTTGCGCCGGGAAAGAGCCCCTCCACCTGTCACTTTTTCAGCCCACGGGGGTGGTTCCTCAGGCCCCTCGGTGCTATGGCGCCGAGAGAGCCGGGGTCGACTAGTCAGCGCCAGGCCGTTAAATTCGGCAATCAATCGGTCAGTCGCTGGTCGCCCCTCTGCGGGCGGGAGCAGTTGAGGAGGGGCGACTAGCCCCCAAGGCTCGGAGTTGAGCCTCTTAAGTGGTTTAGGTGGAGGGTGGCGGGGTGGTTTGGGGAGGGGCTCAGAAGAAGCGGGGTCGTCTGGGGGCTTAGGGAGGGGGAATTCGAACACGTCTCGCTTCTCCTCCTCCTCTTGGGCTCGGGGAGACAGCACTCCTTTTCCTCCCCCTCCAGTCTGCAGTTGGATTTCCGAAGGCGACATGCAAACCCCTGGGGTTGGGACTGGGGTGGGAGGGTCTTCGACCCCCGGGGAGGGAGGAGAATTGAGATACTGCCGGGTCTTCTTGGTGCCAGAGGGCGAAGTGTCTGTAGTGATGATAATGACTTCTGTGCCCTTGGCTTTGCAGGCTTCCAGCAAGGCTGAGAGGGTCTCTCGATCGCCACGGTCCAACGCGTGGACTAGAGCTGAGGCGCCAGCGTGGTCGCGGGCCGACGGGTCCGCGCCGTGGGCTAGAAGAAGGGTGGCTACTGCAGCTCCTCCACCTCCGGCGCAGGCGTGCATGAGAGCCGTGCGCCCCAGCCTGTCGGCTATGTTGGGGTCAGCGCCCTGCTCCAGGAGGTAGCGTACCATGCGGGCCCGGTTCTCTGGGTCGTCGTAGCGGGCCCGACAGGCAGCCATCAGTGCAGTCTCCCCCTGCGCGTCGCCCTCATTCACGTAAGCACCTCCCTCTAAGAGCAACCGAGTCAAGCGCAGCTTTCCCTGCCCCACTGCCCGCAGGAGAGCGTGCCCCTCGGCGTGCAGCATGGCCAAGGTGGTGGGTGGGAGAAAGGCAGCGGCTGAAACTACCAGAAGAAGAGGTGGAGAGGGAGATGCGGGACAAGGATGGGGACAGTGCCTAGAGGAGGGCTGAGGCTCAGCAGCTACGGTGCTCCCTGTCAGAGAGATAGACCGACATTGACAGACACAGGCATAGAGACAAGACAGGGAATCATAGAGATACAGAGATTTGGAGTGGGTCACTGTGGCACACAGTTCCGTCCTCTGCCCCATGCCACTATGCTCCCCTAAATGCTTGTCTGAAAAAAGCTCGCGTGCACCCGCCCGCGATGAATGCTCGTGCAAGTGCGTGTGTGCACGCGCGGGAATGTCCGCATCCCAACCTTCACCCTCAGCCCCTGAGCCATTTCCAGTCACTGATTTTCCTCATCCTCTTTCCAAAATAGCTCTTGTCAGAGCGCAGACCTCCCCTCAGTAGCACCACTTCCCCCTTAACCCACGCGCACACCCATACATTCCCAGTGCCTTCACCCTTTCCTCAGAGCCGCAGCTCTGGGAGGGGTCGCGGCTCGGGTCCAAGGGTCTTAAACTGGAAGAGGGAAGAGTCCAGAGTTCCCCTTTCTCCAGTTGTGTTCCCTATCTCCCGCTCCTCGTTCCCCTCCTAGGCGGTGTGCCCAGATACCTGTATGTCCGCAGGATCTCCTCCCTGCCAGGGCCTGTTCTGGAACCTGGACCAGGGTGCAGTCTGGGTGAAGAAGCCGGGTCCTTAAGCACCCACATGGTGGGGGTGGGCCTCTGTGGCCCCCACTGTATATGTGCTAGAGCCTAGGCTCCCCTGCTCCAGATCCCTCCTCCCGTGCGCCCCGGGCGCAGCGCCGGCTCTGGGAGGGGGGGGGGCGGAGCTCGGCGGAGCTATTTATAGATGTGTCTCTGCGGGTGGGGGTGGCAGGCACCAAATCTGCTCCTTTCCCAATCCCCCATTAAAAACCCTAGAAAACAAAACCCACTACCCCAGGTTTTCTAAGCCTAACATATCTTAGCCACTTCAACCTAGCTATTTGTAGAATCCAGTCCCAAGTTAGGTATTTCTTCTCTTCCTAGCCTCCCCCCCCCCAAGGCTACCTGCACAAATTCTAGCTAGGCATCCCCAGCTACCAGTTTTCGAGGACTTGACGTGTTGTGGCTGTGTGCTAGACCTGACAAGTCACACATGATACAATCACATTCTCAAAGGTTGTTGGACCCAGACATCATAAATCCAAGTTCTATGAGAAGAGATACCAAGTTACCCCGCTTAATGTGTACATATATGGACATACATGGTCTATAAAAGACCCCAGCACAGAGCTCTAAAGGAAGCACAAAGTTACAGAGATGTGGAACTCAGTCCTTCCGGGTTGGTCTCTTAGCCAGAACTGGGGAAGGTAGGTGTGGACGCAGGTCGTTTTTTGGACATAATAAAATAAATCTTTAATTCCTTTCCTCTTATTCTATCTCGGGGTAAGGAGTGGGGTGGGGGGGGGGAGGAGGCAATGAGGCATCTAGGAAGAGGCTGAAAACAGTCTGTGTATTAAAAGGTTTTTATCTCCCTCTGATTCTGTATTTCTCCCTCTTTCGTACTTTGTCAATCTTCCTGGCCATCTCCCTTTGCATTTTTTTCTCCTCTGTCTCTCCCTCTGTCTCTCTGTGTCAGTCTCTGTCACTGTCTCTTTCCTTCTGCCACCTGCCCTGTCTCCATGGTTACCATGACTCCCATCTGTGCTGTTTAGGAATAAGTATGTGTCCAGCTGGGAGGTAACATGGAAAGTAGGGGATTTGGGGAGGAGGATCTATAGGACTTGGAGAGATTCATATGATCCCAAAAGCAACTGGGAGAGGGGGCTGACAGTTATTTAAAAAAACAAAAAACAAACCACAACCCAGGGATTCAAAGGACTGAATGTTAGGGGAGTTGGAGTCATTCTACAGCTTGATTTCACCCTTAGGAGTCCACTGTTATTCTCACTCCCCAGGCAAGTAATTCCTAGGGTCTAACTTGCAGTTTCAATCCGAGTTGTCTATTCATAATTCATAGAGAAGGAGAATATGGTAGGAGCCCTCTTGTCCTTAGAATAGTTCCTTATACATGTCCAGGAAAAGCAAGAGAGCAGTGGGAGAGAGACTGGGAACCCAGGAATCCTGTCTCCTGCCACACCAGTCTTGGTTTCCTGATCTTCAATCTCTCTGTTCCCCCTCTTGCCAACTCTCACCGACTCTGCAGCAACCCACAGAAAGGTATTTTTAGCAAGGAAGTGAGGGGGGAGGATTCAGTGCGTGCAGAATTTAGAGAAAGAAGGGTGGTAGATGGGAAAGGAGTAGGGCGGGAGGCGGGACATTATGCAGCAGCCGGCAGAGCAAGACTGATCTCTGAAGAGCTGATTTCTGGGGGACTCCTTGGGGGAGGCCCGCCTTGTGGGAGCGCTTTAAATTTCATGATATTAGGGCAACTCTCGGAGCTCTTGGCTTTCTTCAGAGCTCTCACAT
>NW_027185798.1:33338870-33387973 GCF_028583685.1 Petaurus breviceps papuanus | reverse complement strand
CCCCCCCCCCCCCGCCCCGCGCTCCTTACTTCCCAGTGTGTGCGTGTATGTGTAAGTGCGTGTGTGTATGTGTGCGCGCGCGAGCGGGTAGTCTGGGTGTGGGGGTGAAGAAGGAATGTGTGCATGTGTGCATGTGTGTGGCATTGTTCTTTCTTTTGCCCAGTCGAGGATTCATATAATACCATGTTTTAGAGCTGGAAGAGACATCAGTTACCTCCACATTTTACAGATAAGTAAACTGAGTTAGAACCCCGTGGAGGTTAAGTGATTTTACCAAGCCACCAAGGGAGGAGGTAGTAGTTAGGATTTAGACTCGTGTTCGGTGACACCAAATCCAGCACTCTTCCACTCCGCCACGAAGCCCTCTCTGGTTGCCCTAGCAACCTGGACCTCCCTTATCTTCTTATTTTGAAAGAGAACCGTCCCCCCCACAGGATCAAAAACTATGGAGATTTTACAGATGAGGAACTGAAAGGCAAGTATTAATTCCAACTCAAGTCCCCTGACTCAAATGCTCTTTCTGGCTATATGCCCAAACACTAAGCCAGTTGCAGGGATTCAGAACCATAGAACACAACCCCTTACCTTCGGGACTTTACAATTCAATTGGAGAGACCAGATCGAAATGCATGAAACAAAAGCCATTGGAGATACAAAGTCTGTAAGGATAGCATATAATCAAGAACCATCTTTTGTGATTCAGACTAAAGGCAGTGATGGGGCTGGAGGCAACAGTAAGGATTATTAGAACTAGACAATAATGAGAGATCAGTTTGGATAGGCAAGGTGGGACAGGATTGTGGAAATCCTTACCTGATTTAAGAATTAATCCTTTAGGGCAGAGGTGTCAAACATGAGGCCCATGAGAATACTCCCTGGTGCTGTCCAAACCAGATTAAAATGGAAGTGGAAAATATTTAACAACAACAACAAAAAAATACAATAGTACATAGATAATGTTAATAGGTGTTTTCCAAAGTCAGTATGTGGCCTTGTAAGGATCCTTGTGTACATATGGTTTAGTGTCCCGATATCTACTTGAGGTTCATACTAGTTTTCTAAGACTATAAATTGCACAACAGTTACCTGTCTGCATTGGTAAAGGAAATTTCCTCAACAGGAGTACCTTATCCTGCTGAAATGGAAGGTCTGGAAGAAGCCCTCCCCCCAAAACCTAGCAGCAGCATAATCATAATCACCAGTAATAGTCAATATTTGGGTAGCTCTTGAAGGCTGGTTTTCAAAGCACTGCATATACATTATCTAATTTGACCCTTACAGTCCTGTGAGGTAGGCTGTGATAGCATGTTCCAAAAAAACCGAGGCCTAGAGAGGAAGTCATTCTCCTTGGAAGGAGTATTGCATCTGAAATCAGAAGACCTGGATTCAGATTCTGACTCTGATACTACTGTGTGGCCTTGAGGGAGTCACTTCATGAGCCTAGTTTCCTCATCTGTAAAATGAAGAGAGGGAGAATGGACTTGTTAGTTTCTCCAGTCACTTCCTTCTCTAAAGTGTTAATTCTGTGAAGGAAGATGCCAGGCTAGTAAGTATTAAAGCTAGAATTTTTGAGTACAGTGCCTTTTCTACCATACCATGAATTGAACATTGGAAGCAAAGAAACCTAGTTAGAAGACTATTGGAGTAATCCAGGCCTAAGATGGTAAGGGCTTCAGCTGAGGTGATAGGAGGAACAAGAGGTAGATTTGAGATATAACAAAGAAAAATAACAAGGACTTGGTCATAAATTGAACATAGAAGGCAAGAGGAAAGGGAGGGATTAATGAGCACAGGAAGCAATGTGATATGAAAATATAATTTTGTTGATTCTCGAATAAAGCAAAAAACAAAACAAAACAAAACAACAGCATTCAGGAAGTGGGCAGGTTTTAGATGAGTGGGTGGTAGGTGGAAGAAAAAAGCCAATAGAGTAGCTGGAACCAAAGACCCTTAGCTTTCAGCCTAGTGGGGGATCTCATCAGTCTCACAGTGTGTCTTCATTTTTCTCTTTATCAGGCTTCTCCCATCTGATCTCTATACAGCCAGGCCCCCCCTACGATGGCCAGCCGGGGTGGGGGCCGGGGCCGGGGCCGGGGTCGAGGTCAGCTCACCTTCAACATGGAAGCTGTGGGCATTGGGAAGGGCGATGCTCTGCCCCCTCCCACTCTCAAGCCCTCCCCACTCTTCCCTGTGAGTGCTCATACTTGTCCACTAAGACTCATCATTCTATGTTGGCAGTAATCAGTTGTTCTCCCTCATGACTGCCCACAGAAAATCACAAAATCCTAGAAGCTGGCTGAGCCCTCCTGAAATCCTTTTCATCCTCCTTTCTCTATATACGTTCTCCAGGGAAGGAAATGCCACGTCTTATCTTGCTATGTCCCTAGACTCCCCACACTTTTTAGGGTGCCCTTGAACAGAACCAATCTCTTTCCTGCTATAATCTTAGCCCCTTACCTTCCAATTCTACAGACACATATACATACCCAACTTCCCTCATCCTTTGTTTTGCACTCTGTGGTGGTGATGAAAGGAGACCCTCCCTCTTCCAGATAGTCCTTGCCATACCTCTCAAATTCAGCTTCCCCTTCCTACTCTGAAAGGCTATCCAGTCCACTTTTACCTTAACCATGCTGACCCCTGCCCTTCCTACTCTCACCTAGCCCCTGGAATTCCGTCCAGTGCCACTACCGTCAGGAGAAGAAGGTGAGTATGTTCTTGCCCTGAAACAGGAGCTACGTGGGGCCATGAGGCAGCTTCCCTACTTCATTCGTCCAGCTGCACCAAAGAGAGGTCAGTTGGAATTCCATTCTTTTGTCTTGAATAGGTCCAGTGTATATAGCAGCTCTCTACCAGACAGTGGGTGGAGAGACAAAGGAAAGAGACAAATATATACAAAGAAACAGATACATATAGCTGTAGGTGTAGATACACACACACGAAACAAATGCATATATCTCTATATACATACACACATATGTGTGTTTGTGTCTATAGTACCTATATTTGTATGTGTATATATGTATATTTCTACACATACACTTTAATGAGAATGATACAGTCCATAGCCTTGAAGACCTCACAATCCAAAGGAGAATAATACAGTCTTTGTCCTTGGAGTACCCTCAGCCTAGCGAAGGAAAAATCATATATACATAGGAAACAAGTTTAAGACCACTTTACAAAGCGCCCTAGTCAATGCTTGGTTATCCATAGGCATGGAGGAGAGAAGAAGCATGGCTAAATCAGAATGGCAGGGGATCCATAGCCTTTCTTTGGGCATTGGCACACATTATATTTTTTACGGCACATTTCCTTCCTTAATTATGCTGTAGGCTGATGATAAATGTAGTTTGTGTTCTCTGAGCAGACATGGAATGATAATGTAGACAGGCATCTGCTATAGGTGGGGCAGGCTAAATCCTTCCAAAATTGGCTGTTCACATCAATCAGAAGTTGGTTATGTAGACCAGAAACTGAGATATAGTGCTTCTGAGTGCATGGGGGGAAAGGGGCCATCAGAGAGAAGAGTACTTGGAACTGAGTAGATCTGATTATTCTTGGAACACTTGAGTTTTAAGCCAGGGTTCCCTAAACAAGGAGGGAGGAATTTTGGCAAGCTTGAGCAATATATTCCAGGAAATATTTAGGAATGAGTCAAGACATTAGGGGCATATTAGTCTAGTTGGAGTACAGACATCCCCTTTGTATTCCCCTATTCCCTTGTACAATGTTCCATAGAATATAACTAATCAATAAATATTTAATGAATAAATGAATGAGTAGAGTCTTTGTTGAGGGAGTAATGAGAAATGATTCTGGTGACTTTGGGAAGTTCGTGGAAGAGCCTTATTTCTGAAGCTCTGAGTGTTATCAGGATAAAGGACAAAGTGCCTAGGTGCTTTGGAAACTTCATCCCCTGGCACCAACACTCCTTTTGGGGGCCTTGAAGGGAAGAGACCTCTGATTCCTGGTATTTAATCCTTCAGATGTGGAGCGTTATTCAGACAAATATCAGATGTCAGGGCCGATTGACAGTGCGATCGATTGGAACCCTGGTACGTGATGAACCCCTTCTGAAATCCTTTCCTCAGAAGTCTCCAGAAATTCCCCCCTCCCCAATCCTTCTAGATACTTCTTAACTCTCCTCAAACCCTCCCAGACGTTCAGACACTTCCCCATAAACTCATAGGGCTAGCTGAGTGCCCCATAAATCTATTTCCCTCCTATTCCCAAATCCTTGTGGGACATATCTCCTGTTCTGTCAAGTTGGTCCTTGTGCACCCTCTTTCAGCCCGGAGGGCCCACTAACCTCTATTTCCTTCCCCTTCCCTACTAGATTGGAGGCGTCTTCCCAGAGAGCTCAAGATACGAGTTCGAAAACTACAGAAGGAACGTGAGTGTTGTTAAGTGACTTGGGGGGAGACTCCTGCAGGCTTCTGGGGAGCATAGAAATAGCTGACTTCCTGGCCCTCTCCCTCCCTCTGCCCCATACAATCTATCATATTGGCCACTCAGGGGCAGCAGAGTTCCATTGCTGAATTGGCTTGCTTAGGCAAGGAGGTGGGAGGAGGGAACCAGTCAGAGCAGATTTCTCAATCTGATGTTCCATTCTCTTCTTCCTTCCCTTCCCCCACCAGGGACAACCATCCTGATCCCCAAGAGGGCCCCTAAAACCCCAGCAGAGAAAGAAGAAACCATTCAAAAACTGGAGGTGAAGTGTGTGTGTGTGTGTGTGTGTTGGGGTAGGGAGCTGAAGTGGTGAATAAGGTAAGGAATAGGAAGGGAGGAAAAAATATGAACCCAGCTGGGTCTTGGGTCCAAACCTTCCTTCCATCAACACCTCCTTCTTGATTTTGCCCCTGAATCTTCCATGTGTTTTCCTCCAAAAGACCTTGGAGAAGAAGGAAGAAGAAGTGACTTCAGAAGAAGAAGAGGAGAAAGAAGAAGAGGAGGAGAAAGAAGACGAAGAGGAAGAGCAGTATGATGAAGAAGAACATGAAGAGGTGAGAGACCTCTCTTCACCACAGCCCCCTCTCTCTCCCTACCAAGGGTGTCAGACTGCCTCAGAGGGTTGGGGAGATGGGCTACTAGAGGACTTGAGTCATCTGGAAGGACTGAGGCTGGAATAACGAAAGGCTTCCTAACCATCTTTGCTGTTCCATGTTATTCCATGCTTTTTTCTTTTGTAATTTTTTGTATTTTGGAGGGCAATTGGGGTTAAGTGACTTGCCCAAGGTCACACGGCTATTTTTTGTGTTAAGTGGTTTTGTGTTTAAGTATCTGAACCAAGGTCCTCCTGACTTCAGGGCCGGTGCTCTATGCACTGCGCCACCTAGCCACCCCAGTGCTTTTTTCTAAAAGGTGACTGTGGGTGACCTCGGCAAAGCCTGAAATGACAGATAAAAGTGGGAAAGGCATTCCTCACTCTTCCTTTTTACCTTTTCTCCTCCCCTTTCAGGAGACAGATTACATCATGTCATATTTTGATAATGGAGAAGATTTTGGGGGTGACAGTGATGATAACATGGATGAAGCAATTTACTGAGGAAGACCCTTGGATTCCCACTACCTGAACCTTCTCAGCTCTAATGACTGAGAGACTATTCTAGCCATCTATGGTCATGGGCACACCATCCTTCTAAACCCAGCCAGAGACAAGACATGCCTCCTTGAGGGGAGGAGCAGAGGTCTAGTGGCTGTGGATAGCTTTCCTTCCCCAGTTATGGTGGCTGGACCTTACCTCTGTTGCTTTGGAGAAGAGGTAAAGGGCTGATTATTTTTTATTATTTTATACCTTGAGAGAAAGGAGAGAGGGATGAGTCTGTAGAAGTTACAACTGCCCCTCCTCCCCCTTTCCCCTACCTACCTGTTCCTACCCTGTACAATTTTCTCTTTTTGGAGAAAATTGGGAGTTGGGAAAAAGTAGGGATGAGGCCAGTTTTATGGTTTTTAAATAAAGTTTTGTTCTCTATATTTGCCTTTTGTACTCCAGAAAAAGAAGAGGTGGGAGGGAGGAGGCATATACCGTAACTGGAACCTTGTCCTAGCTGGGATTATCATTGGTTTGAAGTCCCCATTACTGTCCAACTATATTTTATGGTGAGATGGTCCATCTTGCTCCTCCTATCCCTGTTTTCTCTCTTCCACCAGAGGGAGATACATATCTCTACCCCATCCACCCACCCATTGGAACATTATTTTGAAGGTACACGCAATGACACTGACCCCTGGACTCCCCCTTTCCCAGGAGAATCTGCTTGTTGGCTGTTTACAGGAAAAGGCAAAGCCAGCCTTCCCTTTCCCGTTCTTGCCTTTGGTTTCATTCTAGTTTAGAAGAAATAGTTGCTGTTCTTTGGGGGAGGAGGGAAGGAAAGGACAGGTGCTAAGAACAGAGACCTTCCTCTCATATCCCTGGGCAACCTCGATTCAAGGTTTTCCCCTGGCTTAAGTCCCCTCGACCCCCTCCTCCCCCCGCCCCGGGTGTTGCTTTCCTGATGCAGGGGCTCAGTGACGTCCTATCGTCGGACCTCTCTCCATCCCTGCACCCCTTCCTTTCACCCCCCCCCCCCCCGTAAGTTCCTTTTGCAGTGGGGGAGAGGAGTGGCAAGGGATACTCATACAGACCGAGGCTGGAGATGCTCTCGCCCACGCTGCTCTTCCCCCCCACCCCGGGGGTGAGTCATTTCCTCAAAGCCTTGATTGGCTAATGAGGGAGTCCCAAGTTATTTTATTGGTCGGGGCAACTGGACATGCAGCAGCCACGAGCTCGTAGCGTGAGCAGCCTGGGGACTGCAACTGAAACAGATATGAAAGTGGAGATAAAATAGAAATCCCATTGAGCCTACAAAAGGGAGTTTGGGGGAGAGGCTGAGACAAGAGAGACCCTTAAAGAATCCACCCATCTTATTAGCACTGAGCCCTAACTGTGCCCTGGGCGACCAAGACAGGCAGACTTGGGTATTGACTAATACACACAATTAATAAAATATAAATAAAGCACAAAAATAAATTTTGGACTCTGGTGGCGTGGAGATGGAGGCGAAGAGGGGAATTCTATGACTCAGGGCATCAGGAGAGTTGAGACTGGATGCTGAGGTGGCAGGATCCTTATTGTGGGGTTCCAGAAAACCCCACATGGTGGGTACAAAAGTGGGTGTGGATTAGGAAGAGAGGGGAACTGAAGAAGGAAACAGGAACTAAAACTGTCCACTCGGGAGTCAGTGGGCAGCTGGGATTAGGACTCGGCTTTTGTGATTACCACAGCATTTCTCTGGGTCTCTTTTGGCTGTAGTGGTTCTTTCTCCTGTAGAGGAAGGGAAGGGAATAGACATTTATACAGCACCTACTGTGTGCCAAGCGCTCTTACAAATATGGTCTCATTTGATCCTCACAAACAACCCTGTGAGGTAGATGCTGTGGGATGGGGCAGGGGGCAAGTGCGTGGGGCTGAAGGGCGGTGGAGCAGCATTGAGACTTCCCATAACTGCCCTCAGCCCACGACCTTCTTCTTTCAGGCAACAAAGATTTTCCGAGTTCCTGCTCAGGGCAAGGTACTCAAGGAGAAATCAAGGGGCAAACAAAGATAGTGAATCTACTCCATGCAATCCTGTCTCTGTCCCATTTCTCATCAACTGCAATATAGCTGGGTCTGCATTGGGGACATGCCCTTCCTCCTCCTGTCTGATATGCATTTGGGGAATATGGAAGGGCTTAGGTTCCTCCTGAAAGTGTCCATCCAGGAAAAGAGAAGATTAAGGGGGTAGAAAGAAAGTAGATGGTGGGGGAGCTAGGGGTTAGCTAGGTAATATTTTACTATGATTCCTCAGGTCCTCCATCCCTACGACCAGAGGAAAGGAGAATAAAAGTAAGATTGATAGTTTGGTCATGTGTTCTGCCTTGCAGTCTGGCTTCAGCAGCCTTTTAAGATGTCTCTGGGGCTCAAATATCTCACCTTTCCAATTGATCCTTCACAAAATACCAAAACGATATTTCTAGAGCATAGATCTGATCAGATCCTCCTGCCTGGTAAACTATTGGCTCACCATTATCTCTGGAATCAAATGCAAACTCCTCTATGGCAGGTCACTAACTGGCTCCAGCTGACCTCTCCAGGTTCATCACTCTCCTTTATGCACCCTATGGGTGGTTAAACTGGCTGCATTGCTATTCTTCACACGAATTCATCTCCTACCTCCAAGTCTTTGCATAGGCTGTGCTCCCCTTGCCTCCTTACTACAGCCCACCTACAGTTCTTTGTGTCTTTCAAAGCTGAGCTCCAATGCCACTTCCTCCATGAGGTCTTCTCTCATCTTGGAAGCTGCTAGTACATTCTCCAGGAAATTACTTTGAATGAATTTTAAGTACATTTAATTGTGTTTAGAGACAGCATGGGGTGGGGGTGGGGGGGTAGATAAAGGAGACCTCTTTAATCAAGAAGATTGGGTTCAGGTCCTTCCTCTGACTGTCTGACCTTGGACAAGCTCCTGTCAGTGGTCCCAGGCACCTCTGTAAAATGGTAAATTATAGAGTATGTGTCAGTCTTCACCTCTACAGGGAGTTTCCTCACTGGGAATTTCCAATGCCAATGTAATCATAGGTCTGGTTAAGCAACAACAACAGCAACAACTTTCTTGAAGGCTCCATTTTGCTTTGGCTGCCCTTCCTGGTTTCAATTCCACAAAACGAGATATCTCTCCCAGGATAAACTCATTACCTCTAATCTCACCACCTTGCCACTAACTTAAGCCTTGATTGCTAGTACCTCCCACAGCCTATTCCCTACATCTGATTTGAGGGCTGGAGAGTAGAGTACCACACTCCTCCCAATGCCTTCCTCTAGACAGGGCAGAAATTGGACTCTCAGATCACTCCACTTTGCTCACTGCCCTTCCTGGTCTCAACTCAATGAAATAAGGTACCTCCTGATGTTCCCTGCCTCCACTCCCATTTCCTGCCTTCTTTTGTGTCTTGTCTCTTCCTTTAGATGTTAAGGTTGTTGAGGGTAGGGATTTTCTTTTTTATTAATTATATTCCCAATGCTTGGCATAGTACCTGGCACACAGTAGGTGCTTAATAAATGTTCATTGGATTGGATGCATGTTGTCTCCCTGGATAGAATGTTAGGCAGGGACTGTTTCATTTTTGCCTTTATTCCCAGTGCCTGTATCCATTTGTACATACAGAGGCAATGTGGTGGAATGGATAGATAGCTGGCCTTGGAGACAAAAGACTTAGATTTATGTCTAGCCTCTGACATTCTCAGTGTGACTCTGGGCAAGTCACTTAGTTTCTCAATGTCCTAGGCAGCTCTTTCTAAGACCATAAAATGCTGAGAAAATGCCAACCTGCAGTGACAGAGGGAGTTCTATATGCTTTTGAAATCACAGGTCCAGTGCCTGGCATTGGTACTTACCAAATGTTGATGATCTCAACACTGATCATCTCAATAACTAAGAGACAAATAATCATGATATATAACTGTCCCAATGCCAATTGGCAGGTAATCTGGTTTGTCTGAATCATACAAAAGGCTGGTCAATCTCCTAAAGTTTTCCAAGAAAGTATAATCACCAATGCTAATTTTGTCAAATATACTTTCAATGAATTTTTCATCCATTTTCCTTCAGTTTCTGCAGAAGGTATCTAAAACTGAGGTGTAAGGCATGGTGATATAAGACCTTAGAATAATAAACATCTCAGAGTTGGAGGGGACCACAGATCATCAAGCCTAGTCTGTGCCTAAACAGGAATCTCTAACATCTCCAGCAGCCACAGCCAGTGATAAAGTATTCATCACCTGAGATTCATACGTTCAGGGATCAAGAACGAGAAGGGACCTCATTGGCCCTCTAGTCCAATACCCTCACTCTACAAATGAGGAAACTGAGACCCAGTGTAGCTAAGTGACTCCCCCAAGGTCACCCAAAAGTGGTGTAGTCAGGATTCAAACTCAGGTCTCATAACTTTGGTGATCTTTCTACTGCATCACTTTTTCTCACAAGTAGCCTGCCATTTTTGGACAGCTCTTATTGTTAGGAAATCTGTCCTCATGTGGAGCCAGTATTGGTCTCTTTTCGGCATTTACCCATTGCTCCTGGTTCTGTTCTCTTCTGTTAAGGAAAACAAATCTAATTCACCTTTTGTGATGTCAAGTTCAAATAGAAAATCCCCATGTAAAGATCCCTGCAGGCTGCATATTAAATTGGTTTTAAAATGCAACATTATCTATGTTTTTATTTATTTCATTAAATATTTCCCACTTACATTTTAATCCGGCATGATGGTGTAGACCCTGTCTCTGAAACCTCTGATCTCTGTGACAGTCATTCAAATGCTTAACAGCTGGATGGTTACTCCACCAACACCCCCACTCCCAGTATTTTCCAGACTAAATATGCCTATTTCCTTTAATGATTCCTCATGGTATAATTTTTGAATATCCTTACTATGCTGCCTTCTTCTGGATCCTCTCCAGCTTGTCAATATCCTTCCTCAAATGTGACAGCCTCAAATGGACACTGTATTCCACATGTAGTATGACCAGGACTGAGCACAATAGAACTATCACCTCTCATGCTATACTTCTATTAATTAATATTATTATTCTATTAATTATTAATTTTTATTATCAATTAATATTATTCTATATTATATTCTATATAATAACAGTATCTATTACATAATATTATGTATAGTATAATATTACTATATATAATATTATTAATATTTTATGTGTTTTTATGGGTGCTGTTGTTGTTGTGGTCAAATCACCCACATTGAGTTTGCAATTCTCTGTAATCCCCAGTTTGGTTATTTGTTTTTCAATGGATTGTGGTCTAACCATTTGGTTCTTGCATAATTTACATTTTGAAAATAGTTCATTTATTTTTATTACATTATTAGTTATTTTTATTAAGTTATTGTCAGCCCAACCTTCTAGCCTCTTAAGATCTTTTTAGATCTTTGATAACACAGAGGAATACAAAGACAAAAGAGAAAGGCAAAAATTAACATCTCTACCCTCAAAGAGCTTCCATCCTATCCAGGGACAACATACAGAAATGTATATATAATAAGGGCAAGATAATTTGGAGGAGGAAGTCTTTTGCCGCTGGGGGAATCATAAAAGGCTTCATGTACAAGGTAGCATTTAAATTGAGTTTGGATGGAAATCAGCGATTCTTCGAGAGGAGAGGGTGGATTCCATCCATGGGTTTTAGCCAATCAGTGCCAAAGCACAGATGAGTGAGATTCAGTGCCCTGAGAGAGGATCAGTAAGAAGGGAAGTTTGGCTGGACAAGAGTGTGTGAAGGGAAGTAATTTATCATGAAATTAGAAAGAGAGTTTGAGGGCCAAGTTGAGAAGAGTTCCAAATGCCAACTTTTGTGGCTGTTCAGTTGGGTTCAATTCTCTGTGACTCCATTTGGGGTTTTCTTGGCAAAAATGATAGAATAGTTTGCCATTTCCTTCTCCAGCTCATTTTACATACAGACAAGGAAACCGAGGCCAAAAAAGTGACTTGCCCAGGGCCCCACAGCTAGTAAGTGACTAGGGCCAAATTTGAGCTGTGATCTTCCTGACTCTGGGTCCAGCACTCTATCCACTGAGCTGGTTCATTGCTCTCGTTTTAAGGCTTAGAAAGTATTTTACATATATTATCTCGTTTGCTTCTCACAACAATTTTGTGAGGTAGATGCTGAATGTATTCTTTTTATAATATTCGTTTTATAGTTATTATGAGGTTTGGAGAAATAAAATGGTCATCCATTTACTAAGAGTCAAGATTTCAACCTAAGCCCCTCCTCACTGCAAGGCCAGGATTCTTCCCACTATGCTGCACTGGCCTTAGATGACTAGGGTGAGGCAAGAATTCAGGGCTTAGGAAGATGAGGGATCTGGAGGGTGAGGACCTGGAGGGTCAGAGGTCAAATAGCAGGGGTTATTTGGTTACTCTCATGGAGTCATCGGAGGACATTTTAGACCAGAGGTGTGGAACCTGCAGCTTTGAGGCCACATGTGTCCCCCTAGGTCCTTGGGTGCAGCCTTCTGACTGAATCCAAGTTTTACAGAACAAATCCTTTAATTAAAGGGATTTGTTCTGTGAAGTTTAGATTCATTCAAACGGCTGCACTTGAGGACCTAGAGGGTCACATGTGACCTCGAGGCTGCAGGTTCCATACCCTGGCCTAGGAAGTCTCTTCCCCTCTTAAAATCCATGACAGCTAAAGATACCAGAGTCAGGCATCTAGCCAGACACCTCCAAGAGCTTGTTACTTGACCGTCTAAGAAAAGAGCAGGTATAGGTGGTTAGCAATTCTATCCCCCCCCAAAAGTGTTGGGAAGAGGCCATGTACCCTAAACTCCCTAGGACTCAGGGGTCAAACAATTCCCCAACTAGTGAGTAACAAAAGGTCAGTAAGTGGCCAGGATTTGATGCTGTAGTTGCGAAGCAGTTGCAGGTGGGGGGTGGGGAGGGAGGATGGAGAGGATGATGGAGTATTTTCCATTTCTCCTCACGTAATTTACTTGGCTAGAGGCCCCCTTCCTCCTCTTCCAGGGGTTGTGGAACATTTAGGAATGAATTAGACAAGAATAGCCCAGTCAGTTAAATCTGGCCAGACTGGGCCTGACCTTTCCTCTACTAACCTTTCCCCTACTAAGGACTATTCCTTCAATACCTCTCTGAGACCTCAGAACAGAGAGAAGAAGCTTTCCAATGACACCCTAGAGATACCTCCCTCTAATTTCTGCTGTACCTGAGTTTACCTATCTACATGGGAGAAAGGTTTCACCCCCACCTCCCAGAGTGGACATTAAATGAAGAGATATTTAAATGGATCATTTTATCCTTCTCTTCAACCAACTAGACATACAGAATCTGAGCAACTTAACTCAGAATCCCTTGAGGAATGTAAGCCTAGGGTAGGCATCTAGGCATTATTAATATCACACCTAAAATTCGCTGCCCCTAGCAAGGTGGTATGTGAGCAGAGCCTTGGTCATGAACTTCTTTAGAGCAAGGACTGATTTTTGCCTTTCTTTGTATTTCTAGCACTTAGCAGAGTGCCTGGTACAAAGAAAGAGCTTAATAAATATTTTTTGACTGATTTGGTTATAACACCATTATTGCCTCTTCTTTGACGCAGAGGATGTTTCCTATTTTTAAACTCCACTGTCCTGTAATGGAGACTTCATCTGTTCATGACTCTCCTTCCCCACCATGAGCCAACCCTTATGACTTGATTTCTCTTTCTGAGCAATGGAGGAGGAGAAGAGAAAATACCTGGTTCTTCCTTCCACCACCTCCCTTCCCACTCAAGATTCAATGGGCTAAATTGAAGCAGAAAGCAAGGAGATTGGACATTAGAAAACATTTTCAAAAGTAAGGGGAAACTTCTTCTACCCTGGAAAATATAGGAGAGAACATCTCTGGGTAGTTATTAGTTAGAGTAAACAGAAGGGCCCAGGTGACCCCACCTCTTTGTTCCTCACCCTCCTATTAAACTGAACATTGCTAGAGATTTAGTCACCTCTGGAGAAGAAGGTACTGCCCCAGGGTGGAGGGAGTCATAAAATAATAGCTAGAAAGAATTCCAACCACCATCTGATGCAGCTTTCTTATTTTGTTGAAGGGGAAAGAGAAGGCAGAGGTGGGGAGTTGCCCTAGTAATTAAATGCTTCCTTTTCTCTAGTTATCTGTGCCAGAGAGTGCTGACTGATGGATGGGTGGTTAAAGTGCCAGAAATTTAGTGGGAAAAGTATAGGTGGTGAATTAATCATCTTCCTTGGTGTCAAGATGAAGCTTAGTTTAGCGGCTAGTGTGATAAGCTCGGAGTCAAGAAGGGTTTAGTTGTACCTCTGCAAAGATGATAACAGACAAAAATATAGGCTGAGGCAAGCTGGGCACACTAACTGGACACACACACACACATTGCCAGACATTGGCCCGACCATGAATTTGGAATTATGTAAGAATGTAATTGTGTTCATATCCCAAGATGGTCAATGGCAGATAAAAAAGATGCAATACGTACCAAAAATACTAGTAGCAACTCTTTCTGTAGTAGCTAATAGCTAGAAACAGAGGAGGTACCTATCAGTTTTGTAGAAACAAATTGTGATGTATGAATGTGATGGAATGTTACTGAGGAAGTATGAGGAATTCAGAGAAACACGAGATTCATAGGAATTTGTGCAGAGAGAGAAAAGCCAAATCAGAACAGTATAAGTACAATGTCTAAAATATCATTGAAGAGGACATTAAAGGACAAAAGAAATCAAATCAAATGCAAAGATTAATATTCATGTCAGATGACTGATGTTGGAACACTCTTCTTTCTTCTCAATAGAGAGATGATAGATTAGTGGTAAGAAATAGCATATGATTTGTCAGTCTCTCTGACTAAATTAGAAAGTTTTGCTGATCATTGTTGTAGGTAAAAGTACCATTTGGGGAAACTATTCATGCCTGACCTGTGGTAGAGCCTTCTGAACTCATATTGGTCTGATCAAACCATTATTGGACACACTCCAACATTGACAATGTTGACTCCAACATCGTGACATCATTTCGTTCCTCTTCGAGAACGAAATACAATAAACACCATCTGGACTGTTGGTTTATTAGGAATTAATATAAAATACTAGATACAGTAATAAAACATTATGCTGGTAAATATTTAACAATAGGCTTTCCTTCCAAAAAATGTCGATCCAACAAACTTTTAAAGTTTAATTTCTTAAGTCTAGACAGTTAAAAAAACCAAGAAATTCAGCTCTGATTTGTAGCATTTGCCAATTTTCAAGGTATAAATGCTTTCAATGAAAATTTGATGATTGACTCTCTGTAGCCAACTCTGTTAAAAAAAAGTGAGATAATGTACATGAAGGTCTTTATTAACTTTTGCTATATTAATTTCAACTTGGAGCCCTAGCCAATTGAAGTTATAGTCTTAGCCCCCAAATGACCTGTGAAACTCAATTAATTATAGACACCTCACCTCTTCCCCACTTGGCCGTAGACCTTGGCCTGGGTATCCTCAACCTCATACTACTTGCCTGACATTTGTTCAAACTTATCAGGGAGGGTTTGACAGAGACTGAACTGAACCAGACTAGGAGAGGGGTAAATCCATCTCTGCCTTAGTCTCATTCTTTCTCAGTCCCTCTTTTCCATATCTCTGCCTCAAGTTTTGTGTCACTCTGTCCTGCTTCTTTGGGGGTCTTTGGATCCATGCTTTAGCCCACCAACTCCAACTAAAATCAGACTATAGGAGGGAACTGTAGGGTAAATTTTCCTCTTTACTCCCTTTCCCCACTACTTGAAGAAATGGGGTGATGGGGTGAGACTAGAGTGGAATAGGCTTCTTAGAGAATTGATGGGAGGGGACCTGGGAGATCAAAAGTCAGGGGAAATGAAGAAGAAGGTGGGGGAATTGGACTGGTAGATAGACTCAGTCATCTGTCAATCAACAAATGTTTATTGATTACTACATATCAGGCACTGTGCTAACTACAAAGAAAGACAAAAACAGTCTGTTCCTTGAAGGAATTTGCATTTTGATGGGGGAGACAACATGTATAATAACCAGATGCATAGAAAACATACAGAAGATAAGTTGAGATGGGAAGGTACTAGTCACTGAGGGAACAAGGAAGGGCCTCTTGCAGATAGTGAGATTTGAGCTGAATCTTGAAGTAAGGCAGGGAAACTGAGGTAGAAGTAAGGGGGTGAGCATTCCAGAGAGGGGGACAGTCAAGGCAAAGGCAGAAAGATGGGAGATGAAGTGTTTAAAGAACAACTATTAGGCCATCGTAGCTGACCATAAAATGAGTGGAGAAGAGTAAAATATCACACTTGAAAGGTAGGAAGGGGTCAGATTATGAAGAGTTTTAGATGATAAATGAGTTTATATTTGATTCTGGATGAACTAGGGAAACACTGGAGGTCACTGAGCAGGGGACTGCCATGGTCAGACCTATCCTTTAGAAAAATCTGAGTTGAGGATGGATTAAAGTGGGTAGAGATTTAACATAAAGAGACTAGTTAGAAGGTGATTGTAATAACCCAGGGGACAGTTGATGAGGGCTGAAATTTGGGTAGCCTGAATAAGAGTAGAAAAAAGAGGACATATATGAGAGATGATATGAAGATAGAAACTGTAGCATTTGGTATTGGAATGGAAATTCGGGGTAAGAGTAAGGAATTAAGGATAACACCAAAGTTAGGAGCCAGGGTGACTGTGAGAATGGTGGTGTCCTTTTTAGTAACAGGGGAATTTAGTGGAGGGGAAAGTTGGTGGGAAATAAAATGAGGTCTATATTGGATGCTTGGAATTTGAAGTGTCTATAGGATATCTAGTTGGAGACGTCCAAAATGCAATTGGTGGTGACTCAGTTGTTTGATTAGTACAGGTGTTCTGGATATGCTTTTTTTTCATCCAATGAAGCTAGATATACCCTGGCCAGATATCCAATTAGCTGCTCCCAAGAACCTGTTTTGTTTCTTGACCAATATGACTGAATGGGAGATGATCTGGGAAAGTGAGAATGACCAATGGCTCCATCACCAAACAAGGAGTGGAAAATGACATGTATCACACTTCAGGAGAGCATAATGGAAAGACAACTAGATTGGACCTCAGGAGACTAAACCTAGGACAACGCATGACTTCGTTCTCAGATTTGTTTTCCTCATCTGGGCAGCTGGGTAGTACAGTGTAGCCTGGAATCAAGAAGACCTGACTTCAAATCTGGCCTTGGACACTTACTAGCTGTGTTACCCTGGGCAAATTCTGTCTGTCTCAGTTTCTTCATCTGTAAAGTGAGGATAATAACAGCACCTGCCTCTCAGGGCTGTTGTGTGGGTAAAATGAGTTAATATTTGTAAAGCATTTAGCACATGCCTGGTACATAGTAGATTGTTTTTTTTTTTTTTTTTAATCTGGAAGATATCAGGTCAAAATAGGTGATTTAGAGTTAGAAGGAATTTGTAATTCTAAAACCAGTGATTCTATCTCTGGCTCCATTCCTCCACTTGAAACCCTAGGAACCAAGAGAGAAAAAGAGGAAAGGTGAGAAGCCATGATGCCTGGAAAAGAGGTAAGGTAAGGATAAAATTCCACATTGGAAATAGGTATAATCATGTAGCTTCCATGCCCAGATTTTCTTCAAAGACAAAAGGACAAGTGATACTGGGAAACGCCTCCAATCCACCCCCACCACTTAGCAGGTGATCTTGTTTTTCGAAAGCTCGGTCACAGGCTTCGTCATTATTTCCAACCTTTTGTCCGTCCAGTGACCTTTCCTCTACTTCCCACGGCTCACTGAAGCCCAGTGCCTAATATCCACAACCTCTGCCCCACATATCCCATCTCCCTTGCTCCATGCATACACAGGGGTTTAGGGAGGCAGTGGGGTGCAGGAGGGGGCAGAGAAGTTTTTCTAGTACAGAGCAGGGAACAGAAATTTCAAAAGACAAAAAGAAAATCACCAACGATGAGGGATTCACTGACTCTAGAAGGACCAGGTGGGGCTGTGGTCAGATTCATTCTCAGCTTTCCTCTTAAACTCACTGTATCTTCCCCCTCACAATTGCGGGGTTTGATATGGCCTAGAAAACATGCATTGTGGGAACTGAGAATCAAGTGCTAAAGGATGGTAGAATATTAAAGATTAGTGTGAATGGAATTGGGTATGAGAAGAAGAGGACCAGGAGAAGGGAAGGTGGCTGTGTGATTGATCAGAATTTAGATGGAATAAGCAACATCAGAGGAGCTTTTGGCTACAACAAGCAGATGAAAGGAGCACAGTTCTCATGACCCCTAGGTCTCTCCCCCACCCCCTGGAATCTTCCTTCCATCCAGCTGTCTAGGGGACTAAAGATATCATGGCTGGGCGGTCAGCCATTCATTTCCAAGAACTTGCTTACTGGCCATTTGACTCATTGAGGAAGAGAATGGTAAGCTGCAAAATCACCTAACAAGGAATTTGAGGACCAGTAGTAGGCAAAAGAGGTCATAACTTAAGCCAGAGGTGAGGAACCTGTGGCCTTGAGGCCATACGTGGCTCTTCAATCCTCGAGGTCGGCTCTTTGGCTGAATCCAGAATTCACAGAACAAATCTCCTTAATAAAAGGATTTGTTCTGTAAAACTTGGCTCAGTCAAAAGGCTGCACCCAAGGACCTAGAAGGCCACATGTGACCTCAAGGCCTCAAGTTCCTTAAACCATAAAGCTTAGAGATTAAACAATCTTTCCTGTAATGCCTCCCTCTTCCCTTACCCCCCCTTACCTGGAGATGCTCAGGTAATAAATTGGTCTGGGTTCAAATTGACAACAAGTTTCTATCTATTCCCTTCTTACATAAAATGCCTAGCAAAGTACTGGACAGGAATAGCTCAGTAAACTAAGACCTCTTAGCTTTGGTTTCAGGCCTCTCCTCCACTGATCTCTCTCCCCTACTCAGTCTAGTCTCTTCTGTGACAGAGTTCTGGAGTAATGCCACTGAGTCGGTAGCTTTCCTTTTCAGTGTTATACTTTATTAGTTTAAATAGTATGGATGGTTTTGCCCTGAGAGTTAGAGTAGTAAGTAGTCATATCAATCCATATCATGTAGTTTCCATGCCCAGATTTTCCTCAAAGACAAGAGTTTATAGCATTTCCAAAGGTTTATAGCATGCATTTATAGTCTTGTGGGGTCCCCAGAAGTCTGAGGAATAGAGCAAGGGAGTCCTAGAGTCCAGCCCCAAGTAACACCACTCGTAGTGGGAGGTAGATTGTGCTGAGAAATCCTAGTGAAACCACAAGTACACCCTCTCTTTGGTTCTCTTTTCTTGATGCCCTTCCCCAAGACATACTGGAAAACTGGGAGGTCTTGGTCCCTTTCCATTCTCATTCTGCCTCCTTGACTCTTGTTTTCTTCTACACATTAAGTAGATGAAAAGAGGTACAAGTAATGTTGAGAGGAGTTTAATCCATGTTGCCACCTGAAGCAACAAGGATTAACCTTCAACAGGAAGAAGAAAGATTAAATTTTAGGAAATCACCCAATACTGTGAGGGAGATTAAAGGGAAATAGAACACCTATGGGAGGGGAGATGTCTCCTGTGTGGAGGGCAAAAAAAACATTTTTCCTGTGGGTGGTACAGAATCAATCCATCAGTCAACAAGTATTTATTAACTACCCACTATGGGCCAGGTCCTGTGCCTGCCTGGACACCCATCCCTCCAATGCCCCAGACCCTATCTCTAACCCTGTTTGGGGAGGAACTTTTCAGCTGTGGGAGCCAGGATGGAAGGGAGCAACTGAAACCACCAGGGAATCAGTTCAATACTTAATAATAACAGCATCTCACATTTCTATACCATTTACAATCAACAACCCTGTGAGGAGGTAGTGAAAACATTATTCTTCCTATTCTCATTTTACAGGTGAGTAAACTAGGAATTTAACTCACTTGCCCATGGTCACAAGCAAATTAGTGGTAGAGCCAACATTTTACCCAGTCTTCTCTACTCTGCCATAATGCTTCTCTCCCTTCCCTTTCCTTAGCCAGAGGTTGTTGGAGGAAATGACCATGACCTCCCACCCTCTGCTCCCTTTGCTGACAATGTATTTGATCAACACCATTTCTCTGCCATTAAATTTCCTTACCCCAAATTCTTATCCTATTCCTACTCCTCCTTTCTCCTCTATTCAATTTAGTTCAAGTCAAACCAAGTCAATTAATTTACTTTCATTCAGTTCAAAACATATATTAAACCTACTCTATGCCAAGAATTATTCAGATGCTATTAGAGATCCAAAGATGAATAATATGGTCTCTGTGGTCAAGGGATTTACTCATTTAATCTAGTAGGAAGAAATAAGAAACATATCTAAAGAAATAGAATAGAAAAGAGGTGAAAGAGGCAAAGGTAGCAAAAACCTGAGCTTTAGTCAAGGGATTTGGGTTGAAATCCTTGCTCAGCTTCAAGAGTTTTCCAGTTTACAACCCTATGATCCCAGGATAGGTTCAAGTCAAGTTCCCTAGTAAATAGGGATTGCTTATTTTTTTTGTATTTGCATCTCCTCCACCTCACACAGGTCCCAGTACAGAGTATGACTTTAATGATGTTTTGTGATATTAATTAATTCATAGGAAGATCAACTTTGTCTAGAGTAACAGAAATCTACACAAAGGAGGTGGCTCCCCCATCATCTTCTGGACCACACACTGGTCCAGAGTTATTCAGGAATTCGAGAAACCTGATAGAATCATCTGTTTCTTTTCCCTTCCAATTCGTCATTTCTCAGGTTTTTCTTCTCTTTCCTCACCCATTTCACCAAGCTGAGTATAAGTGACGAAAAGATATTTTCTTTCAACTGAGTCTTCTTAACAGGCAATGAACATTTTACTGATGCTTTAAAATGGAAAAGGCTTGAGAAAATTTCAGGAGGAGTATAGGAAGGGGGTAAAGGGATTCTCTTCCTTGAGTAACTTCATGGAGGAAAAAACAGAAGAGCAGTTAGAGTTAGTTTGTAGTTGGAGGGGAGAGATGGAACTTGTGAAAAGGGAAATCTTTTGTGTAGGGAAGAGGAAGGGCTGTGAGCAGGAAAAGGAAGTTTATTTAAAAGATCTTTTATGATTTATGGGAGGGCTGAGCTTCCCCTGTGGAAACAGCTGAATCTCCCCTCTTCCTTCCTCAGATAAGAGTCTTGGGTGCAAAGGGACCTAGACCTCCTAGTCATTCCTTCCCAGGGTCTCATACATAATAGAGCCACGTGATTACATAATTCCTCCCCCCTTTAGCTATTCACTATGGGACATACCAGGAGTCTGTGAATACAAACACACACACACACACACACACACACACACACTCACACTCACACACAGTATCTGGGCTTACTTAGGGGTGGGGAACCTTCAGCCTCGAGGCCACATGTGGCCCTCTATCCTCAAGTATGGCCCTTTGAATCCAAACTTCATAGAACAATCCTTAATAAAAGGATGAGTATGGTCTTTTGAATGAGTCAAAGTTTTACAGAATAAATCCTTTTATTTATGAAGCAGGTGCTGTGAAGGGCCTAGAGCCTGGTCAGACATTAAAGATGCCAAAGCCATCCATTGCATCCCACCCCATCACCAGTCGTCCTGACTTTTGTCTTGCCGCTGGACCATGATGACTCTGGGAGAGAGAGTGAGGCCAATGACTTTGTGCAACTCTGCCTCACTTAAATCCAATTCATAAATGAGCCAAAACATCAACCCATGATACTACTGATCCTCTTCAAAAATGAATAAATGAACATCTCTCTTCAATCTCCACCCACTTCACTAAACTAAATTTAAGAGGTTGAAGTATTATAAATTTAGACCTGAAAGTGATCTTGGAGGTCATTTCAGGGAATGTGAGGGGAAAGAAGGGGCATGATCTGATCTGGTTCTTTCCCTTTCTGATTCTCTTTCTCGGTGGCTTTATTTCCTCATTCCCCACCCACTTCACCAAGTTGGGTTTGAGAGGTTAAAATTACTATAAGGCTCTATGTGGATGTTGTCTTGGAGGTCATGTAAGCCCTGAGATGCAGAGAGGTTCATGGACTTCTCCAAGCTCACACAGTCGAAAGCCATTTTCAAACTTAGATCCCATGACTCTAGACATAGTGCTCTTCCTATTTCTCTTGGTTGAGTCCTCTTAAAGGGTCATGTTATTGGTACTTTACAATTTAAAATGGGTGGGAAGTGGCAGTACTGGTGGGGAAGAGGGCCTCTCTTCTTTGAACACCTTCAGCTTGAAATGAACTATCCCCAAACCCAGCAAGTGGAGGCAATTGTAGTAGTATTAGGAACTTCAAGGGAAAATACTTTGGGAGTCGGGGAAATTACCTCTGTGCAGTAGGAAGCATCTCTGAAAGTCTTTTGTATTTCTTGGGAGGGGCCATCCTCTGGTGAAATAGCTGAATTTCTCTATTTCCTTCCACAGATAACAGGCACTGGCTAGGAGGGAATCTATAAGTCATGGCTTTTCTTTCTCTCCATCTCCCATTTCCAATGGACAGAATCACAGAAGCATAGGCTCTCAGATTTGGAAAAGGACCTCAGAACCCATAAAGTCCAAGCTGTAACTGAACGGGAATCCCTGCTTATAGCATATGTGACAAATGAACACTGAACTTTTACATGAACAGTGAGGCAGGAACCCATCACCTCCTGAGGCAACTTGTCCTATTTTTTGATAGCCCTGAATTATCTGAAGGTATCTCCTTGCACCCAATCTGAAATTTCCTCTTCGTAACTTCTGCTTGTCATGTGTAGTTCTGACCTCTGGAGCTAAGCAGAGCAAGTCTGACACAAGACAACCCTTTAAATTTTCTCAAAAAACCCCCCAACAACCCCAAATTCCCAAATCCACTCTTGGAAGATCAGCTATCATCTGGGCCTAGGTTCCCTTATTTGTAAAAAAAATAAACTAGGAGGCTTCTAAAGTATCATGGTACTGTTGAAAAATCACTACACCAGGAGTCAAAAGATCTTCTATCTGCCCCCTGTGGGACCTCAGACAAATCCTATAACTTCCCTAGGTCTTAATTTTCTCATCTATAAAATGAAGTGGTTGGACTAGATGATTCCTAAGGTTTCCTGAGTCTGTAAATCAATGATTCTGTGGCCTGTGTCTCTTCTAAGCCTTTTCTCCAAGCTGAACATTTGTAGGTTCCTTCAATATATCCTTTTATTTGGCTTTTTCTTGATCTTCACCTATTCATGTTGCCCTTTTCAGGATGCCCTTTGGTTTATCGATGTCCTTCTTAAAATTTGGTGCCCAAAAGAACTGGAAAAAAAATGTTCTAGACATGATCTGGACCACCTCAGAGCACTGGGACATTTCGGTCTGGATTGGTGATTTTAATAATGTAAGACATTCACCAAGTGGAACCCTTTCAAATGAGAATAACATTTATATGGCCTTTTAGGATTTGTAACTCTCTTTACAAATACTTCATTCTATCCTGCAACCTATTGATTACTTAGTCTTAGAGTTGGCTGGTGCAGAGAGATTATGCAATTTGTCCATGGCCACAGTCCATGTCAGAGGTGGGTCTCGAGCCCCGGCCCTCTTGACTCTAAGACCGTATGCCCATCTCAGTGAAGCTCATTGGTCTGAATCTTTTTCATTCTTTAGCTATATATACACTTTGCAAAGAGTCTGTATATATAACACTTGGGCTTACATATTACATGTACTTCTTGTCCCTGGTCAGGCGCACACCCTCAGTCCTTGCCACTCCCCACTAGTCCCTGGAAAACAAACTACGGAATAGATTTTTCCATCAACTCTGACCTAGTTCTCTGGTCACAAATGATTGGGGAGGAGTCACCAGCTACCTGAGTGTGGAGATATGGAGGGACAGTCTCAGGTAGCTCGGTGGTGACAGCAATCAATAGACAAACAAGGAGAAAGAAAGGTTGAGATAGAAACAGAAGGAAAATGACCTATGAAGCTATCTATCTCCCCAGCTCATTTCTATCGTTATTTGCAAATTATAATCTTTAGATGGGGGGGGTTGAGAAGGGTTACCCTCAGAACAGGAGGTCCTGGATCAGGATTAGCATGTGAGAATATAATTAGTCAAAACCAAAGTCTGGCAGAGTCTAATCTCCATTGACCTCAGCACATCCCTTCAGTTCCCACATAAATCTCTTTCAGAAATAAGGTAAACAGTATATTGAATACCCTGATGGAAAAAGACCAAAGGTAGCACACGGGGAAAAAGAAAACACCATGGGGCACTTTGGTGGCAATCTGAGAATTGTCTTTTAGTTCTTTAAAAGACCCAGCCCCCAAACCCAGTTATTTTCTGAGGGAAGAAGCTTACTAAAGAATCAGAAAAGAAAAAAAATAATCAAAAAAGAAAAATCCAGACCTAATGACTCTTTATCACTCCACTTTCTACCAGTCAAGTAAAAGACCCATAATTCAGATCTACTTTAAATCAGTAAAAAGAACACATTTCACTTCACAAAATTGAGACCCAGGAATGATCAAATTTCTTACTATGGAATAGAACTATGTTTCTAAGTTATTGTAAGAGGCCCATCTTTTTGATTCATTATAAGCAAATACACTGTACTAAATTGTCTTACACACATCTGCATTATAATTTTTTGTTATTGTGAACACAAAATAATGCTTTTGTCATTATCTCAACCAATGTAATTACATAAATATTATGTGATGGCCTGAAATTGGAAACATTCTCATTTTCTCATACTAAAAATGGTTTAGAATCATTGGTTAAGAGAATGGTGAGCAGCAGCACTAGCAAAAACATATGGCCTTTCCTTTTCGCAAACAATTATAAGGATATTTGTTGAGAAATCTGTTGTACCTAAAAAAGGCACATTTTTATTTTTAAAAGTTAGTGGTATATGTAGATGGGCTCACCCATACTTTCAAACCTTCTACCCAGTTATCCTAGTCAGTAGCTGGGACATTTTCTAGAACAGTGTGGCAAAGATTGAAGTATAGAAACCAAATACTTCTTTTAAAAATCCCTCTAAAAACTTCTACCCAAGAAAAACAGAAAACTTTTATGTTTAAAATTTTTTATTTAAAAAAAAGACCTCCTCCAAGGAGTTGAAAATATCTCTGATAAAAGTATAAAATATAATTTTCAACTTACAAAAAGATACACATTAAAAAAACAACAAACCAAAACTACTTTCAGTACATTTTCTAAGTTGTACAGTTCACAGATAAGAGTGGGGTTCAGTGCTTTGATACAAGACAGTAAGTAGAGAAAGTGCTGATTGCTTAGATTGATTCATTAAGTGCCAAGGGGAGAAAGGAATTGTTCAAAACTCCTCTCTTACCACTGGGAGTGTGTTATTGGGTGGGAAAGCTACTTGATTCTGACTTGCTTCTTATGAGGTTATTTGGCAGTTATGATCCCAGCTTTGGAGTGTTTTGGTATAAAAGGACCCTCCCTAATAACTACTGCTGTCAGTATTATTCAGTCTGCCTTCAGGAAGCTACTGGTAATGACAAGAATAACCATTTCATCATAATCATCAATTTTCCCTCACCCATCCCAGAACATTTTAGCTGAATGCTTAGGGGGACTAGGAGGAAAATCCCCAATAGAAAACAGAACAAAAGTGCTAAGAACAATACTTCAGGATGAACTCCAAGGGAGTTCTGAAGATAATTTGTGCTTCCCCCTCCGACCAACACTGAACCCAAACTCTTAAGAAAACCTCATAAGAGGAAGAACAAAGCGCTCAGCTGTAGGCTTTCACCAGCCTCCCTCAAGGGGTCTGTTTGCCTTTGCTTTGAAACAAGAATAATGTATCATCTGAGAAGTGCAGTGGATCACTTCCCTTTCTCATCAAGAAAAATTTCTACAAGAACTGGGAGCACCTTTAAACATATAACATATAATGGATATGTGGGAAGGGCTACACTGATTTCAGGAAGCCTCTTCTTCCCACCAAAATTTTGGCCATTATTTCTATAAAACCTTTCCCAGATCATTAAATCATCTTTGCCTGGCATGGGGGCAAAGGCAGATTCTCAGAAGCCAACTTTGTGACTGCAATCCATAACCCCACCCTCCCCAGAGATCCTGGGAAGACCAATCTACAGGCCATCCCAACCCTGACCAAACTACTGAAAACCCCTCATAGTTCAGGGGAATTCTGAGGAAACAGGTCACAACAGAGTCCAAGCCTCCCACAAATCAGCAAACACCCTCTATGACACAACAGCAACACTGGCCAAGAGGGTGGAAGCACGTTGGCATCCGTTTTAGGAGACGACTGCCTGCTGATCTCCAAACATCAGGGAGACAGAGGTTAAGGTGAACCCATCCCCAATGGTGGGTAGAGACTGTCATGCCTCTGAAAAAGCAGTCCAGAAGAGACAGAAAGAAACAGGTAGATAAACAGCTGCTTCTCTTCTTTGGTACATTCACTGCACGTTGTTGTTGACAATACAGGGATCCACCTAGAATCGAAAAAGGAAAGATGGTTTTAGATTTAGAAGGTAGGAGAGAAGCAAGGGAGTCAGAAGAATATGTACATTGGAAACCCTCCCCCAACCCCCCCCATTCAATGAAGGTAATAATTCTCACCTCAGTATAAGTGGGTGGAGGCATAAACTTGAACTCTGATGCATACATAAAGATGGGGCTGTCCAGAGAGCTATCATCAAGGAGAGGAGTGGTGGGGCTCTCCAGCCTGTGATCTTCAGGAATAATATCCATGTAGCAAGGAGGTGCTGCAGTGAGAAAATGGAGACAATAAACCACCCAGCCAACCAACTTCCCATTTCCAGGTAATCTTTAATGGGAAGGGGGGGGGGGCGGAAATAGGAAGGAGACTACTGGGGCTCACCTTCTGGGGTATCAGGGATGTTTAGATCCACCCAACTCATTTCAGAGCTGGTGCGGCTAGCCATGCTGGATGTCCGACTGCTGAGTCCTGACTTGCTGCCAATGACTAGAGGCAGGTCAAGGATGACTTTCTTAGATCCAGGGACACTGACATAGATCTATAAGGAAGAGAAAAACTGTTTGTTATACCAGTGAGTCATGACAATACAATACTGCTTGCTTCAATGACCAATTACTCTAATCTCAGAGACAGTCTCACTACTTACCAATAAAGAGTATTCAACTCGGAGGATGTTGCAGCCAAGGATGGAGGGCTTAATCTTTTGTACACGAAGGCTTTTGCCACGCCATGATTCGCAGGTGCCTGAAATGATATGGTTGCCTCGAACAGAAGACAGTTTTTGGGTCAACACCTTGGTCTGGCCATTGGCAAGGTAAGTGTGTCGGGCAACAATAGCAGCCTTGGGCATAACGATGCGGGAACATGTATTCTCAAAGTCAGCATTGATAGAGATTTCATCACCTGACAAAAGAATTGATTTTTGTTATTCCAAATAGCTGATGATTTATGGTCCACAACCCTTCTCCAAACCATGCAAAACCTGCCTCTTCCAAGCCCAGACTTTTCTTACCTTCACAAAATCCTTTCCGATCAATCCGGGCAGAGACAGATACCCTCCCATCAGGAATAAACATGCAAGAAACTTTTTTCTCCTTCTTGGCAGACACAGGTGCCTGAATAGGATAAAATAAAGAAAGCTTTGTTAAAGTTCCTGAGAATTGCCAAGTAAAGATGGCTCCTGCTTTTGATTATGAGGAGTCTAGTCCACTATTATATATTAGATAAGACATGTTATGTCATTCTCTACCTTAATTATATTCTCCTCTAAGCTCTGCTTGAACATTTATCAATGGTCATGGTAATAGGGTTTTGTAGTATATAGTGAGACTATATTTCTGAGAAAAAAAAACACAGGGATCCCCCCTCCCCTTTACCAGTTAAGTTTTTATTCACTTTCCTTTTAAGCTAAAGATCAGATTCTTGTTTTCTGCATAAGTCTAGTCAAGAGGTGGGGTCCTGCCTAATAAGATCTCCCACTACCCAGGATTTAAGTCTACTGGGAAACCTTACCATCAAATCAGGCGTATTGACATCCACGGGATCCATCACTTCGAAGTGCTTCTTGGTCTCTTGAGTTGGCTGGCTGGGACGGTCTAAGAAAGCCTTTACCCAGTAGTCTACACTGCCATACTTCCCCTTGAATGATGTTCCCAGAGGCCTATGGTGAAATAAAGACAACTCCTTTCAGATTACTCATCCAGGAACATCGGGTGCCCAAGGGAAGGGAGGCTCTAAAGAACTGAACAGCATGGCTAACACCTACCCTGGAGGAAGTTCAAAGCCAAACTGGTACTCGTACTTGTTTCCAGGTCTCAGGATCACAGACTCATCATTAGCTTCAGAAAGAGAAAAAAAAAAGATCTACCATTAGACTTACTAAAAAGTGGTCCTGAGCTTATTTTACGCACAAGAATGCCTAAACAGTATATGTATTTTCTGAAACTAACCCGGGCACTTCTGTCTCCCAGAAGGAGAGGTTAGTAATTGTGGCCTGGGTAAAGAAGCCCAAAGCCCTGAGCCCCGACCCCCAAACCAAAGGCTGCGATGCTGTTTTACTTTCTAACGCTAGATTTCGCTAAGCCCCCTTCCCAGTTCGGGCTATGACTGCGCAGTTGAGGAGAAGGCTGGGGTGGGGGTACTACCCACTTTGCTAGACGCAAGGACAAAGATTCCGCCCTGGCCCCCTCCCACCACCCTCCCGGACAGGCCCCGGCCCAGCCCCTTACCTGCCGGCTGGTCCTCCAGGAGGAGCGTGTCCTCGTAGCGCAGGTATTCCATCGCCTGCTTGCACTGCTGGGAGCCCTGCAGCCACAGGACCTTGGCCACTCCGCGAGCCAGGATCCTCACGGCCTTGACCCGGGTCACCTCGCACACCTCGACCACCACCCGGCCGGCCACCTTCTCCCCACTGCTGTAGACCTTGTCGGGGTCGCTGAAGACCACCTCGAAAACCTTGATTTTCTTGAACATCACCATGGCTGGGGGTTGGTTCACTCGGAGGGCAGGGGACACAACGATTCAGTCTCTCTCTATCGAGAGCCAAAGGATTAGCCTCTCCGGTCGGGGGTGAGGGAGGCTGGTTGGCTGACGGGCTTGACAATTTGATTCTAAGAAATTGAAGAGCCTCTTAAATCAGCCCTTACTAACTTTTAGAAAGCAGAAAGGCTAGAAAAATAGAAGACTTCTCACTAAAGCAAAGAGACTTCGAAAGAAGAATAAAGTCTTTCCGTCTCAGGCCAAAAGGAGCTTTGAGGAAACCCCCTCCCCAAAATTTCAGAAGACGAGTAAGTAAGAGGTAGACTGGAGCGATCTAAGGATTGCCTCTACAAGCAGGCGGAAACAGCCCTATATAGGGCTCCGGCGGTCTGGGCCACGCGAGGGCCTGCGAGGTGGCTCGTGCTGTCCTCGTGCACAATCTTCCCATTGGCTGTCTTTGCCTTGTTTACCAGTGACACAGCCAATCAGCGCGCGGCCCGGAGCGCGTGGACACAGTGTGCCTCTGGCGGGGAAACCGTTGTTGTGCACGGTTTCCTCAGAGGAAGGAGGGGGCGGAGGGGTTCTTGAACGACGTCCCTTGAGACAAATGAAAGGAGGGCTAGGGGATTGCCCCTAAGCCTATCAGCATTCTAACAGAAGTCGGAGGGCGGGTGTTGATGTCAGGGATTGGCGTTTCTGGGTGAAAGGGGAAAAGTGTCTCAGGGGGCATTGTATGCTTACGTTCTGTACTCGAGAATGATTTTAGGGTAGCCCGGCCTTTCTCAGGCCCCTCGAATCTCATGTCATCTGTTACTGCGCTCTATTCTCCCAGTGTAGCGCCTTTCCCACAGAAGCCCTAGAAAGTAGTTCTCCATTAAATTGAGGATTGATGGCTGGGGATGAAGGGACGGGGCGGAGGGAGAACTCATTTTTCAGTCAGACCTTCCCAAGAAAACAGAGAAGAAAAAGGGGAGGGGGAGTCACTGGTGTTCGTCAGCTCTCTCTTCAGTCTGCATCCCCAAATTGGACGGGGTGGGGCGTGAGTTTTCTCGCCCCACTTTCCCTTTATTCCTGGCTTGCAAGGACTCTGAGTTTCAGTCTCACACCGGTCTTTACCTTTTCTCACCTTCTTTTTTCTTCTCTTCCTCCTCCACCTTCCCCCCCTCCTCAACCACAGTGTTCTTTTTGGAACGGAAATACGCAGGGTGTGTTTACATCCTGCTCTCGCTTAGCCCCCTCATCTCTTCTATCTTCTTTCCCTGTAAAGCAGGGGGACACTTTGTTCATGCTCCCCATGGACCTCGTCACCCCTTTGAGGGATACAGGGATTATATTATGCATATCTTTAAAGCATCTGCTTAGCCAGGCTTTCTTTTCTTGTTTCACACCTGGCAGAACCGTAGGCTACTCCACCCTTCTTAGTGCTCGCCTTCGGTAATTCCTGATTGAAGCTCTCTCTGAGCCAGCTGGCATGCCACCCTCTGTTCTCTATATACTCTCCCGAAGCCCAAAGAACAAAAAACAAAACAAAACAGAAAAACAACCACAAAAAAGCAACCTCAAAATGAAGGAGAAAAGTTTGTTTTTGACCAGGTTAATAATGTCTCAGCTCACGGAAGGAACAGAAGCACAGCAGAGTAGTTGGTTTTTTTTTTTTTAAGTGTATTTTGAGTATTGATTATTACTTTTTCCAAAAGCCTTTAGAAAATGAAGAAATGAAGGGAAGAGGAAGCAGGTTTCGAAGTCTCCAGAAGGTCTGGCTAATATCCTATTGTGTGCTATGCTTTCAGGAGGCTTAATTTGGATCCCTGTCATAGGGGTTTTCCCCTTTCCCTCTGAGTGAGTTGGCCATAAGGTCTTAGGAGATGACTATTAAAAATTAGTCCTACTGAGGCCAAAAGCCCTGTTATAATTAGAACTTTTATTTTTAGACAGTGTATCTTACCTTCCTTTCTTTGGCTCCCTGTCTTATCTATTTGTGGACATTTCAAAGTTTGCTGCAGTCCTCCTGGTCAAAAGAGGTTGGTGATGTCCCAAAGTTTGAGAACATACGTGAAGACAGTAGAATGGAATGGAACCCCGCTTCATCCACTATTTTTTTTTTAGTGACATTAAGGACCTTTCTTCCTTCCTCTAACACCCCAACAGATAACACCCTGAGGCTAGGCAAATTACAATCCAAAGTGACAAAGTTCCAGGATGAGGCTTGATGACTTAATTGGTAAGAAAGAACAGAATTAGCCCCGGGAACATCTTGATCCCAGGGGGTGTGTGAGTTAGAAGTAGCACTCTGTTGTACAGTTACTTAACAAAGAATGGGGTGTTTTCGTCAGTGAAGAGCGTTGATTGAGCTCCCAGACCATGCAGAATCTTAAGAGTGATGTTTCACAGTTCTTAACTGAGGGATTTGCTTTTTGATAGTAGGGAATGGACAAAAAGGAAAAACAACATAAAAACGCTTATAAAATATACCAGATTGTAGATTAACGTTTAATTACGATGCATGAGTATTGAAGGTAAAGAAGGGATACAGAGTAACTGAAGCTTTTTAATTATTTATTATTAATTTTTATTAATAATTTATTTAATTATTAATTAGAGAAGAATTCTTGGAGAAGGTTAAACACTGGTATTTACTTGGGTATAACCATGAAATGCTGAATTCAACTCTTTTTCCATATCCTACAGTAAATCTCTCTTGTCCTGGGTATCTTTCTTATTGTGTTTTTCTCTTATCGACACTCTTTGCAGAGTTGAGTGCTATGGACATGCTCCCTGTTATGCCAAGCTTCCCTTGAATGTTAAAAAACTATTTAGCTTTGGCAGTAATAGCTTGCCAGGGCCTTCAGCCAAGATATTTTCTGAAATGGTGCCCTCAACAACAGGGTTGTTTACGACCTTTCCCCTAATAACTTGCTGAAATAATAAAATCAGCCTCCAGAATCTTCCCCCCCCCCCAGTTCCTGGGTTGGGGAAAGAGAAAATTCTGTGAATTCCTTTTCCCCAAAAAAAGTGCTTTAAGGGTACAAGGAGGGGGTAAACTTGGGAGGGGCCACACAGTAGTGCTAGGTACAAGAACTTTGCATATTAGGTCACCTATCTCTTTTCACCCCTCCTCCTCCCTTTTCTTTCTTCACTTCAGTCTGAGGGAAACTGAAAAGTGATTGTTGTTTGTTTGCTTCACTTTGGGTGAGGTGTTGAATACAAGCCAAAGATTTTAAGGAATAAGGTGTCCTCACTGACTAGTCTGTTGTCAGGCAGAGACAAGTTGCAAGCTACCCTCTTCAACCACAGGCCTTGGCCTCAAGGATTTAAGAAATCTAGTATCCTCAACCCAAGAGTTCATTGCTCCAATTTGCACCCCACCCCTCCAGCCATGTCTGTGACTCCCAATATTCATAACTCCCTTCTCTTGCTACTCATTTAATTTCTTTCCCTCCCCCCTCCTCCCATTTTATAGGGAATTTCAACTTATGGGAAAATAGGAGGCCTGGATAAAAGAGAGGGCATCTCATGAAGATTGCCCTTGGTGGCAGTAGTAGATTTAAAGACACTTGTGAAACAGGATTGAATTTGGAAGAATTTTTTTTTCTAATTTAGACTTAATAAAAGACTTCTATTGGTACTTAGTGAGAGCAGTGAATATAGGACCATAGGATCATAGATTTAGAACAGGAAAGTAATTCAAAAGACATAGCATTCTTTTTGTTCACTAATTCTATAGAGAGGGATATGCCACGACTAGTTCTAGTCCTCATTACTTCTTAACTAGAATATGATCATAGTCTCCTAATTGGTTGCCCCTTCTCTAATCTATCTTTGAAACTTCTGTCAAAATAATCTCCCTTGTGTATAGATGTTATTTTGCTCAAAAACCTTTAGATGCTCCCTATCGTTTATTGAATAAAATAGAGACTTCTCATCCTGGCATTCAAGACCCCAATACACCTTTAGGCATCATCGTATACCCATCACATACCCCCATGCACTTTATATTCTAGCCAAAGTAGAGTACTCAGTGACTCTCAGCTTTGTCTTGCCCTTCCTTCCCTGCCTTTAAAAATGATAGTTCTCCCCCAAAAAAACCTCCCTTTTTTTTTTAAACTTAGCCTCTCATTAATATATCTCCACGTGCTATGTTTATATAACTGACACCCTCTAGCCATTTTGTGACATCAGAGATGGGAAAACCACTTTCCGTAATAAAATTAATGACTTTTTTTCCTGCACTCTTAAGGGGCCCTGGGTGTATCCTTTCCCCAGTTCTGGTTTGTCCGGCGTCCTAGAGCTGCCCTGATTGTATCCATCCCTTGTTGCTCTTGCCTCTCTGTCCCTGCCCCTAAGTGTCTCCTTACTCCTTTCCTTGTATGAGTCAAAATGTAGTGTAATAAGATTTTATTGGTAAGCATTTACTGTCTTATTCTTTTGTGAAATTTTGAAGATCTCAAACTGCTATAACATTAGGACAGTATATTTATACACCTGAGGCGGTGAAAAGAATCTTGAATTTGACATTCAAAATCCTTCACCAACTGGCCCCACCTGCCTTTTCCAACCTCTTACACTTTACATCCCCACACCCTTCCATTCAGTGACATTGGTTTCCTTGCTGTTTCTCTAACAAGACACTTACCTCTTCAGTTGGGCATTTTCACTGGCTATCCCCAATGCCTGGAAATCTTTCCTTCCTTATCTCTGGCTCTTGATTTCCTTGGTTTCCTTCAAGTCTTAGCCGAAATCCTACCTTCCACAAGAGCCATTCCTCATTCTCTTTAGTCCACATTTCCAGGTTGTCTAGCCCAGTGGACTGCCAGCTTCTTGAAAGTAGGGACTGTTTTTTGCTTTTCTTTCACAGTGCCTGTGTAAACACTTAATAAATGCCTTAATAAATGACTATACTGATTCTACAAGCATAAAATAAATGATCTTATAAAAAGGGAATAAGATCCAACTGGTTCCCTCATACCAGCAATGGTTTTCCTTCACAACTCTTTTTATTGAAATCCTTTCCTTCCTCCACAATGCTTAATAAATGCTTGGTGACTGATTAATTTCCAATCAATTACCAAATCCTGTTGACTCTGTCTCTAAAATTCATATCAACCCTCTACTCTCACTGCTAAATGTCCCAAGTATTCAAAAAAGGAAAGAAAACGGTGCGTGCAAACTATAAGATAGTAACCTTGACTTTAATTTTTGGCCAGACTTTAGAGTAAAAGGAAGGGCTGGTTTGTGAACATCTATAAAAAGAAGTACTGATCACTAAAAGTCAGTATTGCTTCATCAAAGACAAATCATACCATATTAATATTTCTCAAGAGAATGCGAGAAGCATAATCCTAAATTTCAGTGAAGCATTTGACATAGTTTCTCATTCTATACTTTTAAACCTCCCCGTAGTCTGGCTCCAACCTATCTTTCCTGATTCATTGGATATTTTTTTTTTAAGTAATCGGGGTTAAGTAACTTGCTCAAGGTTACACGGCCAGGTGTTTCTGGGTGGGTGCTAAGTGTCTGAGCCCGGATTTGATCCCAGGTCATCCTGACTCTGGGGCCAGTGCTCTTATTCGCTGTGCTACCTGGCCGCCCCTGATTCATTGGATATTAATGCTACACTATGATATCTAGTCAAACTAGTCTCTTATTTCTTCCTTACAACGCCATCTCCCATATGTCTAGAATGTACCACTGCCCCCCAACTCTGTGTCAGACCCTCTCTCTTCAAGTCACTATCTTCTGCATGGATCCTTTCCTGATCTACCTGGTTTCTAAAAATGCCTTCCCTCCCAAATGAACTTGTGTTTAATGAATATACACACACACACACACACACACACAAACACACATATATACATATACATACTTACTAACTTTGTATTTATAACGCATCTTTTTATATGTTCTTATCTTCTTCATTGGAATGTAATCTCTTTGTGAGTAGGGATCATTTGATTCTTTTTACTTATGTTCCCCAGTGATTAGTACAGTGTTTGGCATACAGAAGGTGCTTAATAAATACTTGTTGATTGATTGGTCTTTGTGGACAAATAGATATAGGCTGACTGATAGTACAGTTGGGTAGATTCAATGATTACCTAAATAATGATCATTAATGTCACCTTGGAGAAGATCTCTATTTGTGTATCTAAAGAATCTAGATCTGGCCTTATAATAGGGAGCATTTAAAAAATATATTTTAATGTTTGTGAGGTGCTTTACAAATATTAAGTCATTTTATCATTAAAACAATCCTTGAAAGTAGGCACTATTATTATTCCAGTTTTATAGACAAGGGAACAGAGGATATAAAGGTTTTAAGTGACTTGTCCATATTCACAAAACTAGGAAGTATCTGAGTCCAAATTTGAACTCAAGTGTTCTTAACTCTAAATTTAGCTTTCTGTTCACTGGGCCACCTAGCTGCCTATAATGTCCCTAATTTTTAAATACCAAATAGAAGAGGTTATTTCTGATCCTGAAGGTAATAGGTAGTAGCTACAAGAGGTCATTGGGTAGTGGTTAGACTTGTGATTTAGAAAAATCACCTTGACAGCTGAGTGGAAGATATAAGGTAGAAAGACAAATCAAGGGGCGGCTAGGTGGTGCAGTGAATAGAGCACCAGCCCTGGAGTCAGGAGGACCCTGAGTTCAAATATGGCCTCAGACACTTAACACAAAACTAACCATGTCACCTTGGGCAATTCACTTAACCCCAATGCCCAACCTTTCCCCCTCCAAAAAGCAAAAAGAATGACCAATCAAAAATCTATTACAGTACTTTAGGTGAACAATCATAAGGGCCTGAACTAGAATGCTAGCAGTGTTAGTGAAAGGGAAATACATGAGAGATGTTGTATAGAAACAATGATTTGGCAATAAATTGGATATATGGAGTGAATGAGAGTTAGGAATTGAGGATAACATTGAAATTTGGAAGCATGTATGATTGGAGAGATGGTGATACTCAACTAGAATAGGGATTTCCATTCCAGATGGCTGCCTAAACTGAGGCAGACTATCCAGCTCCCATATACTTATTCCAGCAAAAACCTCACATTCAAACCAGATTATTATTGATCAAGAAATCCAATGAGAAAGTATACCAAATTACTTCTTCTATCTCAGAACTCTACAGAAAGTTAGTCCAAAGCCTGCAGGCAATAAGTAAGAGAGTTGCCAGCAAATCCACAATCAGTACAAGTAAACAAGCCATCTTTCAGTATAACCAGTGACAGTCCTGATGTTCCTAGGACCCCATTCTGACGATGCAGCTCTCTGAACCTTGAAAATTCAGGGGAAATTAATACTAAGTGGTGGAGGTCAGTGCAGAAGCTCAGGGGAACCAGGGCAATATCAAGCCTTACTTTAGGAACTAGAGCTGGAGAGATGAGTTAAACAGTGATAGAGAAATTCAGGAGATGAGAGGATGGGGGGCAGGGTGTGGAACATAACAAGTTCTGTTTTGGACATGTTGAATTTTATATAGTTATAGGACAATCTAGTTTGAGATGTCCAAAAGTTGGTGATGATGAACTGTAGCTCAGGAGACAGAGTAGGGTTGGATATGTAGATTTAGGAATCATCTGAATAGAAATTATAATTTAATCCATGGTGGTTGATGAGATGGACGAGAGAAATAGATGTATAGAATAAAAAAAGAAAAAGTGTGAATTTGCACCCCCAGTGCTCAGCAGTGCTCTGTATATTGTTCTTGTTCAATTGTGTCCAACTTTTGTGACACAATTTGGAGTTTTCTTGGCAGAAATCCTACAGTGATTTGCTGTTTCTTTCTCCAGCTCATTTTACAGATGAGGAAACTGAGGAAAACAGGGTTAAGTGACTTGCTTAGGGTCACACAGCTAATAAGTATCTGAGGCCATATTTGAACTCAGGCTGTTCTGACTCTGGGCCTGGTGTTCTATCCATTGTGCCTTGTAGCTTTGTATATAAGAACACATATTTAAATCTGGAAGCAACCTTAAAAATTATCTAATCCAACTCTTTTTTTTTTTTTAAATAGATGAAGAGGGGCGGCTAGGTGGTGTAGTGAATAGAGTCAGCCCAGGAGTCAGGAGGACCTGAGTTCAAATGTGGCCTCAGACACGTACCATTTACTAGCCATGTGACCTTGGGCAAGTCACTTAACCCCAATTGCCCTTCCTTCCCTCCTGCAAAAAAAAAAAAAAGGAAAGAAAACAGATAAAGAAACTAAGACTCAAATCTATGACTTTTAACTCTAAATACAGTGTTCTTTTCAATACACCAATTTGCCTCTGGTTAGGTTAGGAGTTTCTTTTTTTTTTTTTTAAGCAATTGGGGTTAAGTAACTTGCTCAAGGTTACATAGCCAGTTATTTTTTGTGTGGGTGCCAACTATCTGAGGCCTGAACTGATCCCAGGTGGTGGGGTGGGCACTCTTCCTCACTGTGCCACCTGGCCGCTCCTAGGTTAGGAGTTTCTTAACAACTGAGGAGTAAAAATGTTCACCCCATTTCTTAGACAACTTAATTTTAATGAATAAATTAAAACATAGCATGTTAGAAATGGAATTTGCCTACATATAGCAAACCAGCACACATACTGCTATGGACTAACATACTGGTAGAACACCTCTGAAAGCATCTCCTCCCATGTAAGAAGTTGGGAAATTGCCTTTGAAAGAAGTGTGATGACATGTCATGGAAATGTCTTGAAGAGATATTGTAGCATACAAAGACATCTGATTCTGGCCAACTAACCCCATGGAAACAGGAGGCTCTTGGGCTACAAAAGCGCTTAAAAAGGACTAGCAGCCTGAGCTTTGACCATTTTTCTTTTGGACTGTGTTCTTGGGGGATCTTGTAGACTCCTTTGATGGCAGAGTCTATTGAAAGGAAATGCTGTCAGGGGAGAGGCCCTAACACATAGCTTGTGGTTTCAGGCCTGGGCCCTTCACCTGCCTTAGCATTTGTCTATTTGTTTCTACTTTAGGTGAAAGGTTTGGACACCTTGACTTTGTGAGTTTTAAAAAGTCAGGAGAGTGATAGCTCACTGTGACAGCATTCAGGTCCTATGTCCAGCTTTGCATCAGTGTCCAAATTGCAGAGTGACCTTCTGAATACAGCCCAGGAGTAGTAGTTCAGACAAGGATTCATCCAGCAGACATATGTGGACATCATATGTGGACAGGAACAACTTGGTGGGATAAATGCTTGAAGCAACTGTGCCCAGAGCCTGGGATAAGGGAGGTTTGATAGGGGGAGAATGGGCCTAGGAGATTTTTTGGAGGGGATCATTTGGTGTTGATACTTTACCATATCCTTGAAGTAAAAGGTAATTGACATCAAGTGCCTAAATGGCACTGGAGTGCTATTCACTGACATCTAACCCTGGGGGGCAGACATAACAGGTAGAGGCTTGGATGAATGGCAGTAGAGAAGAGACACCTCCAAGCCCTCAGGGTATCCCTAGAACTCAATGGGGCAAATATAGCCAGCCTGGCTCTGGGAGAGTAAGCCAAAGCATACTTAGCATAGTTGTATCTCCCACAGTAAGGAATGTGTTGCTTTATATACATCGGGCTCTTGCTGTTTGTTAAATGAATATTGAAGTCTGTGCTGGACTGCTAGCTCCTCCGATGAAGCCTTCCTTGATCCTCTTAGCTGTAAGTGAGCTTTCCTTTTTCAAATCTCTTCAACCATTCTGTTTGGACTACTTCTATGTACTTATCATGTTAGAGCTAGTTATGTGTTTGTATTTGGTTTTCCTACCTCCTAGATTATAAACTATTTGAGTACACGCATGTTCTTATTTCGTCTTTGTGTTTTCTGAGTACATTGTTCATTGTAGGTATTTCATATGTTTATTGAGTTAATAGAATATGAAGTACATGATGGTAGACTGAATTTAAAATATTATAGGATGTAGGACTTAAAAAGACCATAGAGATCATCTAGTCGTATTCCATTTTACAGAAAAGGAAACAGAGGCTTGGAGAAGTGTAATAACTTGCTGAAGATCATATAAGTAGTAAATAGTAAAAGAAAGAACTGAACTCAGATCCTCTGATTCAAAAATCAGTACTCTTTCCAGTTATTGTCTAGCTTTATCAATAGCAGTAGGAAGAATGAGGCTCAAGTAACATGTGACTGGGCAGGGCTGTTCTAGGACTGTTGCCAGATATTTTCCAGAGCTGTTTGGTTCCTAGTGTTCCCATGTTGGGGAGTGGGGTGAGGAGAGAAGCTAGCCAAAATTGGAGCCTGTTTAGAAGTGATCCCACAAATTGTCTCTCATTTTCATTGTATCTCTGTGTGTCACTTTCTTTTTCTCCAGCTTTTGTTTTCTTGCTTATGTAGGAGCTTGTCTATCTTTGAACAAAGCAATGTAGATGAAATAAGCTTGAAGTTAGGTGAGAAACTGAAATTTTGGTCACCATTTTCTCTCTTTTCATACCTCTTCAAGAAATTCCTTGGAGCCTTTTCTGGGAAATGGGTACCTATAAACTTCTGAGGATGTTTTTAATTATTCTAATTGAGCCTCCTGAATTGGGGCAGAATTTACCTAGGCTAGATTGTCAGAGGGTGATAAAAAGGGTCATTCCTCATTTTTCTAAAGTTCTTCAGATGCCTTTAATAGGTACTTTGCACTTTGAGCGTTGGGAATCCTTTCTCCTGCTCCTCATTCTCATTCTAGCCCCAAGTTCTCCTGTAGTTTTGGCAGAGGACAGAACAAACTCTTTTGTTGTTTGTTTGTTTTTAGATTGACTGTTCTTTCCCTCTCGTTCAGGAGCATGTCTAGGCTCAGCTCCCCATGCCCTAAGCTTACATTGTCCTGTACCAGAGCAGGATGATGAAGAGGTGAAGGGGCGATGCTTTGTTTTTCCACGAAGGAAAATTGGACTGTATTTGTGTTTATGAATTTGAGGGAGATAGGACATCTAGTGCTTAGCCTAACTTACCCTTTTCTGGGAAATTCTTTATTGCACAATTTTAGACCACATCTGCCTCACTCTGCCTCCCAGTGGGAAGATGAATGTACTGACTTTATTGCTAAGGTTCTCAGACTCAGTTGTTGTCTGTTCTTGTTTGTCCTTGGTTCTCATGCTTAAGAAAGCTCTCAAGCCTCCCTAACTGTCTTGGGACCTAAAAAAAAATGACCCAAACTACACTCCAGAGGGTTAAAGACAATTATTCAGTAGAATAATAATAAAGAAGAGATTGAGAGGTGGGGGTTTATCTTTGGTTGTTTTGACTTCATCCAGGGAGAAAGCAATATCAAGAATCATTTTGTTAAAAGTTTTTGCACAAACAAAACCAATGCAATCAAAGTTATAAGATAAAAAGAAAACTGGGAAAAAATTTCAACAAGTATCTCTGATAAAGGTCTCATTTCTCAAATATATAGACAATTGAGTCAAATTTATCACAATACAGGTCATTCCCCAGTTGATAAATGGTCCAAGAATATGAACAGGCAGTTTTCAGTTGAAGAAATCAAAGCTATCTATAGTCATATGAAAAAAATGCTCTAAATCACTATCGATCAGAGAAATACAAAGTAAAACAACTCTGAGGTACCAGCTCATACCTATCAGAGTGGCTAATGTGACAAAAAAGGAAAGTGTTGGATGTTGCAGGGTAAGTGGGAAAACTGGGACACTAATGCATTGTTGTCAGAGTTGTGACTGATCCAACCATTCTGGAGAACAATTTGGAACTATGCCCAAAGGACTATAAAACTGCATACCCCTTGATCTAGCAACAGCACTGCTAGGTCTATTTCCCAAAGACATTTAAAAAAAAAAAAAGGGAAAAGGGCCCATTTGTACAAAAATATTTATAGTAGCTCTTTTCGTGGTGACTAAGAATTGGAAATCAAAAGGATGCCCTTCAGTTGTGAAATGGCTAAACGAGTAGTGATATATAATTGTAATAGAATATTATTGTGTTATAAGAAATGACAAGCAAGGTGATTTCAGAAAAACCCGGAAACACTTACATGAACTGATGCAGAGTGAAGTGAACAGAACCAGAAAGAACATTGCACACACCAACAGCAATATTGTTTGATGAAGGATTGTAAAAGACTTTGCTTTTCTCAGCAATACAATGATCTAAGACAATTCCAAAGGACTAAAGATGAAGCATACTCTGCCTCCAGAGAAAGAACTGATATTAATTGAATAGACCAAAGTGTGCTGTTTTTCACTTTCTTTCATTTAAGTCTTCTCATACATAATTACTAATATAGAAATGTTTTTCATAATTGCACATGTATAACTATATCTACTTGTTTAGGGAGGAGGGATTCTATAATTTGGAACTCAAAACTTTAAATAAAAGTGTCTAAAAATAAAAAAAATAAATAGCAAGCAAAAAAAGAATCAATTTGTTGATATTTGCCTAGAATTGTATCTCTCCTATGTTCTTGTCATGACTTGTAGGCATCTTACTTTTAGTTATCTTTGCCTAATGAACCTATATGTGTTATCTATTCTAACCCACACCTCTTCCTTCTCCCTCCTGATTACTGTGGTTTCCCCGATTGTCCTTTGGCTAACAGGAAGTACCTGTTCTATTCAGCAATCCAAAGCTTTACTGGGTAATTTTCTATTTTTTAGCAGTGGAAGGTAAGTGGTGGATGGTAGATGACGGTAGATATTAGTAGTGGTATGGGGATGTGGCTACAAACCAACTGAGTTTGCTTATTAACATTTACTATGATACTTCCTATCCACACAAACTAGGAAAGTGGGTGTTGAGTCAGAGTTCCACTAACTTGAACCTAGGCTATTTGAAGCAATGAATTAATTTAGCAGTTCAGAAAACTGAGTCCCAGAGAGAATGGTTAAGTGACCCAGAGTCAAAGAACAATGGAGGTAGATTCCAGATCACTTGATTTTCTGAGTTCTATGACCTCTCCCAGTGGCTTACTACCCAATTCACAGGCTATTTTAATCACAGGAAATACGTGCAGCTTCTGGCTTCCTCTTCATTGTTGGGGAGTGGTGGCAAATAGTTTGACTTGGTGAGAGGGGAAGGCAGAAAAAGCAGATTTAGAGAAAGTTTTAATAGGTCTAAGAGCTTTACTATTCCATCTTTCTGGTTGTTCTTTCCTATCTTCATCTGAGACTGAGCAGTCTCTTGATATTTGAGAACTAAAGTTATTTAGCCAAGATTTTTGGGTAGGGGATTGATGTGGGAAGTACCACTAGCACCAGGAATTCTTGATATATTCTCCTCTTTTTGAGTAAAGGAGCGAATGAGGAACATTTCTGAAATAAACTGTTTATTGTGGAGAGTGGAAGGGCGGGGGGAGGGGCGGGATGGAGAGGGCAGAAAGGGCCCAGGACTCAAAACTCCAGCACAAAACTGGAGAGACCAAGCTTCCCTCCTAGCTAAACTCTTCAGGATTTGGAAGAAAATAGTGCTTTATCCTTGCAAAGTTCTTTATATACATTATCTCATTTGATCATCACCACAGCCCTATAAGATAGGTAGTACAAATATTACTGTACCTACTTTTTCCATGAGGAAACAAATTCAGAAAGGTTGTGACATATATAACTAGTAAGTCACAGGGTATAGGGTGTGTTCAGGGAGGACCAGTACCTCTGGTGTGAGAATGGCAGAGCCTTTTCAGGGCTGCTTTCCACCTTTGGTGTCCACTGATTCACCCAACTCCTACCTATGGCTCCAAGAAGCTACAGCATGCTCAGTGGCCACACCCTGGCAAAACCCTGGCAGCAGGTGGGCTAAATCAGGTTGAGGGTACCTAAGGGGTCTCAAACCCTTCAGTGAGTTAGGGAGGTATCTACCCCAAACATGAAGACTTCCCCTTACATGAGAACAATTTCCTTCAATAAACATCGACTGTGGAGTGCTTCGAGCTTGGTTAGACATTGAAGATGTCAAGATCATCCGCTGCACACAGAGCCGTCACCAGTCTTCTTGACCTTGTCTTGACACTGGACTTCAATGACTCTGGAAGAGAGAGCGAGGTGGGCAACTTGGAGCAACTCTGCCTCACTTAAACTGAATTCATTTGCAAATCAGAAGACATTGCTCAGGCCCTTCAACCATTTTTACCTACCTCAGAATCCTGTGTTGACAGGCAAATGATGAAGCAGCGATTTGGATATTTTGGGAGCTGTAGTCACAACCCTGCACACAGGCTGCCCAGGCCATAGGGTTGGACTGAAGCAGCCATGGGATTCAGCAGGCCCCTGGGGAGTCTGATCAGCCTTTTCAAAGGACTGCACTGCTCACCTCCTGGTGTGAGGAAGGGGCTAGAAAAGGCACCCTAAAAACTGCTTCACCCATCCCTGGCCTGCTTACTGCGGCAGGTGGGGAGCCTACCCTGCTGTCAAAATGCACACAAAAAAGTGAACACAAACTTCCAGAAAGACGATTCCACTCACCGTCATCGGCACATGGGATGTGCACACACAGACAACATGAAATGCAGTAGACTTAAAAGATGAACCACTCTTGTTGAGAGAATACAGTGCTTATCACCTCCCAATAGTAGCCCTTAGTGAAACAAGGCTGGCAAATGAAGGTCAACTTAGTGAAGTTGGAGCTGGATGCAGGTTTTTCTGGAGTGACCAAAGTGAAGGGGAGTATGGTGAAGTTGGCATAGGTTTTAAAATCAAAACTAATCTAGTCAACAAGCTGGTATGCCTACAAAGGGAGTGAACCACAGGTGCCTGACAGTGCAATGGCCCCTTGCAGGAAAGCACCACGACACATCTACAAGTGGAGCAAAATCATAGTAGCTCCAAAGAAACATGAGATGCTCACATTTAGAGACATCTCCACTCCAACTGTTCATGTGGACTGTGTGTCCAACCTGTCCTAGAACCCTCCAAGCTTGTATTCAGCCACAGATGGACACACTCTACCTTGACTCCAACATAGTGATGTCATTTCGCTCCTCTTGGAGAATGAAGGACGACAACTAACCAACTAGTAAGTCCCAGTTGAGAATCTAATTAAGGTCTTCTGGCTTTTAAGTGCAGAGTTGTTTATACTAAACCCTGATTCTTTCCTGAGTTCTAATTTTCTTCTCTTATAAAGCATTTAAGCCTCTCCTGTTTTCCTCTGCTGTCTAGGGTTACTTCAGCCCTAGAATTGAAAGCTACAATTCTAGATTGAGCTCCTCTGGGCTGAACTCACAGATAGGCTGAATGCTATTTTATGTTTCAGCTCAATGGATATGAGTAATATAGTCAGTCTTTCTTGACCTAAGCAAAAAAATTCACACTTCTTAAAGAGATTGTATGGTATAAACTAACTTTTTTATTTTATTTTTTTTTTGCTTTTTGGAGGGAGGAAGACAGGGCAATTGGGGTTAATTGCCCAAGGTCACACAGCTAGTCAGTGTTAAGTGTCTGAGGCTGAATTTGTACTCAGGTCCTCCTGACTCCAGGGCTGGTGCTCTATTCACTGTGCCACCTAGCTGCCCCCTTGGTATAGTTTTAAGCTTTAATAGCTTAAGTAGATTTTTAAGATACTGTGTGCTTATATTGTTCAGTGTTCTTAGTCTTTCCTTCTAAGTTCTCTGCAGAATTTAATACTGTTGACCACCTTTTCCTGAATATTTCCTCCTCTCTTGAGTTTTGTAACACTGTTCTCTCTTGGTTTTCCACTACTTTGTCTGTCATGCCTAACTATGGAAAGGCTCCATCTGGGGCCCTTTTCTGCTTTCTCTCTACCTTCTCTCTTGTTGACCTCATCACTTCCTCTTGATGACTCCCAGATCTATATATCCAATCCTAGTCTTTCATTGGAATTCCAGTCTCAAATCACTGCCTACTGGACATTTTCAACCAGATGGACAATAGGCATCTCAAACAACATATTCAAAACAGAATTTATTTCTCTTTTTACCTCCAACCTTCCCATCTTGCTGATTACTTGAAAAACAATTCTGTTACACCCAGTGCTTCTCTGTCTCCAGGTCCCCTTTGGAAGATTCAGAATAAGCAACAAAAGTATGTTTATGGAATTAAAGATTTTAATTGCAGACTATATGAGGGGAGGTGATGAATTTCTAACAAGCACCCCTTCCCAAAATGAGAGAAATTCCACTCCGACGGTTCAAAAAGAAGAAATCAAAGCAGTTTCCTTCATTCAATTATATTCAACAAACATTTATTAAATTCTTAATTTAGGTTAGGCACTGAGGACACAAGGACAAAAAGGAAAATAGTTCCTGAACTAAACATGCTTATAGCCCTTTTCCTGACAGATGATACTTGTACTGAAAAGGAAAAGAGTACATGAAAAGCACTGGATCTTTGTCTTTTTTTTTTTCCATTTTGTGCGTTGTGCAGTGATTTCAGTGATCCCAAAGTGCTCTGTATTGAAAAAATTGTCTCTTTCAAAATAACAATATTCATTTACCTTGAGATGCTAACATGGCTTCTAATCATGGAAGATCATGATCTCAGAAGAATTAAATTTAGGAATAACCAGAAGGATCATGAAAAGACACATGGTGGGTCTAAGTAATAGCTCACATTTGAATACCATTTCACAGTTTACTAAGTGGTAGGTATTATTATTCCTATTTTATAGATAAGGAAACTGTTACTTAAAGAATTTGCAGCTTACATAGCAGGGTCACAGAGCTAGGAGGAGGCAAAGCCAGGTCCTGAACGCAGGGTTTGTTCTTTTTTTTACTCCAAATCTCTATGCTGCAGAATGTTGCTTTTAAAAAAGAACTTTCACTGGAGAAGTCATGTAAAAAATATTAAGGAGATATATTACCAGAAAAGGTGATGAATCATATATGGAAAATGAAGGACTGACAATCTTAGTAGTCTATTGGCATCTTGTGATACTAAAAGAACAAGAGGGAGACCAGTGTGTTGGGTAAATCTAATAGGGTGGATTTATGGGCAAATGTAGTGATGAACTGGACACAAAAACCTGAAGGGGTTTTGACCTGCACTGATAGAGGGAGTGCCTATACCAGTGAAATCATGTATATACCAAATTGCTTTTTTTTTTTTAAGGTAATGAACATGTATACCTCTTAAATTATTTCTACTAAGAAATCATGACCTCATACCTTCCATGACTCTAGATCACTCCAGACGGAACAGTACTAGGAGAATTTGTTCATTATAACGACTGGGAAGCTCATTAAAGGCTTCTTTAGAGAGGTGGGGACCACAAAGACTCTAGTCCTACTCCTGTCCCCATCCCCATTTCTCTGTCCTGTGGTCATTCCAACCCTTAATTTTAGCCCATTTTTATATATCTAGGGAAATATCTTCACGTCATTTTGAGATTGTCCCCTGCCTTCTTCCTTTCCTCTAATACTCTGTCCCCTCTCCATGTTGTTCCTACCAAATGATTCCCTTAGGTGGGCCACAGGAAGGCCCTCAAAGCATTAGTTGGGTTAATAAAGTGGTTGTGGGAGTGTTCATCAGATGAAACACCAGAAAACAAGGATCCCAGTAAGTACTAGGGTCAGGTGAGCTGTAAGCCTGAGGGGAACTCCAGCATCACGAGGAAAGAGATGCAACTTCTCCAGGTCTGGCAAAAAGGCCCGAGCATCCTCTAGGGCAGCTTGAGCAGCCAGAGTGAAGTTGGGGTCACCAGAGGTCAGAACATCAAAGACACATGAATGGAAATAAGCATCTTCAACTGGTAGTCCTTCTTTGCACAGCTGCCTAGCAGTATCAAAGGTCAGAGCCCCTCTTCGTTGTCGCTCCAATCGAGAGAGCCGCTGGCTGGGGGGACATCCTCCTACACAGAGCTGTAGATCTTGCTCAGCTGAGAACGCTCCTGCCACTTCTTCAGCTGCCCGGATGGAGAAAGAGAGCTGACCAGCGGCTTGCCGAATAATGATGGTTGTGCCAATGTAGGCAGCTCGAATCTCCACGTGGCTCCCAGGGGCTTCTGCTCGGATGGTCAAACTTGAACCTCCAGGCCGGTCACCTCCATTGACTGATCCATCTTCAAAAGCTGCTGGCAGATTGTTCACTTCAGCCTGGTAGACTTTTTGGTCAATACATTCCTGCATGTTCTTGAATATAATGGTGAGCTGTTTGGGGAAGGAGAAGAAAGGTTCATTTCTAGTCAACTTGATCTTCCCTAAAATCACCCTCTTCCACAGCCCTGGATTCATCTATTTCATGCTAAAACACTGGTCCTTTTCACTGCACTCATACCTTCCCCTAGGCCTCCCTGAATACCAAGCAGTCCCTGTTCCCAGTTCAAATCTAACATTCCTTCCTCCCTCCTCCTACCTACACTCTTAATCTTAGCAGCTCCCATAGTGGTGAGTTCCTCTCTTTTAGAAACTTCCCCTTCTGAATCTTTGTTTACTTAGGGCTCTGCCACTCCCACTTTTTCTTCTGGATTCCCTGGACGTGGAAAGTAACCAATAGGTAGGAGTAAAGGGAGATGCTGGTAGTGAAAGGAATCGATGAGAAGCAGTGGGGAAGAAGTAGTTAATGCTAGTAACGGAGAGGGAGAGTCTGACTGGGAGAGGGGGTGGCAAAGGCATGGAATTACAATATGGGAATGACCACTGAGAACCAGAATGGCTGGTGTATAGTTGGGGGGGGGGGGCAGTAACCCATGCCAAAGAAACTAATCAGCAAGTGGTTGTGCGGGTCGTGGGAATCGAACCAAAGCTGTTCTCAAGGACTGACGGTCTATACCCTGACCTTCCCCGTGGCAGTGGCGTTGGCTCCTGTGGCCACCGGGTAGCTAGTAGCCTGGACGAAAAGGAAGTCGTTGTCCAAAAGAGGCCAGGAGCCTTGGACACGGCACGTGTGAAAGTGGTGGTGGAAGCTGCGCACATGTGGATCCCCGAAGGCCGCACAATGCAGGAAGCCCGGGGGACGACCATGCAGCCTAGAAAACCGGCTTTCATAGTCACAGGGGTCCGGAGCAGGTGGGCCTGAAGAGAGGGCGGGGCCAGCGCCAGGAGGGGCGGGACCCTGTGGAGGGGGTGGGGCCGTGGGACCCTGGCGGGAGCAGTTGTGTTGGATCATCAAATCTTCTATCCCGTGGACAGCAGAATGAAAGGCCAAGTCCCCTCTGCAGGTACGCGCTGTACGCCGCGTGCAGAGCGCATAGGAGCGCAGGGCACGGCAGAGGCCTCCAGAGTTGGCCCCTGGGCCCCGGACGCCACCTCCCCGGCTCCCTCCAGAAGATCCCCCACTTCGTAGGTTCAACGTGGATGATACATACTCAGCGTTGCAGCGGAGGATTTTGCATTGAGAGTGAGCTGGTGGGGGGAGGAGGGAATGGGAGGTGGGAGAAGAAAGGTTGGGGGGAGAGGGGGAAAAGATGGAGAGTGGAGGATGTTATTGTCAGAAAGGCCCCAGACTCTATCCTCAACCAGAGTAGCCCCAGGCACCCCTCCCGCAGGTCACTGGGAGAGCCCCAACCTTTCAAATACCATATGCTAACTGAGGACCACTTCTTTAACCTCAGTTAAATTGCCAACCCCTTTGCCTTTCACTATGGCCCTTGTACAAGGCATGTAATCCCTGAGTCTTTCTCCCAAAGAAACACCCTCCCTCAGCTAAAGGCTCTTGCCAGTTTCTCTACCCTGCCTCCCAGGGTCTCTCCCTCCTCCTTTCCACTAACAGAGTTCTCCTTGATATGTAATATAGTGGTTGTAGTCCCAAGTTTGGATCCGAATGATTGGGATCCCTCAGACCTTTATTTCTTTCCCCTTTCTCCTTGCCTCCCCCAGACCCTTCCCTAACCTTCCCCTTACCATGTCCACAGAAGAGCAGCAGAAGAGTGAGGGTGCTTAGTGAGCTGCCACGGGGGGACCAGGGACTTGTGGAGTGACTTGGTTCCCTCATCCCTATCCAGTCAGGTCGCCCCTGGTCCCCAGGTCTCTTCCAACTGCTGCCTGGATCCCCTGGAAGGGACCTCAGTCAAAGAGAAATCAGGTTGGGGGTTGAAGTGAAAGGAGCCAAAGTCTGAGTGAAAAGGGTTATAGGGGATCTAGGGAGGTCAAAGAAATGATGAGAGATAGGAAGGAGAGGAGAGAACTGGGGATTTAGAGCTTGGGGGACCTTTCTGGCCTTGTGTTTTCCTCCCATGGTCACCCCTGGGCCCTTGTGCAACACCCCAGTCAGAGGTGGAGGGAGGATGGGGCGGGTGTTGGGGGGGTGGGGAGCAGAGTCCACTGTACCGACCCATCCTGAGCTGACCAAACAGTAGAGGGGTCAAAAACCAAATGACCAGTGGGACGGACAGAACTGCTCTGTTCCCCCAATGGGCCCTTCAATGGGAATACATTCTGGAAACATTTTAGCAATACAACTCATTTGCTTATAGGTTTACTGAAGAACAGGTGACTTTCCATTCCCTTCACACCTGGATCAGAATGAAAAAGAAGGGATAAAACTAGGGCTATCCAGTGCCTATTTTGAATGGTGACATGCAGGTCAATTTCATTTGCAACCTAGAGCATACTAGATAGGTGTTAGCCACCTGCTATGCCTTCTCCATTGAAAAACAAGTGCAAAACAAGTGTGCAAATCAATTTTTTTTTCTGATCCGATAACTCCTTTACTTTTGCTAATATTCTGGTAATGCTGCTCTCAATCACTAATCCTTTCAGCCCTGCAAATACAGAATATTTTGTCCCCACCTCCCACACATTCAA
>NW_027185798.1:33317151-33338860 GCF_028583685.1 Petaurus breviceps papuanus | reverse complement strand
GGAGGCTTGGAGAGCACCCCGTAAACCCCACCAGAAAGTCTGAGACAAATGGTGAGAGTGGAACAGGAGGATTTCTGGTTGTGTGACCCAGGTCGTGGGGGGAAGGGTGGTGAGAGAGACTGGGTATAGCCCTTTAGTCTTTCTCCTAGAGAACCATCCCTCTCAGCCAAGTCATCTTACTAGACAATTTCTCTCCCCCTTCCCCCCTTGGCACAGAGTATGTCCTTGCTCTGGGACATACCCCATGTAGTCAGCATGTCAGCATGCAATTCTCATGTTAGCATGATACCAGCCTATGTGGCCTAGAGGAACTGAGGTTAGTATCCATGATTCCCAGCATTAAGAAAAATGCAAACCCAAAATCCTAACCCAAAATTTTTTGAAAGAAAACTTTAACTTTGTGGTGACTTACCTCTGTGTCTAGAGGTCAAGTGTCAGTCTGATATCCAGTTTTCCATCCGCTGGTGCCTACTGTCTGTCAGCTTTATCCAAGGGTCCCATATCTCCTTTTCCATGTCCCTTTTCTCTCAACTCCAGTACTGAGCCCTAGCTACAATCTGTTTGAGGTCAAGGAACTAGGAAAGATTTGGGGGGTGAGGAGTGAACATACAACCAAAGGGATGGACAGCTGGGGATGGGGGAGAGAGGCTGAGTTGAGGTGGAAGGAGGCCTGACCACTGAGTTGAGAGTTTTAAAAATAGCCAGGATCATAATTCTGGGGGGGAGGGAGGGAGCAGGAGAGCAGAAAGACTTGTATGTTTGTGTGTATATATGTGTGTGAGTGTATGTGTGTGTTTATGTGTATAGAGAGATCAGGGTAGTGGCCATGACAGGGGAAGGGGTCAGATATCCAGTTCCATCCTGTATGAAACCCCAGTCGCTGTCTCATCCAGGCAGTCCTTAGGGATTGCCAAAACATAGGGTCCTGCCCTTGAGCAATTGGGGCAAGTACTTGGATATGTCCCCCACTTCCCAGACCCTTTGGATATTGCTACCTCCTCTCTACAAATGCCATTTGGGGGTAGAAAGCAGCTACCATTAAATAAAAACTACCACAGGAGATAAATCCCTCCCCAAAATTCCTCAAGCCCCCTCCCTCCCACAGTCTATCAAAGTAGGGCCAAAGAAACCAGCTGCCCAGAGAAATCTGAGCCTGGAGTTGGTGAGAAGCTGGGACTGTTAAAATCTATTTTCCCCCCGGCCCTAGATCTACATTTAGCTCAGGTCTGTGCAGCTGCTGTCTGCTCTCCCTCCCCACTTTTTCCTCCTGCTCCTCTCCCTATTATTCACTCCTCCCCCAATAAAATAAAATAGAGTCCGGTTGAATTGCTAGGGGAAAATACTAGAAAGTAAGTATGCAGGACAGGGGAATCTCCCTCCCTCCCTCTGCCACCAAATCACACAGATAAAAATCATTATAGTACCACACAAGGAAAAATTAATTTTTTTTCCTTTTAAAAGGAAAACATTGTGTCATAAATTTAGAGCTGGAAGAGGACTTACAAGTCATCTGGTTTTCTTGCCTCAGTTTACAGGTGAAGAAACAAGACCAAAGATCTCTTTTTCAAGGTCACATAGGTAGTAAAATGGCAAAGCTCTGATTTGAACTTCATAAAACATTCCATTTACTTAGTTAAAAAAAAAAGTAAGAGTTGGGAGCATAAAACTGCAATTTTTTTTTTTGATTGTGATTGATAGTTAATGGAGAAAGAAAAGAGGGAAATTGGGGTAGTAACAGAAAAAGAGATGGGAAAAGGTACAATTTCATGGAGTAGCAGCTCCATCTTGTGGCCTTTTAGAATATTGCAGCTTGATACTTTTAATGTTATATTGTTTTAGCATCAATAGGCCAGCATATCTTTGTATTTCCCCTACTGACCAGAAATAAGGTTAGGGGCTAAATCTACCCTATAGGCCACACATCTACAACCCTTAACATACAAAATTGGGCTAGACATAGTGGTGAATGTCTATAATCCCTGCTTTTGGGCGTACTAAAGCTCGTGAATGCCTCCAGATTTTGATTTCTGAGCAGTAGGGGGCTAAACTATTGGACAGATCCACGGAGTCTAGCTCCAATGTGGTGAACCTGTACCAGTAAGGCAATCCTTTTAAGTCTCCATGATTGATTCATTATCACATTCACCACAGTGATTATCAACTTTTTCATCCCTTCTCAAGTTCCCCCTGCCTTCTCAGCCGAAGACCCTGTCCCATTCTTCACCCCCTAAAATGGAGTCCATTTGTCAAGAGTTCCCTCCTCCTCAGCTTATATTACTGAGGTGTTTTCCTTAGCTACCTTCACCTTCATTTCATCCTTGTCTCATATGAAGAAGTGGCCCTTCTCCTTGCCAAAGCTAGCCCATCTACCTGTGCTGTTAATTGAATTTTCACGCCTTCTTCTTCAGCAAATTGTCTCCTTTCTCATTCTCACACTCTGATTTTCAGGGTTTTTTCCTTATCTACTGCTGTTTCCCTGATGCCTACAAAACACCTATGGGCACTACTGTCCTTAAAAAGTCCATAAATGATCCAACCATACTTTCCAGATATCATCCCATATCTCTCTTTCTCTTTTTCACCAAACTCCTTGAGAAAGTCGTCTAATAGGTGTTTCTACTTCTATAGATGAGAGAGTATCCAGGGGAAAAGGGTTTTTAACACCATCAAATGCTGCAGAGAATTTGGAAAGATTGAAGACTGAGAAAAGGTCATTGGATTTGGCAATTAAGAGGTCAGTGTTAATGTTGAAAAGTTTCAAGTGAGTGAGAAAGTCAGAAGCCATACTACAAGAGACTGAGAAGTTAGGAGAAGAGAGGATGTGAGTGCGAGTACAGCCAGGTATTTAGGAGTTTGTCTGGGAAAGGAAGAGGCACAGGATGATAGCTTAAGGAGATCGACAGGGTCAGCAAGGATTTGTCAAGGATCAGGGAGAGGAGCGTACTTTTAGATGGGAGAAGGAGGGAGTAGCTAGGGAAAGAGTGGAGAATTAGAGAAGGGGATGACTGTAGGGACAATCTGTGAGAACAAACGGGAAGGAAAGGCATCAAGAGTAGAAGCAGAGGGGTTGGCCTTGGCAAGGAGACTAGAGTAAAGGAGGAAAGAATGGGGGGTGTTCTGGAGGGGCTTTGAGAGTTCAAGTTGAGGAACAGATATCAAATTGCCTCCATTTTCTCAATAAAGTAAGAGGTGAAGTCCTTTCCATGCCATGTCGCTTGCAGCTCCAGCCTCCCCTCCGCTTCCTCTTGGAACCTGAATTCCCACATCTGTGACCCAGGGTTTGGTTTGGTTAGTTTTTTAAATTTAGGCCTAGCATGCCACTTTTGGGCCATCTTTATGTTTCACTTTGCTACATGTACCCCTAAATCACTTTCCATCTCTAGCTATAGATCATAAGCTCTTCGAAGGCATGACTTTCTTACTTGCTTGTATGTGTTGTTTGACCTTCATTAGTGAGGAGGATCCATGACACTGTGGGGTGATGTCTTGACTTGTGTCTGAATTGGATCACTTTTAAGTGAGGCAGAGTTAAGCAAAGTTGTTAGCCTCTCTCTTCCAGAGTCATCGACGTCCACTGGCAAGACAAAAGTCAAGATATCCATGCTGGCCAGGGTAAGGTGTCTGGAATGTACCTTGGGGTCTTTGATGTCTGATCAAACTCCAAGCGCTCCACAGCACTATATGGGGCATTCCAGGATGACCAGCACCTACGGTGTGAGGGCCTGCCAAGCCTTTTCATCTGCCTTTGGTATCCACCTGCAGCCAACTCTCACCTGTGGCTCCAAGAGCTGTAGCATGCCCACTGGCCATGCCCTGCTAAGACTGCATTAGCAAATGGGCTAAACCAGGTTGAGGGTAACCAACAGGCCTCCAATCTGTTGGTGAATTAGAGGGATATCTACCCCAAGCATGTGAAGACTTCCCCAGTGCAATGGAATAGGTTTGCATTTGTATAATCAACACTTAGCGCAGAGCCTGTCACACGGTAAACACTTAATAAATGCTTTTTTTATTCTTTCATTTAGCTGAAATAATGAGAGAAGGGTGTGTTGTGGGGGACTTGAGGAGGGAAGAGATGTGTGCAACAGCTTCTTTTGAGACTACAAAATAGAGAATTAGCTAAGATGAAGTTAAAAGGATTGGGGACTCAGTTGAGTTTATACCACATATTGGCCACTATGCTAGTTCAGGTCCTTATCACCTCCTTAATCTCTCCTCCAGTGTCGCTGTTCTCTGATCTAGTCTTCAGAGTGGCCAAATGAATTTTTCTGAAGCACAGATCTGACCTCATCCCTCAGGAGGTAAAAAAGTTCTATGGCTTTCATTTACCTTGAGGATATCATACAAAGTCCTTTGTTGAATGTTTAAGTCCATCATACTGTGACTCCGGCTTGTCTTTACCCTCCCTCCTTATCTTGCTACCTTGTCCAATCCCTGGCTTCCTTCAAGGTTTTTGCTCGAGTGCCTTTTCTGTCTGGATTATTAAGTTACTTCTGCCTTCTCCTACCCCCAAGATAGTACTTTTATTTTCTTTTGGTTTATACATATCTGTGCATGTGTGTTGTATCTTGGAAAGACTGTCTGCAATAGGTGCCCCCACTTTGTCTTTTATCATTTTTTCTTAACCCCTTGCAATCTGACTTCAACCTTATTATTCTAATGAAACTTCTCTCTCTCTTAAGTTACTAATGATCTCTTAGTTGCCAAATCCAATGGTCTTTTCTTTGACCTCATTCTCCTTGACTTCTTTGCAGCCTTTGATGCTGTTGATGATTCCTCCTTGATGCTCTCTACTCTCTAGGTTTTCCAGATTCTACTCTTTCTTGGTTCTCCCTTTACCTATCTGGCTGTTCTTTCTCACTCTCCTTTGCTACATCCTTCTCTGGATCACACCCTCTAACTTTAGATGTACCTCAGGGCCCTCTTCTCTTCTCCCTCTAAACTACTTTACTTGGTGATCTCATCAGCTCACCAATTACTATCTATGTAATGCCAATTCTCAGATCTACCTATCCTGTCCCAACCCTTCTGTGACCTCGAATTTTGCATCTCCAAATGCCTTTCAGACATCTCAAATTGGATGTCCACTAGACATCTTAAACTCGATTTATCCAAAATGGAACTCTTTATCTTTCTCTCTAATCCCTTTTCCCTCCCACCTTCCCTCTTACTGTCAAGGACAACATGGCTCTCTCAGGCCCTCAAGCTCACAACCTAGGAATCATCTTGTACTTCTTGTCTCTCACCCCCCCATATCTAATCTATTGCCAAGGTCTGTCAATTTTACCTTTGCAATGTCTCTTGAATATGGCCCCTTCTCTCCTCTGTGGTGCAGATCCTCCTCACATCACACCTGGGTTATTACAATAGCTTGATGGTCAGCCTCCCCCAAATCTCTCCTTACTCTAATCCATCCTTCATTCAGCCACTAAAGTAATTTTCCTAAAGTTTGGGTCCAACTATGTCATCCTTCTTCTCAATAAACTTTAGTGACTCCCCAATTGCCTCTAGGATCACATACAAAATGCATTGTTGAGCATTCAAAGCCCTTTATAACCTAGCTCCTTCCTACCCAGACACCTAGTATTCAATCCCGTGACTCTGGCCTTCTGGCTGTCTCAGGAGCAAGATACTTTATCTCTTAGCTCAGAGCCTGCATGGGACACTCACTCTCCCTCCTCCACTCTGCCTGTTGATCTCCCTAGCTTCCTTTTAAACCCAACTAAAATCCTTTCTTTTACTGGAAGCCTTTCCCAACTCTTCTTAAATCTAGTGACTTCTACATATAGCTTGCTTTCTATATATGTCTGAATGTTGTCTCTCCCATTAGATTACAAACTCTTTGAGGGCAAGAACTGTCTTTTTTGTATCCCCAGTGCTTACCACTGTACCTTGCATATAATAGGCCCGTAATAAATGTTGATTGAGTATATGCACTGTATATATATATATATATGTATATATGTACACACACATATATACACAAATACGTATATGTATATGTGTGTGTATTTATAATCCCTGTCCCAAAGCCCACTGATACCTGGAGAGGAATGTCCTATCTTCGATGAAGGGAGAGCGGAGTCCCCTTTGGAACTCCTGGCACCTCAGTCTTCTTCAGGACTTTTCAAGTATTGAGCTTCTGGCCTCCAGCTTTGAGAAAGAAGAAGGAAGAGACCAACCCCATTTCAGGTTACTGATGGAAAGAATGCTAGTAAGACTTGAGAGGAGCAGCTAGGCTCCATCATGTCCCTATGCCCAACTAGTTAATAGTAGAATTTGGGGGGTGTTTCCCTTGGGTGAGATCCAGGACCCTCTCTTGGCTGAGCTGAGTTATCTCACTTCCAATAGGAGAGTTCCTTCACTCTGTATTATTTGGTATATATTCTCATATATGCCTACTCTGATTCCTGTTTTGCCACTGATTTGGATAAATGGATATCTTTGGTATTCTCTCTGTGTGTGGAGATTGGAGATGGAGTTCCATGCATGAGGAAGAGAGAGATGATCAGTTTAGCTATACCATACAGAATGTGGGAAAAGGAGTAATGCACAATGAATCTGGAAATGTAGATTGGGCCCAGATTGTTAAGGGTTTTAAAAGTTAAATAGAGAAGTTATATTTGATCCTACAGGCAATAGGGAACCACTGGAGTTTATTGAATAGGGAAGTGACATGGTCAGATCTGTGCATAAAGAAAATTACTTTAGTAGTAATGTGCCATATGTACTGAAGTGGGAAGAGGCAAGCTAGGGAGACAAATTATGAATTTGTTGCAATAATCTAGGTGAGGGGTGATAAGTGCTTGAACTAAGGTAGTAGCTCTATGAACACAGAGGGACAAATGCAAGAGATAAAGATGTAGAAATGGCAAGATTTGGTTGTGTAGGGCGAGAGAGAATTGAGGAGTTGAAGATAGCACCAAAGTTTTAAACATGGGAGACTGGAAGAATGGTGATATTTTCCATAGAAGTAGGGAACGTTGGAAGAGGGATGGGCTTGTGGAGCAAGATAATGAGGTTTAAAAAAAATGTTAAGTTTAATGTATTCAATATTTTCCCCAGCTACATGTAAAAACAATTTTAAACATTCATTTAATTAAAAAATTTTTTTTAAATTTTGAGTTCCCTCTCCCTCCCTCTCTCACCTTCTCCCTCATTGATAAAGCAAGCAATTTGATATAGGTATACATGTGCAGTCATGCAAAACATATTTCTATATTAGTCCAAATATGTTAAGTTTAAGATGTCTTTCTGATACCTAGTTTGAAATGTACAATAAGCAATTGGTGATATTATATTGAAATTCAAAAGACAGACTTGAGTTGAATATGTAGATCTGGAAGTCACTGTCATAGAAATGAAAATAAAATCTATGGGCACTGATGATGTCATCAAGACAAAGAGTAGATAGAGTCTTGGGGAATATCTACAGTTAGGAGGCATGATATGAATGCTGAAAGGAGATAGAAGTAATAATTCATCAGGTAAGAAGAAAACCAGGTGAGGGTAATGTCATTAAAAATTCATAGAGGAAAAAGTATCCGAAAGAATAAGGTGGTCAGCACTGACAAATGCAGCAGAAAGGTCAAGAAGGAAGAGAACTGAAAAAAAAAAAAAAAGACCATCAAATTTGACAATTAGGATATCATTTGTAGCTTTGGAGACAGCATGCTATTGGAGAAGCAATCCAATTCAATAAGCCCAAAATAATAAATTACTTATAGACTAAATCTGACAAGAATTGCTGGAAAAACTGGAAAGAAGTATGCCTGAAATTAAATTTAGACTAATAACTTATACCACATACCACAATAAACTTAGCCTGGATAATTAAACTAAATAATCAAAGTTATAAGAGATTTAAAAGTGAACCATATCAGATATCTTTCACAGTTATAACTCGGGGGTAAATTCTTCACCAAACAAGATATAGGAGTGATCATTAAAGACAACATAGATGATTTGGATTTGAGGAAATTGAAAGACAATCATAGGAAAAACTGCCTTAAATCATTAATAATAAGAGGAATGCAAATCAAAATAACTTTGAGGCTTTACCTCAAAACCAACAAATTGGCAAAGATGACAAATATTTAGAGGGACTGTGGGAAGATAAGCACCATAATGCACTGTTGGTGGTGCTATGAATCAGTCCAACTATTATGGAAAGCAATTCACAATAATATGAAGAAAATGACTAAAATGTCCATGCGCTTTGACCCAGAGATTCCACTAGTAGGCATATATCATAAGAAGGTCAATGACAAAAAAAGGTCTAATCTACATCAAAATATTTATAGCAGCACTTTTTGGAAGAAGCAAAGAATTGGAAACAAAGTACATCTGTCTACTGAGGAACAGCAAAACAAACTGTGGTATATGAATATAATGGAATATTAATACACTGTTAAACATGATGAATACAGGGAAAAGATGAAACTGATTCAGAGTGGATTGAAGAACAGAGAAGTTAGAAAAACAATATATACAATGCTTGCAACAAAATAGAAAGAAAAACAAAATGTAAGTCTATAACAAAAGATAAAACATGATATTGAAAAGTATTTGCAAGAATAAAATGAATGTAATTAGCACATAAGAAAGGACACTGTCAATTGGGAAAGATTCTTTATATCACATATATCTATTAATTATATCCAAATTATACATATAGAATTACAAAGACCAACAACCAACGTCTTTATATAATTGGTCAAAAGGAATATGAGCAAATGGTTTTCAAAAAAGGGCCATTATAATAATTTGGAACAATAAGAAATGTAGGAGATGCAAATGTAAAACATGTCAATAAAATTCATTTTTATAAAAAAGGTGATCACTTGGAACTATACCTCCAAGTTACCAAACTGCATGTCCTTTGACGATTGTTAGGCCTATACCCCAAAGAAATCAAAGAAAGAGGAAAAGCACCCATATGTATGAAAATATTTATAGCAGCTCGGCATAGTAGTCCCAAACTGCAAACTAAGGGGATGTCTGCCTATCAAACAAACATAATGTATTTCAAAAGTAAATGTAATTCTATTACACCATGAGAAATGATGAAATGGGCAGTTTCACAAGAAACTGGAAAAATTTGTATGAATTGCAGAATGAAGTGAGTAGAACTAGTAAGAACAATTTTTATACAGTGACAACGTTACAAAGGAAAACAACCTTGAAAGACTTTAGGACTGTGATCAATACAATAATAAAATGCAAATACAGAGGATTAAATATGAAATGTGCTACTCACCTCCTGTCAGAGAGATTTAAGAGAGACTTAAAATTCAGAAGAAGCACACGTTTTTGAATGTGTCCAATGTGAGAATTTGTTTTGGTGGATTATGCATACTTGTTAACAGGATTTTAGTTTGCTTTTTTCATTGTTTAATTTGGTGAACAGTGGGGTGTATACATATAACAGATACTTGTATAAATAAATTCAAAAAGAAAAAGTGATTTTCAGGAATTTTTCATGCATTTATTGCATCTAAAAGCACCCAAAAGCATCTAAAAGTACCTGAGTAATGGGGAAAGGGCTCCCTCTGCTGGCCAAATTTAGATCATCTGAGCTGTATTGAAACTTCGGCAAATGAAAGAAAAAGATGTCCGCCTGCTTCGTCACACATGAACACTTCGTTATTAGTTTAGGGGGACAGTGTCCTTTGATCTCATTTTCTCTATTTGGGCCTTTGGGAAGGTTATGGGTTGATTCTCAATGAAGCCACAGATCACTGTGGTGAAAGAAATAGCTCAAAAGGAGTAAAATGACTGGAGAGAGAGAGAGAGAGAGAGAGAGAGAGAGAGAGAGAGAGAGAGAGAGAGAGAGAGAGAGAATGTGTCTCAAGGGTGACCAAAGAGGGAGTATCTGGATAATAGATAATAGTCTTATCTTCTCATGAATGGACACTTCTTTACATCAAGCTTAAAACTGTCCCATCCCCATTTCTACTTTATTTCTGCCTTTGGACGAAGCAGAACAAGCCAAATCTCTTCTACAAGAACAGATCTCTCCTCTTCTTAAGGTTAAACATCCCTTCAGTTCCTTCAAATGATTCTTATGTAGAATCCTCGAGACCCAGAGATATTTTCTCTCTCTCTCAGAGAGTGGGTTTCTTCCTCAGATTCCAGCCCCTGGGCTCAAATGGGCCAAGATCATATAATGAAGCCAGAGAACCAGACCCAAAAGGGGAGTCAAACTGTTTCGCTGGAATCCATCATCTGTCTTTTTACAGATCTGTTCTAGAGCTCCCAGGCAGAATCCAAGGTTCAGTCCTATCTGGGCAAACACTAGCTTTTGCTGCCATGTATAAATGGCCACTAGGTGGGGAGAGAATCCTCTCAGGACAAATCAGAGGAAGAAACCCACTTTGTTAATAGGAGAGAGCAAGAGCGCAAATTTGTCTTTTAATTGTCTCTTCCGATTTGAAATTTTGTGATACGTTGAGAATTTAACAATAGTCTGTTTTACTTCTCATCTTCCACTAGTTAATAAAAATATACGTGTACAGCCAGGTTATAGAAATAAAGTAAACAAGAAAGCAATTTGAGTCTCCTTGTTTATTTTAACCTTTTGGCGACATTTCCTATCCCAGCCCCGCTGCTTTAAATTTCATTTTAGTCTTTCACCTGGATAAAAATGTTGGGTGAGACATTGATTTGGCGTGTTTCTTTCCCTGAACGCAGGTGAACAAATATAAATCTTGAGGTCAATTTCAGTTTCTAGTATTAAGAGTTCAAGAAGCAGAGAATTCCTAGATGAAGATAGTAGCGGGGATATTTCTTGCTACTACACCTTGTCAGAGGCAACGGTGATCACTGACAGGAGACTGGGTCATTTTCAACCGGCAGAACGGGAGAGGGGTGGTTTTGAGTGAGTTGTTTTTCTTTCTATTTTGTTGCAGTCATTGTAGCTTTGAGACGAATAAAGGGTTTCATATTTTAAGTATTAATCTCATGGTAAACTATGAAGCATTATGGATCACAGGGTCATGTTTTAAATGTTTTTCAGCGTGCCCCTATAAGTCTTTTGGCTTTATGCATTTCTTTTGTGGTAGAAGAAATAACTGCGCTATACATGATCCGCTTTGTACATCGCGTACCCTTCTAGAAGGGATTTTGTCAGTCCCTTTTGGGAAGGTGCTGGAGATGAGCCACACCTGAAGAGATTTTTCCTGGGAGTCTAGGAGGAAAGAGGAAGGTTGGAAGGGCTATTCTGGACTGGAGGCAGCATCACCCTTAAGGAATCAGGAGGGAACTCAGACTTCTAGTTCTAAGGAACCGAGCAGGGAACGACCAATTGGGTTACGGAAATGCACAGCAAATACCTGGCCCTATTGCTTCATTGCTTAAGTTGACCAAGATCTTTCTCTGGCAATCTCTAGCCAACAATTTTCCCCCGTCTGTCGTCTACTCAGCCCTTACTCGCCACCCCGCCTCCAGTCCCTCCTAGCCCGACCAACCTGCCGGAGCCGCCGTGGCTTCCCAGGCACCTCCTCCTCCTCCCAGCTCCTTTTCTGGAGTCCCAAGAACTACTGCATCCGAGTTCCAGGTAGGTTCCAGCATCAGAAGTCACTGGAAGGGCAGAGAATTTCCTCTGGAAGCCACGCAGCTCCAGGCAGGCTCTTCTTGACGGGAGAGATCCTGGCTGTGGAGCAAAAACTGCGCTTCTGTTGTAACTCTCTCAGCTGGAAAGTACAGATCTGACACATTTATAAATGAAACAAAGAAATCCTGCTATATTCGTGCTACCAGAATGATAGACGAGCCTCGTTTACCGCCTTCCCTGGTGGTCTAGTGGTTAGGATTCGGCGCTCTCACCGCCGCGGCCCGGGTTCGATTCCCGGTCAGGGAAACTGCTTTTTAAGTAAGTTTTCTGCCTCAGAGGCCTTTGGGCACTGAGGGTGGACGACTAAGTACCGGAATTACCAGCATTTTCTTCAATGTGCTGAACAGAGGAGACTAGCAACAAAGTTTCCGAGACGTTAGTTTCAAAGAACTCTTCGGGAGGGAATGGCCGAAAATTGAGTAAGTCCCAGTTTCTGACAAGACACCGATTATGGCCTCAGTAGAAACTGAAATTTCAATCTTGAAGTCTGGGGAGAATCCCAAACCATAACCCGTTATGCAGTGTTGGATACTAGAGAAGACAGGCAGATCACATACAGGGAAATTTCTCTTTTTCATTCTTCCTGGAGTTACGAAAGCAATCGGAGTCGGAGGAGAAACTCTGGACACCCTTCGGCAGCCCCTGCTGGACTAGTTCAAGCCCGAGGAAAGAAGAGTCTCTGAGAGAAGCCTGAGAAAGAGGATGCTGAAGTAAGCTGAAGAAGCTATTTCATAAGTAATTACATCCTACCTAGAAAAGGGGGCAGCGTAACCCATGGGAGAGACGAAAAAAGTCAGTTGAATAGTACAGTTCAGTACTGGGACATCTAATTAGTTCCTCTAACCACTGCTAAGAGAGTCAGATCTCGATACAACTATCCCTGTTTACTGATGATATGATAGTATATACAGAAAATCCTAGAGAATCAGCAAAAATACTAATTGAGACAGCTACTAGCTTTGGCAAAGTTGCAGGGTACAAAGCAAACCTTCAAAAATCAACGGCATTTCTATATAATAATAACAAAATCCAAGAAGCAGTATGAGAAAGGGAAATCTTATTCCAAATAATTACAAAATGCGAAAAATACCAGGAGATTGGACTACCAAAGTACGCAAAAGACTTTCATACTTTCAATGACAAAGTAAGTACTCCTCAGAGAAATAAAGAACAACATTCTAATAAGGAAAGACAACACGTAAATAAATATGTATATTCAACATTTGTACGTAGATGGAAAATAGTTCTTTGCTATTTGGTGAAAGAACAAGGCTGCGGCAGCAGATGGCGCCATACCTCGAGATTAGACATACTCCAATGCTGAAATGGATTGTGATCACATTGGTTTGAGTACACTCTCTAACCATGCAGAATCCAAACCCTCCACCCTTACCTACCTGATCTGTGCACCTCTCCTCCACGTCCTCCCATCATTTCCCTAAAGGGATTTCACCCGACATTTAGGGAGACTTCCTCTTGTTTTCTTGAGATCTTGAGGATATCAGTGGAGCACAGGGGCATTCCTTCCTCTTGTTGTATTGTACTAGCCTATCTTTTCACTCATTTAGGTCAGAGACTGGACTAGCAGCAGATAGTGCCTCCCACAGGGAGCAGAAATTAGGGGACACAGTCAAGGATAAAACATCCTGCTGGGAGCAAGAGTTATCTGATGAAAGACTGCTGTAAGGGGAGTGTCTCTCATGGCAGAGAGAAGTGATAGCTAATACTTTACAAAGGCATGCAGGACCCGAAGAGTCCAGTAGAGAGTTAAACCCAAAGGGGACTCTAAGAAAGGAGAAAAGAAGTCCAATAACTAGAAGCTGTGAGTTACCACTTTGATCACGTGTTCTTTTTATGGGTGCCTCACTCTACTACCTTTTTACTTTAAGATTATACCCACTCTTCCCACAGTCTGTGTATGTATTTGTTTGAGAGGGTTAGACTTCAGAGAGGAAGAGAATATTTTTATAACTATTGTTTAACTATAACTTCTTAGTAAATGTCTTCGATAAAAATTAATTAAGTTTACTATATGATTATCATTGGAAAGTATATCCATGTTGGCCTATGAATGACAATACTAGAAACCTTCTAGAACTTTGAGAGTAATAATGAGCTGCACCTGGAGGGGGGCGGGGCTTAACTGACAGTATGAGTTGGAGTTGGGGAAGCAGCACTGGAATGGGTCCTGCATATATATTTACTTAATTATAATAAATACATATAGTACTTTAGTGATAATTATGACTTTTTCGGCAAAACTCACACACAAAATATGACCTTATTTTCTTCTGGAAAATGGGAGCTTCTGGAAAGTGTAATTTTTTTTTCCAAATGGAAGGAGAAGTTGAAGATTCTAGAGAAGTTAGATTGGGGAACCCAGGAGCTTTTCAGCTCTACAGGGAGGGCCACTGTCAGTGGTGGGAGCCAATTACAAATGTAAGACACTGCTGCTCTCATTGACTAAAAAATTAAATATTGTATATACTAATATTAAATAATAAATAAATTTAAATAACATAATATAATAGCCTTTGGAACCTTGTTTGGATTGCTGATCTGTTTAAGGAGTAATTTGCCTATGTAGAGGTTGCTTTTAGCCTGAATGTACCTGCTTCTTGGTTCTGCTATAACCTGGTGAATTTATTTACTTTCCATTTTCTCTTCCCCACCCCTCTGCCATCATCAAAGACTGGAATACTCCAAATCTTTTCCTTTTTGGAGTTTCCTGTCCTTTAGAATTCTTGTTTGTTTTTCTGTCTGTACTTTTTCAATGAGTTTTTTTTCTCCAGATAAAGAAAATCTGTCTTTGTTGCATTTTGAGGAAGTGTTTTTGATAGTAGAGTGGGAATCGGAAACAGTGACTGGTGGAGATTGTTTTTCAAAGAGTGTTTTAGAACCCAGAGGCCAGTATCAGCTTGATCAATAGGGAGGAGGAAATATTTCTTCCCTAGTTTGGGGGCTCTGAGTTTACTGAAGTATATAAATATTCAACATAATTAGCTCCTGAAATATCAGAGGGAAAGGACAAAACTATAAGATCAGAAAATGCTCATGTCTTTGGTGGCATAAAAGAGGGAAGGAAGATTTCAAAAAACATTTTTAAAAGTTAAGAGAGAGATATTTGATTTCAGAGTTAATAAAGAGTCACTGTAGTTTGTTGAGTAGTGGAGTAACATGGTTAGACTAAGCTTTAGGAAACTTACTTTGACAACTGTGTGAAGGACAGATTGGAAAAAAAGGGGATACTTGATGAAGGAAGATCAATTAGAAGATTATAACAGTAATCCAGGTGAGAGGTGATGAGGACCTGAACTGGGCTGCTGTTGGTATGAGAAGAGAGAAGGGGGCAGATGGGATAGATATGAAGGCAGATTGACAATTGATTAGAAGTGTAGGGTGTGAAAGAATGAGTAGTCAAAGATAAAACAGACTTTGCACCTTAATGATTGGAAGGATTGTGGTGCCCTTCACAGCAATGGGCAATTTTAGAAGAAGGGTATGTTTGAATGGAAAGATAATGTAATGAATTCTGTGATGGGTCACAAACCCATCCATGCCTACAAATCTTATACTGTGTCCCACCCAAAATGAAAAGGAAGATGTTAGGCTCTTACTTATTGATCAGTGCTGATGAGTATTGCCTACCCTATGAGGGATATCTGCCACAGTCACAAAATGGGGAGGCAGGTTATGGATATGCTGAACTATGTACCTGTATGCATATATAATTTTCCTGATAGCACCTGACGTGTTACTACTATGGGTGCCTGATCCTAGTTAGGTTATGAATGTCCTGAAAGGCCTATGCCTGACAAAGAAGGGAGTAGGGGGAAAAGGGAAAGGAGTTGGTAGCTTGAGTGGAAGGATGGGAATAAGTGGGGGAATGTTGGGGGATACAAGTGGTTTGTGTCATAGGCAAACCCTATAATTACTCATCTTGGGGAAGGTAGAATATGACCCCTATTTCTGATGAGGTGCTTGTACTTAAACCCTAGCTCTAGGACCCAAAGATGATACCTCTGGCAATAATTCATGAGTAGACCTCAGTGAGGTGAACTATCCCTCCCAGTTACAAAAAGAAGCTGACCTCTGTAGAATTTCCCTTGTATGAACAGGAGGACTATTTTGTACCAGCACAACTATCTTGTACTGGTTCCCACAGTATACAACACAGAGGTCATGCTATAGATGTAAACTCCCAAGGCTATCTTGTTACAGATGTAGGCATACAGACTACAGACACTTTAGAAGCCTTCCCCCTCCTTTCCCCACCAGATCATGCCAGTAGTGAATGGTACCTGTACCCAAGGTATAGAAACTGTATGTTACCACCTAATTAGTGTAGTTGGCACACAATGCACTAAGTTTTTCCTATATAAGCTTTAGCATCACTCCTGTTGGGTTTTGAGTTCCCCAAAGGATCTTTTCTGCCTTTATTAGTATTACAATAAACTTTTGGTCACTTGACTAGAAGACTGCTTCAGTCCATGGATTCTTTCTGGCAATTTGGCTCTGAAACTTGGTATTTTGGGGTCCCTGCACCCCTAAAACTGCATCATTCCACTCTAATGGGTTGATTACACAGCTTTTGAGATTAGATCATGGTCTCCAGGGAACCCTGGCCTCCCACTGGCCTAAACTCCAAATGAGGTGTCTGAGGCCAGGTCAGAATAGCTCTAGGCCTTTTTTTGAATTCCCAGGCTCTGGGCTTCTAGGTATGGTGCCTGAGGTCTGACCCCAAGGCAGTGCTGGGTAGACAATAAGGGTTAAAGAACCATGAGATCCTAGATTGAGAGCTGGGAGGGGCTTTAGAAGTCATCTAGTCTGACACCCTCATTTTACAGATGGGGAAACTGAAACTAAGAGAAGCTTCAGTCACAGATAGCTTCTGAGCAGAAATGTGCCATGTCCTTATGGATGAATAAGTGGAATGGATCACAGTAAATCCTTGATGAAACTGATTAATTGTCCCCTCCTCCCCATGAGCTGTCATAGCTTGAACCTTGATCTGGTGACCATCTTCCCACGAAGAGTGTGGGCATGCTGATTAGAGGCCTGGCTGAGACTACAGGGATCACATAGCCCCTGGTTTCTAGTGCCTGGAGCTGCTGCCAAGATAATTGATTAATTTGCACCTAGGAGGACTGATTGGATTGGAGAAACTACTCTGTGTTGGGCAGTCTATAAAAGGGAGCAAACAGAGCATTCTCCTTCAACCTTTCTATTTTCAGATGACTAAGTTGTATACTGTAGAGTTCCTGAATGAGGGCAAGGAGGTAGGGTAGGGAAGTCTCTGTGCTCACCCAGCATCCTCCCTCCAGGAAACAGAAATACCTGATTTAGGTGAGAAGCACATTGGAGTTACATATACTTTCTTTCTCATAGCTTTCTTTTCCATTGTGCCAGAGAGATTTCCTGAGAATAGTCTTTCCCAAACCAAGAAATAGCTGCTGAGGCAATGATAGCATTCCTGAAAGAAATCCATGTCAGAAGCAAAAATGCTTGCCCATGGGGGAATTCACTTAAAATGTTTTTTAAAAGTACTTGCTTAGCCTACACATGATCAATATTCCTGAACCCTAGTTTCTTGAATAGAGGAGCAAAAGTGATGGTGGTGATGGTCTGAGGTTCTTACATATGATGTGAGTGAGAGTAGAGTCAGGAAAACCTATTGAGACACTTGCAATATTCCCAATCAGTAACTCTCAGGATCTGTTTCAGAGTAGTGGCCATGATAACAGAGAGGAGAAACATATGGAAGAAAGCTTGCCAAGGCAAAATCAACAGGATTTGATAATTGATTGGTTTTAAGAAGAGAGGCAAAATGGATTGGTGGTTAGAGAGACTTTGTTTCAAGCCAAGAAGATCTGGGTTTCAATCCAGCCTCTGAGACATGTGTAACTGGTTGTGTGATTCTGGGCAAGTCACTTAGCCTCTTAGTGCCCCCAGGAAACAATAAGATTATAACTTAGTAGAGGAGATTTCTTAATTCAGTGAAATCCAAGGCCTGGTTTACTTTTTTTTTTTAAGTGAGGAAATTGGATGAATGAAAGGAAACCCTAAAGTTTTGAACATGGGAGTTTTGGGGAATAAATGAATGAGTGAATGAAAAGAATAGTGGTAAGACATAAAGTCAAGAGAAGTAGTATCCCCCACTATTAGGAAGACTGGTTAGTCAGAGCATTTACTGTGACAAAATTCTACTAAGAGGGCTGGGCAGTCACTGGCATCAGATTATTTAAATATATTTTCTCTGCCCTCATCCAACTGAACTACATGTCATACACACAAGCCACTCCTGAGACCACCTTCTCTTGTGAACAGGCCTAGAAGATTACAAACTCACTGTACATCCCAAATGACTTTCGTCACAAGGGCAAAGTGGATTGGCTTAAGACTTTTTTTTCCTTTCTTGGCTCGTTCTGAAACCTACAAAATGGAGACTGTTTTAAAACTGAAAGCACCTTAGAGAGCCTAGGCCTGTCCGTAACTGAACATAACTCAGAATCAGGGAGCTGCCGTGTAGCGTTGGTGGTATAGTGGTGAGCATAGCTGCCTTCCAAGCAGTTGACCCGGGTTCGATTCCCGGCCAACGCAAAATTTTATTTTAACAACTGCGTTTTGTTCTCTCTTTCAGCAGAGTTGGCGCGGCAGGGAAAGTCTCCATTTAGTTTTGAGTACTTTTAGAGCTAAAGAGAGAACTTCGGGAAGAGGAAATTCCTGTGCAGAGTGTTCCCAACCGAAGAACAGTCTGATTGGCGTCCCCGCAGAAAGTTGCTATTAATTATACCCAAAGACCTTGCTTTTCAAAAGACAGCAACAAACCGAACAGAACCTCCCGGGGAAGAAGGCCTTACTCGGACGGCTACACAAAAGAAACCGATGAGATGTATTTTTTAAACTGAACGGAGGCTAGTTGATACAGTTTTCAAATAAGATTGAAAGTCCAAGAAAAGGAAAGTACACCATCAAGTACTGAGAAAACACTGTGTGGCGGAATGCTGGGCCAGCGTTCAAGCATCTATTTCATCTAGCGAGCTGCTCGCTCCCTCCACAAGTGCAGATCGCAACCCCTTTGAAACAGTAGACTACCGGTATCTTCCAGAATCTTTGGCTGGAAAATTAATCACCTTGTGATTTGGTGATGCATCTCTCTGAATTTACTAGGTTGTCTTCTGCTGCCGATACCTTTCCAGCTTAGCAGGATCTGCCAGTGGTTAGCACACGTGGCTATAAATTTATAGAATTTAGGGACATTTACACTCTGCTATGAGACGTTGGAATAGTTAAGAAAACTAGTTTTTTTTTTTTCTTTCAGGAGATTTTTTTTAAGCTATTTAGGAAGGAAATATATACTAGTCAAATGGTATGAAGAACATTGACAAAGAGTATTGTCCTAAAGTGGTAACCATCCATTCATTCAGGGAGAACGTAGAAAAGGATTTCTGCTTCTTCCATTGGGGAAAGTTGGATTTTCTAATTATGTTGAATCGTAACGTCACTCGAGGAGCCTTATTTCTTTTCAACCTGTCCCAGATCAAAATAATATAGAGAATGAAATATTATTATATATTGGAATAGGGAAAAGAGAGAAACCGACACAAGAACCATGTTAGTTTTCAGTGAAAGAATTCTAAATCTATCACGGGATCAGCATTCCCAACTCCCGACTCTGCCCGAGATGACAGCCGAGGTGTGGAATTTAGAAGGGAGCCAGGGTCTGAACCAGAGTGGAACTGTCAGGTGAAAAGCAGAAGAGAATCTATTCTGGGTTGGTGAAAAGGATGCTTTAGGTCTTAGTTCATGGTCAGGCAGGCCTGAAGATCTAGTTCTTTTTACGCTGTGGTCTAGAAGCCAAAGTCAGTACCACGTATGGGATTTTCGTAGGCTGTTGGGGAGTGTAGAAAGAAAAGTCATTTTTTGCAAGCTAAGATCTGTTTATGACTTTTTAGTAAAAGATTTCATGATAGAGATCGGAGAAGAGAAGAACAGGGATAATTGAAGGGAGAAAAAGATCCTCCTCCCCATCCCCCATTTTTGATAAAAAAAAAAAAAAGGCTACTTTAAATCCTGGTGAAAGACGATCTTCGCAGACCTAAGATTTGTCTCCTCTGTGGCGAGCCGTGATCGTATAGTGGTTAGTACTCTGCGTTGTGGCCGCAGCAACCTCGGTTCGAATCCGAGTCACGGCAAGAGGTATTTTGGCTTTTATGTTCTGGCATTTGAAATTGCAGAGGGCCACAATCTTTCTCTTTTCCCAGTGTGAACTCAATCAAATTTTTATCGACCCCCATAGATATATTGGGTACATGTAGCTTAGAGTGAAGAGTAAACTGTGCCCTCGGCCTCCAGGTTTTAGAATGTGGTTGGGAATAGTAAGTAAAAACTCACTTTTATACTGGCTCAAGGTTTGTTACAAGAAGACCTTTACGCTTAGGAAAAAGCAAAGAAAATTACAAGGCAGCAGCAGGTTGAGGTTCAGGGAGAACGAGACGGGGGGGAGTGAGATTCAGAGCGGCGAGAAACTACAGTAAACATGCAATTATATTCGGGATGACTGAAAGGACGGAGTTGGTTTTTGCAGATTCATTTAATTTTCTGAGTTCCCGGTCTTGTGTGTGTGTGTGTGTGTGCTTGTTTTTGTATCAAAGCACTGAGCACAATGCCTGGTACATGGTAAGCGTTTAATAAATGCTTGTTTTCTGGCTACCTGCCTGCTTTGGGAACTGTTTCAATTTGGGAACTTTAATGAAAGAACATTTTGAAAAGTAGTAAAAAGGTTTAGTTTAATTTTGTGGTAATTAGAGCCACGAGGGAGAATCCTCACCAGTGAGAAAATTTTCCTTCGGTAAATTAGAAACTTCACTTGTGGTTGGCCCCTGGAATTTCCATTTTTCTCTAGGGCCTCTCAGCTGTTTTAGCCCATGGAAGCAGCGCCCCTCTTTAGCTCCCAAGTCCTTATTAAGTGGTAACTGAAACATTCACTGAGAGCTGAACCTGGACCAGGGTAAGCAGAATTATTTGGGAGACTCAGGTCCCAAGGTTTTGTGCTGGTATTTCCCGTCCCATTAGCCCCGTTGCAAGGAATGCTTGGCCACTCGGGGACCCAGAAGAAGAACGAATGTCTTTGAAGGTTGAGGTCATTAGCGAGGGTGAAGCCTGCAAGAACTCAGATCCTCAGGGACGCTGGTCAGTTTCCCCCGAACCCTTAGCTCCTCCTTCATGCCTCTGGTTAGTGATCTGGCAGAGACTTGCTAGCCAGCTAGCTCAGGAGTAAGGGCTGCAGTGAGTGACCCAAGTTTGGGGAACCGCAAAACTCCCCCCTTAGTTCACCACGGGAAAGGCCAATCGCGTCAGCCCTTTTCCAGCTCTCCCTCCTCCCTTGACGAAGCCCTCGGGACAGCGCTGCATAGTTCTAACGCCCCATTTTAGTGCCTGAGAATACTCGGAAAGATTCGGAAGTGAGGAGGTTGGTGATAGCAGCGGGAAGTGGCAAGAAAAGTAAGGAGACAGAACGAACCCAGTTATAGAGAATTCATGAAGTATGGGGTGTAGAACCATCCTTTAGTCCAGATTCAGCGCTCCTTCCTCCCTGGACCCAGAGTTCCTCTCTCCTCCCCCTCAGAGACTTTGGCTCATTAAAGTGCAAAGGCGCAGGAAATCCTATTGGAATTTTTCATAAACAGGAAACGTGATAACCAAAGCCTGCACAGACCGGCATCATTCACTTTACGTCCTGTTTCATTTGAACAATTTAAAAACTTTCCACCAAACAACTACATTGGCCCGTGCTTTTTTTTCTTCATGGATCGTGAAGTGGAAGTCTCATTAACTCGTCGCCCGGCTAGCTCAGTCGGTAGAGCATGAGACTCTTAATCTCAGGGTCGTGGGTTCGAGCCCCACGTTGGGCGTCTAAGAGTTATTTTTCCAAAATGAAAAGTTTGCTTTTGTGTTCGCACCAATTGAATGCAACTTAAGTCTCTAGTAGCGCAAGGTATTGTGGTAGGTTCCGAGGATAGTTCGAAGGGTTTGTGAGCCCCTGTATGTGGATTCTCCTCCAGTGATTCAGATTGCAAATGCTCTATGTCCTCT
>NW_027185798.1:33308810-33317051 GCF_028583685.1 Petaurus breviceps papuanus | reverse complement strand
GCTATCCCTACTCACCAGTGTCTAGCTGTCTTCTCCCCTCTCCCTCCCCCGCCGCCCTCCCCCTCCCCCCCCCCCCCCCCCCCCCCCCCCCCCGTGCTGGAGAGTGGAAGTTTTCTCTTGTACGTCCGTGGCTACTAAGGCTCGTGTGTACAAAGGCAAAATCAGACTCTGCCATTAAGTAGCTTGCTTTAGTACTGGGAATGGGGAAAGATACAGCATGTACCTGTAGAAAAGAAAGACTTGGGATCAAGCATTGAACCCTTGGATCGAGCATAGAAGAAAGATTTTTGCTGGTGGGAAGTTTTTCTTTGTCGTAGTTACTGGACGACATCAGCTCAGAAAACGAAAGCAGTCTCTAAGGACTGGAAGCAGGAGTTCTGTTTACTACTTCCGGCCAAGCTGCTAGGAAAAGAGTTTTGTGGGAGTGGGCTAAGGACAGGGAAGATGTGGGCTCTGCAATAAACCCATAGTAGACCATGGCCACTGGGAGGTGCTGTTAACCTTTCTCTTCTCGAAAACTCAAGTCCTCACCTCTTCAAAGGAATGAAGGAACAGGAAGCGAGAAATTTAGGGTGTATTCTTAGGGCTAATCAGGCCTTTATCACACTGGGGTATTTGGCAGTGCTGTTCCTTTTGGGGACCTATGAGATCTTAACTAGAAGTCCCACCTTGCCATCACAATTTATATTTGTATTAACCCCTCTTTACTCTTTCTGGGATTTTATCTACAAAATTCCTGCACAAGGGCCTAGGTTAGGGAAGCACAGGATTGAAGGAAAACAGGGAAGAAAGAAGGAGACAAACGGAATATGAAAGAATTCTAGGCAATGATTTTCCACAGTTAAAGGTTGTGTGCCTTTCCTGGCTCGGCAACTCTGGATTACACTGAATCCCAAAATGCATTTAATGCTATTCTGAGAATATTAAGAAATCCCAGTTTCTAGGGGTAGCTTGGTGCAATGGGTAGAGCGCAGACCATAGTCAGAAACTTGTAAATTCCAATTCGGCTTCAGACACAAGCTATGTGATTCTATATAGAAATCTTAATTTTCTCATCTGTAAAATGGGAATATAATGATGGCACCTATCTCCCAGGTTCCTTTTGAGGATAATATGTATGTTACTATGTAGCTATGTTTTTTCTTGGGGTTGATTCTCATTTTGAAAGGTTACATTTGTAAGAGGAACACCTTTGTATACCAGCTTCAGTGCTTGCTACAAGCCTGGTCCAAGTAAGATAATCAACATTGTGATTTAAAAATAAAAATGTGTAAGTACCCAGATTGACCTGAAAGCAAAGTTTTTTTGTGTTGACTCACATGATTTGTAATGCAGTTTTGGTCTGTTTCTTAAACCCGTGGTCGCCAAACGTTTTTTGATCCCTGAACTCCTACCAGTTAAAAAAAATTCAAAGCACAGTCTAGTCTCCTACCTTGGTACTTAAACTCATGAGTCTGATGGAGGAACGCCTCAGCCCCATTTCTCTTCCTATGAGTACTGACCAGTGTGTTTCATATGAATAGTCAGTCAGGAGAAACAATTAGCTTAGGGCAAAGGCATTTTCTAAAATGACACAGTAAAAACTGTAGCCTCAAAGTTTTCTTTCCTGTAAACTGGAGTACACTCTCCCATCAATAAACACTACATCTTTGGGAAGAAGATAGAAGGCTCCTTGAAGGAGATTCAAGTAATTATCTCTCTGTATCTTTGTCTGGAGAATATGTTCTGCTGGGATCTCTCCTGCCTGGACTCTTCTAAGCACTCAGACTGGTGGTTGGAGTACCTTCTGGGTGGGTAGCTCCATTGCTAGAGTTTACATCCCCTTCTTCCCCTTGCCCCCAGATGAAGAGTTGATTTCTTCCCAAACTGCTGGCTTCGATAGTCTATAAATATTTATTACGTGCTCACTATGTGCCAGCTGTTGTGCTAATTGCTAAGGGTACAAAGAAAGACAAAAGACAGTTCCAGCCCTTGGACAGCTCGCAATCTAATTGGGGGAGACGCAGTACAAAAAACTATGTGCCAACAAGCTCTCCCTCTCCCCACCCTGTCTCTCTCTCTCCCTCTCTCCCCCTTCCCCTCCTCCTTTTCCTTTCTCTCTCTGTGTCTCTCTCCCTCCCTCACTTGCTCTCTCCCCCCCCCCCCCCCCCCCCCCCCCTCCTCCTTTTCCTTTCTCTCTCTGTTTCTCTCCCCCTCCCACATTTGCTCCCCCCCCCCTCCCCCCCCCGCGTCTTTATATCTCCAAGGATTGACTCCCTTCCACCAAAGACCTGTTCCACAAATGGGTCTATTAGACAAGACAGAGTGAACGAACTTTCCAGTTGGGGACACCATAATTTAGTTCAATCGAGAGTCCTAGATGTCACTGTGATAGTAATGGCAATTAAAGATTCCCCTGTATTGGCTTGGTTTTCAAATTGATTGTATTAAAACCCAGAGTTTGTTAATCCCACCTGTGGGATGGGCTTGTTGATGTGAAAAGAAAGTCCTGAAGTGGGAGGAGCTGGTGATGTAGATTTGGAGAGACAAGAGAGAGGCGGAAGTTCTTTTTGGAAGCAGCACCTCGTGGAGAGAGAGAGACTAAGAGATTGCTGGTGGCCGCTTTGAATTGCCCTGGACTTTTGAGACCTGCCCCCTGAGCTGCCAAGGACTGAGGAGACATGGCTGTTTTGCTGGTACTTTGTCTGTCTGTTTTGATGTTATTTTGCCAGATTTGTCCACTGGTGAAAGACTGTCCTGTTGAAGAAGTCCTGGAACCTGGCATTTGGTTAAGAAGGCCTGAGACTGTCCTGCAGACAGAGAGTGAATACTGTCCACTGGTGAGGGACAGTACTGTTGTTGCAGGGGTCTGGAGACTGTCCGGCAGACAGAATGAATACTGTCCACTGGTGAAGGACAGTGCTGTTGTTGCAGGGGTCTGGGAGCCTTTCTGTTGGTTCAGAAGCCCTGAAGAAGGATTTTCTTGTTGTATGTTTACAGAAATCTTGGGAGAGGGCTTTGCTAATGTGTTCAGGGGTTCTAGGACTGTTCTACAGACAGAGGATAAATTCATGAAGGGACTGGCAATGTATCTTATGGCCTTGCTAAGCCTTGTCTCCCCAGGAACTAAGATTGCTGAGAACTTGCCTCGTGTCAAGATGAAGAAAAGACCTCCATTTGGGTATTAAGTGCTGTGTTTAAACTTGATGTAACTCTGGGGTAGATTCAATTGTGATCCAGGGGTGGGGAACTTTTGACCTTTTTGTGTTCTATGGTTGAGCAAATGAATGTATTTTACTTATGTTTGGAAACTAATCTCCATTTGAGAAGAGGGGCTTTGTGGTGGACTTAATTAAGGTATAGCCTAGGGGTGGAGAAGTATTTAGAACAGAGACTTTGTAATTGATTGAATGATTGGAAGGTCCTGGGATGGGGTAGTACTTGGAGATTATTTAATCACACTTAGTAAATGCTGTATTTGGAATGATGTCATGTTTTAATCTTCTCTGTTCTGGGTTTGTTACTGAATAAAATAGAGAGCACCTATGCTGGTATTTTGAACCTGGGAAGTTGCCTTTCCTTGGCATTACATTACAGTCACCCAAGTAGAAATTCCCTATTAAAGTATAACAGATCAGTTGACATATTAACTGTATGTGATCATAACCAAATCGTTTACTCTCTCAATATCCTTAGCTATATAAAACTACTGCAAATTGTTGAGGTTGATTAAGAGAAGATGCTTTTAAGAGAACCTTTGGGTAAGTAGGTAGTCGTGGCCGAGTGGTTAAGGCGATGGACTAGAAATCCATTGGGGTCTCCCCGCGCAGGTTCGAATCCTGCCGACTACGTTAATTATACCCTGCCTTTTGCAAAGAAACAAACAACATCCAGAGAAGAGTATATTTACAAAATAGAACTTCATGATATTTAATTGAGTAAAGCACCTCTCCTAGTGAAGTCTACCACCATCCAGAGACAGTGAGAGAAGATAAAGCAATTCAAATACCATCTTTTCTTTCACTAGCTTTGATCCATAATACCAAAGGTCCTGGCTCTCAACTAAAGCTAGCAATGATTATCAGAATATTACAGTAGTTACATTGCTGCTTATTCAAGTTTTCCTGTCAATGTACACTTGTAGGGTGTGTGTGTGTGTGTGTGTGTGTGTGTGTAGGAAATAGATTACATAGAACACTGATTTTCCATATACTCCTCCACTCTTCAGAGACAGATAAAAACTTGAAGTGATTCTCCCCAGAGATCCAGAGTTGCAGGTGAAAACGACAGCAGTAGCAACAAAAACAACCAGAGAGAACAAAATGAAAACAAAAATAGACACCTTATTTCTTTAGAAGCCAGGCTCCCCCAGTATTGAACCTGGTCCATTCTGGTATGGGTCTAGAGCTAGTGGGGTAGGAGAAGGCAAATGTCCAGGACCCACTGGGCCCGTCAATGATAGTAAGTCATTGTTGCATAAATAATCCATACACATACTCTGTTGTGATAAAGGAAACAAAGATGGGAAGAAAGGGAAAACAGTCAGATTGGGTTACCATAAGGGAGGAAATCCTTGTTGGAGTCCAAACACTCTAAGCAATACGACCAGAGAACTATTCGAATCACTCTTTACCAACACAGGTCAGTAATTTCTCTGCAACTTATAGTCTTAAAGAGCTGTCTAAAATGCTGAGAAATTAAGTGACTTGCTCAGGGTCACATAGCCACTAGGTATCAGACGAAAGACTACAAGTAACCTTGCTTGTCTCTCTGTGTCTCATTCTTCCTTTACTCAGCTCTCCTCGCTCTCATAAATGTGTGTATGTATAGCCACCAGGAGGAGTGCCTGAGCAGAGAGGGCAGGAGCCCAAGTCCTGACAGCTAGTCAGCTGTGGCCTGCATGAAATACACACAGCTCAGGCTTGTGCAAATTGTTTCACCTCTGAAGCTCCTAATCTTTCAGGTTAAGCAGCTCTGAGGGAAGCCTATAGCCTAAATATACACTTAGGAGAATTCAGGAGATTTCCGGTTTCATGTTTATATGGGTTCTTCTAGGTATGTCTAATATTCCAATAATATTGAATGTATTTGCTAATAAATTGCTAAATCTCTCTCTACTCCTAGATTGCATTAAGGGGAAAATAACCCTTCTTCCTCTAAGGGTTTTTCCTGGGTGTCCCTCCTCCCGTTCCTTTCAATAAGCAAACGAATCTGGTTAGCAAGTTTTTATAACAATAAAATATAAAAGAAATTGAAAGTAAACAATGAGAAAATAACTTGCCCAAAAGAGAGGAGACACATTCTTTTGAATTGGGAGGGGAAAAGTAGGAAGTAAAAGATTGACTGACAGATGGCATAGTATTCTGTTACTGAGAGATGGAGAAAGATGTCAGAGGTGTCATTAACTGTACTGCTGTTTTTCCTCAGCCCCACGGCCTGTTGGTCACTGTCTGCTCTTCCTGGAATGTATCTGATTACAAGCTTGTCCCTCCTGGCTTGGAGTTTTGTCTGTCTGCGTCACTCTGTTCTGCTTGCCTCCTTGCCTTGGTTCCACATGACTCACTCAGTTCTTTGCTCAGGCATAGATATAGTCCTGACTTTTTAGGCTCTATCCCAGCTGCTGCTCCTTGCTCAACTTCCCTCTCCTTCCTTCACTGGCCAAATAGTTTTCACCCAGTATGTCTGCCCTTTAGCTTCTTTTTGGAAATCTGCTCATGGCCAAGAGCGTAATCAAAAGAAGTTGGGTATTATCAGTCTGGTGTACAGGCAGATACTTATAGATACTCTATTAGTATCCTAGATACTCTAGGGAAAGGGCACGAACAGGGGTATCAGAGAAGGCCAGAGGTAAGGATACCTTTAATTTATCCACCAAAGAGTACTAACTTTTTTTTTTCTAAATATCCTGAAGGGATTATGATGATTCACATAAGACAAGGAGGCAGCTAGGGTCAGTGGTTAAGAGCACTGGGCCTGGAGTTAGGAAGGCCCACGTTTCAGACACTTAACTAGATTCATGACCCTGAGCAAGTCACTTAACCTCTGTTGCCCTTAATTTTCTAGAGAAAGAAATGACAAATCACTCCATATTCTTTGGAAGGAAAACCCTGTGGATCCATGAGGTCAAAAAGAGTTGGACATGACTGAATAACAGTAAAGAGAAGATTTGATTACAGAGAATCCTTGAAGGGAATGGTCAAAGAGAGATCGAATGGCTTTAGGAAAAACAATTCTCCAAGTACTGGAAGAAAGTTGAGTGACCATCATTCTATTTAATGAAGCAAACTTTTAATGAAACCATCACCTAAACTCTAGGCCCTTGCTCAGTCTCGACTATGAAATATTCCTTGTTCAAAAATCCTATAAAGTAGTCCTTCAAAATGATGTGTGTGGAGAGATATCTGAGGGCATATGAGCACTCTGTCAGTTTGGATAGTTCTCTCTCTGGCCAGAATAAGGCTTGGATTACAATAATGATAAACTCATTTTTAAAAATAGCCTTCTGACTACAACAGAGTACAGTATTAATAATTTTCTTTGAGGGAAAGGGAATAAGCATTAACACAGTACCTTTTATATGCCAGGCACTTTACATATATTATCTCATTTGATTTTCACAACAACCCTTATAGAATTTACAGTTGAGAAGACTGAGGCATAGACAGAGGGGAAGTGACTTGCAAGGGACACACAGATAGTAAATGCCTGAGGGTGGATTTGAACTCAAGTTTTCCTGACTCCAGGCCAGCAAATTATATGCATTGTACCACCTAGTGTAATAGGAGTCTGGTGTATATACAGACACCATCAGCTTGACTGACTGATGAAACTACTCCAGGAGAGTGATGCCTAGGAGATATTTTGAGGAAAATCATGATGATGTATGAAGAGTCTGTATGATCAAAACTGAGACTGCATATGTGCCAGTCCCCCATTACATACATACATATGTGAAATATATATGTATATTTGGATTAATACTCAAAAGGTGCACTCTATGTAGCATTTGTGTTATGCATTACAACCAAACTCCAATCTTTCGAGCTCTATGCAACTGGACTCCCTCACCTTATTCACTCTTAATTCCAGATTAAAGCACTCAGACACTCAAATATAGTTCCTCATAAATTGCTAAAATGACAACATATCTTTCAATAATTTATCAATTAGTTTGGAATTCTTATAGTGGTTTACTAAATATAAAATGAACCAAAGAGACAAAACTTTTGCTCATCTCTTTATAAAGCCCCTTAATTTCCTAAGTTTAAATAAACACCAAAATCTATACAATTCGGTAGCTATAATAAACAATAAGACATAATTATTTATACTGTTGCCCATGTGAGAGAGATAACCAGTTACCTTTAACCATTACTACTAATGCTGATTTCTCAGTTCTGGAAACACAATCCTACTATTTCAGTATGCCACTTAAAATCTTTTCTCAAGAATTCTCATCATGTGAAAAATGCTATCCACATCCAGAGAAAGAACTTCAGAGTCTGAATGCAGATGGAAGCATACTATTCTCTCTCTTTCTTTTTTTTCCCCTTTTTTGTGGTTTTCCCCTTTCGTTCTGATTCCTCTTTATAACATGACTATTGTGGAAATATATTTAATATGATTGTACACGTATAGCCTATATCAGATTGCATGCCCTCTTGGGGAGAGGGGAGGAGAGGAAGGGGGGGGGTTAGAAATAAAAATTTTGTAAAAGTGAATGTTGAAAACTAAAAACAAATAAATAAATTAAAAAAATAATTCTCCTGTTTATTCAAAAGATAGTTAAATAATTTCCCTCTTGTTTCCTTGTTCCTCATTTACTATCTCTCCAATCAGGACAGAATAACACTTAAAGTTCCAGTGTCCTTACAGACTTCTCACAGATTAAACTGTAATTTCTCCAAATTCCATCCCCACTTAAAATACAGTAACGACATCCAGTCTCTGCAACATTATACATGTATGTATATATTTATGTATTTGTATAGACGTTTTGCACATAGTGATTCACTCAAAGAACAATGAGTGATTGTTGAAGGTGAAGAAAGGGAAATGAGCCAGGGATATCATGGAGCCAGCTTGAACAGGCTTTCCAGCTGATGTTTAAAATTCAGGGTGAATATTTCCACCTCCCAAAAAAAGCAAACAAACTGCTAAAAATGAGGCTGGCTTTATTGTTTTGTGGATTGTCCACAATTAAGAAAGTGAGGAAGAAAATAGTTACACTTATAAGCACGTAGTTCATGAATTCCACCTCCC
>NW_027185798.1:33276603-33308710 GCF_028583685.1 Petaurus breviceps papuanus | reverse complement strand
TTATTCTTCAGGATGTATCTTTTGTTGTCTAATTGTTTGAACTATTAGAGAAGGCTTAACCACATTTGTTACTTTTGTCCTGTTTCTTTCTCTTCTGCCTTCCCAAGCTCCCGCCTCCCCCCCACCTTATATCCCTGGAAATGACAAGTCCTGGAGCTGCTACCCTCACCGTTAGGTTGTAAGCAGGTCTGGATTTGCTTCTTTCATTCTTTTTCTGGAATCACATTTATAATCGTCTCCCTTGCCCACTTCCCTACCTCACCAGTAGAGTTTACAAAAAGCTTTGCCAAATTAGTCCTGTTGGAAATATCCTTAAGACAGATATTACAGGAATTATTTCCATTTTCTAGATGAGCGAAGTGGAGCTAAACTGAAGGCAAATGCACATAAAAGAACAGAAGGAAGGTTCGAAAGAAGCCCAGGCAAGCACGATAGCTTTGAAAAGTGCAGGCTGTATTTAGATTTTAAGAAGAAAGCTATACATAACGGAGACGTTCGGTGCAACCTTCTTTTTCTGTTTTACTCTGTATACGGAAATGCCCATTTTATTTCGTGCTTGTCAAGATCAGAATAAAGGCACATTTAAAACAACTTCATGTGGGGTCAGGGGAACCGTTTTGCTTCGTCTGTTGTACGAGATTGGAAGCCTGACGGAAATGCCGATTTCTTGAAACTCAAGAGAAACTTAAGCTCCAGAACTCCAAAACGTTAGTGGCCCGTACGGGGATCGAACCCGCGACCTTGGCGTTATTAGCACCACGCTCTAACCAACTGAGCTAACCGGCCTCCATGTATGCGAGGTTGAAAGTTAAATATAAAGAGGACTAACACATGTCTGACCCAACAAGCATAACTGTGTTTTCATTCTCGATAGAATCTGAGCACACCTAGGGGAACACTTTGGGACTTGTCCCCTCCAGGCACGGCTCAGCACAGCACGGTTCCAAGAAGCGCCTCTGAAAACGGAAGTTCTCCTGCTTACATTCCAGCTACTTTCCAGACTCGTCCCGGCCCTGACTTAGGGCAACAGCCAACTTGCTCTCGAAACCGAATCGCCCCATTCCACACCCACCTCTTAAGCTTCCAACAGCGTCGCCCCCCATGCACACTTGCACAAAATACCACACCGATCTTCAGCCCGCTGATCTTCGCCCAGAGGCCAGCTCTCCTGGGCACCCGGCACCCCACCCCCACCGGTCTCACACCTTCTCTTGTCAGTCCAGAGTATTCGAAGTCAGTCCCATGACCCCCGCTGCCGAGCTCAAGCAGCCCCAGGTCTCTCTAGCCCCGCTGGGGAGACCTGGGAGATGTGGGAGAGCACAGATTTTAGAGGAGAGGTGACGGTGAAAAGAGAGAGAAAGAGAGAGAGAGAGAAAGAGAGAGAGAGAGAGAGAGAGAGAGAGAGAGAGAGAGAGAGAGAACCACATATGTCCTGACACTAGGTCACTAGGTTTGTGACCCTGGGCCAGTCATTTAACTTGTTTACACTTGGAGCAAAGGCTGCACTGAATGATAACCAATAGGTCAATGAGTCCAGAGAACCCGTTTCAGCTACTGTATACAGGAGCAGAATACAAAAGCAGGACGGGAACAGTGGAATTTTGCAGAGACACGTGGGAAGATAATGAATAGATGAATGAATAGCAGAGATGGAACAAATTAAATTTGGACCTTATCAGCTTTGGAAGGTTGGAAGAACCACCAGAGTCCATAACAATCTTGAGTTAGTGCAGAGCTTGACTTAGCCCAGCAATAAATCAATCCAACATCCAAGACATGAGCGACTGAGGGACTGCATAGGTCCCGCTCAGAAACGGACTTGGAGGTGGAATGTTTTGTAAACATCACTTTAAAATTAGGTCCATTATTCCAAGGCCCACGTTGGGAAAACTGTGTCTTGGCTTGAGGGAATTTGGGGTTATTTTTTTTCCCTGATATACATTTAGTAAATATCCCTTTGTAAAAACTAGTTGGGGGCAGAAGTGGTAATGGATAGAGCACCAACCCTGGTATCAGGAAGACCTGAATTAAAATTCCACTTGACGATTACTAGCTGTGTGACCCTGGGCAAGTCACTTGACCTAGATTGCCTTACCCCCCCCCCCAAAAAAAAGTAAAAACTAGTTGATGTAAATTGGTTAATGAAATTGGAGAGATATTAACTGGTGAACGATCCTGGAGAAAACACACCAGAATGGAAACTTGTAAGTGATAATGTCAGACCACTCCTCAGAGTTAGGAGAAGTTCAGGAGATGATATACCAGTGCAAATGGGGTTAGAAGAGTGAGCACCAGAGACTATGAATATGTAGGTGCTCCTCTGATGTAAATCTTGAGCCTTTTACACCTAGACTGCTGGAAAGATTCTTATTATTAGATTCTCTAGCTTTCAAGAATGACTTAGAGAAAAAAAAACACGACTTGTTCATTTCCCCACCTGTTGCACTTAAATTACAATTTACAGTCAGTTTTCCATGTGTTTCCTTACAAGTCTAACCAATCCAATCCAATCCACATCTATTAAGCACCTACTATGTGCCAGTCTCTGTGATAAGTACTTCTGATCTCTTTGGGATACAACCCTAGAAGTGGTATTGTTGGGTCAAAGGGTATGCAATTATTTATAACGCTTTGGCCATAGTTCCAGATTGCTCTCCAGAATGGTTGGATCAATTCACAACTCTACCAACAATGCATTAGTGTTCCAATTTTTCCACATCCTCTCCAGCATTTATCATTTTCCTGTTTTGTTATCTTAGCCAATCTGGCCAGTGAGATCCACTACTCTATTTCTTAGCCAGTACCAGATAGTGTACGAACATATTTGTAGCAATTCTTTTGTAAACCAAATTGGTGCTTATCAACTGAAGAATGGATGAATAAATTACAAAATTATGAATATAGTGGACAAGGTAGCTAAGTGGTGCGAAGGATAGAGTATTATGCCTAAAATAAGGAAAATCTGAATGAAAATTGACCCTCAGATACTTACTACCACCTGTGTGATCTCAGGCAAGTCATTTAATGTTTGTTTGTCTCAGTTTCCTCAATTGTAAAATGGGGATAATAGTAGCACCTATTTCCCAGGGCTTTGGTGAAGATCAAAAGAGGTAATATTTGTAAAGTGTCTGCCACATAGTAGCTATTATTATTATTATTATTGTGCTATTAGACTATATTTAACTATTTATACTATATTATTAGCATTATACTAATAAAGATTTTGAAAGAAATGATCTCAAGGAAACCCAGAAAGATTTCTATGAATTGATGCAAAGCAAAGTGAGCAAAAACCAGGAGAACCATTTATACAATAAACAATAACATTGTACAAACTGACAACTTTGAAAGACTTGAGAATTCCTGTCAACAAAATGATCGGTCATGATTCCACAGAACTGATGATGAAACTACCTACACCTCTTGACTTAGAAATGGTGGACTGACATGCAAAATGAGATACATATTTTTGGAAATGGTCAGTATGGTATTTGTTTTGCTGGACTATACTTATTTGTTACAATGCTTTTGGTTATTTTTTTCCCCCTCTTTTTCCTGTGGTGGTGGAGGGGAAGGGAGATTTGAAATGGAAAGGAACAAAATATTTGATAATCAGATGTTTCTTGCAAAAAAAAAAAAAGGAACACTTATAGTAAAAAATAAGTAGATAACCAGGGAGGTAGATAGATAGACAGATAGATACATACATACATATATACACACATACATACATACATACAATTAGAAAGTAGTACTAGAGCACTTTCAGTTTTACAATTCCAGGTCCCCCCCCCCCCCAGTTCTAAGTGTATGATCCTATAGTTTTTGCCTGAATATACATCAAAGAGTATTTTCTTTAATAGGGAAATTGAAAGACACCAAGCAGCCAGCAGTGAACATCATGAAAAATTAAATTAATTACATTTAAAAAAAAAGAAATGATTAATTTTGGAGTCAGCTGTCTGTCTGCAGACTTGTTAGCTGTCAACTGAAATGGGTCCTGACTCCAGAAAGCAGTTGCAACTGTGTGCAAGTGTGAGAAGGTTTTGTTTTTCTGGCACTTCCTGACTCCGTGACAGGAAGACACCTGAGAGCTTATCCTTAGCCACGGAAAGAACCGTCTGAGACAACATTAATATACAATTTAAACTATCAGATTGAAATTTCTTTATAGTACTTATGTCAAGACGTAGAAAGTAACGTCCGAGGCGGCCGGTTAGCTCAGTTGGTTAGAGCGTGGTGCTAATAACGCCAAGGTCGCGGGTTCGATCCCCGTACGGGCCACTTAGTTTTAAAACCCATCCATACAACTCATTTGAAAAATGCTTTGTCTTCACAATACCCCACTTTATTTGAGCTCGCATTTCGCATGGACTAGCTTTGTTACTGTGGGAAATTAGGGATGCAATCCTTTCTCCCCTTTACTCCTCTGGAATATTGGACTCATTTCTTATTTTACTTACGGTGCAGTAGAGAACAGAATGGTATCATTTGAGCAAACCTTTAGGGGAACAATGACAAATTTAGTAAGAACTTTCTAATAGTCATAGCTAATCAAATACAGTAGTGGGTGACGACTCTTCTGGTAATTTGGAGAGAGGCTTCTGGTTCAAGTAGAGGTGAGTTAGATTATCTAGTCTCTTGTAATCACTTTCAATTCAGAATCACTGATTGTGAGTCAGTGTCGTGGGGGAGAAAGGGTAGGAAAAGAAAACTTTATCAGAAAGATACAGTTATATTTGTATTCAAATTTCCCCCTTTGCATGGTGTCCTGAAGTCAGGATGAAGTTGAAATCAAGATAAAGCTTTTGATCCCAGTTGTGCATTTCATTTTCCCCAGCTGTAAAATGGGAATAGTAATAGCACCTATCTCCCAGGTCTTTTGTGAGAATCGAGCAAGGAAACATGTTTAAAGTAAGATAGATGACACTTTTGTTGCTTGGTGGAATCTGACTTTTCCTGAGAACATTTGGAGTTGGCAAAGGTAATGGAGTGGTTTGTTTCTCACTCATTTTACAGATAAGGAAACTGAGGCAAACAAGGTTAAATGACTTGCCCAGGGTCACACAGATAATAAGCGTCTGAGATTGGGCACGCTCTCCACTCCATTACCCCTTCTTGACACATAGTAGAACCTTTCTAAATAAATGCTTCTTTCCTTTTCTAGTGACTATCCTTGATTCTTCATAATAGGCCACCATGCCTCAGTTGTAGTCTCCTCAGTCTGCTCCTTTGGGTCTCTTTTCCACTTGCAAAATTCTTCCTGGAATCTCAGTTTTGGGGAAGGATCTTTGCTAGCCATCCCTCATGTTCTGTACTTAGTTGCCATGCCCCTATACAGCATCATCCTTTTTCTCTTCTCTTTTACAGTTCCCCTTTTATAAGTTGTCTTCCCTTATTAGAATGTAAGAAGGGCAGTGACTTTTCTTTTTTGCTTTTATTCATGTCACTAGAGATTAGCAAAGTAACTGGCACATAGGAAGCTCTCAATAAATGCTTGATTCCCTGGCTGAGTCTACAATAGGTGTCCCTTGAGAGTGACTCAGACTATAGACAAGAGTGACTGATGTGGCCAGAGTGTCTGAAATACTTGCTTGTGCATTGGCTCTGGAAAGTTCCCAGAAGGCGTAGTAGCCAAAGCCAGATTTCAGTTTCTCCTGACTTGCCTAGATTTGAAGTTGACAACTATATGATTGGGGAAGGATGGACAAATCCCTGTTTTTAGACTTTTCCCTATGCCAAGTTATTTGAGGGGTTGAGAAACCCTTGGTCTTTCTCACACTGGAAGCCAGAATCACTTATTGGCAGGAATTGAGAGACGTGTGGGGGTTTTCCTGAAATAATAAGAATAGGAGGTGGGTGAGGTTGTGGATGAGAATAGAGGGATGGAAGGAGAAGAAAGAGGTGGCTCATGAAGGTGCATCAAAGAAAGACTGGAAAGAAGAATGGATTTCCAGGTCTGCTCACAACAGTGGTTGGTGGGACTTGGGGGTGGCAGCCAGAAATATTTTGGAACCATTCACCCACTAGAGGGATCCGATTGTTAAAAGTTCAGTGTGAGTATTTACATCTAGGAAATCATCAAATGCTAGAAATTAGCACTTGATATTTTTTGTTTTACTGATTGTCTAGACAAGAAAGTGTTGGAAAAAATGTTAATAATGCAGGTTAGGTTTAAAAGTGTGTCTTGCATAAATCCCTGCCCCCCATTGTTAAATATTTATCAGCACAGCAAGAACTATGTCATTTCTCTTTCTTCATCATCAATGCTAATTGAGCAATTTTTTCCCCCAAAGGAGAGTAGCTAGGCATACACAAAGGAGCAGGAGAAAGCATCCATAGAAGGCCTTCCAGTCTATTTGGGTTTGGAGGGGGCAGGACATTTTCCTAAAATGACAAATAACAATAGGAAGGAGTACTATCTCGAAGGATAAAGAGATTTCTGCTTCTCTGCTGGACCCACCAGTTTCATAACCTGGAAAACTCTGGCCTAAGGCAGGGAGATTTGGAGCAAGTCCATGGCTGGGAAGTCTCAGCCAGCACCCTTCCGTGAGTATCAGGGATGGGGTGACCATGCAGAGTAACGGATGGTGCTCTGCTATACATGTGTTCTTGAAATTGGCTGAAGAAGAAGCTTCAGAGAAAACCGTCTAAGAATCGGAAGATTGACGTGGAGAGGAGAGCGGAACAGAGTGAACATTTCACTGGCAAAAAAGAGCTAAACGAAGGAAACTTTTTGTGTCTGTGTGTCTCAGACAGAGTCTCTACAGAAGAGTTAGAAATATGGGACTTTTGCTCACTGGCGATGTCTCAAGTGTTGGCAAGACAGTAAGAATACAGTGTTCAATATTCCTACAATATTTACAACTCCCACAGTTATATTTATATACAAATATATACATTTCTCACGGAAGTGAATTTTTCATGGGGAAATAGTCCTCCCTATGCAGCTGGTTTCCGTAGTGTAGTGGTTATCACGTTCGCCTCACATGGCAAAAGGTCCCCGATTCGAAACCGAACGGAAACACGAGGTTTTTATCCCTTGTCCAATTCCCCTATAGCGCCACTGCACCTTCCCTAGGCAAAAATTGCAAAGAAACAACGTCTTGTTGGAGGTTGGCAATGCATTCCTGTATGGAAAGCTTGTCTGCTTCCTTTGTCACTCATGCTGTCAGGGTTGCTATCAAAATGTACGTTAGTATCTTTTCTCTCAGAAGCTGAAAGATAGAGATAAATGTCAGTGAGTGTATGTTGCTGCTTGTCCTTCCTTTTTCGAAGAGGACCAGTGACATTGTGGGTGATGACTTTCTCGTTAATTGGGTTTAAGTGAGGCAGAATTGAGTAAAATCATCAACCTCACTCTCTCTTCGTCATGGACGTCAGTCCACTGACAAGACAAAATTCAAGACGAATGTTGAGGGCCCGGGATGCAGTTAACGACCTTGGCGTCTTCGATGTCTAACCAAGCTCTAAGCGTTCCACAGCGCTTGTTTCAGCTGCATTCACGGCCCTTGGAACAAATTGGAACAAATCGGTCCATTCCACCGGAGGAAGTCTTCACATGTTTGGGGTAGACATCGCTCTAAACCACCAACAGGTCTGAGACCCCGCAGTTACCTTCAACCTGGTTTAGCCTGTCTGCCGAGATCGTTATATGGGGTGTGGCCACTGCACAGGCTACCGTTTCTTAGAGCCATAGATGAGAGTTGGGTGACTGGTGCATACCAAAGGTAGATGAGCAGCCCTGAATAGGGATCGGCAAACCCTCACACCAGAGGTGTTAGTCTTCTTTGAACACCCCAGTTGTGAGAGGAATAGGATACACACACACAGAAACACATATATCTATACACTTGTGTATTAGATGATGCATAACCTACCAGACCCAAGGGGAAACTACCATGCCCATCTTTGTATTGAAGGAGTTTGCCCCATTTTTCTGGTGGGATGGGAAGATGAACTAATTGCAACAAACGTTTGCCTCCCATATCTTGACCCAGATTCCTCAAGACTTGGTCTATTGTTTTAAAAAAATATTTTTTAAAATTGTTCACATATAATATTTAATAACCAGATCCCAGTTTCAGTTTGTATTTTATTTTTAACACCTCTGCTGATGGTGCTGCCAGAGTAAGGATAGTTAGCTATCTCTTACCCTTCTTAGTGTTTTATGTGGTGCCCTGGAATGTATATTTTATATATTTATATATTTATAATTTATAATGGTATATATTTCAAATCCTCTCAGCTGGAGTCCCCATTCCATTGTGTTCTCCCTACTATCAATCACCCAGTGGCAGTTGTATCTCCCTTGTATCATCAATACATTCAGTGATTACCATAGTAGTATCATGTAATTAATTAGTTAATTAATGTCAGTTACCTTTTACAAAGGGATACTCACAGAAAAGATGGAGTAAGAACAGACATATGCATCACCCAACACCAGGAAGCACATTCTCCCGTATACCTCCTCAGTCCCCGGGAAAACCGGACTCAGACTTTGCTGAGATGCTACAAAACATTGGTCTCCGCCAAGTTTACTCCCATATCATAAGTGGCTTAGTCCATGGACAAAGTCACTTCTTTGCTTCTGGAAGCCAGTAGTTTTACTGTTGATTCACTGGCGGACTGGATCAGGCTTTCCTCTTCAAGGGACTTGACATGACACCTTCCTGACCTTTCCAAGGTCGCACAGTCACGGTTTAATTCTTCAATCTCCAATATTCCGCCCAATGCAGAAAAGAATATATATCACATGTTTAATATGATTGTATATGTATAGCCTATGTCAGATTGTCTGCAGTCTTTCGAAGGACAGAGGGGAGTGGAAAGAGAAAAAAAATTGAAACTCAAAATCTTATAAAAGTGAACGCTGAAAACTATCTTCATATGTATTTTGAAAAAATAAAATATTATTAAGTGGGGTGGAGGTAGAATAGATACCACAGGAAAAGAAGTAATACTAGGATCCTGTTGTTCATGGCTTCATGTGGAGCTGGGTAGTGAGAGTAGACTGCTGTGGTCTTCCTACTTGGCTTACAGCAGCAATTGTTTCCTTGTTAAAATGAAGCCAGACAAGAAAGATGAGAGATGAGATGGAGACAGGGAGAGAGCAAGAGACCCACAGAGAGATACAGAGCGAAAAAGACACATAAAGAGACAGAGGCTGACACACAGAGACAGAGAAACATTGTCTGTCTCTGTCCTTGTACCCTTTGTTTCCACCATAAACCCGAGCTCCTCCCGCCCTTCCCCCCTCTGCTCAAAAGTCACAGACACATTGCTCTCCAATCTCGAGGTCACTTCTCTAAAGTCTGTCTTCTCACCCATTTCCCAGCTTTCCCAATAGATTTTCCTTTGATTTCGGAAGTTGGCTGTGATTAAGGCCCGGTGACTGGCAATTCAATCAAAATGGAAGTGGGCTTCTCTCCTGGGGGTCCGTGGGTGAGAAAGAAATGCTAAAGAGGTGAAACCAACATCGAAAAAGGAAGGGAAGAGTTGGTTCTGAAGTGTTGCCCAGTTAGTCTCCTGCTCATCCATCCTCGCTCTGCTAGGAGCCTGTCTGGCTTCTGGCGTTCTGCCTCGCGGTCTTCTGGGTAATCAGTCAAAACCCTAATTACCCCCAGCTTGGCCGGAGTGTGCCCAGTCTGGTAGACCTCGGCGGTGGAGGTGATTTTCCTGGCTGGGAGTACTCAGAAGCAGGAGGGTGGAGAGGTAGTGTGCGTGCGCGTCTGTGTGTTTGTGTGTGCGCTTGTGTGCCCAGGAGAGGTGGTCTGTTGGTGAGAGCGTGAGTAGGCGGCTGGACATTGGTGTTGTGCTGTGTGCGGGTGTACATGGAGAGGCGACGCTGTTTGGAAGCACTTGAGATGGGTGTGGAATGGGGGTGATTCAGCTTCAAGCCCAATTTGGCTGTTCCTTTAAGGCAAGTCACGGACCGAGACTGGAAAGCAGCTGTAAACCCGCTACAAAAGATAAGTAAACAGTAAGAGCGAGAAACTTCGGGTCTCGGAGACATCTTTTGGAGCTCTCGGAACAAAGTTCTGTTCAAGCAGCCAGTGGAGAGGGAAAGCAGAAATCCGATGTTACTTTCTCAAATTTATCCAAGCTTCGTAAGAACTAGGAATTTGTATCATAAACATCCAGCCAAAATGTTTTTCCTTTTAATAAATTCTTAAGTGGATTTTTTTTTCCTATGGCGGCCGCTTAGCTCAGTTAGTTAAAACGTTATGTTCATAATGCCAAGGTCTCGGGTTCGATCCCCGTACGGGCCAACACAGCAACCCGTTTGGGCAGGCTTTACATGCCAAGTTTACATGGCATTACTGAGGGTCCTCATTAACCGTAGTGTCATATAGTAATATAGATATTGTCTTGTTACGTGTAAAGCCTAAACAATGTCTACATTACCAAAGGATCTGAAATCGTGCTTTTGAGAGCCGTTGAAAGAAATCAGTCTGCAATGCACAGAGAAGTGTGTTTTTGATCATATGCATTTCAACAATTTTATCAGTGCCTTGGATAATGGCACAAATATGCTTATCATATTTCCAGGTGATAGCCAAAATATATTTACCATGCTAAGCACTAGGGATAGGAAGAAAAAAAAAAACCCTGCCTTCAAGTTTACATTCCAACATGTAAATAGATGAGTACATGATATATAGAGAACAGATGGAAGATCATCTCAGAGTGGAAGGCAATTAGGACCTGAGGACACAAGGAAAAGCGTCATACGGGACAGAGGGATTTGAACTTAGTCTGGAAGAAAGCCAGATAAACCAAACCGCAGAGATGAAGAAGAAGTCATTTCAGGTATAGGATTCATTCAGTTCAGGGGACCACAGAATACGTAGAATGGCCAGTTTGAGTAACAGTAAGAAAGCCAGTGGAGGTCACTAAATGTGAACTTTAAATGTCAGATATAGGGACTTAGATTTTATCTTGGAGGTTAACAGGATCTGCTGGAGTTGATTGGACAGGAAGATGACATGGTTAGACCAGAACTTTAGGAAAATCACTTCCGCAGTTGAGTGGAGGAGGGCTGGAATTGGGGAGAGAATTGAGGCATGTGAATTAATTACATAGTGATTGCAACTGTGCAGGTGAGAGGTGAGGAAGATTTGTCAGCTTGTGTGAGTGGAGGGAAGACAGAGGACTTCTGTGAGAGGAGAGGAATAGACATGATGAGATTTGGCATCATATTGGATACGTGAAGTTAATTAGGGTGAAGAGTTAAGGCTAACACCAGGTTGAGAGCCTGGGAGACTCGGAGGATAACAGTTCCCAAAACCATAACAAGGAAGTCTGAAAGAAGATAAAGGTTTTTGGGAAAAAATCATGAATTCTATTTTCACACGCTGAGTTGGAGATGCCAGGAAACAACTTAAATGACCAAGGAAAAATTCAGAAGACTAATAGGGGAAATAAGGATAGGAATGGAGGGCAGTCAGATTCTGCAGCTATCTGAATTGTTAAGTACCTTGGTGGAAGAAGTGTGGTAAGGAATCGTTGAGGCATCTCACTACCAAGCTGGAAGCTGAAACCTCAGATATCTACTACTCCATAGTGCCTCGTTGTTCCCCACCCTCAAGTATCTCAACCATTTCAAAATGACTCCACCCTACAGCACTTCACTAGTCTCACATAGGGCATATTTGCTCACTCCATTCTATTCTCACACTGTCAGGTTAATTTCTCAGAGAAGGATCATTACCACATGGCTACACTCAAACTCTCCCAGGGTCCTAAGAGTAACCTTATTTTGGGGGAGCGCACTCCCCCTACCACTTCAGCTTGGGAGCCCCCACTCCTGTCTTTTCATTTGTACAAAATTAGTCACTCACAGTAATGATGCTTTTGGATCTTAAATATATTTACCTAAAAAACCAATAATATCACAAGTACTTCTATATTAAATACAGGAACAATAAATATCATCTGCATATAAACAGGATCACTTATCCCACCAATGTACTCATCATCTATTTGTGTGTGGGGAGGGGGCTTAGTATACACAGAAATGTGCCAAGAAAGCACAGGAATTAGGAAAACCTATGTGCTAGGATGTAACTAAAAAGTCTAGGACAAACACCCCTCCTCTCCCCCCCAGTGTTATCTTTCTGTCTCAGGAATAGTTCATAAAATTCCTTGATGAACACAGCCTTTATGTTGAACAGATAGTTCCACTGCTAAGCTGAGATGATCCATTCTGTGCTCATCTAATACTTCGATGGACATGATAGCCTCAGCCAAACTGGTCAATATGCTAAGTGACTTCTCTGCTTTCAAATTCCTCCCCTGACTTGAACTTATTTCTCAACAGCAACTGAGAAAATCCATCACTCCCAGCTTCAAACTTAACTGATGCAATTATGAAATCTGTCCTTTCACCTCTCTCTCTTCCCTCTTTCTGGGTGCAAACTCTGGGCCCTTTCTCAGAATGGTCCAACTTTAGTTCATGATGAGTAATCAAATTCTCATTTTCTCTCTATGATTAAATAGTCATTTGTCCCATTATTATAAAACAGCTATTAATGACATCCATATCACTCTTGCATACTACAGCTTGTCACAGTAAAAAAAAAAAATAGTAACTTTTCTTAGAACTCTAATCATATGAAAAGTCAATAACTTAAAGGGACATTAACCCACCTTAGGGAAGCAGCAGGAGGAAGGAGTGGAAGTGAGGTGTATAGAGTGGTCTATGCACTTTCCTCTTCCCCCCAACTTGTTCCAAACAGCAAGAGGATGAGCATGGTGGCTTTGTATAGTCCCCCAGCATTACCTGCTGTTTCCCTACCCTCAAACATCTCTAACTACTTCTGCCTCTTTTTTTATCCCTAGTATTTAGCACAGTGCCTGGCACATAGTAGATGCTTAACAAATATTTATTGATTCATCACTTCTGTTGCTCCTCTCCCCCACACTATTGTGTGTATGGAGGGAGAGACCATCGTGGGCAAGCATCTCTTTGACTTGTTAAACTTTGTGTTCTCTGCTTTCACTACTTTTTTTTTTTTGTCTTAGTAGAGGATGCTGGCCCTCTGACAATTCCTGTCTAGGTCTGGCCCTCACCTACCATAAATTTGAAGACAGTATTTGGGGTTTCCTGTGCAAGACAGGAATGGTGGCAGTAGAGAGAAGAGACTGAAGAGTGGGGAAAGGTGTCAGACTTCCTCTTCCATTTAGCTGCTTTACAGGTCAAATGTGACCTACATAGAACCTAGTTATCAAGAAAAATTAGTTAAAATAATGTAAATGTCAGGTGATCTTAATGGGTGAACTCTTCTATGTACCAGGTCCTATGCTAAGCAATGGGGATACTAATATGAAAAAAGTTCCTATCCTCAAGGAGCTCCTATTCTAATGGAGGTGGAGACTATAACCAAGAAGAAAAGCAAGGGCTGGGAGAGTGCTGTGGCAGGGACATGGTATTAACAGAGTGAAAACCAAGCAGAGCAGCTGGTGGGAAATATAGACTAGGTCGGAGATTCTGAGTTTTTGATAAAGGGAGGCCTTGGGAAGAGTTTTTGCTCTGGCTTGCAGACCTCCAAATCAGAGAGAAGAGGCAATGGAGGCCACTTAGGAGGTATTGAATACCAAAGCTGAAGCAATCCCCAGGATGATAACATTTCTGCGGATGAGCTTTTCCTGGGGGAAGCATGATACCATTGAAACCAAGCAGAGCAGTTGGTGGGAGATAAAGCAGGAGACAACCACCAGTAGGAAGATACTGAATTTGAGGAGGCTAAGAAACCCAAGTGAGGCCCTGACTTACCAACAGAGCTGGACTTGTGAATATCACAGACAGACACTTCAGATATGAAAGTAAATACCTTTTCAGCACTTCCTCTAAAATTGTCTTTTCTTCCCCCAAAGAATATACCAGATGTGATGGGTTACTACTGCAGGTTTTAAGGATTTCTTCATAACTCTGTTTACAAGCATTTTGTGTGTAATAAGATATTTATGAAGAACTATGTCCACTGGGATATAGGCATTCATTAGTTTATCTATTTGAGTTTCTAGACTGCCTTACAACTGTGACTGATAGCCTCAATTCACTCTGAAAGGAGAAGTCAGACCCTAGAGAGCAAACGTGGATCAAGGGTGAGACCCAGAAGTGAACAGTCAGGTGTGGATGTGGGAGTCACACGAAACTAAATGAAATAGAGTCACACTGAGAGACAGACCCTTTGGACTGGAGGACCTTGTCAAGGGACTGCCAGCAAGCAGTGCAGCTTCCAACCCATGTTTTCATTGCTAGCACTATAAGAATTGGTAAGGAAGTAAAAGCTGAGATGACTTAAAAAAATAAATAAAGAAGAGTGAAATTGAACTACGAAGAAGTCACAGAGAATCATTATCAAGTATCTAGGGCATTAGACATTATCTAAGTACCCAGGAGTTTTCCACTCTCCTTTTCTCTCAGGAGAAAAATAATGTTTCACAATCCCTGTTTTTTAAGAGTTCGTTTTGCTTTCTGTTTCAAAGTATCTCTGAGATAGTGATTATCCACTGAATTGTGCAACTGTTTTTGTTTGAACAAGGAGGGAGAGGTAATAAGGAGGAAAATATGAAGAGTGGAGGGGGTAGGAGAGATGGAGAGAAAGGGAGAAGCAGAGAGACAGACACACACACACACAGACAAGGAGAGACAGAGAGATTAAATTTATTTAACTCTTGGGACCTTCCTGACACCGCAGGGAAGTCGAGTAGTCCAATGCAGATCTGCATCTGCAGGGAAGATTGTGTGGTCAGAAAGAGTTAAAGTGATCTGCCCAGGTGCACGCAGGTGGTGTGATTCAAAGGCTGGACTTGAGGATTCCAATAATCCATATCTCTATCCCTCCTGGGGTTGTGTTTTCTTCTCCGTCGGTCACCGAGGCACTGACCGGGCGTGTCCCCTGGCTGTGTGGACTGAGCCAGAGTGCCAAACTTTGACCAGGAGCTCAGCTCTGAAACTACTACTCAGCTGTGTGCGGACATAGACTCATATTTGTGTATTTGGGCTTAGGTCAGTGAGCTTGTGTCCCTTTTCTGCCATTTCCTTCTAGTTTCACGTGCAACATGAATGTGTCTTTGGTCGTTCCTCTCGAAGTCTGTGATTGTACCTATGGACCAGAGTGTGTGTCTGGCCTGCGTTTCAGGTTGCTATGGCAACGCCCATACGCTCCAGGAGAGTACTGGTGGTCTGAGAACAGTGGCCGAGCTCCTTTCCTGCGAGACGTTTCCTACAGCCGATCGGGCCGTGTGGCTCTCATCCACTGAGGCTCCGGACAGGGGACACTTTTCCTGGTGGCCAAGGGACTTTTGTATAATAAGATGGGGTTCTCCAGACATTTCCCTTTGCTTTCCAAAGGATATCCCTAATCTTAACTCTTTTTCTTTCAACTTTGACGTACAACTGGCAACCCTGTGGACTCATATTAACTCAGTGGAAAATGTCTTTAAAACCCATTTGGTAAAACCTGGCTTTAAAACAGTAGAAAAGGGTTCTGCTTCAGATTTATGTGCCTTCGTTCGGCTTTTTGTAGCTTAGGAAGCTCCAGTGGCGCAATCGGTTAGCGCGCGGTACTTATATGACAGTACAAAGGCGAGTAATGCCGAGGTTGTGAGTTCGATCCTCACCTGGAGCAGGCGTTTTTTCTCGTGCTTAAAAAAACTAGTCACTTTGAAAACCTGCTGGGATTTTTACTTCAGAATAAAAATAAAGGGTGAGTGGTGGGTCATAGATTGGTGATAGGCTGTTCATTTTTTGTAGTTTACTGTTTTGGGTTGGGAAGGATCTTTTACAAACAGCAAAATTAAGACATTAACCTATTAGAACTTTGTAAAATGGTATTGGCTTGTTAAATTGTATCACTATGTATTTGGAGCTATGAAAGAATATGAATTATCAATTACCAACTGGGCCACATGGACCTTTCCTAAGATTCTTTAGTGCAAGTATTTGAGAAGGCATTCAAAAAGAGGTGTCCTAGTCACTGAAGAGCTTTCTAGGATTTGGAACTATGGATTTTGTCAAACACATTTGAGTAGATTTGCTGGAGACAGCAAATATCAGACCTGGTGGAAGAATGAAAGAGAGAGATAATTGAATAAATCAATAATCACCCACTTGTAAGTGAGAAGATACTCATTCTCAGTCATATGCTTTAGACTGTGTGAAGAATCTTTAAAGGTCATTGGATTCTGTGTAATGACTCTAGGCAGGTTTGCATTTGGATGAGGGCTTTTGTAATGCCCCCTGTATTCCCACATAAGAGCACAGAGTTAGCTGGAACTGGGGAGTTCCAGTCAATGGCATGCTAGGGAAGAGAGAGAGAGTGCTTCGAACAAATCCCCAAAGAGGAACTTCCTAGGGTTGGTGGCAGGAGAGGGAAAAGGGGCTTTGACTTTCCCCTCACTCTTTGTGTTGGAGGAAGATCTTCAAAGGATCCAGAGGATGTTGCACTTTCCATCATTCCCTTCATGTCCTAGTGGCATCTCTGGTTTGGTTGACAGGTGGTTCTGGAGGCAAGGACACACTATACACAGATTCACAACTATATAAAGAGCTCAGCAAAGAACCTTCAACTTGTTTAAAGGGAACTTTTTGGGCACCTCATGAATAGGAGAAAAGGACTTCTAACAATCTGGAACTGGGTCATCCCTTTGCCACATATGCTTTCTAGGTTTTAAGGCTTCTTTTCTCTGGACTCTGTACTATAATAAGACTGTCAGAGACTTTTGTATCTACTGTTCTAATTGTACTATCTTAGTAAATACTCCTTTAGAAAAACAATTTTGTCTGACTGACCAAATTAATTTGTAGCTGAAAATCTTGGGTGGGAAAGAAAGGAGCACACCAGTGGGGTCTTGGGCCAAAGGCATTCCATAATCACTGTTAACTCCTCAGGGGAAACTCTAGAAGTCTTAGAGGGAGATATAACCTTGCTCTGGGACCCAAGACTACTCTGTTCGAACTGGGATGAGTGTAGCATTTATTCAGTACTTACGATATGTCAGGAAGTGTGCTAAACACTTTGGGATAAAAATACAATCAAGCAAGATAGTTCTTTTCCTCAACAGTTTAACAGGGGAAGAAAACACATAAAGGAGCTGGAAAAAAAAAAGGTGTTGGTGAAGAAATAGCCAGAAAGAAGTAAACAAGCTTCTAGCCATCTATCATTGTGACATTCCCACCTAAATCCATGCAACTGGCAGTTAAAGCACAATATGAGTCCAGTATTAATATGCGCTAGAAACAAAGGAGAAGTCTGATTGAAGACCTATGAACTGACGCAAAATGAAGTGAGCAGAAAAAGATATACAATGACCTAAGCAATGTAAATGGAAGGAATAACCACATCAAAACTGCATTGTGCAATTGTAATGACTGATATTGAAAGTAATGAGTAGCTATGACACTGAACCTCTTTAAAGAGGAAGGGGACTGAATATGGAAGTGATATTAATTTGTTTTGCCGAACTTTCTTTCCTCTCTTTATGTTTTATTTTTATCTTGTGAAGGATGGTTCTCTGGATTGAGAAAGAGAGGAGACATATTTAGAAAAGAAGATTATGTAAAAGCAAAAGGCACAAATTAATTTTAAGAGTTAAAAATAACCTACACAGCTAAATAAATACAATTCATTAATAAATATCTTTTCTTCATGTTTCCCTGTAGCACCAATGCAATATTTACAGCGCTCACAATCACAATAAAGACCATGACTATAAATATCGAATGACATACCAAACTCTCCATATAGAGGACAGAACTGAAACATTTGTTTAGACACCAGAAAACTAAATCCCAAAACCAGTAAGCCATTTTCATCATAGTACCAAAGATATTAAGAAACCATAATAACACGGAGAGCCATAGCATTCTTTAGCCTTCCCACAAACCAATATAAGATCAAGATTTACTCACAAACCTCTTTATCTCCTTGTCTGAGCACCTCTCTCTCCCATCATCTAGCTAGCTCTGGCTCCCAGCTTCCTGTGGGCTCTACTTCTCTTCAGCAAACTCCTCTCACCACAGGTTACATGTTATTACATTCAGCCTATTAGGGGGCAGAGTTTATCTTCACAGCAGGGAAGTTTCTTGTGGGCTCTGTTCCACCTTCAGCAAATTCCTTCCATCACAGGCTCCATGTGATTACATTCAGTCTATTAGGGGGCAGAGTTTACTTTCAAAGCAGGGGAGATCTTCAAATTCCCATTACATCCCCTTAACTCCAAAGGAAGTGCCAGGATCTAAGAGACTGAAGGAAATGGGACTTTACGTTTCTAGGGTGCTGAAGTGCCAGTAAGAATGGTCCACATAGTGGAAGGTCAAGATCCTAGAGAGACTTGGAATGGGGAGGGAATGGAGTGAAGCCAGGCAGTGGGGAGGGAATAGTTGTCTCTAGTAAAAGGGGGATGTGGAAAAGGAAATGCATGTCTCTAGCTGAGAAACTGGGACAGATGATATGATGAGTCAAATAGATGTATTAGATGTCAAGTGGACTTATTAGAAAGTGAGGCAGTTAGGTGGCAAAGTGGATAGAGCACCAGGTCTGCAGTCAGGAAGACCTGAGTTCAAATATAGCTTCAGATATTTACTAACTTTGTGAACCTAGGCAAGTCACTTAACCCTGTTTGTCTCGGCTTCTTCATCTGTAAAATGAGCTGGAGAAGTAAAGTACTCCAGTATCTCTGCCAAGAAAGTCCCAAAATGTGGTCACAAAGAGTCTGAAATGACTAAAGAATGACAACTAGAAAGAAGGGGAAATGCTTTATCATCATTTTTCAAAGGCTAATCCTGACTTTAACACAAATAAATTATGCTTTTTGACTGAAGAAGTTTAGTTCAAACCTACGTTCATTACCCAACATGAAACTTTTTTCATTTCCTTGAAGCCTGTTAAAAAATGAGAAGGCAGTTCTATTCAAGGAAACTGAAGCACCATTATCCTCATCATTAGCAATTTATTGAACATCAATAGATGCAGTATCCTGGGCTGTGCATACTAAGATGTATAAAATATGGTCCCTGAGCTCAAAGAGTTTACTATTTGGTTGATGAGCCAGGACATCAGCAGAAAAAGGTACATTGTAAGGTCAAGTACCATTTGCTACATCCCACATGACAGGTCAGCACTGAAAATGAAGATTTTTGCAGAGTCATCTGTTAAAAGTTGTTAGTTACCTGATAAGAATAGATGGATTTTCATTTTCAATATTACTAAAATGTGAAGGAATATTTGAACTGGCAAGACCATTGAATTTATAGGCTTTTAGTGTTACCTCTCATAGATGAGGAAACTCAGGTCCAAAGAAATAGAGTGGCAATCACTATTGATTAGCATCATGGCTGAATTAAGGATAAGGGCCTTGGAATATTGGTCTCTGTTGAGCAGATGAACTATGTGGGTCAGTAATATTCTTGCACATTGCATTGCTGAGCAGCTTATAATATCTGAAAATTCAGTTTGGTCAGAGAAGGAGGTAGGTTCAACCTAGAAGTTTTCACTCTCTTCTCTCTTGATTTTTTCAGGGTTTTCCATCAGTTGCATTGACTGACTAATTAATGTCCTGTTAAGAGTATTCTACAAGTGGGACAAATTGTACTAGCAAATGAACTACAATGTTTGAAAGGATCAATTTTGTTTTTGTCATGATTTCTAACAGAATTAGAGGCAGCTAGGTGTCAAATAGATAGTGCACTGGGCCTGGAATCAGGAAGACTCTTCCTATCTTCAAATCTGGCCTCAGACGCTTATTAGCTGTGTGACCCTGGGCAAATCACTTCACCTTCTTTGCCTCAGTTTCCACATCTGTCAAATGAACTAGAAAAGTAAATGGAAAACCTCTCCAGTATTTTTGCCAAGAAAACTCCAAATGGGGTCATGAAAAGTGGGACACCACTCAATAACAACGACAATGGAATTACAAAAAATTTAATATGTTAGGAAATGTAAGTGATATAAAATAAAGGATCTAAATAAAATAAAAATAAACAAAAGACCTTTGTTTGGAAGGATTTGGTGGTTTAAAAAAGTTGTGAAAACTAAGCTCTGCAAATCTCGGTGAAGTATTCAGGCAGGGATTGATGCAATGAGTGATCCCTGACTTTGGGTTCCTACTTATCTGAGTACACTTGTTTTACTATAACTCTCTTTGATGTGACTTCTGTGTCCATCCAGTGCCTACTTAGTGGGCATGCCCAGTGCTGAAATAGAAATATCTTGCCACATCTGGCTTGTTTCCCTTTTTATGCAACCTACAGTAAAATGTAAGCTGTGACTTAGCCAGCAAGGTATCAAACTGTATAACTGGCTTCACGAAAGTCTATTGAGTTACTTTACCTGCACTGGCTTTCTCAGCAAATGTAGACAGTCTCCCTACTGCTCACTGGAGGTGCTCAGTTTAAGAATGCTTAGACTCTTTGCTTTTCCCTGTTCATATTGCTCAGGATAGCATCACTCTCTCCATGTCTCTCCTTTTCCTGGTCATTTGGAAGAGTTATCGCTTTAGGTATAATTCGATATTAGAACTAAAAATTTGAACCTGCTGCTTTGACTCTGGTGCTCTTTTTTTTTTTTTAAGGGAGGATGAATTTTGGTTTCTGCCTTTGGGGGGGGGGGGCACAGGAGATTTCCCTAGGTGAGAGGTTCTAGACTCACCTCGACTTAGGGCATTCCGCCAAATTTTCATCTCTACAACTCCATCCAGAAGTAGAAAGAGGGAGCTGGGGAATCTTTGGGAGGACTGGTTCCTATTAAGCCTGTGTTCCAAAGAGCTTCACTTTTGCGACTGCTCTCGTCTCTAAGGGACCCTAACACTTGGCTCTTGTCCAGGGTGCCAGTCTCTGCTCCAAGCATTCATGTATGGGATAACGGTACCACAAGTCTCAGCCAGAGATCCAGAGGCTACGGACAGTAATAGATATGCTTTGCGTGGAACAAGTGGGATGAGAGAACTATTCGCCCGTGACAAGAATTAAGTCATGAATAAAAAAAAACCATTATTATGCCGTGACTCGGATTCGAACCGAGGTTGCTGCGGCCACAACGCAGAGTACTAACCACTATACGATCACGGCTTGCCATGAAACGGGATGCTGTTAGGTCTTCCACCGCCCTCTTTTAATACCTTTTAAACCCGTCTTCCCAAGGAAATTGCCGGTTTTGGGAGGTGGGGATTGGGAAATAGCCTACTTTGCTTCACTTTTTGAAGGCACCATCTCCTCTCACTCTAATCTAAACTCGATTCTCAAGAATAGAGTTCAGTATGGAGAACACCCTGTGAAACCCCAACCCACGGAGCTATTACAACACAGCTTCTTCTTTCCTTAGAATTATGACACAACCCATCTTTTCTCCATTCCCAAGGAGAAAAAAAAGGCCAAGGTCTCCCACTGCATCTGAGTCATCTCCAGTCTTCTTCACCTGTATCTTGCCACTGGACTCAGATTACACTAGAGGAGAGTGAGACTGATGACCCTGCCTCACTTAAATTTAATTCACTTCCGAGTGAATGGCATTGGTCCTCTTCTAGAACAAAGGCTAAACAACAACCCAAGGAAATACAACAATACTTCCCATTCCACAATACCACATGTTCACACACCTCTCTCTATCTCTGTCACTCAGTCTCTCCCTTTCCCCACCCCCATACATTTCATCTCCTAAAACTGACCGTTTCCATCTGACCAGAAGGACAAGTTACTTTCCTGGGGCACATATCATTAAGTTATCAAAGAACAGTAAAAATGTGCACAAGGTTTCCCAGGTGAAAGCTCAAATGAGTGTTTCTCACCATGAAAGTTTCTCCAATGAAATGGACTTGGAGGGAGAATGCAACTGGTTCTTGATTTGCACAACTCTGCTCTTTCTTATTCTTTCCTGAGCAAAGCATAGTAGATGGGTTACATTAAAATTAAAATGCAAAAATTAAAATATAAATTAAAAGGTAAATTAAATTAATGGAACTAAAATACAAAATTTAAATTTAAAATTTAAATGCAAAAAATTAAATATAAATTAAATGAAAATTCAAATACAAAATATGAAATCTGGATGCTCTAGAACAACTGAAGAAAAGGACTGGAGAGAAGCCTGGTTCATTTCGTTTCTATGCAGATTCAATTCCTGATTAGCCATTTTGTTACCAATACTTCCATCTCCAAAATCAATCACACCCTCATTTCATGGCCTGAAACTGACTTCCCTAAAGTTTCCATGGGATTAGATTGGAAGCAGGCAGAGATTTTCTATGTATGGTTCAAGGACTGGCCATACCAGCACTCAACCCCCATTTCACACCACCTTGTCATCATTTTGTACATATAATGTATATATTTATGCACTAGTGTTCTGACCTGGGAACATGTGTGTTGAATGTGCCTGTTTCTGAAAGTTCCTGAAGATGACATGGTATGAAGGGCTATGGCCCTGGATCCACTTCTTAGCTTGAACAGGTATTCTATTTTCACTTGGCTTACCTCTTGATGAAGAAAAGCCTTTCATGTTTGGCTCTTGAACTAGAACTGTGGGGGTAGACAAAAGACTCCCATGGAAGAACAACTCCAGTCCTCTTTCTTGCTTGGCTGATCCCAGGAAGGAGGACAAGCTGTAAACCTCTGGGTGAAAAAGATTTTTCAGGTCCTCCCTATCCATTTCCTACACTGACCTATGAATATCAGTCACTTCTATTTGCCCCTTTGTGTTTGTTCTTTCTTGGTCTTAAGGATAGATAGGAAAGTTAGAATAGACTTTGACCTTGGAAGCTTCCAAAGTTCTAGAGTGGGAATAGCCAAAAGTTAGGGAGCCCATTGAGTTCTGAAGTAGTTTCTGAGACACCTTCTAATTTTCAAATCTTAGATACTTAGATGTCTGGATCTGTTACTGTGCCTATTATGTCATTCTTGGTCATGTTTGTGTTTTCCCCTGCTGATGAAGGGCAATGAAGGGAGAACAAGGGATTTCTGAGGCAATAGATAAGAAACCCTTCTGACTAAGGAAGACCAAATTTTCTCTTTGGCCTCCAGGGGAGCAGATTTAATCAACAATGTGCCAGAGAGCAAGGAGAGGCTAATTTTTTTTTATTCCTGGAAAATTGGCATAACAGAAAATTTAACATAAAAGGGATATTTCTTCCTGGTTTCAAATTGCCTGTGAGGTAAAGGTGATAACTACAGAAACAGCCTGTAGGGTGGACCTTTTGAAAGCAAGTTCTACACCTGAGACTACTTGGTAGGGACATCCTAACACCATTTTATGGATAACAGAGGTTCTGAACATTTTTCTTTCCCTCTGGCTGTTTCTAACCTGAAGGGCCAAATGGAAAAGTGGACCAGACTTGCTTGGAAGTTTGGTTTGTCTGGGTGCTTGGGAGAAGTGTGTGTGTGTGTGTGTGTGTGTGTGTGTGTGTGTGTATGTGTGTGTGTGTGTGTGATATCAGACTTGTGTTTTAGGAAAATCACTTTAGTGGGAACAGAAAATGGATTGAAGTGGGGAGAGACTTGAGGCATGCAGAACCACTAGCAGGCAGCTACAGGAACCAAGGTGAGGTGATGAGATCTTGCACTACAGTAATGGGAATGTCAGAAGAGAAAAGTGGAGTGGATATTCAGGAGATTTTACAAAGTTGAAATCAGCAGGCCTTGGCAGCTACTTAGATGGGGGGGTTGTGGTGGTAAGATATGGTGGGGAATCCAAGATGAGTCCTAGGTTGTGAACCTGAGGGGCTGGAAGGATGATGTTGCCTTTGATGATAAAAGGGAGTGTGTTTGTGTGTATGTGTGTGTATGGGGTGGGAGGGTTTAAGGGAAAAGATGAGTTTTGTCTTGGATATATTGAGTTTAAAATATCTACTAGACCTCCAATTCAAGATGTTTGAAAGACACTTGGAGATGGGAGAGTGGATGACAGGGAAGCAGGAGCAAGATAGGTAGGTAGATTTGAAAGTCATTATTAGCATAAAGATGGTAATTAAATCTGAAGGAGTTGATGAGATTACTAAGTGAAGTAGAGAGAAGAGGACCCAGGATAGAACTCTGAGGGGCCCCTATAGTTAGAGGGCTTGATCTGGAAGAGTATCTAGCAAAGGAGGCAGAGAAGGATTGGTTGGATAGTTAGGAGGCAAACCAGGAGAGTGATGTCCCAAAAACCTAAAGAGAGAAGAGTATCAAGGAGGAGAAAGTCATCAACAGTGACAAAGGCTGCAGAGAGGTCAAGGAAAAAAAGTACTGAGAAAAGCCCATTGAGTTTGGCAATAAGAGATCATTAGTAACTTTACTCTCTCTAGGTTCTGAGTTCCAACTGTCAGCTTAAAAGAATTTCATAATTGCTTGGTCACCCTCATCACTGTCACTCCCCCACCTCTTGTTTCTGCCTAGATTCTAGAGTCTGGGTCAAAGTGTGATCCACATCTGTAAGGTTCAAGTGGTTGACCTTTGGTTTCCTCTTGAAGTGTACTCTTGTGCGGAAAAAAATATATAATTGAATGTTAAGAATTAAGAGCTAGAGATGATTGTATCTAGAAGTGACTCTTCTGACGGTGGTCCAAGTCGATCCTTGTATTAGACTGAGGTGTGGGCAAATGTGAAGAAGGGTAAGGGCAGAGAGAAGCAGAGGTTAATAGGTTTCTAGTCGTCAGGGACTGTAGAGGCTAACTAGTGTGAGCCTGCTCCTGTATAAATCAGAGATACGAAGCCTAAAAAATTTAAAGTTATTCTGGGATCCTCTACCAATTTCCTTACAAAAAGAGGATTCTGAGATAACCTACCCTCACAGATTCGTGAGGCATTGGCGGTTCAATGGCAGAATTCTCGTCTTCCACCTGGGAGATCCAGGTTCGATTCCTGGTCAATGCATTTGTCCTTTATCCTCTTCCATTTTACTGTCCCAAAGCAGAACGTTCGTGGTTCTTGAATCTCACAACTTCCCTTTGAAAATTTCATTTCATCCATCTCAGGTCACTTTTCTTTGAATTCTGTACATGTTCTAGAGCAGCTGTCACTTTCTTCCGGGTTTTCGTCCAGTCAATCAAGATGCAATGAGCGCCTGCTGTGGGGTAGGACTTTTAGGATGAATCGTGGACTCTCCTGGACTCTCGATAGAAGGGGTAGCAAATGGAACCACATCCATTTCTGGTTCTTTGCCCCAGGCTTAAGAAACAATGAAGTCCAGAAAGCACCGAAGGAGAACCTGCAATGTGAAAAGCGCTGAGCTGGGCTCTGAGGATACCAAAATAGAGGAAAAAGCTGTGCCCTCAGGAAGCATACTTGTATCTGCAGGGACAATAAGATCCGGCTGGAGCTGGAGCTGGAGCGGGAGCTAGCTCAACAGGTGGGCAGGAACCTAAGGCAGGACGAAAATAGAGCGCTAGATAAGGAATCATGGACGCCAGGGCCCACAATGGACAGCTCCTCAGCCAGGAAGAACCTCCACTAAAATGTCCCACCAAGGTTTGGACTCGGATCTCAGGATTCAGAGTCCGCGGTGCTAGCCAACACACCAAGAAATTGCTCCGAGAGATGCCTTTTCATGCAAGTCTTTTGCAGCACCCACGCTTCACGCTGATTTGTGAAGAAATCCTAGCCCCGGCAGAAGAAATCCCTACGTCAGTTTTGCTACAGATCCACTTGCTGTCACGTGCACTTATCCTCTCTCCCGTATCTCTCTTTACTTTGTTCTCACACTAACTCCAGCAGATGGAAAACAAGCTCGCCCAGGCGACCACACCTCCTCTCCACTCACAATATAAGGATCTCCCGCCCTGTCTCTTTTTGTGTGTGTGTGTGTATTTCTATGACTGTATCGATCTCTGTCTCTCTGTGTCTCCTCACTCACCCGTGGACACACAAAAACTCTCTCACCTTTTTCTAATTAATAGAATGACCAATTATAATTCCAGAGGAAAGAAGCTTCCTATAGCTTCCAGAAAAGGGGTGGTGGACTAGAGGCAGACTGAGACATATAGCCTCAGTCATAGAAAATATGTGAACTTGTTTTGCTAGATTATATTTGATTGTTACAAGGGAGGGCTTTTACTTCTCTTGGCATAGGGAGAACTGTGGCAGATAGGTGAGATGGCATTTTGATGAAGATCATAAGAAAGACCAGAAGAAAAGAAGAAAGGGAGGGAGAAAGGAAGAAAGGAAGAAAGGAGGGAAGGGAGGAAGGAATGAAGGAGAAAAGGAAGGAAAGAAGTAGTAAAATGAAAAATATTTTTAAATACCTGGAAGAGAGCAGAAGGATGTTCAGAAGGGCACACACAAGCAGAGAAATTTTGTTATTATCCTATGGAATTTAACATATACCTAAATAAGTTCTACTTTTTAAAAACTGCAATTTCACATGCAATCATTTTTCTGTTCTTTGTGTATCGAAATGTTTGTGTTTGCTGGTTAAATTCATAATCTTAAATTCTTTAAAAGAAAACTACATCAAACTAAGTGGATGCTTTCTGCATTCTTGTTGAATATAATTTCTCTGCTATGGCTATGTAAATTTCCTTTGATAACTGTTGGATGGACTAGGATATAGTTAAGAATATAACCTACAAGATCAGCCTGAATCAGTTCCAGCCTACCTATAACAACTTGGAAGTGAACCTGGGACTTTGGATTTCCATCAGAGAATGTACAGTCAGTGAATGAGAAGTTTGTTGTCCTGAACCAATCCTTCTTGCTTTAGTCGTCCTTGGATGATTAGCCCTGAGAGCAACTGTATGACGAAGAGCTAGATATGAGAAACCTTTGATAAAGTGCCTAGAAGCAAGGGTGAGACCACTGGGTACTGAAATGTCATTCCCCTTAGTGCATGCTGCTGTTGAGAGAATGGCAGAAGTTAGAGCTATGTGACTAAGTGCTGTGCCAGTTTGTAATGCATCCCACACATGGTACTCAGAAGCCATTGGAGCCAAGCAAGACAAGTAATGGCTTTGTCTACTTGGGTCAAGAGAAAATACTTGAGATACTGAGAAACAGGTTTTGTTGTGCCAAACAGCAACTGGTGTCTCTGGGAAGGATGAGACCTGTGTTTGGTCTGGATGTAGGAGAATGTTGTTGAATAGTACTGAGCACTTAGACAGGGATAGTTCTTGGAAGCCTCTGGAGCTTTTGTTTATAGATATTTTGTCTCTGAAAAGAAAAAAATATAAACATACTAGTGGTGATAGACTACTGTATCTGGATTGCACATCTACAATTCCTGAGGAATTATGGGGAAAGAATTTATTTATCTATGGCTTCCCTATCCTAATCAATTCTGAACAAGGTGGAAAAATTGGAGAGAAAATTACTTAAGATGTTGGCTTTGGTAGGAATCAAGAAGCCTAGAACTATAACTTGCCCCTTAAGGAGGCAGATAAGTTCAGCATTTCAGTCACATGCCATGCAACACACATTGGGCTGAGTGACTTTGAAAAAGTGCAAGAATATCAGGCTTCAAGTTTGTTACAGTTTGGGAATAAATATAAAACCCACCTTTCTACTGCCTATTCTGAGAACTCTGGTTCAAAGAGACATTTTAGTCACTTCCTCATCATAATTCCCAAATGCCTTCCAGAATGGTTAGACCAACGTTCAGCTCTCGTGACAGTGCTGCTGCTGTTGTTGTTCAATCATTTCTGATTCTTCATGACCCCATTTGGGGTTTTCTTGGCAAAGATAGTGGAGTAATATTCTATTTCTTTCTCCAACTTATTTTACAGATGAGGAAACTGAGGCAAACGGTGAAATGACTTGCCCAGGGTCAAGTAGAGATTTGACTCCAGGTCCAGTATTCCATCTATCTATGCACCACTTAGCTACCCACCAATTCATTACTATGTCTCTTTTCCCATCATTGCTCTAACATTGACTATTCCCATCTTTTGTCATTTCTTACCACTTTGTTAGGTGTGAGGTGAAAGGAACATTAGAGTTGTTTTGATTTTTGTATTTGTCTTATTATTAGTGATTTGGAGCAACCTTGTATTGTGAGTTAACAGTCTGTCATTATTCTTTTTGGGGAATGATTTTTGGTCCTATATTATTTCTGTTAGGTGCCTGTATATCTTAGTTATCAGACCCTTATCAGAGATATTTGATATAGAGATTTCTGTCTCCATCAGCAGCTTCATTTCCCATTGTAGTTGCATTAATTCTTTTCTGGGAAAATCTTTTTATTTCATATAACTAAAAATATCGGGTGCTGGGCTCTCCTTCCCAGCTCCGGCCTTGTCTTACCTTATTCCCGGTCTTCGGACGTCTCCGGCTTCTTGTCTCCAAGAAGAACTTACCCCCACAGAACACCCAAGGACATGGAGGTTGCCAAGTGAGGCTGCTCTTTATTCAGTTACATCTTAACAGTGTGGCCATCAGAACAAAGCAGAATGGAACCTTGGGACAGAGAGAACAGGACAGAGAGAGAGAGAGAGAGAGGGAGCCTCCCCTTGCTTTTTCCCTAATATCCTTATCATTCTTCTTATTGTCACATGCCATGTGGGAGCCAATCGTGCACTCTCCCGAGTGCAGGGCAAAGGAGTATGTGTTAAGAGGAGTACGTGTTGATAAGGCACGTTCAATGCCATGTCGGCCTTTCCCAACCTGGCAAAGTCAGCTCCCACCGCCCTACGCTCAATGCCATGGCAGCCCTTTCGGCTTGGCAGAGTCGTCCTCCACATCTCCAAGCTCCTGCTCCTCAGAGGTCACGTGCACCCCCTCCGACATCTTGTGACTGCCGCAGTGTCTCTCACACTCGTGGCTCTATCAATCGGGGTGTTTAGGTTGCACCGTGAATAGAGCACCAGCCCTGGAGTCAGGAGGATCTGGGTTCAAATGCGACCTCAGACAATTAGCACTTACTACCCTTGTGACCTTGGGCAAGTCATTTAATCCCAATTGTCCTCCAAAAAGTAAAAATATATAAATAAATAAAAACAAATAATTTCTTATCAGTCACTTGTGTTCAGTTTTCCTCCTTCCTACCCATTACCCCATAGTTGTGAGAGGTACCTGATCTACTTCTCTTCTAATTTTCACATGTGGCATGATCTTTAATTTCAGGTCATGAGCCCATTTTGAAAGTATTGCAAAGTGGTGTAAGATGTTGGGCTAAAACTAATTTGTAGCAACCTGATTTACAGATTTCCTGGAAATTCTCTTCAAATAGGCACTTATTTCTCAAGCAATTTGTGTCTTGAAATTTATTGAACACTAGGTTATTGAACTCATTTCCCCCCTGTTTAATTTACTCCATGATGTTCTTTTCCACTAAAAAAACACACAGAGAGCAAAATTATTTCAGTGATTTGTTGTTGTTCAGTCATTCAATGGTTGCTGTGAACAGAAAAATACAAGCAAGACCCAAGTAACAATTTTAGAATGGACCTTTTACTAAATGCCATGTTGGCTGATCAGGCCACATGGCAGGCTGAGCAGGTACCACCCCTCCCAGGTACAGCAGCAGCAGCAGGAACAGCCCCGATCTCAAGTAAAACCTCAGCTTATAAAGGGAGCCAACTTGGCCAACAGTTAGGTATTATGTAAGCAGAAACTTGCAGAGGCTAAAACAGTGATTGGTCAGTACACACCTTGTAATTCCCTCACCTGACTGAGAAGCCTGCCCACCTCTATGCAGGTGAGCTGATTGGGAAAGGGTGGATACCCAGTGGGGGAGGGCAGGGTTGACCCAGCAGTCTGCTCACTTCCCTGAGGTAGGGGGATGTGGAAAACCAGGTACAGCAGGTGTCCAACTCTTTATGACCATAGCACAGCAGACCCTACTGTCCTCTACTCTAAGTTCATGTTTATTGTTTCCATGATATTATCTATCAATCTCTTCCTCTGCCATTCCCCTTTCCTGTTGCCTTCAATCTTTTCCAACATCAGGGCTTTTCCAATGAGTCCCATCTTCTCATTATGTGGCCAAAGTATTTAAACTTCAGCTTCTATATTTGGCCTTCCAGTGAATAACTTGAATTAATTTCTTTAAGTATGATTGGCTTGATTTGAAAGTCAAGGAACTTTCAAAAATCTCCAGCATCACAAATCAAGGAAGCGATTCTGCAGAGCTCAGCTTTCCTTATAGTCCAACTCTCCACAGTCATATATTGCTACTGGAAAAACCATAGCTTTGTCTATCATAATGCCAAGCAAAGGCAACTTCCCAAAGGTTTAAAATACCAGCATAGCTGCTCTTCATTTTATTCAGTGACAAATTAAGAACAGAGAAAATCAAAATACAGCATAATTCAAAATACAGCTTTACCAAGGGTAATTCAATAATTTCTAAGTACTACTCCCTGGAAAGTACATTCATTTAGTCAATCCCAAAGACCCTCTTCTCAAATGAAGATTAGTTTCCAATCATAAACAAAGTACATTATTTGGTCAGTCACAGAGCACAAAAAAGTCAAAAGTTTCCCACCCCTGGATCACAACTGAAAAGGCCATCTACCCCTGAATTACAACAACCTTAAGCACAGCATTTAATACCCAAAGAGAGGTCTTTTCTTCATCTTGACCAGAGGCAAGTTCTCAGCAATCTCTGTTCCTGGGGAGACAAAGCTTAGCAAGGCCACAAGATACATTGCCAGTGTCCTCATTAATTCATTCTTTGTCTGCAGAACGGTCCTAGGACCCCTGAAAACATTAGCAAAACCCTCTTCCAGGATTTTTGTAAACATACAACAAGAAAAGCCTTCTTCAGGGGTTCTGAACCAACAACAAGGTTCCAGAACCTCTGCAACAACAGCACTGGCCTTCACCAGTGCACAAATCTGGCAAAACAACATCAAAACAGACAAAGTATCAGCATCACAGCCATGTCTCCTCAGTCCTTGGCAGGTCTGGGTGGCAGCTCTCAAAAGTCCTGGGCAGTGCAAACTGGCCCTCAGGAATCCTCTCTCACTCTGCCTCCACAATGCTGCTTACAAAAAACTCTTCTGCCTCTCTTCCTCTGGTGTGCCTCTCTAAATCCATGACACCAGCTCCTCCCAGTTCCTCTCTTTTCACTTCAACAAGTCCATCCCACAAGTGGGATTCACAAGCTCTGGGTTTTAATACTCAACCTGAAAACCAAGCCAATACAGGGAGATCTTTAAATTCCATTACTATTACATCTATACAAAGAATATACAGACTTATTGGTGAGGTCTCTGCTTTTTAGTATGTTGTCTGGATTTGCCATAGCTTTCCTTCTAAGGAGCAAGCATTTTTAAATTTCATGGCCACAGTCACCTGTCAGCAGTGATCTTTAAGCCCAAGAATATTGAGAAGCAAATTTATAATTTTAATATTAATTGATATGATATGAGTAATGAATATACCAATAATTTAGTTTTCTCAAGAGCTGCCTCTCTGACCAGTGAGTCAGACTCACAATGCAGCTTGAACTGAACAATCAAACCTTGACAAGGCCCACAATAACTGGCATCCTTCTGCCTGCATACCTGAAGTGAAGCGAATGAAAGATTGTGGAACCTGTTCACATAACAGAACTCTGGTCCTGTGACCCACTAAATAATGAACCCCAAGGACTTGAGCAGCATTGCTCCCACGGGACTCTAGAATTGTTTTGTCTTCCATTTGTGGGTTTGTCATGGGAAACCCCTCTGGCCCTGGGAATGATTGTAATCCACCTTCCCTTCTTCCTTCCCACTTATGATATATGTATATAATCTCTGTCTTCACTTCAGCAAGGTGGAATTCTGATAAGAATTCTTAATTTGCAAATCTGTTCCTTATAATGAAACTAATTAATTAAAAGGCTATCTGATTACTGGCACTTTGTCTTTGTCCTGCTGTTTCATCATTCTCGGGTTAGAGAATGACTTAGTAAAATCCTGTTAACATTAAAAAATCTGACACTGCTTCCATTTCTATTTGCCAGGAGTGATGGGACCAGTTACCAAGATCTTGACTTTTGTAATGTAATGCCAAAAGAAGGCAACTTCCCAGGTTAAAAATACCAGCATAGGTGCTCTCTATTTTATTCAGTAACAAACCCAGAACAGAGAAGATCAAAACATGACATCATTCAGAATACAGTATTTACTAAGTATGATTAAATAATCTCCAAGTACTACCCCACCCCAGGACCTTCCAATCATTCAATCAATTACAAAGTCTCTGTTCTAA
>NW_027185798.1:33254811-33256603 GCF_028583685.1 Petaurus breviceps papuanus | reverse complement strand
GTTCCCAAAGACACATTTCTTCAAAAAGATAAAACCTAGTTATAGAGCTCAAGTGCAAGTTGACTTAAATTAATTCCCAGATTCGTCATACAGCACTATCAAAAATCCTGTCGCTTCGGCTGGGCTGAGCATTGGCCAGATAGTTAAGCTCGCCTGTTTCCTCTTCCAACTCTGGCCATTTCTCCTCGGGAAGCCTCAGCATTAGGACTTGTCACTGTTCCCGAATGCACTAGCTCTTCGCCTAGGCCTAGCAGAATTCCAGCTCTTTCTTGTAGACCAGAGTCAGGTCTACAAGAGATACTTCCTTAATTTCACCTTTCTATTTTGCTTCTAGGATCCAATCTCGGATTAATTAGCGTTAGATTCAAGATGCTGCACATGAGTTTGTTATTCCTTTCAAAAACATTACAAATGGCCCGTACGGGGATCGAACCCGCGACCTTGGCGTTATTAGCACCACGCTCTAACCAACTGAGCTAACCGGCCCTACAGTTATTGTTTTGTGCAAGGATTTTCTAAGTGTTGACATGAAACTCAGACTTCCCTAGGAGAGTAATTTTTTGACATTCCAGATAGCCAGCGGGACCCATAGCTTTCAATGCATTCCACCCATGCCTCTTGTAGGGACCGCCTCTTCGACAGCACTTGGCTAACACTTTCCTGACCCACGCGGCACCTTTGGAAACGCAATTTCGAATTTCAGTTCAATTACATTTCTTGACTCATGGACCTGTCGAAGATGAACAGACAATTTATCCTAATGCGGGAAACACTTTCCAGGACAAAGTAGCTGGGTACTCTCTAAGACTATCCTAAAAAAAGAAAACAACAGCCCAGCTTTGTGCTGAAGTGGTCAAATTGGGGTGGGGGTGCAGCACGACAACAAAGTCGGGTCCTCCCTCCAAGGAGCTCAGGCTTATCGATGCAGCAGCACCGGAACCATTGTACAGGGCCCAGATGAGCTGGGAGTCACCTCTGTTCTCCATTTTTCTTGGGATACTGGAGGCCAGGGACCAGATGAGGGGACCACTATAGTCTGAGGAGTGTGGAGACATAGCTTCACTGCCCAATTGTCAGTGGGGCCATTCTTCACTGGAAAAGTTCCCAGATCTAGACTTTTGCTTCCAAACACATCCTTCCTCTCCTTCACTTCCACCCCCAACTTCTTTTGGGCGGAGGGGCAGGTTAAGGTAACGCCTGTCTTTTGAAGTTATATTAGAATCATGAAATAAAACACTGTAACCTCAGAGGAACACTCCAAGTCTCTGTGGGAAGGGCAGACTACAGAGGGGGAAGCAGACCTGGAACTTGGAGTGAGAAGCATCAAGGGTTTTTGAAGAGAACCGAGTCCTAAAAGAGAGGGAAGAGAGTCCTTAAGCATCTGATACTGGAAATTACCAAGGAATGTCCATATCTTTGTGGTGGCATTCATCTACTCCAGACACATGAAGACAGCTCAGAGGGCACTGGATTGCAAAAGTACTGTGTAGAACCCTTAAGCGAAAGAACTTCGTTTGTGGGCACCAGACCTCTCCGATGGGTTCTGAAGTCAAGGATCCTAGCAACAGACTAGGACTCCAAAGAGCGTTAGCTTCAGCACCGTCCCGCTGCCCCAGCCCATTCTCTGTCCTTAGTATGTACAGTCTGGAGATTCTATTGGTTCAATAAGAAGTCTTCACTTCCTCCCCTACTCAAAGGGTCCCGGACCATCTCACTTAAGGGATGGCTTGGCTATTTCTTCCCAGGGAAAGTTTGCCAAAACACAAACATCAGTCAGTAGACTGCTCATTGT
>NW_027185798.1:33254057-33254801 GCF_028583685.1 Petaurus breviceps papuanus | reverse complement strand
GGAAAGTTTGCCAAAACACAAACATCAGTCAGTAGACTGCTCATTGTGTTACAACACAATTTTATATCTTTTGCTCCACTTGCAAGAGACCTGAGGTCAAAGGCCCTTTGGTGATCTCCCCTTCAGGACAAGTGACTTCCAGAGGAGGCAGCTGGGAGTCAGAGTCCCAAGACGAATTACTTTCCCAGGTGACAAAGGGCATTCTCCTTTTGTTTCTGCTCTACTACAGGTGACAAATAACCTCATTGCCTTGGAAGGGACTTAGTATAACCTGGAGAGTGCCCTTCTCCCTCTCACAGAGAAGCTGGGATTTGGAAACTGAGGGGTCTTGGGGGAGCTGAGCAGAAGATAGGAAGCTGTGGATGTGGACATTTGACCTGGTTTCCTGCCAACTGCTTGAGACCAGAGCAGTGGAGGTGGACAGCTGAAACTATGGAAATGGGAAATCATTTTGTCAGCTGTTGGTCAGGACATATAATGTATAGCCACAAAGGTGCTGGAATCTAGAGTTGTGGAAGTTTGGGGTGGGAGGATTTCTGGGTTTCCCAAGACCAGTAGAATTGGAATGATGTGTGGACGGGGTACAGAATGGCTGTGCAGTGTGGGCTTGGCCTTGCATGAAGGTAGGCTGATAAGAACCAGAGAAGACAGAAATTGGGATAGATTTCAGGAGTCCTGGAAGGAGAGGATATTCTCTTCGATGTCAGGGGAGATTCTAATTTCTCTTTCTTGCAATGGGCTTTG
>NW_027185798.1:33168183-33253957 GCF_028583685.1 Petaurus breviceps papuanus | reverse complement strand
CTCTCTCTCTCTCTCTCTCTCTCTCTCTCTCTTTCTCTCTCTCTCTCAATTCAAAGATTATTCCCCTCAGTTAGGAAAAAACAAGAATTTTCTCCTGTCTTCTATTATTATTGTTGTCCAATCCATCTGAGCAGCCATACTTTCCACTCTTTGACAGTTGTAGATTAATGAACAGGTAGTTTGGAGAACCGAACAAAGAAGTTGGGAAATTTGCTTTTATTTGTGTTTGAAGGCATCAAGAGACTTAAGGTCTATGAAGAGTTGGTCCACCTATTGTCTCAAAACTTACCTAGTGCCTGAAACAGCTTCCTTCTTGGATTGCCTCTTCCACAGTTTTGGCTTTTGAGAGCAAGTGCTTGACTTTAAGTGAAGCCTTGACAGACGACGTCACCCTTATCTCACCTTACCCCTCCCTAGACTATCCTCAGTTGCATTTCCTCGTTTGAGTTTAGGTTGAATCCCTTGTCATCTTGCCTCACTGACAATCACATTTTACCAAAACAAATCAACCAATGGAGGATGTTGTGCTATGAGTTTATTATGAATTAATGCTATCTAATCTAAATTGTGTGCCTCCTGCTGTCAACTCTGCTTAAGCTAGTGAGTGGGCATTCCTTAGAATTAAAATGACAAACAAAAGTGGATGCTGTTTTTCTGGAATCAAAGACAGTGTCTACAATGGACAGGGAAAGGTTAAGGGGGAAGAGGCACTGAACATTGAGGGGTGAAGAGACCAGGAAAAGAAAGGTCTCTGCCTCTCAGTCCATCTTGTTGTTGTTTGTTTAGTCATTTTACTCTCTTTGCAACCCTGTTTAGATTTTTCTTGGCAAAGATACTGGAGTGGTTTGCCATTTCCTTCTCCAGCTCATTTTACAGGTGAGGAAATGGAGGCAAAAAGGTTTAACTGACTTACATATTATCACACAGCTAGTGCCTGAGACTGGATCTGAACTCAGATATTTCTTATTCCAGGCCTGGTGCTCCAGCTGTCTTGACTTATTAAAAAATTACCATGGCAATTTCAATCCAAAATGGATAAATGGCCCAAAGTTATGAGAACATAATTTAAAAGAAGGAAACATAAATTGATAACAATATATGGGCTGGGGGGGCAGTTCATATCCATTTTATAATCAAAGAAATGAAAATTAAAGCTACTTTGAGGTACAGACTTCCCCCTTCTTAAATTAGCTAACAATAATACTAATGATAACAAAAACTAAAAGCAACGAAATCTCACACTGCTGAGATAGCAGAAACACTGGTTTGATTTCTGCTGTAAATGCAAGTGTAAATGCAAACTTGGAAGCCTTTTAGAGAGCAATCTGTAAGTATTCAGTAAAAGTAAAAGGAAATCCTTTTACCTAATATTGCTGTGTATTTACTCTGGTAGAGTAATCCAAAAAGTCAACCAAAAAGAATGATTTTTTGAAAGATTTTCATGACTGCATTGTATGTAATGAGGGTATGAAGACTTCAGTGACTTTTGACATGTAATTTCTAATTGTTTTCCAAAATGATCCAACCAATTTCCAGTTCTACCACCAGTGAATTATAGTTCTTATCTTCCCAATACTGACTATTCCCACCTTTTGCTATCTTTGTCAATTTGCTGGTTGCAAGAAGAATCTTCAGACATATTTTGATTTGCATTTCTCTTATTATTTATGACTTGAAGCATTATTTCATTAGGAGGTGATCATTTGAAATTCTTTTGAAAATTCTTCATACTCATTCATGTAATAAAATATTTTGTCAACCAGTAAATTGGCTCTTGCTCTCATACAGATGAAAAAATACTCATATTTCCTTTGTGTCAATTTTCAGAAGTAATAGACACAAAATTTTCCTATCCTTGACAGCCTCCCTTCATAAACTGCTTGCACTGATCTTGTTTCTGCAGAAGCATTTAAATGTTGTGTATTTTTCTTTTACTATCTCTATCCCTTGTTTTGCTAAGTATTATCCCACCTAGCAATAGTTATGAAAGGTAATTCCTTTGAATCTCCTCTAATTGATAATGATATGACTGGACCTGTTTGGAACTTGTAGTATACATTGGAAGGAGTGTGAACCTATTTACTGCCTAAGTAAGTTCACATTTCCATTTTTAAAAATTAAATTAATTCCTCTTGGTATTTTTTTTGTTTTAACATCACATATATTGGCAATATTCCCATGCCTTTCTCATAAAGTCCTATAATAAGAAATCAGAAAGATGTTGGGAAATAGATCAGCAAAGCCAAGCAACACATAGAAACAATATGTCATCGTAGAAACTGCTCCACACTTTACTTCAAATCAAGAGATATTTAATCAGAGAACATAACTCCTCCATTCCCTTCTCCAAAACAAAAACCCAGCCAGAACAACACATCTATGTACTGCCATGCATATATGATGCCCATTCTCCCACAGATTAAGACTATGGATAGTGCATGCACAGAAGGATCACATATGATCAGATAACAGACATGGAGGGCACACATGTGAAAGATTGGTGAAGATGTACATGTTAAAAATGCCTGTGTCCAAGGCATGTGTTTTTGTTTTTTGTACATACACTTGGGTTGACTCCCACCTTCAAAGATTTAGGTCTGCTGATGTCCTCTGGTAATGTCAATTTATGCTCTCCATTGTTCTTTTGATAAATGTTTCTTATCTTTTCATATGTATATATTTCTCCTCAGCATCTACTCTCATCTTGTGTCTTCTCTCTGCAACAAGTTTCTGTGTTTCATCTCTTCAGGACCATCTGCAGGACATGTCTGTCAGTTGCCATCTGCTAAATCACAGTGACTAAGAAGCCTTTCTCTGAGAAGGACAGGCTGATAGCTCTTTTAGTCCATAAGTATGAGTCACTATACACATTTAAGGGAAACTACAAATGTCAGACAGAGTAACCCTAGGTTTGGAGTGCCTGTAATTTGAATTTCACTTTATTTTTTATGGGTACCCTTTTGCCCACAAAATTTGTTTTAGGAGCCTCTTCTGAGGTAACTTCAGAGTGACTGTATGGAAGCTGAAGTTATGAAACTAATTTCACTCCAAGTCCCTCTTCAGACCAGCATGAAAGTGAATCTAAACAAGACCAAAACTAAGTAGTCAGAGTTTGCAACCTGCATCCTGCTGACACACATTTTTTATTTTATTGTCTAATTCTGTCAACAGCAAAAGACAAACAACAATCCCAGATTCACCCTCCCTCTTTTCCAGTCTACCACCCCCTCCCAAATGCTCCCTCCTTTTTAAGAATTCTGACTGGCACAGATCCTTATTGCCTTCCTACTTCCCCCGCCTGGGACAGAATTTACAATTCAAGCCAATTGCATAAGGTACACTTGAACCATCTATGAACATACAGCAGAAGTGATTTAAATTGACCTGTCATATAGAGGGAAGTGATCATCCTAGTTACATAATATGATGTACAGGAAGGAACCTAATACTAGAAATTCAAATTATGATTAGATATTAAATCCTTCACCTCTCTAACTGAAGGTGGCTGGTGTGTTTCATCTTCTGTCCTTTGACCTACTGGTGTATGATTGCATTGATCAGAGTTCTTGTCTTTCAAAGTTGTTTTTCTCTATAATGGTCCTGTCATTGTATAATTTGTTTTCCTAGTTCTGCTCATTTCAGTTAGCAACAATTCATAAAAATCTTTCCAACTCCCTCTGAAACTGCATGTTTGGTCTTTTCTTATGGCACAATAATATTCCATTATGTTCATATATCATAATTTCTTTAGACATTACCCAATAGATGAGTCTGCTCTTGTGTTCTAGTTCTTGGTCACTACAAAACGAGCTGCTATAAAGACTGTTGTACATATAGATCCTTTTCACATTCTTTGATCTGTTTGTTATATAACTTAGTAGTAGTAGTAGCAGCAGCAGCAGCAGTAGAAGTAAAAGTAGTGTAGTTGGGCCAATGGGTACAATTTAATTTTGTGCACATAGTTCCAAATTGCTTCCAGAATAACTGGACCAATTCACATCCCCACCAACAGTGTACTGCTCTGCCTGTTTCTCCACAGCCCAGGTATTTATCATTTTCTTCTTTTGTTATTTTTTCCAGTGTAAAGGTTATGAGGTGGAACTCCACAGTTACTTGAATGCGCATTTCTCTAATTCTTAGTTATTTGGAACATTTTTCCCCCCATATGTTTATTGATAGTATGAATTTCTTCTTTTGAGAACTGTTTTTATATTTTTACCTATATCTACTCTTCATCCTATAAATTTGAACTTAGCTTATCCCCAAGGAAGCCATTGATAAGGAAAAAGTCCCCATATATTCCAAAATATATATAGCAGCACTTTTTGTGATAGCCAAGAATTATAAACAAAGTAGACACCCATCAAATGGGGAATGGCTAAACAAATTGTGGAACATGAATACTAGTGGAATATTACTGCATTGCAAGAAATAACATGTGTGAAGAATACAGAGAAGAATGGAAAGATCTATATGAACTAATGCAAAGTAAAATAAGCATAGCCAAGAAAACAATATATACAGTAACTATAACAATGTAAATGAAAAGAATGACCTACCCGAAGAACTGAAAGTAAATATAAGAAAGTTATAAATATGAAATGGGAATTGAATGAAGAGATATTACAAGACACTCCCAACCTAACCATTTATGGAGGTGGGAGGTCCATAGGTGTTATATATTACCTGTGTTTTTAGACTTTTTTAGTGTATTGATCAGTTGTGCTAACTTTTTTTCCCCTCTCTAAAAATATTATTTGTCATTTGGGATGGTTCTCTTGGAGAGATGGGGGAGGGATACATGGGGCACTATGATGATGTAAGAAACATATATCAATATAAACTTATAGGGTGGTCAGGTAGCACAGCGAGTAAGAGCACCGGCTCCAGTGTCAGAACGACCTGGAGATCGAATCCCGGGCTCAGACACTTAGCACCCACCCAGAAACACCTGGCCGTGTAACCTTGAGCAAGTTACTTAACCCTGATTGCTTAAAAAAAAAATGGATAAGTCACTTATCCATTTTAGAATTTATTTTGGTATATGGTGTAAGGTTGATTTATATCCATTTTCTGCCATACTGTTTTCCAGTTTTTCCTAGTAGTTTTTTCCAAATAGTGAGTCCTGACCCTAGCATTTGGGGGCTTTGGATTTGTGGAAAATTATGCTACTGTCTTTGTTTGCCTCTGTATGTTGTATATCTAATTTGTACCACTGTTTCACTTCATATTTTTTTATCCCATTTTAGTCAAACCATTTTTAATGATACTGCTTTTGATCGTAATTTAAGATCAGACAACAATAGTCTCTCCTCATTCCCACTTTTTTTTTCATTATTACACTTGAAAATCTTGATCTTAGAGTGGAGCCAAGATGGCGGCATAGAAACAGGAAAATTCCATCAGCTCCCCCCACCACTACCTCAAATACCTATAAAATATGACTCTAAACAAATTTTAGAGCTACAGAACCCACAAAGTGACAGAGAGAAACAAATGTCCAGCTAGACAGGCCTACAGGAAGGGTCCATGGCAGTGTGCTGGGAGCAGAGTCCAGCCCCTCATGAGCTCGAGGTTTTAGCCTCAGGGCAGCAGGACTAGAGGACTAGTGGTGACCAGAGCAGACTTCAGGTGAGTGAAGCACCAGCAGCTGTGGTGGTTTCCAGACTTATCAACCCATAAACACCAAAGAGCAAGTAAAAGGTTAGTGTGGAACTCTGTTGGAACTGTGGGTGACAGAGGAGAGGGTCTGACCCCTGCCCCTGGGGTGAGAATCAGTGGAGGGGCTTTCACATGGCTGCTTCAGAGTTCCTGGCCTATAGATGGGAGGGGGACCAAGCAACCATTCAGGGGGTAATCATTCTTGCTTTAATCTACTTGGATCTGGATTGCTGTCTTGGGTGGAAGTCCTGGGATGTGTAGACAATGGGCTAGAGCCTGTGGGGGCTGCAGAGAGGCACCCAAGTAATAGCTCTGGAAGCTTCAAAAACCCCAGCAATCTTGGACAAAGCTCTCCTCTCTGGAAGCAGAGTTCTACTGTGGCAAAGAGCTCAAAAGTCAAGTAATTGAGTGGCAACATGAGCAAACAGGGAAAGCAAAGCAAACACAGCAATCAAACCTTAGATTCCTTTTTTGGGGACAAAAAGGATCAAAGCATGGAACAGGAGGAAGACAATGAAATCAGAACTCCTGCATCAAAATCTTCCAAGAAAAATATGAATTGGTTACAAGCCATGGAGGAGCTCAACAAGGATTTTGAAAATCAAGAGAAGTGGAGGAAAAATTGGGAAGAGAAATGAGAATGATGCAAGAAAATCATGAGAGTCAGCAACCTGACTGAAGAAAATAATACCTTAAAAAATAAACTAACTCAAACAGCAAAAGAGGCTCAAAAAGCCAATGAGGAGAAGAAATTCTTGATCTTTTGTTCTTTCATATGAATTTTGTTATATTATTGTCTATAAAATACACTTAAGGGAATTTGATGGGTAAAACAATTAATAAATTAATTTATGTGCTAGAGTCATTTTTATTCTATTGTCTTTTTTTTTTAACCTACGAGTAAGTAATATTTCTCTAATTATTTAGGTCTGCCTCTATATTTGCAAAGAGTAGGTTGAATATAGTTTAGGTTAGAGTTTATAAAGGAATGTAACACTCCCAGGTCATTTAACAGTTATCAAAAGAAGAATTACTTAGTCACAACAGATAATACAACATTGATTTGAATTGACATAGTCTTATCTTTAAACTTTTTAAATTATAAATTTTAGAAACACCAACAAACAAGACAATTTCAGTAGGAAGACATAAAATGAAGATTGCCTATGAAACTGATTTTCTATTACATCTAGTATTTTAAAGTGTATATTAAATTTAACATGATGGTAAGGAAACTACCCTGCTTCTCTGTGTCCCATTCTGAACTTCCTTCTCTCTTCTGTAGTTTAAAAAACTTTTCAATGTTGCTTTTTTCTTTTTTTATTCTTCTTCAAAGTAATTACTCTTCTCCAAGTTCCCATAGCTCCTCCCTCCAGCAAAGAAAAAGGAATTAAAGTTTCTCCCTTTGAACAATTAGATATAGTTAAGTAAAACAAGCTTGGCTGGTTCTGAAAATGTATGTTTCAGTTTGGCTCTAGTTCACTGCCTCTGTTCCAGGATGTAGGAAGCAAGGTTCATGATCAGTCTCCTGGAGTCATGATGAGGTATAGTCCTGGCCATCTAATGAAATCCTTGAAAGTTAGTTTTCTTTCGATTATTGCAGTCATTGCACAAATTGTTTTCCTAGTTCTGCTCCCTAATTCTGCCTCATTTCTTCTAAGTCTTCCCAAAGATTTTCTGAATCCATCCTCCTTCACCATTTCTTATAGCAAAATGATATCCCCTTCCATGCATTCAGTATATGTTTGTCAATGTTCTGCAATCAATGAATAATCTGTCCCTTTTGTTTCCAGTTCTTTATTACCACAAAAGATATTTAACTATTTGCCTACATATGTGTGCCTTTCTCCCTGTCTTGGACCACCTTAAGGTATGTGGATAGTAGTGTTTTTGTTTGTTTTTTTGTGTGCAAAGTTTCCAAATGTTAATTCCTGATACCACCAACAATCAGTTCAAGAATATGCCCATCCTCCCACATACTGCATTTCAAAAGGCAATTCACTCAGGAAGAAAAACTACCTATTAATGAAAAATGGCTTCTGGTGTTAAAAGCAGGGCAAGAGAAGTCCTCAAATGGTCCGATGGCTGCAGAAGTTGACTTATCTAGCACAATCCTCTCCCACTCTTTCCGTGTTCTAGCTATTACTGAAACCTTGCTCCCAGCCCTTTCAGTGGTGGCTACACCTCTACTCATTTCCCTTGACTGGTTAAGACAGCAGAGTCAGAATACTCTGCTACTTTCACATTCTCCCCCAATCTCTACCACTCAGTAACATTTCCTTCTTTGAGGGTGACGTATTTCATAATATCTACTACCTAATCAAAACACTGGTAGCTGCTGTTTATAGACCTCCTGGTCACTCTTCTTCTTTCATCAATGAGTTTAGTACCTGGTTCAAATTTTTCCTCTCCTCTTCCACTTCTGCCCTCATACTTGGGGGGGGGGGGAGAGAGAGAAGGAGGGAAGACCCGAGGCTTCAAAATACATGATCATTTCTCTCTCAAATACTTTAAGCACTCTGTTCTTGAATCTACTCACTTCCCACGACTTGTTCCTCCATCTTACCTTACCCACACAGAAAGATGATCATACCCTTGATTTTGCCATCAACCACAAATGCACCACCTCTGTGTTCAAGAATTCTGAAATTCCCAACTAAACTCACACCCTTGACTTTTCACTTCTCCCTCTGCCTTCTCTTAACAACCCTGGTGTTTCTACACACAGTGATTTTCAATCGTTCAGCCCCTCAGTTTTCTTCCAGGTTATTTTGCTGGTTCTAGGTACATTCTCTTCTCTTGACCATTTTACTGCCTTGGTGAATCAATATAACTCTTCACTGTCTTCTTCTCTTGGGTCCCCAGCCCCTTCTCATATCGCAGATTTCACCCTATCAAGCCTCACTGCTGGATTATTCCCACCAAATTGCCCCTATGCCTGAAATGTTTTCCCTGACTGCTGGCTTAGCTGGCTTACATTCCCAACGAAAGTTGCACATGTAGAGGAAGACTTTCCAAAAGCCTCTTAATTTTTAGGACTTTCCTTCTGTTAATTATTTCCAATTTCTCCTATATAGAGCTTGTTGCAAGATGTTTGTTTGCTTGTTTCCTCTGTTAGATTATAAATTCCTTTGTCTTTTGCCTCGTTTTGTATTCTCAACGCTTAGCGTAGTGATTGGCCAACAATAGTCGTTTTCATAAATGTGTAATTGTTGAAATTATCGACTAACGATAGACAATCTTAGGGGCACCACAGGCCTTTTCCGTAGTACTTGTGTAGACATTGAATAAAAATTACCTCACGAAGGGCCGGTTAGCTCAGTTGGTTAGAGCGTGGTGCTAATAACGCCAAGGTCGCGGGTTCGATCCCCGTACGGGCCACTTTCTTTTAAAAAGGACACTCGCAAAAATCCCTCTGGCTCCTGGAGTGTACCCATAAACACCCTGCTACCATAAACCCTCGCAGCAGCAGACCAAGTTGTGAGAGGGTGAGAAACCACAGAGCGGCCTTCCCACCAAAAACACACTTTTTACCGATACCTTTCAGGTCACCAGTATATCCTCCTCCAGTACCTCCACAAAACTAATCTATTAAACGAGTAATACTCTTTACAGAAAAAAAAGGGAAGAAGGGAGAAATAGTAGCAAAATTGAACATGCATTGAAAAAAATATGAAAATACCTTCAACGTTCCATACCCGTGGACCCCCGACACTTCTGCAAAAGAGTGAGGCTTGGTATGCCTTCTTAGATCTCTTCTTAGGGGCCATGTTCTCTGTAATTTTGCAACATTCTCTGATGAACGTCTTGTGGTTGCTCTTTCCATTGACATTGCGCTAGTCCGTGTGAATACTGTTTTCTTGACTCTGCTTACTTCACTTTGCATCAGACTGTGGAAATCGTTGCGTGCTTCTCTGCAGTCGTTCGGGATCATTCGTTGTTTCTTACAGCACCGTTCTAGTCCACGACATTCAAGAACCACAATTTGTTTAACTCTTCCTCCCAATCCAAGGGTATCCGCGTGTCATTCATTGAAACACAGGAAGTCTCCTTACAGAAAGTAGCCTGATGAGTACAAAGCACGTTTGCTATCCTCCTTCCACAAAATGAAGGGAATTAAACGGATGAAAGCATTGCATTGCCTGTGAGAGAAATGGGGAGAAATCCTCAACAGTGGAACTAGGAAAAGTGTAGAAACTGGATTGTCCTGGTTGCTCAGCAATGAACACCATCCTGAGGATAAATTGGCAGGATTGGGAACTCAGCAAGGATTTTTCTAGTCCGTCTCCTTTAATGCAAAGCTAGAGCATTGACTTGAATGGGGCCTTACAGCTAGTTAGCTGGCTGTTCAGGGACTGGAGTGGCCCAGAGACCAGTTCCGAGATGCAACGGGAGTGAAGAGAGACCTCCTCGGAGCAACAGGGAGAGAAGGAGGGGTCTGGACAGACTTGAGCCTGGAAAGAGACAGCCCCTCCCCAGTACCCTCCAGTCTGCTCGTCCTTTGCCAGGAGCCCCCAGCCTGGAGTAACCGGGAGGGGCAAGTGGCCTGCCAGACTGGCCAGTATAACCAACTACTAGGCTCCCATGAGTATTCTGGAAGAATATCGCACTATTCCATTCAAGGGGTTCGAGGAGCTAAGTGTAATGGAAATGCAAATTTAAAGATCTTCCCTGCCCCTAGGCTAAAGTGCACCTGGAGCCTGGGGTGGGAGGCTTGTTTTTCAGTAGATACTTCTTGATTGGCCAGTGGGTCCAAAAGGTTGTTACATTCTCTGAGCCAGGAGAAGGCTATATAAGCCCTGATGTGTAGCTTTGTTTTGGGGGCTCACTTTGAGAAGTGTTCTGTGATTTGATCTGGATTCTGGGAAGCTGTTGTCCAGAGGGGCCCCCCCCCCTTTGAAAAACCCAGATGTTGAAACCCAGATGTTGACTGGGTATGGATGTAATGGTTGGACAGTTTGGAAATCTGTCTACTTGATCTGTTTCTGTCTTGATAATTCTGCCTGTACACTTTGAAGTTCGGGGTGCTGACCTTTTTCCCCTGAACTAGGTGAACGATACATGTTTGACTGATTAAAGTAAGCTTGTTAACCCATTTTGAGTTGCTTTCCTTTATCAAAGCAGATCCAAGAACCTGTATTGGCAGCAAACCCTGAGGACGCTTGGGGTGCTTGCTGCTACAGTAAGTAGGAATGACCTGCTACTAGGTCTATATCTCAAAGAGAAAGAAGAAAGAGGGAAAGGACGTGTACTTTAGAGTTCCTCTCCGGTAACGCTATGATGATGCTCTCTGATGATCTTGGGATGAATATTTATCTTTTCACTTGCCATTACATTGTTTCACTTTAGCATCTTCTCTGATTTTGTGACTTTTGTCTGCAACCAATTTCTATGTTTCATCTCTTCAGGACCATCTACATGAACCTCAGCTTCCATCTGCTAAAGCACAATGACTAAAAGGTCTTTCCCTGGTAAGGACAGGCTGACATCTCTTTTAGTCCTAAATTATGAGTCACTATACCTGGTTAAAGGAAACTACCAAAGCCAGACAGAATGACCCCAGGTTTGGAATGCCTATAACTTCAGTTTCACTCTTATGGGAATCCTTTGCCCACAAAATTTGCTTTAGGAGCCTCTTCTGTGGAAATCCCAGAGTAAGTGTATGGAAGCTAGTTATGAAACTAATTTCACTCCAAGTCTCTCTTCAGACCAGCATGAAAGTAAATCTAAGTAAGACTAAAACTAAACAAAGAAGGCATAGCCATTATCCTGCCCCCTGCTAGCACATGTTCTTAATTTTATGATCTATTTCTGGCAACAGCAAACGTCAAACAACAATCACCCCAGTTTTACCCTCCCTCTATTCCAGGCTACCTCCTACTCCCCAATATTTCCTGCCTTTTGGGGGGGCAGTCTTTTGCCCAGCACAGATCCTTACTGTCTCCCTACTTCCTTCCCAGGGAAAGAATTTGCAGTTCCAATTACTTACTTGGACAACACATGAACATCTATGAACATAGAACATAAGTAATTTGAATCGACCTATCATGTGGAGAGAAGTGAACATTCCAGTTACATAATATCATATACTGGAAGGAAATTAACACCAGAAATTCATATCATGATTAGATTTTAAATCCTTTTTCTCTGGCTGATGGTGGGTGGTATATTTCATCTCCAGTCCTCTGGACTACTGGTTTACCATTGCATTGATCAGAGTTCTCAAGTCTCTCAAAGTTGTTTTTCTCTGTAATGTTTCTGTCATTGTATAAATTGTTTTTCCTAGTTCTGCTCATTTCAGTTAGCATCAACTTATAAAAGTCTTCCCAGCTTCCTCTGAAACTGTCCTTTTGGTCTTTTCTTATGGCACAGTAATATTCCATTAAGTTCATATATCATAATCTCTTTAGGCATCCCCCCCAATGGGTGAGTCCACTCATTTCTAATTCTTGGCCACTACAAAAAAGAAATGCTATAAATAGTGTTGTACATATAGATCCTTTTCACTTTCTTTGATATTTTGTTGTATACACCTACTAGCAGTATAGCTGAGTCAATGGGTACATACAATTAAATAACTTTTGGAGCACAGGACCATATTGCTCTCTAGAATGACCGGACCAGTTGGCAGTGCCACCCAGAGTGTACTACTCTTCCTGTTTTCCACACCACCTTCAACATTTGCCATTTTCCTCTTTAATTGTATTTTTCAGTGTGATAAGCATGAAACAGAACCTCAGAGCTGCTTGAGTTTTCATTTCTCTAATTCTTTTGAATTTGATGTGAAAATATTTTCCAGTTTTCTCAGAAGCTTTTTCAAATAATGACCCCTTAGCCCAGTGACTGGTTTACTTGGGAAAATATAGGACTGTGTTTATTTGCCTCTGTATGTTATATACCTAATCTGTTTCACTGTAGTACTTCATATGTTTATTCCATTTTAATCGTCTTACTCTGAGGTGCATCGCTCCGTCAGTCATTCCAAAATACTGTAGGGAGTCGCTGGATAAATTCCCACTTCCAATAATAATGAATTAATTGTTATTAAGTCGTTTCCAAATCTTTGTTTCCCTGTGAATCTTGCTGCCTGTGGGATTTACCTTGGCAAAGATATTCTTGAGGACTAAGGTAAACAGAGATTAAATGACTTGTCCAGAGTCACCCACAGCTAGTGAAGTGTCTGAGGCCAAATCTGAATTCAGGTCTTCCTGATTCCATACCAAGAGCCACCTAACGAATTCATAATTTTGGCTATCTTAACAGCCGCTGCGTTTTGAAAACAAGGATTCCTCGAGAAAGAAAAACGATCAGTTAATGGAAGGCAGGTTGTGGCGTGCAAAACTGTATAGGAAGAATCCTCAAACAGTGCAGCCTGTTTCAGGGATTTAACTGATCAAATTAACAATCCTAGTAATACAAGTCTTTTCTGTACTGTGCTGGGGCAGTTGATTTAAGAAGCTAGTACTAGAGGTCAGTTAGCTCAGTTGGTTAGAGCGTGGTCCTAATAACGCTAAGGTCGCGGGTTCGATTCCCCATATGGGCCAGCTTTTTTTTTTACAGGGGACATTCGCAAAAATCCCACTAACTCCCGCACTGCATGAAATAAACTCCCTACTGCCACAAGCCTTCCGACGTCAAAGAAAATAGCCAAGTAAAGACAAAAGTGAAATGCCACCTACTCAACCCTAGCTAACTACAACTAAGTCCAATAATACATAGGTCCATCTTCCTGAAGCACCGGTACCGCTTGTTACAGCAAGTGGGACGATGGAGAAGGGAAGGAGTGGAAAAGCTGCGTGCAATGCAGGAATCCGTAGAGGGAACTTCTCTCCTCTACCCTTTTAAAAACACAGTTTATCGATACTTTTCAGGTCACCAGAATTTCTTTCTCTTTTCTTGCCCCAGACCCTCCACAAAAACAGCCCATTAAACGAGCAATAGTCTACAGAATTTTGCCACATTCTCTGATGAACATCTTGTGGTTGCTCTTTCGATTGACATTGCGCTAGTCCGTGTGAATACTGTTTTCTTGACTCTGCTTACTTCACTTTGCATCAGACTGTGGAAATCGTTGCGTGCTTCTCTGCAGTCGTTCGGGATCATTCGTTGTTTCTTACAGCACCGTTCTAGTCCACGACATTCAAGAACCACAATTTGTTTAACTCTTCCTCCCAATCCAAGGGTATCCGCGTGTCATTCATTGAAACACAGGAAGTCTCCTTACAGAAAGTAGCCCCTGATGAGTACAAAGCACGTTTGCTATCCTCCTTCCACAAAATGAAGGGAATTAAACGGACGAAAGCATTGCATGGCCAGTGAGAGAAATGGGGAGAAATCCTCAACAGCGGAACTAGGAAAAGTGTAGAAACTGGATTGCCTGGTTGGCAGAACAGATTGTGATATCTAAATGGAATGGCATACTAACGTGTGGTAAAGTAAAGGGGAAAGAGCGTTTCAGGGAAACCACCGAATATTATAAGATTTTTGATATTTTGCCACCATTGTTCAAACCCCCACCTAAGAAAGGATGTAGCTGTGTCAGGTCAAAGGGTCTCAGGGGTTAGAGCAATTTGATTCCTCCTCATTTAAACACTGAATTCTCTTTTAGCTAACTGTTACTGATTTTGGTCTGTTTTTTTTTTTTTTTCTGGCACTCCTTAGTGAACTGGACTCCTTTAGGAGCCCCACTGATGTCTCTGTGGTAAAGGACAAGCAGAAGACTACACTTTCTCTTTCCCGTTTTTTTTTCTATGTCGCTCTGTCACTCTGTCATTCTCTGTCTGTCTCTCTGTGTCTGTCTCTCTTTGTCTGTCTCTCTCTCTTTCTGTCTCTGTCACTCTACTTCTCTGCCTCCTGTCTCCAACTCTTCTCTCTGTTCTCTCTTTTCCCCGTGTGTGTCTATGTGTAGGTCTCTTTCAGCTTTAAAGCTTTTCCTAAGTACTCCTCCATGCCGATTCCCCAGCCACCCTTACTCCCTTTTCGGTCTTATCCTCGTTACCCCTGAGTCAGGGCTCGATCTCCAGCGCTGGGTTTGAAGTGGGTAACATTAGCCCGAACTGTGTGAAAATATAACTGAGGCTAAGTACAGCACGCTATGACGAGCTCCAGCGCTCTCTCGGAAGCTTCTGACCCTGGACCCAACGCCTGATAAGCCGCTGGGAAGGTGTGCTTAGTAGAATCAGTGTGGTGTATTCACTGAGTATCCGTGTTGAATGTCTTGCCAGCGTGTCATAGTCTGCATAGAAGTATGCTTGTAAGTGCTCTGGAGAAAAGCTCTAGACTTCTTGGCTGTATACTCTTAGATATGGATGTACAGTTCTTGGCATCTTGGAATGCGTTAGTGGTGAGGTCGTGTATTCCGGGCTCTCAATGGAGCCCTCAGTCCAGAACTATTGACGTTGTCTTTGCAGAGAATCTTGGTCAGTCCTTTTAACCCTTTCCAAAGAGGAGACGTGATAACTGCGAACTTGCCAAGTGATCCTGAATCAAGTGGTTGTAAAAAGAGCATTGTAATTGACTTGGAAGGAGAAAAGACTTTTACGCATCCGGTCCTAGTTCCGTTAAAAGTGACGGTTTCCTGAGTCCTGTAGCTTATGCTCTCCCTTGTCCTATGGTTGATTATTCTGAAGTAAAGGCATGTAAAGGCAGGAAAGAAAATGGAAGTGAAGGTCAGGAGAGGACTGAGAGCTAGAGCTGTCTATGTAGGAGTGACCCAAAGGAGGTCGAGCCCTGCAGGGGCCTGAAGTGTGTGGGGGCAAGTGTGGAGAAGGGCAAGGGCGGGCTGGGAGGTTCGTGGGCCTAGAGCTGTGTGTTAGGGACATCGGGGACTTAGGGACGATTTGGTACAAGTTGGTGAAATTTCCATTCAGGAACGTGAAATCTCGAAACATGAATGGACTTTAGAAAGAACTGGGAGTTTCTTTAGAATGAAAAGACCCTCCCAACAAGATCGTGTAAAAGTAAGTGATAGAAGTAGACACTTGTGTGGGCATTGGTGGTTCAGTGGTAGAATTCTCGCCTCCCACGCGGGAGACCCGGGTTCGATTCCCGGCCAATGCATTTTTGCTTCAGGTGTCCACTTCCTGCCATTACCAAAAACCCTTCTTGTACCCTGTAGCTTCTCCCCAGCTCAAGCCTCTTGGCATCTCCAAGGCCGCCGGCTCACACAATCCTCACAGCTCTCTTTCTTTGTAGTCTCCGTATTCTTCTCGCTGATTGCCAAGCTGTGTGCTTCAGCTTCCATTCAATAGATCTCCTTTGAACACCTACTGCGCCATGGTCTTTTGTTTGTGTGCAGGTCTTATCCTCGGGGCTTACTTAGTACAGAGCGTAGCACCCAGTGGAGCTTAATAAATGAGAGTTGACCTACTACTATACTAACTCACTACTTTACTGACTCTGTTGGGAGAGATAAGACAGCCTCCATTCGCACCGACCCTGGAAGGTGAAAGAAGTTCAGAAAATGGGGTGGGGATAGTCAGTCCCTCACTTTGGGCATAGATTAAGCGGGAATCCAGAAAGTAGAAAAGCGAGGTCCCACCGAGATTTGAACTCGGATCGCTGGATTCAGAGTCCAGAGTGCTAACCATTACACCATGGAACCAACTTGGAGGCTTCTCTCTTTCGCGCCTTTTCAGCAAGATTTGCAGCATTTACTTGCCACATCAATCGCGAATCTTTTTCTCAGGAAATTCTACCTTGTGCAAGAAAACGGACTACGTCCACACCTGCGAAGACACCACCTATTGCTTCCATTGATCACCTGTCTGACTGTGTGTGCACCTCTGTCCGTCTCTGTCTCGGATTCTTTCCGTCTTTGTCTCTGTCTCTGTCTCTGTCTACCACCCTCCCGTTTTTATTCTTTGCGGTATTTTCCATAGGGTACTGTATCAGATCGCCTTACACCAAAGATCCTAGGTTCGAAATCAAACAGAAATCATTGGCCCCCCACCTCCCATCCACGCCCCCTAGTATGCTCTCCATGGACTGTTGGAAGAGGAAGGGGCCCGTTTCACAGAACTGTCCATAGTCGCTGAGAGCCCAGCAAGGTTTCCTTGCATCTCAGCAGGTACCCTATTCGAAATAAAGATGTCTAGACCTTCAGTAGACACACAAGTGATGGGCATTACTGTGAAAGGTTCTTGCTCTTAGGACCGCAACTTTTCAGCTCCTCAAATCACCCATCCTCGAATCCAGCTACAGAAGGAGCACACGGAATTTGTCAGGATCAACAGTCTTGTGGAGAAACCTGCTTAGCTTGGACTAGAGGGTACAGGTTAATACCTTTACCCCTCAGAGCCCCAGGTCGGGAAACTCCATTACCACCTTACTTCCTAGAATGGCCTGGTTCCTTCTCCTCAATCACAGGTCCTGTCTTAATCAGAGTTGGGCTAATGAGGCGGGGCGAGGGAGAGAAGGAGAAAGAGCACTTTTGCGCTCGTGCTGTCTAGGAGGGATCAGGATTCTCCGGAAATTCCAGTTCTTCACTCCACTGGAAATGAAGGGAGGGGGAGGGATAGAAATAGGGAAAATAGAGGGACAGAGGCAGAGAGACTGAGACCAAGAAAGAAGCTGAAAGAGGGAAGGAAGAAGGAAAGAACGGAGGGAAGGGGAGAGAAAGACAGCGACAGAGAGGATCAGTGCTCAGTGCAGCCAGTGTCTGCGTAATTGAAGGTCCTGTAATTTGCTCTTGAACAAAGTAGAGCTATTTGAGGAAATCGTCCTCCATATTAAAGTGGAATGTACATGCTGTCGGCGAAAGCTCGTGAAAGATAGTATTACTTTAGAAGGTTCGATGATGTACGGGTAGGCATTCTGGACCCTAGGCTTGACTCCAGCGGCTCAGTTTCATTCACTGGGAACTTCTTAGGTTTAATTTCTAGGAAATTCCTTTTCTCCATGCACCGGCAGACAAATATGGTTCTCCATATTCGGTCCGATGTGAAGGACTCTCCTGCTTTCCCCCTCTTCCACTCCTTGGGGTGGAGGCACTATTTGGCTTATTGTTCGTCCTTTGTTCTTTAAGAAAGAGGACCTTGGCATCAGGGAGGTGTTAAATCTATACCCTCCTAGGCGTAAGTTTTGTTTAGATAAGTTTTTATTTACCCTGAGTGTACACGGGTCGGATAAAACTCTTCCCCCCCCTTCCCCGCCTACACTTTTAAAAACTGAGCGAAAAACCTATGGTTTTGTTTACCTGTCAGCCAGCCGGGGCTATGGCAGACCATCCAGCTGGGTCACCGAAGCTGACTCTCTAGCAGGGCAGAAAGGCAAGCCAGATTCTGCCACGATCCAGCTTTGCTAGTAGTCGGGGTGATCCCGTACCCTAGACTGACATATAGTCTGTGGCTTGCTATCCTCATGAGCAAATCTTGGGGGTGGGGGAAAGCGGAAGCGTTGACTAGGCTTTGCCGACAGCCTTAAGAGACGTTCTGGTACATATGGTATTGGGGCCCCGGAATAGAGACACTCGGTTCCTGCCCGAATGAATTCGACTAAAACCTTTTATAGCCAAAGAAAAACAAAGTTTATTAAAAATTCTCCATATTGGATAGACTCTTAAGGAATCCGAGCACTTTCATGGAAACAAGATGGATCTTATATAAAGAAAGACTGTGGGAGGGATCTAGAGTTGGCCAAGAAGTCTGGGGTGACTGGAGGAGGGCTCTAGGGAGGACCCTGATGGGAGTGGCCAATGGCTGGGGTGACTAGAGGTCGGGAGATAAGTTTGGATCTAGGGTGGGAAGTAGCCGAAGTCTATCTGGAGATAACAGACGGAGGGAGGGCTAAAATAGGTTAAAGGTAACTGAGAATTGGGCTGAGTGATAGTGAAAGGCTTATAGCCTCAGGAGAACGCCAGATCCTGTAGGGAAATTCAAGTAAAGTTTAAGGGGGGGTTTTCCGGGGCCGTAGACAAATGGGCTTTTGGGGTCAGGGACTAAGGTCTCAGCTTGGACCCGTACCCCATCAATGTTAAGTGCAGACAGATCTGAGAGGTCTTGCCCAATCTTGGTCTTAGGCATTTACGCCTATTGTTACAAGAAAGAACTTCAGTTGAGTATCTATTCCGACTGGACCTGAGTTACTTGTAATTACCGTTCCAACACAGTTCAAAGAACCACTTAATATAAAAAGAAACAGGAGACTGGAAGAACCCCTAAAGAACACCTGCATTGGCCGGGAATCGAACCCGGGTCTCCCGCGTGGGAGGCGAGAATTCTACCACTGAACCACCAATGCCCCCATGCCAGCATTTTTTTCCTCCCTGTACTTCTCTTTCTTTATCTTTGGGTGTACTGCGTACAATGAAACAAGATCATTACAAAGTCACCTAAGTCTGCTAGGCCTTGGATCCCTGATCTCCACACTTGCACTACCAATAGTATCAGCAAACTTCTAAAGTTCTTGAAGCCTCGAAAACTATGAGCCTCTCATTCTCTCTCCCTTTAGCTTTCTTTGCTCTTGCCCATGCTTCAGTCCTCAGAGACTGTTGTATCACAAGGACGGAGAGGTGAGGGAGCACACACCCACATCCCTCCCCCACCCGGGGTTCAGAAATATATTTCACTCAGATGTTACTCAGATATGGGTATGATTTTAGCCCAGTATCCCTTCTCTGAAGAGAGATTGTGTGGCTCCAATCTCTTGCTTTGAGCAATCAGACTCTCCCTTGGAGAGGACCTAGCAGAGGATATTCTGGAAATATCTCACTATTCATTCCTTTTCCAAGCCACATGTAGTTAGACCATTGTGAGCCTATACATAACCTTCATGAGCAACACAAATGCATAATTTACAAGAGCAATGGACTTTTCTTAGTTCTATTCTTCTTGACCTCCCTGAATCCTGATACTGTTGACCACTGTCTCCTCCTGGTCACTTTCTCCTACCTGTTTTTTTTTTTTTCTGACACAATTGTTTTGTTTCTCTTCCTACCTGTCTGTTTATGTCTTCTCAGTCTTCTCTAGCTGTTCTTCATTCACATATCACACTTTAAATGACGTTGTACCTCAAAACTCTGTCATGGACCCTCTTGTCTTCTTTTTCTATATTTTCTTTCTTTTTGTAAAAAAATAAAATAAAATAATTGACACACATGCTTCTCTTCCTTCCAAGCCCTCCCCACATTTTAAAAGAAGAAAACCATTATAACTGATATGCAAATTTCCTCATTGTCCAAGTCCAAAAATGTATGTCTATTTGTACATCTTGGATTCATGGCTTCCCTGTCAGGGGATGGGCAGCACAAATTGTCCTTATTCCTCTGGAATTATTGGTGATCATTGCAATGAAGAGAAATATTCAATCTTTCCTTATGTTTGTCTTTAGAATATTGTTAACGCATAAACTGTTGTCTTAGTTCTCACTTCACTCTACCTCAGTCCATACAAACCTTCCCAGGATATTCTGAAATAAGCCTACACATCACTTTTCATGGTGGATTTCATTCCATTTACATATTACAGTTTGTTCAACCATTCCTCAGTTGGTGGACATCTCCCTTACTTTAATGGTTTTTGTCACTACAAAAAAGTACTGCAACTACTTTTGTGCACTGAGCCCTGAATTTCCTCTTATTTCGATCTCTTTGGATTATAGATCTAGTGGTCCTTCAACATCTTCTTTCTATCATCTCATCAGCTCCCATTGACTTAACTACCACCTCCAGGCAAATGACTCCTTACTACACGGGTGCATGTATGCATACACATATTACACAGGTATATAAATGCATGTATACACATAAATATATATTAGGCCTCGTGTGTGAACATCAGACTTCAAGGGGAAAGCAAAGATGAAACACTTCACCAAGGAAGCTAGAGATAATGAGATATACACACATATCCATGTATATGTTTGCATAGACATATATGTACAGACATACACATATAAACTATTTAGATATATATGTGAAGTGATTGACCTTTGCTTTCTCCTTGAAAATAGACCTTGTGTGAAAATGTAATCGAAGCTCATGAGAGGTAAGAGCATGGCATTTCTGTGTGTGTGTGTGTGTGTGTGTGTGTGTGTGTGTGTGTGTGTGTAATACACAGTCTCCGAGTAAGAAAAAAGAAAGCTAAGCGGAGAGAGACTGAAAGGCACATAGGTTTCGAGGCGTAAAGGATCTTAGAAGTTTGCCGGTGTGACCGATGCTGCAATTGTGGAGATCAAGGACCCAAGGTCTAGCAAATTAAGGTAACTGTAATAATCTGCTTGTTTCATTGTGCAGTGTCCCCAAAAATAAAGCAAGAGAAGTCGATGGAGTAAAGGTGACGACTCGGGGGCATTGGTGGTTCAGTGGTAGAATTCTCGCCTCCCACGCGGGAGACCCGGGTTCGATTCCCGGCCAATGCAGGTTCGTTCACTCTTAGCACAAGAACTTTTCCTTTTGGATTCTTAAGTTCTCTGTACAACGCAAGTGTTTCCGAGCAGTTATCATGCTCTCTCTTGGATTCATCCGTTCAGTCAAGGTTTAAATGAGAACCTACTTCAGTTTTAGGAGCTACAGGATCCGAACTCGACTGCACTTGCCTGACACTATGAAGAAGCAGGAAGCGGGTGGAAGATTAGGGTGGGGCGGAAGCCCAAGAAATAGGGACAAAGAATCAGTTCAATTCACAAAGCGCCCAAGCACGCGAAAACACATACTCGCGCGCGCACACACGCACACACATTTCTTGTTCTCTTCACCCCAGGGACACAAGGTAATCCAAAGGACATGTAGTAAGACCCTACGATGTACTGGGCAAAGTCCTAAGTTGGAAACCAAGGACGCCACACCAGAGGGCAGTATCCTCAAGACGCTTACTTAGATCTGCAGGCAGGCTGAGCCGGCCGGCTGGAAGAGTGTCTTTCCGTAGCAGGAGTAGAGGAAGAGTGATGTGAGGATCTGGGAAGCTGCAGTCCTCAGCACAGGGACCTCGTCCTGTAGTGCGCTTCACATCTCTAGTCTACCGAAGACCTCGGCTTCTGTATTGCGACTGGAGTACAGACCGACTGCGATGCAAGGGAACTCTGCTGGACACTCCAGAGCTATGGACAAGCGCGGACGGAGAGAGGGACTAGGGGGAGGAGGGGAGCGAACAATATTTCCTCTCTCTTTCGAACCCAGGGTCTTTGGCTAATGGGATAAGCAGTACCGTACAGAAACTACTGTAAAGAATGAAAGGGGGAGGGGAGAAGGAGAGGGAGGAGAATAGACAGAAACAGGCTCACCGACGCAGACACAGAAGCAAGAAGGACCGAGAGAGACAGAGACGCACGCAGAGAGTAAAAAAAAAAAAGAGTTGATCACCTACCAACGAAAGCAACAGGTGGTGTCTTCGCAGGTGTGGACGTTGTCCGTTTTCTTGCACAAGGTAGAATTTCTTGAGAAAAAGAAATTCACGATTGATGTGGCAGGTAAAAAATGCTGCAAATCTTAGTGAAAAGGCGCGAAAGAGAAACAATCTCAAAGTGGTTCCATGGTGTAATGGTTAGCACTCTGGACTCTGAATCCAGCGATCCGAGTTCAAATCTCGGTGGGACCTTACTTTTCAAACTTTCTGCATGTCCTTCTGGATTCCCACGTAGTCTAGGTCCAAAGTGAAGGACGAACTATCTCCATCCCACTTATCTCTTAATCTACTTTTATTGGGGTTAGGTTGTAGCTTAAGCCTAGGAAAGAGAAAACTGGAAAAGATTCATGATTTGGTATGTGTCATTGGGGAAATGATGTGTGGGCTGAACTGATCCTTTGCCCGGATTTCTGAACTTCTTTCACCTTCCAAGGGTCGGTGCGAATGGGGGTTGTCTTATCTCTCCCGACAAAGAGTCAGTCTAGTAGTGAGTCGGTATAGTAGTCAGTCAGCTGTCATTTATTAGTTCCAACTATGTTCTAGGCTCGGTGCTAAATAAGTACTGAGAATAGGAAGAGCGGCATACAAACACAAGACTGGTGCAGTAGGCGTTCAAGCACTCAAAGTAGCTTGGCAATCGGCAAGAAGAGTTTGTGGACTGCTGCTTCGGAAATACCACGAGGCTCGGCGAGAAACTACATGAAGGAGGAGAGGAAGCCTTTCTTCCAAAATTGAAGTGCATTGGCCGGGAATCGAACCCGGGTCTCCCGCGTGGGAGGCGAGAATTCTACCACTGAACCACCAATGCCCACGCCAGGGTCCGCTTCTATCACTTACTTTTACACAATCTTGTTTTGTTTCTTTATGCTTTTTTGGGGGGGAGGGGAGGGTAGAGGGGTTAAGGCTTCATTCTAAAGGAATTCCCAGCTCTTTCTAAAATCCATTCATCTTTCAGAGGTTTCACGTTCCTGAATGGAAATTTCACCAACTTGTACCAAATCGTCCCTAAGTCCCCGACATCCCTAACACACAGCTCCAGGCCCACGAACCTCCCAGCCCACCCTTGCCCTTCTTCACACTTGCCCCCACACACTTCAGGCCCCTGAAGGGCTCGACCTCCTTTGGGTCACTCCTACATAGACAGCTCTAGCTCTCAGTCCTCTCCTGACTTTCACTTCCATTTTCTTTCTTGCCTTTACATGCCTTTACTTCAGAATAATCAACCATAGGACAAGGGAGAGCATAAGCTACAGGACTCAGGAAACCGTCACTTTTAACGGAACTAGGACCGGATGCGTAAAAGTCTTTTCTCCTTCCAAGTCAATTACAATACTCTTTTACAAGCACTTGATACAGGATCACTTGGCAAGTTCGCAGTTATCATGTCGCCTCTTTGGAAAGCGTTAAAACGATTGACCAAGATTCTCTGCAAAGACAACTTCAACAATTCTGGACTGTGGGCTCCATTGAGAGCCCGGAATACACGACCTCACCACTAACGTATTCGAAGATGCCAAGAGCTGTACAGCCATACCTAAGAGTATACAGTCAAGAAGTCTAGAGCTTTTCCCCAGAGCACTTACGAGCATACTTCTATGCAGACTATGACATGCTGGCAAGACATTCAACACGGATACTCAGTGAATACACCATACTGATTCTACTAAACATACTTTCCCAGCGGCTAATCGGGTCCAGGGTCAGAAGCTTCTGAGAGAGCGCTGGAGCTTGTCATTAGCCTCAGTTACATTTTCACACAATTCGGGCTATTGTTACCTATCTCAAACCCAGCGCTGGTAATCGAGCCCTGACCGAGCAAAGAGGGAGTAAGGGTGGCTGGGAAATCGGCGTGGAGGAGGACTTAAGAAATGGTTTAAAGCTGAGAGAAAGGGAGAGACAAAGAGAGACAGAGGCACACAGGGAGAAGAAAGACTAGGAGAAGAAAGTTGGAGACAGAGAAGGAGTGACAGAGTGACGGAGACAGAAAGCTAGAGAGACAGAGATAGGCAAAGAGACACAGACACAGAGACACTCAGAGAGAGAAAGAGACACAGAAAGACAGACAAAGACACAGGTAGAGACACAGAGACAGACACACAGGGAGAAGAGGGAGTCGGAGACAGAGGAGGCAGAGAAGCACAGAATGGCAGAGACAGAAAGACAGAGAGACCAAGATAGACACAGAGAGACACCGAGACAGAGACACAGAGACAGACGCAGAATGACACAGCGAGAGAGATACACAGAGAGATGGAGAGTGACTTAGAGAGATAAACGGGGGAAAAAAAGAGTGTTGTTTTCTGCCTGTCCTTTATCACAGAGACATCACTGGGGTTCCTAACAGAGTGCAGTTCACTAAGGAGTGTCAGAAACAAAAACAGACCCAAACCAGTCACATAAGCTAAAAAGAAAATCCAGTGCTTAAATGACAGAGAAACAGTCAGATTGCTCCAAGCCCTGAGCCACTCTGACCTGACACAGGTACATCCTTTTATAGGTGGGTCTTAAACAATGGTGGCAAAATATCAAAGGTCTTATAACATTCGGTGATTTCTCTGAAACTTTCTTTTCCCATTACTCACAGCACATTAGTATGCCATTCCAATGAGATATCACAATCTGTTCCTCCTTCCCCAGTGGGTGGGCTCTCCTTTACTTTCCAGTTCTTTGCCCTTACAGACAGAGCTGCTATAAAAAGTATGACTCTCACATTTCTTTTTCCTCTTCCTCTCCCTCTTCTTCCCCCTCCTCCTCCTCCTCCTCCTCCTCTTCCTTCTTCTTCTTCTTCTTCTTCTTCTTCTTCTTCTTCTTCTTCTTCTGTATAGAGCTAGTAGCAGGCCAGTCCCGCTTAGCTTCTGGCAATCTCTGCGAGTAATAGTTCGACCTCGTTCCAGAACCCTCACAAGAGACCCATAGTATGGTGGCCGCTGCCTTCCCGGGACTCTGGTCTGGGGGCTCCTGCAAGGCAAAGGATGGACCGACTAGAGGATGCTGGGGAGGGGGGGTTCTTTGCAGGTTCGAGTCTGTCCAGGCCCCACCTTCTCTCCTTGTTGCTCAGAGGAGCTTCCTCTCCATTCCCGAAGCATCTCGGAACTCGTCTCTGGGCCACTCCAGTCCCTGAGCAGACAGCTAACTAGGTGTAAGGCCCCATTCAAGTCAGCGCTTTTGCTTCTCGTTAAAGGAGACGGACTAGAAAAATCCTTGTTGAGTTCCCAATCCTGCCACTTTATCCTGAGGATGGTGTTCAGGGCTGAGCAACCAGGAGAATTCAGTTTCTGCGCATTCCCTAGTTCCGCTGTCGAGGATTTCTCCCTATTTTCCCCACTGGCCATGCAATGCATTTGTTCGTTTAGTTTCCTTCACTTTGTAGAAGGAGGACAACAAACGTGGATGTACCAGTCAGGGGCTACTCTCTGTAGAAAGACCTTCTGTGTTTCTATGAATGACACGCAGATGCCTATGGATTGGTAGGAAGAGCTAAACAAATTGTGGTTCGTGAATGTCGTGGACTACGACGGTGCTGTAAGAAACCACGACTAATCCACAGAGAAGCACGGAATGATTTCCACACTCTGATGCAGAGTGAAGTAAGCAGAGTCAAGAAAACAGTATTCACACGGACTACCACGTCAGGGAAAGAGCAACCACAAGATGTTCACCAGTGACTGTTGCAGAATTGCAAAGAACAAGCCCCCAAAGAAGAGATCTAAGAAGGCATCCCGACCTGCACTCTTTTGCAGAAGTGTCGGGGGTCCGCTAGTGAGGAATGTTACAAGTATTTGTAGACTTTCACAATGAATGCTCAGTTTTGCTAGCTTTTCCCCCTTCCTCTTTTTTTCTTCTGTAAAGACTATTGATCGTTTAATGGGTTGGCTTTGTAGAGGGGCTGAGGAAGAAAGAGGAAGAAATACTGATGCTGAAATGAATAAGTAAAAAGTGAATTTTTAAGTGTAGCAGAGGAGGGGCCCCCACATTGGCCCCGCCCCACTTGCTGCTGGCGAGTGGCACAGGTAGTTGAGGAAGATTCGCCTATCGTCGTGCTTAGCTGAGGTTGAGTAGTTGACATTTCACACTTGTCTTTCGTTGGCTAGTTTCATAGACTCCAAAGGGTTGTGCAGTAGGATGTTCCCAGGTGAGTTCCCGGTGCTTCATTCAGTCCAGTAGAGAGTGGGAGTTCTGCTAATGTCCCTAATTAGGATCCCGAACGGGGATCGAACCCGTGACCTTAGCACCACGCTCTAACCAGCTGAGCTAACCGGCCCCTGACGCTGTACTATTTATCAACATCACCAGCACAGCACAGAAGTAGTACAGGTTTTTCCCCCCCTAGGATTGTTGAATTGACCAGATAAATCCTCTGAAGCTGGATGAGGACTGTTTGAGGACTCTTTCTATAAATTTTGCACTCCACAACCTGCCTTCCATTAATTGATTGGTTTTTTTTCCTCGAGGAATCAAAACGCAGCGGCTGTGAAGACAGGCAAAATTATGAATTCATTAGGTGACTCCTGATATGGATTCAGGAAGACCTGAATTTAAATTTGGCCTCAGACACTTCACTAGCTGTGGGTGACCCTGGACATGTCACTTAATCTCTGTTTACCTTAGTCCTCAAGAGTATCTTTGTCAACCCAAATCCCATAGACAGAATGGTCCACATGGTCACAAAGAACTGGACACGACTTAATAACCATGGATCCATTATTATTGAAACTGGGAATTTATCTATTTCCTCCCTACAGTATTTTGGAATGCCTGACCCAGAGATACTAACCATACACCTCAGAGTAAGAATATTTACAAAAATATTTATTGAAACACTTAAAACAAAAGCAAACAACCGAATAACTAGAAACAAGGGAGGTGTATGTCCTTTGATTGCAGAAGGGTTGGATAAATGCTTGCATGAATATAAAGGAATATTATTATGCTGGAAGAAATGACAAAAAGGATGGATTCAGAGAATCCTTGGGAAGACTTATAGGAACTGATGCAGAGTCAGTGAACAGAATCATGAGAACAAGTTATGCAATGACTTCAGTAATGGAAAGAAAAACAAGTTTCACAGATTTCAGAAACATGGCCAATGCAATGCCTAACCAGGACTCCAGAAGTCTGATCTTGAACCTTGCTTCCCACATCTTGGAAGAGAGGCAATGAACTAGAGGCTAAAGAGACATGCATTTTTAGAAGCAGCCAACATGTAACCTTGTTTTGCTTGGCTTTATTTAGTTGTTAAAAAGAAGGACTTTTATTTCCTTTTCTTAGCTTCTAACCTGAGTTACCAAAGACCCTAAATCACCAGCCTGAAGCAGAATCTGATGCTAAGGTTTTCTTCAGATTCTATCCTCTCAGTGAATGAGAAATGTGTTTCCTTGAAGCCATCCTCTTTGATTTCTTTGTCCTTGGATGATTGACCAGGGGAAAAATGTGATGGAAATTAAATATTTTTCTGATAGATTACAACAACAAATTAGAAAGATTATGTACTTTAACCACATTGGATTTATACCACAATGTTGTGCTAATTCAACATATGGAAAACTGTAAGTACAATATCACATTCATTATAAAAATAATCAAAACCATAAAATTATATCAAGAGAAGTAAAAATTTTTTAAAAATAAAATATAATGGCCATTTTTGTTAAAAACGAACCAGCATGAGAGCAAACATTGTACGTAATAGAGATAAGCTTTCTAACAAGATTAACAGTATAACAAAAATGCCTTCCTTTTAAACAGAGACCTAGAAATGAGAGCTGAGGCAGTAAGAAAAGAAAGACAACACAAAAGAATAAGCATAGTTAAAGAGGAAACTCTATTACTGCTTTTTTGGAGATGATATGATGGTTTAGCAAATCCTAAAGAATTCAGCAAAAATTTCAATTAAAGAATAAATTCAGTAAAGTTTTATATATAAAATAAATATGATATTGTGGAAGAAATTATAATTTTCATATTAATCAATATGATATGTGTAATGAATATACTAATAAATTAGATTTCTCAGAATTACCTCTTCTCGCTTGGGAGTCAGATTTACAATGGTTGTTGCCCTTCATTCTTGAAGAGGACCAAAATGACATCACTATGCTAAAGTTAAAGTTTTGAAGTGTCTGACTGTGGCTGATCAGACCAATACGAGCTTGGAATGCTCTACCACAGGTCCGGCACAAATAGCCTGTGTGAACATTTAGGATGCAATCTCTAGATTTGCGCATTCTAAGTTTCCTTTGAGCTGTTTCAATTCTGCTTTGCTCATAGAACACAGCACCTTGTCTGATTCAGGCATGCCATGCTGAGCAGTCCTGTACCAGTGTCTACCATGTCACACAATCAATTTCAAAGTTCTTGAGAGGACCTTAAGAAGCAGATAAAAGAAGTGGAGGAAAAATTGGGACAAGAAATGAGAATGATGCAAGAAAATTACGAAACAAACGTCAACAGCTTGACTGAGAAAAATCATACCTTAAAAAATAGACTAACTCAAATGGCAAAAGAGGATCAAAAAAGCAATGAGGAGAAGAATGCCTTAAAAAGCCAAATTTGCCAGATGGAAAAAGAATCTCAAAAGCTCACTAAGGAGAATCATTCCTTCAGAATTCGATTGGAGCAAATGGAAGCTAATGACTTTATGAGAAATCAAGATACTATTAAACAGATCCAAACAAATGAAAAAATAGAAGGCAATGTGAAATATCTCATTGGAAAAACCACTGACCTGGAAAATAGATCCAGGAGAGATAATTTAAAAATTATTGGACTACCTGAAAGCCATGATCAAAGAAATAACCTAGAAATTATACTCCAAGAAATTCTCAAGGAAAATTGCCCTGATGTTTTAGAACCAGAGGGCAAAACAGAGGTTGAAAGAATCCACCAAACACCTCCTGAAAAAGATCCCAAAAAGAAAACTCCTAGGAATATTATATTCAGGTTCCAAAATTCCCAGATCAAGGAGAGAATATTACAAGCAGTCAGGAAGAAACAATTTGAATGTTGTGGAAACACAATCAGGATAACTCAGGATCTGGCAGCTTCTACACTGAGGGATTGAAGGGCTTGGAATATGATATTCTGGAGGTCAAAGGAGCTGGGATTAAAACCAAGAATCACCTACCCAGCTAAACTGAGTATCATGTTTCAGGGGAAAATATGGTCATTCAGTGGAATAGAGGACTTTCAAGCATTCTTGATGAAAAAACCAGAGTAGAATAGAAAATTTGACATCCAGATACAAGAAGCAAGAGAAGCATGAGAAGGCAAACAGGGAAAAGAAATCATAAGGTACTTATCAAAGTTGAACTATTTACATTCCTACATCGAAAAATGATAATTGTAACTGATGAAACTTTTCTCAGTATGAAAATAGTTGAAGGGAATATATGTACATATATGTCTATATTGGAGGGTATACAGGCATATGAATATATATGAAAATGTGTGTATATATGTTTACAGGTATGCATAGATAGAGGGCACAGGATCAATTTAATAGGAAGGGATGATACTTAAGAGGTGAAAATAAGAGGTGAGAGAGGAATATAATGACAGGAGATGGGGAGAGACAGAATGGGGTAAGCTATCTCATATAGAAGAGACAAGGGAAAATGGTTACAATGGAGGGGAAGAATAGGAAGGCAAAAGGGAATGGGTCAACCTTATTCTCATTGAATTTTTCTCAGGGAGGGAATGAAATACACACTAAATAGGGTATCTCACCCTACAGGAGAGTAGGGGGGAAGGGGATGAGAGGGCGGATGAGGGAAGGGAGGGCGGGAGGGGGGGGGGGAGGGAAGTTGGAAGCACCCAATTTTGAAAAGGGACGGGATCATAGTAGAGAATAGAACAAGTGAGAGGTGGGATAGGAGGGAGGGAAATATAGTCAGTCTTTTACAATATATCTACTATGTTAATGTTTTCCATTAGCTATACAACCTATACTGAACTGCTTATCTTCCCAGTAAGGGTGGGTGACAAGGGAGGAAGGGAATGAATCTGGAATTCAAAGTTTTAAAATCAAATGTTTAAATATATATATAATATTATTAATACTATTTTACATGTAATTGGAAAATATGATATATAGGCACTGGAGCATAGAGATCCACCATGCCCTACTGGAAAAGTCAAAGGGGGTATGGGAGAAGATATGGGAGAGAGCAGATTGGAGGAGGGGATATCCTGTGGGACTGCTATTTTGGGGCGGTGGGTAGGGGAAGAAATTATGATATATGAACATAATGGAATATTGTTGCACCATAAGAAAAGATTAAATGGGTAGTTTCTGAGGAAGCTGGGAAGATTTTTATGAATCAATGCTAACTGAAATGAGTAGAACTAGAAAAGCAAAGCATTATAAGAGAAAAACAACTTTGAGAGACTTGAGAACTCTGATCAATGCCATGGTAAACCAGTAGTCCAGAAGACTGAAGATGAAACATACCACCATCATAATATGAATTCCTGCTATTAGGTTCCTTCCTGTACATCATATTATGTAACTAGGGTGATCACTTCTCTCTCTATGATAGGTCAATTTAAATTACTTATGTTGTATGTTCATGGATGCTCATGTGTTGTCCATGTAAGTAACTGGAGCTGCAAATTCTGTCACTGGAGGGAAGAAGAGAAATAGTAAGGATCTGTGATTGGCAAAAAATCTGTAAAAAAAAAAAAAAAGGCTGGGGATATTGGGGAGGGCAAGGTAAGCCTGGAGAAGAGGGAGGGTGAAATTGGTTGTTGTTGGTTGTTGTTTGACTTTTGTGGTTGTTGTTTGACTTTTGCTGTTGACAGAAATAGATTATAAAATCAAGAACTTGTGCCAGCAGGGGGCAGGATAATGGCTATGCCTTCTTTGTTTAATTTTGGTCTTGTTTAGATTCACTTCTATGCCAGTCTGAAGAGAGACTTGGAGTGAAATCAGTTTCATAACTCTAGCTTCCATAAAATGACTCTGAGACTTCCTTAGAAGAGGTTCCTAAAGCAAATTTTGTGGACAAAAGATGTCTGCCACAGGTAAAGTGAAACTCAAGTTATAGGGATTCCAAATTTCAGGTCACTCTGACTTTGGTACAGTTTCCTTTAACTGGGTGTAGTGACTCATAACTATGGACTAAAAAGACTTCTCAGCCTGTTCTTACAAGGAAAGACTTTGTAGTCATTGTACTTTAGCAAATGGAAGGTTAGACTAATGTAGATGATCCTGAAGAATTGAAGTATAGAAATTGGTTGCAGAGAGAAGTCCCAAAATCAGAGGAGCTGCTGAAGTAAAACAATGTGATGGCAACTGAAAAGATAAGAAATATCCATCAGAAGAACAATGGAGAGCGTCATCATTGCATTACCAGAGACACTGGCAGCTCTAAAGCTTTAGATGTTTCAGTTGCCCTGGGTGTTTGTATACACTCCTTCCTCCCTCCCTTCCTTCCTCCCTTCCTTCCTTCCTCCCTTCCTTCCTTCCTTCCTTCCTTCCTTCCTTCCTTCCTTCCTTCCTCTTCACTGTTATTTCCTGGTGAAGATCTTGCTACAAAATTGAATGGAGCTTTTTGATTTGAGTTCCCTCTCTCTCCACCCTTCCCATTCTCCTCCTCCTCTCCCCCCAGTATAGATCATAGAATTAAGACTGTGTGAAGATGCCACCTGGGGGAAGCAGAAGATGTTAGAACTCAAAAGAACTCCATCTTTGAGGCTGTGAGCTGTACATGAGAACATGTCTTAGGTTTCTGACAGTTTTTTTGGTGGCCAAAACTGGGCATATGGTGATCAGCCTGCTGAAATTTAGAGCCTTTTAGAGCCATGAAGTTGTAGAATTAACTTAGTAATTGGATTTGTGTAAGTATTGACTCATTTTGGCTTCTTTTGAAATATAACCTCTTTTTTTATTTTAAAACTTTTCATCACAAGTAAATGAATTGCAATGCATAAAATGTAGCTATACCATTTCTGTAACTCAAGTGCCTTCTTTTATCTTTTTGTTGTCAGGACTTCTGACATTTCTTTTAACATTGGCATTCTTGTATTTGTTGTAAGATATCTGCCATTTCTTTCATTTTCTGTACATGCCTTTGAAATATAAGGTGGTCAATGAATATCCTGTGCATCCATATCTCAAATGTTTTCTCTTTCACTAGAATAATTTTTGTTGTCAAAACTTCATTCTTTAGGTCACTCATGGGTTTTTTCTCTCTAGAATGTTAACTTGCTCTCTCTCTAAATTATATGAAACTCAATTTTCCCAAAATCTAGAGTGTGCTTCTGTACCTAGCTTGCCTCTCCTTACCTATCACAAATTCATAAGATGGAAGGGGATCATGTTTTCCCAAAGTTCCCATCATTTCTATTTTTCCACTTATGGGTACAAATTAGGCTCATACCATTAGTTCCATCTGCTCTTCTTTTGAAAAGCAAGATCATCTCAGAAGCTTATCAATAATTTGTCTTCTGCTGTGAGTAGAGGGTAGCTCCAGAAATGGTCTTGAATTCCTCCATTATTATAATATCCTGCTACTGTTACAGGCTTTTTTAAATCTGTTTCCTATCTTATCTAGTTTTTCCTCTTGTCCAGGTTGTTCATAGTATATGGAATATGATCTTTAAGTGCACATTTAGCCAGGCAGTTGCTAAAGGCTAGAACTATGGAGGTATGTTTGATTGTAGGAGGAGAAGGTCATAGGAAGAGAGTGGAGTTGGGTTCTCTAGGCCCAGTGGATTGAAGAAGATGAGAGGTAGGACAATTGTTTTGTGGGGTTGAAGGGTACTGAGGAGGTGGTTAGATGAAGGATAGAGGGAATGGTAAGGATGTCCTCAAGTGCCCTTAAAGATGAAACCCTTTCCTTTATTTACTCCCCAGACAGATCCCTATGAGATTCCTAAAGAGTTACAGATATTGATTGTCTTTGGAGGTTTTGCTTGGGAAAGAGATTTCAAGATGGCAGAACAACAGAAATTCAACCTCCTAGGAGGTTTCACCTCTAATTTGAGGCCTGATTGCTCATGTATATCACACACAGGGTTCAGAAGGTTGGACCCATTACCTTCCTGATGGTGTTCCACACTTGGGAATGAATACAAAATCCACTGACCCACTCCTTATGTGTTAGAAATTCTTGGGAATTCTGGGTCAAAGACATATTTTAGTCACTTTTCTAGTATAATACAAATAGCTTTCTAGAATGTTTGTACTAACGATATCTTCCCTAACAGTGTTTTAACGTCTCTATTTTTCCATGATCCCTTCATCATTGACTATTCCCAACTTATGTCATCTTAGCCAATTTTCTTAAACTCAGTTTTTTTTGGACAAGCATTTCTCTTATTATTAGTGATTTCAAGTAATGTTGCATATAGTTAATAGTTTGTAATTCTTCTTTTGTGAGTTTCTTATTCATCCTCTTTGACAAGTAATCCATTCTGGGCTGTAAGAAATGATGACTATGATGACCATAGAAGAGGATAGGAAGACATATATAAACTCCTGCAAAGTGAAGCAGCAGAACCAAGAAATCAACATGCACACAATGACTATAGCAACATCAATGACAAGAAAAGTAACTATAAAAGAATCAAAATTGAATGGGGTGGAATTATAATGTTCAAGGGTGACCACAAAGAAGAGTCGTTTGAAGAGATGGATGACCATGGCTGTGAAGCACTGCATAAAATGTCATACTATTTCTATGTGTGGCTTAGTTTTGCTGATCTATTTTCCCTCATTTTCCCAATTCCTTATTTTAGAGCTTTGTGAAAAAGGCAAGAAAATACTGCTAAATATAGGTGATGCTAAAACAAAAAAAAATCTAGAGAAATTCATTTAATAAAAGACAAAAAAAAAAACAACTCCTACTGGAAACACAGGAACTCATTTAGGCAGAAAATAGGTTTAGATTATTTCCTTCCTTGGTATACTACAAGTTCCAGATGGATGTTCCACCCAAATATATCAGATCACATCATTATCCTTTAGACCAACTAGAAGGAGTTACTTCTCATAACCACAACTAGGTGGTAACCTAAATGAAGCAATCCTTGTTTTAACAAACCATTGAAATTCTTCTGCAGGAGCAAGATCAATTCAGGCAGTTTAAGAAGAGAGAGTGTGAATTGTGGGGGAAAAGATTACATCTATTAGTTTTGGAAGAAGATTGATATTCAGAAAATACAGAAATTTACTCATCTACATAAGGCTGTCATCAACTGACAAAATAGACCTTTATATCAATGGATATGAAGGGCTTTCAAAAAAATTTTAAATATCACCCACATAATGAAATCATGCTGAAAACATCATATAATAAGAATGCACATCAAAACAATCTTGTGGATTCTTCTAACCACCAGAAAATTGACAAAGATGACAAAAGATGACAATAGTCAGGTTGGAGGGAGGCACTGAAAAGACAGGAACATGAATTCACTAGCGGTGGAGCTACAGATTGGTTCAACCATTATGTAAAAGAATTAGAAATTATATTGTAGAAGTCACTACATTTTTCATACCCTCATTAGATATAATGTGACTATGAGAATCTTTAATAGATCATTCCTTTTTTGCTGATCTTTTGGATGGTTCTTTCAGGGTACATACACAACAATGGAAATATTGGATGGAAATATATGCTTGGTTTTGGAACAGAAACTGCTCTCTCCAAAGTTATCAGCGATCTCTTAGTTACCAGATTGAATGTCCTTTTCTTAGTCCTCATTCTCTTTGACTTCTCTGATACCTTTGGTGATGCTGATCACCCCCCTCCTCCTTGATATTCTCTTCTCTTTGGTGGGGGGGAGGTTTCTCTGCTACTCCTCTTTCTCCTTTGTTGGATTCTTCTCCAGATCACTCCCTTTACTCATAGGTGTCTCTCACAGTTCTGTCCTGGGTCCTCTTTTCTTCTTCCACCATTTCACTTGGTGATCTCATCAGCTCCCATGAATTTCATTATCATCTCTATGCTAATGATTCTCAGATTAACGAATCCTGTCCCACCCTCTTTGCTGGTCTCTAATCTATCTCCAACTGTTCTTCAGACATCTTAAACAAGATGTCCAATTGACACCACAAATTAAACATGCTCAAAACAGAACTCAGTACCTTTCCTTCTAAATCTTCCCCTGTAATGTTAATGGGAGTTGAAGATCTTCCCTGCCCATTAAGAGGCCTCAAGTGGAGCCCAATAAGAGAAGCTTGATTAGGGGAAGCTTGTTTTTCCAGGAATGCCCACACCTTTTGTTACTTTGTAATTAGGCAGTGGGTCATGAGGGTTGTGATGCCCTCTGACCCTGAAGAAGTATACATATACTCTGAGGTTAACATTTTGCTTTAGGGCTTACTAATGGGAAGAGCGTTCAAGTAATATAGCCAGATGAGACTCTGGGTAGCTATTAAGGACCACCCCCCTTTTTGAAAACCCAGATGTTGGTGCTTCTCTCTCTGGTAACCATATATGTATGTAGGTATGTATGTAATGGTCAGACATTGGTCTATTGGTCTTTATGCCATTATTTCTGCTTATAATTTCTGTTTGTATTTTCTCTGAAGTTCAGGGTGCTGACTTTCCCCCCTGAACTAAGTAAAAGATATATATGTTTGATTAAAGTAAGATTGTTAACCCCTTTTGAGTTGCTTTCCTTTAGAAAAGAAGATCTAAGAACCTATGCTAACAGCCATCCTGGGTATGCTAGGGTGCTTCCTGTTACTTCCCCCTCTTGCTATCTTTCCTAATACCGTAGAGGATAACATCTTCCTCTTAGTCTCTCAGGCTCACAACTAAGGAGTCATCCTAGACCACTGTTTCTCACCCCTCATATCCACACCTGTTGCTAAGGTCTATCGATTTCATCTTTTCAACACCTCTCAAATACTCACCCTTCACACCTCTGAAACTGCCACCACTCTGATGCAGGCCCTTTGTCACCTCATGACTGTGTACTATTGAAATAGCCTCCTGGTGACTCTGTCGGCCTTAAGTTTCTTCCTTTTCCAATTCATGTTCCATTCAGACACAAAAGAGATTTTCTTAAAACTCAAACTCTAGTGGCTTCTTACCACTTCTTACCAGAATCAATACAAAATGCTCTGTTTGGTATTCCAACCTATTCAAAACATATTCCATTTCCTCTCCCACCTTTCCAGTCTTCTTACACCATCCTCCTCCTCACATTGTCTTCCATTTAGTAACATTGGTCTCCTTGCCCTTCCACAAAAAAGACACGCCATCTCTCAGCTTGGAGTATTTTCTCTGTGTCCCATGCCTGGAATGCTTTTTCTCATTTCTGCCTACCAACTTCTCTGGCCTTCTCTAAGTCCTAGCTAAAATCTCCTCTTTTACAGAAAACCTTTCCCAACTTCTCTTAATTCTAGTGCCTTCCCTCTTTTAGTTGTTTCCTATCTATCCTGTATGTAGCTTGTTTGTACATGCATATACGTATATGTACACACACACATTTGCTTGTCTTCCCCATTGGACTGTGAAGTCCTTGAGGACAAGGACTGTCTTTTACCTCTTTTTATCTCCCCAATGCTTAGCACTGTGCATAGGAAATAATAGGAACTTAATAAATGTTAGTGATTCATTTGTGGGGAACAATTTGTGTTTTCTTTTTTGAAAATTTATCTCCCCATAACCTATGACTATCCATTTTGGACTGGGAATTAATCACCACTCTAATTTTTCAATCATTCCTTTCATATGACAAAATTTCCAGATTTTAGATGAGAGTAGAGATGGGAACCAGCAACCTTGCCTTCCCCACTAGGGAACTCCCCATCAGCAGACTGTGTTACTCAGTTCTCATGGATGATAGATTGGTCTAGGGAGCACATATAAGGCCCTAGCTGTGAAGTTTGATCCAGCGTCCTTTTGTGAGTAACATAGATGGGATGTACACGTGCAGGGACCAGCAGTGGTCTGAGAAATAAAAGCAGGCTGGAAATTGGCTGAATAGGAAGCTGAAACCGCCAGGGAGCTGCCAGGACTGGCGTGGAGGGGTGGGAGGGAGAAACGTCAGATGGTTTGTGTGAGCAGCAATTCACGCACAGAGGCCTGGGCGAACTTAGAATTCCAAAGAAATATTCCATAGCCTGATAAATATCACCAAGACCAAACTGTAACCATGCAACAAATTTCAGGTGTGAAGAACGAAGGATTCCTCATAGAGGTAGTTTCCGTAGTGTAGTGGTTATCACGTTCGCCTCACACGCGAAAGGTCCCCGGTTCGAAACCGGGCGGAAACATTGTTCCTTCTGTCATACTTTTTGCCAGGCCACATTGACACTCCTCGGAAATCAATAATCAGGGAAAGTGGAAAAACCATATGGGGATGCACCGGCCTGGCAATTAGATCGTGCTGTTCTGTGTGTAGCTTAGGTGGTTGCTGAGGTTTCCTCGAGTTCAGTAACTCCCAAGACACACAAACCGGGGTTCTCTACTAGACGTCGTAGAGGGAGAGGTGTGTGTGTGTGTGTGTGTGTGTGTGTGTGTGTGTGAGAGAGAGAGATTAGGTGTTTCGGTTCCCTAGCGGTTAGTAGAAGGCTTAAAAACACACACACACACACACACACACACAAACAAACCGCAGTGTTAGTACGAATTTCTCGCTCCTCCCAGACTCTTGGCCCAGGTACGGTTATTGGTAGTAGCTCCGGGCCAAAATTCCCAGTTTCAACTCCAGTTAGGCTCCTGGAAGCTACAGAGAAAAAGCAGAGGCAGTGTTTTTTATGGTATTTACGGTGGAAGTATGTCCCTGGTCTCGCCAGAAACGATTTGGTCACAGGCAAGGATACAATCTTGCAGCACACTGGAAAGGAAGGAGGGAGAGGAGGGAAGGAAGACAGGAAGCTGTGTTGCCCAAATGGAACTTTCAGATGTCTGGGTAAGCACTTAATAAAGATTTATTGAGCTGAGTAACTGAGACCGTCAGGTCCAAAGAAAATAGAGAAAGGTAAGAAAAGGCCCATCCCACAGGCTCGAACCCACGACCCTGAGATTAAGAGTCTCATGCTCTACCGACTGAGCTAGCCGTGCAAAAGCAAAGGAAAAAATCTTCTTCTAGTATCCCAGAAGAAATAATACTTGTGTTCCAGAAAGTGAAACTCACAATCATTTTGATTTTTTTCTCTCTCGAACCCGATTTTCACTTATTTTCCGCCCTGTGCCACAAAAAGGCTGGTAAGGAACGGTTAAGAGAGAAGAGGCAAAGAATATTGAGGGCAGAGAGGTGGAAAGGCCGGGAAAAGATAGGTTTCCACCTCTCAGTCCAGCTTAGTCTTCTGCTCCAGAAAAAAAGCACTTTGGCTTTTTTTCTTTTTCCATTTTAACTCTGCCATCCGAACAAGCTTGCTCAGAGACAGCATTAATGTATAGAGAACCCAGTCCGCTCGGTCTTCAGCAGTAGGTGAGTAGGTGCCTGGAAAGTGATTGGTTTTGGTAAAATGTGACCTGGCTCCTGTCCTCAAAAACCCAAAAGTGTTCTGAAGAAGGCAATCGAAGAGGGAATGCGTTCCAGGCACCAGGGAAGTTCTGGAGAACATGTGGATAAATTCTTCCTTGAGATTGTTTCTTGATGCCTTTGGGTACAAAATAAAAGCAACGTCTCCAGTGTCTTTGTTTCCTTCTCCAAACTATCCTTTCACTAATCTACAAAATCCTTTTGTCTCAAGGGTTCCCTTAGATCAACAAAGTCAAGATTGATGTGATACTGTTACTTCAGTAATTTACCGCCTCCTTGATCCCTGGACAAGAACATTCCATTTATGCAGTGCTGTAACTAAAGTGAAATGATCTAGGGATTTTATCAGGGCACCAATTCCCCGAGGGGCATCGAGTTGAACTTCCAAGCTGTCAGGATCCCAGTCCAGATCCCCTGCTGACCCTAGACTTCCAGTCTCCAGAGGGGTTCAGCTTCTCTTCGATCTATCGATGAGCACCCCATCCTCTTACCACTATATATACTGACCTGTAGGACTGCACCAGATAAACTCCTTTCACAGCCCTCTTCCCTCTACTCCTTTCACTTCTGGAACTGCCAAATCCCCCTACCACATCCTTGACTTTCAGAATCAGTTATGCGTGCTCTCTTCATCCTCAAATTCCCTTGGATTTACAGATTGAATCTCCACTCCCTTTATGGGAAATCCCAGTAGCATAAAAACTCTTAAAGAACAGAGAATTTTGTTTTCTTCCTTTTAGAAAAAAAGTGAAAATCTGTCTGTTATGCTTTGCACATAGGAGACAGAGAAAGACTGTAGAAGTGATTTGATTAACCGGCATCCTGGGTGGGACTGGATTCTAGAAACCTGTAATGAATGAAGTGTCACAAAAAGTGTAACAATAAGCTAGGAAGGGAACAGTGTTGAAGAAAGAAAGTAAATGCCAACCTGAAGGAAACTTAATGCTGGGTGCCATGTTCCTCATGTTGATTCATATAGGAATATAGAAGGTATCTCAGAAGCCATAAAGTCTCATTACTTTACAGAGAGGAGGGAAGGAAAGAAGGGGCTGAGTTGCCCAACTGGAATTGTCAGTTATTGGAGTGGGCACTTAATAAAAGTTTGTTGAGTAATTGGAGACCTATCAGGTTGAACGAAAACAGGTATAAGTCACCCAATATGGGGCTCAAACTCATGACCCTGAGATTAAAAGTCTTATGTTCTACTGACTAAGCTAACCAGGCAGAAGAGAGGATAACGGATTCCTCTGTTGTTCCAGAAGAGATAATAATAGTGTCAATCTGAAGGAAAATGCTGGATGCCAGGAAACTGAGACTCTAGAAATTACTTGCCCAGGGTCACAAAAGTAGTAAGCATCAAAGTTAGGATGTGAAATCATGGCCACTGGCTTTAAACCCAGCCCCTATTTTGATAAAAATGCAAACAATTTAATTGAAACTGCACTCAGACATAAGGATGCTGGCTCACATGGGTTCTATTCCTCCTGTTTCCAGGCTCAGTAATGCTTGCCATAGGAGTTTTCCCTCTTTAACCATTGACCCACGGTGGTTGAAAAGTTAAGTAGAAGAGACTGTCACATTGGATCATAACAGGAATCCAGAAAAACTAGCATGTAGAGAAAATGACTATGGCAGAAATGTTACCTAAATGGTTCCAATGAGAACTAGGACCATTGGCTTTCAAGTTCTCTGGGTTAGCCATTGAAACATGGACTATCTTAAAAATATTGTCTTTCACTATTTTGGATTGACACTTAGAGTATTTACAATCCACACTAATTTATAGTTCTTTTTTTTCAAGCAACTCTATTTTGTTCAAGAGGAAATGATGAGATCTACAGTTAAGCAGACACAATGCCACTTGCATTGATGCTCCCTTTTTCTCTCCCTTCCATCATTTTTTACTCATAGTCAAAGGTCCATCAGCTTCTCAGCAATGAAGCCCTGTCTCCATTCCTCCTCTTCTCTCAAAACAGAATCATCTTAGCCTCAGGAAACTGATTGTGCTCTGTTGGCAGAGGAAATGTCCACTTTTGGGGGCTGGTGGTAGAGTGGGAAATGAAATAAACAGAGTGGAAAACTAGCAGATGTCCTGGGAATCAAGAAATGTCTTCTTCCAATTCCTTCTCAACTGCACCTTCCCAAACGCACTCTCTCCATCCCTCCCTCACTCTGGCTTCACTCCCCCTCCTCCCCACCCCAGTTCTGGTAAGGGCAGGACCTGAGTCCTAAAGGACTCAACTGAGAAAGAGGTTTCTACTGAATTCCACGATTCTCTGGGAATGCCCTAGGTGGAGAAAGAAGCAGGCCATCATAAAGGAAAGAAGAAACATGAGGTCAATGGCAAAGACCTTGGGGGATTTTGACAGGTTTGTATTTTTTTTTGTTCTTTTTTTCCTCATCTCCCAAAAACAGATGTGCAAGTACAGGGAAAATGCTTTGGTGTACATCAGATGGGGGTGACAGTTGCCAAAGAACTGGTATCTCCAGGTTGTAAACCAGCAGGCTTTGTGTGATGGACATGTGTGTTGCAAGATGTGTGGTTTTGAGCATCATGACCAAGCTAAGAAAATGTTCTTCCACTGGTTTTTCAGCCTTATTTAGTATTTCTTTCCTTCCCTCATGCTATGATCTCAGCCTTCGTAAGAACTCTTTCAGAACCAGGAGAAACATAGAGCCAAATGTTTTGGGATGACCATGGAGAAAATTTCCTTGTAGTTGAGGACTACTCTAGGATAGACTGCAGTCCTGGGTAACAGGAGGGAATAAATAAAGTCAGTCCAGTTTTTCACTTCCCTACAAACATTATGACAGGGTATATCTAATATATAATATCTAAGTACTAAAAAGCAGCAAAGATGGAAGCCTCATTCTTCAATATGAAAATTGCCCTCCTATTGAAATGGCATATTTTTGGAGCAGATTAATGATTATCTATCATATTATACACATAAATATATACATAGATATGTGCACATAATACATGTATATGTATATGCATATGTATGTAAATATCTGTATGTTTAATTCCTCCCCCCCCCCAGTCTCTGCTTAACCTCACCTGTATTTACAGGTACTTCCCCCCGGAACCAAAAAAAAGCCAATCTCTATAGGAGGAAGTGCCATTCTTCAGACTCCTTTCCAGCCACATTTCAATAGAGTCATCACTTGGACAATATTTAGGTCATTTTTTCCCCCTCTCACCCCTCCTTGAAGTACTGAGTTAATGAGGGACCTGTCCAATGTGGTAGAGATTTTTTTGCACCATCATCATTTTAAGAGCATAGCTCCAGAAATAACCCTAGAACCCAAGACAGCATCTATTCTCTGGATATCTGTAGTGGCAACCACACTGGCATTCCCAGGATGGCTGCTAGCATAGGTTTTTAGATCTGTTTTACTAGGAAAGATAGCTATTTAAGGGGTCAATCTTTTTTAATTACATTCACTAGTTCAGGGGAAATGTCAGCACCCTGAACTTCAGAGAAAATACAAACTGAGAAAATACAAGCAGAGAAATAAAGACCAACAGACAGGACTCTGCCTGAATCAAAGCAATATTGCTATATACTTTACATACATCCCTGGGTCTAGAGAGCCTTTACATCTGAGCAACTGGGGAGCTCTGAACATACAACCACTCAGAATCTGGACCAGGGAATCACAAATTCCTTCTCATAAGCAAGCTCCCAAAGCAAAATACCAGCTCAGAGTGTGTATACACTTCTCAGAGCCAGAAGGCATCACAACCTTTGTGACTCAATACCTAATTAGAAACTAGCAAAAAGTGTGAAAGCTTTCCTACCAGCAAGCCTCCCCTAAGCAAGCTTCCCTTAATGGTCTCCATGTGAGGCCTATTAATGGTCAGGGAAGATCTTAAATCCAATTAACATTACAATATCCAACCCAGGAGTGTTAGAGCAAATAGTGCAATAGCTCAGAGTGTTTTGGTGCTATCTTTCAAATGGTGATTGGTAATTTGGAAACAACATATTATGAACATTAACATTAAAACATTTCCCCCATAAACCTGGGGGGTGTACTCTCCCACAGAAGAACACATCAGTAGAAAGAATGTGTACATGTATAGCATTCAGATAGTCACAAATGAAGGAGACACATATGACCCAGAAAACTAATGCCTCTGATTCTGGAGAACTCCAATATCCTTTCCTTCCTGCTTTCTTCATGTTTCTCCCTTTTTGGTGTGATATCTTTGCTGGACAAGTCACTTAGGTGGGCTCCTCGGATCTACTCCTCTCTACAGATGTACTTAATTTGACTTCTAGGGTTAATACTCTTTCTCAACTCTTCTCATTTACTCCCTTGACTCCACTCTACCAGAAGCTGCCATGGGAGCATTGAGGAGAAATACTTCCCCTCTCCTTCCTCCAATGGCTCCTAAGAACTGACTACTAATAGCTGTACTAACATCTTAGAGAAGGTTTCAAGCTGGCTTTTTAAAGGCCACAAGGCTGATCCTTCAGCCAACTAGTAGATAGTAACCCTACAATTTCATCAAATTGAGGGAGAAACTTCCTATCTCTTAAACAAGAAAATGTAAATGCTTCTTAGTACTTCCTTTATGAACCACGAATAGGTAATTGAAGTTTCACATCTGTGATTGAATCTATATCTCTCAGGGTTCCCTCCTTTCAGGTAGATTAGGTTGGTTCTTTCCCTAAAATGCAATGAAGCTATTCCCAAGATTTCATTGGTTCAGAAGGCCAGGCCTCAAGCCATGTCTCCATTTGTGCAGCTTCTTGGTGACCCTGGGGGATACTGATGCACCTTTTTGAAGCAGGTTAATGAATATCTTAAAAGCATATAAGTGGCTTAAACTTGTTTATCTTGAAAGTTGTTTCAAAGACACAAGAGTCACATTACATCTAGCCCAAAAGACCCAAGGTGAATTGTCTCTACCCAAGCAAAGCCTTATGTCCTTGTTGAATATTCTTCCTGTTCCAGTGCAAAATTAACCTGCTGTTATAATTTTAGAGGTCAATTAGCATCTAATATCTTTGAACACATGCCAATAAACTGCTTCAATAACCCTAAACAAGGGCAAGATCTCTGTCCAAAGTCTATCTGACTTAAGATTAGAAAGTCCATATAATTCCTGGTTAATTCTTTAAGGATTCTATGCCCCAAATCCTTTTAAGGGACCCTGCAAAAAAGAAATCCTATAAGAATTGTGTAGGTCTCAGGTGCTAATTTTCCCTCAAACTAAATTTTAATTAAATTAATTAATTCAATGAACATTTATTCAGGAGCTTTTCTGTGCCATGCCTGTATTGTTGTTGCTATTGTTGTTCAGTCGTGTCCAACACTTTTGTGTCCCCATTTGGGGTTTTCTTGGCAAAGATACTGTAGTGGTTTGCCTTTTCCTTCTCATTTTATAGATGAGGAAACTGAGACAAATAGGGTTAAGTGACTTGCCCAGGATCATACAGCTGGTAATCATCTGGGATCAGCCCACTCACTAACTATGATTTACTCTTTCATTTACCATAGCCACACACAAAGATGGTCATACCCTTGACCATTTCATCTAATGTATCACCTCAATGTTTAAGAATCCTGGAATCTCCTTATCTGACTAGGATCTATTGGATTTTCATCTTTCCTTTTTCCTCCTCTTACTAAATATTGCTCTCCACCCACACTTTAACCTTCAATCCCTTGACCTCTCAGTTCTCTCCCAGACCATCCATCATCCTTGGACTAATTACTTTTGACCTTTTTCCCCACCTTGACCTCTTGGTGTACCAAGTCAACTCTACACTGTCCTCTTCTCCAGGGGCTCTATCCTGCTTATCATATCAGTGATTGCTTCATGCTAAGCCTCAAACTTGGATCACTCGCACCAACCACCACCTTTGCTCCTACATATTTACCGTTACAAGGCTAAATTCAAAGAGAACAAATGAAATAAACAAATGTGAAGAAAATCATGCAACCATCCTGATTGGGTACACTACAGATTTCTGTCATGCAACCTTAACTGGGCTTTTATTGTTACTAGACAATCTTACTATACCTCTTTCACTAACTCACTATGCATTCTCTAAAACTTCATCCTTCTTCAACTCTTCCATGGTTCCCCCTTCTCCCATCTTCTCAGTTTAGAAGCTTGCCACATATTTTACAGGAAAAATGGAGGCATTTCACTCTGAGCTCCCTCTTCCCCCTTCTTCCTCATCTCATATGCCCTGTGTTCTTCCTTTTGGTTTGGGCCAGCATGGCTGGCCCTGGGCCCTGCTGAATGCTCTTCCTCCTCATACTTCTCTGTTCCTGGCCCTCACAAGTCCTTGAACCATGTGCCTAGCCCCCTTCTTCTAAGGGGCAAGCTTCTCTACCGGTCTCTTTCCCTCCCCTTCCTATAGGGAGTAGGGGGAGGAATTTGCATTACATAAAAATTAGTTTACATAGAGGTCTCCAAAATGGCACATTTACATAAAACAAGAACTGTCTTTATGTTTCCCTATACTGCCACCTGCCTCTTGGAAAGTGAAACTCCTTCACAACCCACCCAAAGAAACAAAACAGGAGAGACTTCTGTGGATTTGATGATAAGGATCTCTGCCCTTTCTAAAATATTGAAGGAGTGATTAACCTGGCACATAAGAGGGTAATGAAAGAAATGGTTGAGTTTAGAAGAGGAATGTCCTGACCCCAAAGTTCTGGTTAAGCTGTTCCCAGTGTAGTCCATCTTTGAAGCATAAGCAACCTAGCCTTGCCTCTGAGTACCACAATTTAGCCAAGGACCAACTTTCCCAATAGGTATACCAAGAAAGAGAAAGGACACTTAACCATGAAATTGCATGTGTATTTGCTCAGTGTGCTTGTTCCTCACTATCTAGAAGATTTCTACTTAATTTTATTGCCTCTCCTCTGAGATTATTTCCCATTCCCCTGTGTATATCCTATGTGTACATAGCTGTTTGCATGATACTTTCAATAGACCATGAATTTGAGAGCAGGGAGTATTTTTTGCCCTCTGTTGATTATTTCAAATGTATCCTGTCTATAGCCTATTTGTATAGAATTGCTTGGATGTTGTCTCCCTCACTAGGCTGTGAGCATCTTGGGGTTAGGGACTGAAGGGCAGAGTCAAGATGTTGGAGTAAAGGCAGGGACTCACCTGACCTCTCCCAAATTTCCCTCTAAATTATTTTAAAAATGAGTTTTGGAGCAGCAGAGCCAATAAAAGGAAGAGGTGAAACAATTTTCCAGTGCAAGGCAACTTCAGAGGTTGACAGGAACAGTATGTCTTGCTGGCGGGTGCAGCGTAATCCAGCACGGGCCTTGCCAGACAAGGGCAAGGCAGTAGCAGACCTTGGGGGTGACTGAATCATCAGTTGTGTCTTTCTGAGCTCTCAGTCCACAGATGGTAAGGGGGCTGGTCAGAAGGAAATTACAGGAAACTCTGCTGACATTGGGGGTAGGACTCTATGACATTGTGTGGTTCCAGGTCATAGTCCCAGGGTGAGGAAAAGGACGAACTCTAACATACTAGAACATGCAGCTACAGGGGTATGGGAGCCCTGTTCCAGGGTAGAGAAGAGTGCCTGTGGTCATTCACAGACAAGAGCACAGGCCAGGAGGGGAGTGATCATATTATCTGCTTAGATTATAACACCTTGAAAGAACTGAAGGCTTACAGATCTCCAGAACTAGTTCTGAAAACAGCAGCACAAAAAACCCAAAATTTCCACATCTCCTTCAATATTTGTTGTTTTATCCTTCAATCTGATAGGTGTAAAATGATATCTCAAGATTTTTGGCATTTCTGTAATCAACAATGATTTAGAACATTTTTTAATATGACTCTGAATGGCTTTGATTTCTTCATTGGAAAACTGCCTTTTCATATCCTTTGACCATTTTTTGGACTATTTTTCTTGGTTTTATTTTTTCTCTGCATTTTCTTTCACAACATGACTTATGTGGGAATGTGTTTTATATAACTGCACATGTACAACCTATGTCAAATCATTTACCTTCTCAGTGATGAGGTGAGGAGAGGAAGGGAGTGAGAGAATTTGGAGCTCCAAATTAAAAAAAATGGATGTTAAAAATTGTTTTCTATTGTAATTTGGGGAAAAAACCCTTAAAATTTGAGAGGAGGGACTTTTTTTTAAAACCCTTCTTTGTATCATCAGTGCTTAAGAGAATGGCTGGCACATAAAATGGTTTAATGATTGTTGTCCTTTGTGCTCAAGAAGGACCAAAATCACTATGTTGGGGTCAAGGTACAGTGTGTCTGATTACGGCCAATTAGACCAATACAAGCTGGGAAAGCTCTACCACAGCAAGGACACAAATAGTCCATATGAGCACTTGGAGTGGAAGCATCTTTCAATTTGCTCATCTCATGTTTCTTTTTAGTTACTGAAATTCTGCTTTGTTCATGGAGCACCTCCTTTGATGTGGGTACACCATGCTGAGCAGTCCTGTGTCTCACAATTGATTCCAAAGTTCTTTGGAGAGACCTTGAGATTGTCCTTGTATTGCTTCTTTTGACCTCCATGTGCACACTTGCCTTCGGTGAGTTCTCTGTAAAACAGACATTGGGAAAACAGGTTTGGCATTTGAACAAAGTGACCAGACCACTGGAATTGTACTCTATGCCATAGAGTTTGAATGCATGGCAGTTCAGCTCCAGAAAAGACCTCAGTGTCCTTTATATGCTGGTATTACATGCTGATGTATTCATCAGTTTAACTGACTTTTTCTTTTTTTTTTTTTTTGTCTTTAAAACATTGTTCATTATATGATGGCTCTCTCAGAGGGTTTGGGGAAGGGATTCTGGGGAAACATGGTGATATGAAAAAAAGAAATCAATAAAAACTTATTGGGGAAAAAAGTTGTCAAGATCTTTCTGAAAACTTATTCTCATCTAGTGGGTTACCTATCCTTTCCAGCATGGTGTTATCTACAAAGCTGATAAGCATGCCATATATTCCTTTATCCAAATCATTGACCAAAATGTTAATAAGCACAGGGTCAACTACAGATATCTGAGGAACTCCAATGAAGACCTTCCAAGTCAAAGTGCAAGCATTAGTGACTACTTTTTGGAACCACCTATTCAACTAATTTTGAATCCACCTCTAGTTTGGGAGTTCTTAATTTTTATTTTTATGAACACCTTTGGTTCAGAATAATTTTTTTGTCTTTATTAATTTGTCTACTTTTAGTTTACAAGATTCAGTTCCACAATCCTTTACAATAATATTTTTTAAAGATATAAAATACATAGGATTGCCAAGGAAACTAATTATACTGAAATACAATTATCATAATGTTCTTCCTATCCAAATTCACAGACTTCCTAAAATCTATACACAGATGTAGGTTAAGAACTCTTACCCTAACTGTACTATCATCTAACCCTCTTCTCTATACCTTCTCCACAGGATTAGAAAGAGAAGCTTTATTAAATGTTTTGTGAAAATGTAGTAAACTCTATCTATGCTTCTCTTGATTTATCTCTTCAGTAACCTTGTCAAAAAGGGAACTAATGTTAGCCTGGCATAACTAGACAGCTAGGTGGCGATTAACCTGGAATTGAAAACACCTAGTTTAAATCCAAGCTCAGACATTTAATAATTTACTAGTTCATTTCCAAAACCTGCTTTTCTTTTCTTCATATATTCCTACTGATGTGCAGTACTAATGAAAACACCAACCCATTAACAAATTCTTGCTAGCAGAAAAAAAACCCAAACAACTTTCCCCTGAGTCAATCATTCTATGAATAAAGGACCTGCTTCATGAGTGAGGCTGAAGTGCAAAGTAGCAGTAACTCAGTCACAAATGGAGGACCATCTAACTGGTATAGCCTTTTCTGTCTCTGTCCTCTTTTTTACTACTCTCCATTCATACTCAAGGCCACTTAAAAATAGATGAGAGGCCCCAGAGTAGGATCAGATCTTAAATTCAAATAGTAATGTGGACCACCGAATCATAATAAGGATCCTTGTGGGTTGCATACCTCATCAGTTTTCAAATGTGATGTTATTGTATTTTTATTTATTTTATTTTGTCAAGTATTTCCAAATTCATATCTTAAGTTGATATGAGCTACACTTGGGAGATGAGAAAAATTATTATTAATAATCAATGATTTGGAGAGATCCAGATTTTCCCTCTTTTCTTTCATCCTTATTTCAGTTTCTTCTCTTCTATCCAGACCTCACCCAAGTGGGGAAGCCATCAGGTTTGTAGTGGGGATAAATTCTTTGAATAGATTGTCCAAGGGGAAGTGGTATATACTTTAGGAGTAAATGACATAATCAAAGTTCAGGTCCAGCACCTCATTGTAATATTCATTCTCTTATTAATTGTTAACTGATCAACTTTGATGGCCACCCCTGGGAGCATCCTTCTTTCAGTGGGCATATTAGCCATGAGCCTGCCATCATGATTGTGTCAAATGACCATCCTTTCATTAAAATTCTGACATTATTGATAAAATTATGCATATCAAACCTTTTTTAAAATACCACAGAGTGTTGTAGGTAGTCAGCTGACTGACATGTTTGACACCTCTAGTCTAAATCCATCCCCCTTCATTTTCTCCTTCCTCAAATGAGGAAAATGAGGCTTGTACAGCCTTGTCCAAGGTCATGAGCAAAAAAAGTAGGATTTAAGTGCATCTCCTTGACATTAAATCCAGCACCATTTCCTGTTCATGGTAGTAGGAAGGGAAGTAGGAATTTAACTGGAAGAAGTTATTCATTGTATCAATAATCAAGGTTAGGTCCTGGTGTAGTTATTAAGTAGGGAAGCCTGTCTTAGATTTTTCTCTTGTTTTTATCCTTTCCCTGATGGAACAAAATTTTAGTTTCAAATTTAGAAAGAAATTTATTAATGGCTAGCACATTAATAAAAATTAAATTTGTATTAAAAGGAAAATAAATTAATTCCACATGTCTTAATACATAAAGTTTAGGCAATTTTTTCTAGTCCTCTACATTTATAAGTTCCTCATTGGTAATTAAAGTGAAATAGACTCTGCAAATTTTAGAATACACTATAACAGATAACTGTAGCCAGTAGTCTTTTACAAATACCTATAACTGAATTTGGTTTATTCATACAAATCTACTATTTTATGAATCTTGCAGGTTTGAATCTGCCTTTATCTTGTCCTGGAAGTCCTTGAACCTGTGCAGTTCTGACTGTTATGGTTTACCATTACCAAATGTAACTTTGATTTGTTTTCTCTTTTTTTTGTTAATGAACTCTCTGTTCCCAAGTTGTAATTTTGTGTACATTTTAGAGTAAAGGATAATTTTTAGGCCTTCTCATGAAATCTCCACAAAAATAAATGAGATACAGATTACTTGTGTCAAATTGGAGAACTCCATGAGAGAGAAGGGTCTTTGTCAGAAAATCGTCCTCCAAACCTATGCCCTTTGTCACATCATGTCATACCATCACAAATCTGCTAAAAAAAAAAAAGCTGGGAGGCAGGGATCTAGTAATCATTTTCATCTGACTGATATATTATCTTTCCACTGAGTGACTTTAGCTGTATTATATAGCATCGATTTCATTGTAGAATAAAAGCCTTTATGTCTTATTAAAGGAAATTCTGAAAAGGACAATGTGGAAGAAACTTTTTTTGTGCATTTTGTGCATAGACATCATCTGTACCTGTCTCCAAAACATATATAGATGACAAAGGCATCCAGATTTCCATGCCATTTCTTGTCTTTATAATGTTCCTATCTACAGGAGTCTTTGAGCCAACTAAGGAAAAATAATTTCTAATCCAAGATATCTTCTGTATCTATTTTCCCCAATTTGGTTCTAAGGCTTTAAAAAAAAAATATCTAGTGATGGGAATCCTGTTTGTAGTGGACATATACCTTTCACATGGTACAGAGAGAATTTCATCACCTGGTGAAGAAAAGCTAGAGCCTTGAATATTCAGTGTTCCCCAGTCCCAGACAATAGGAAACTTCTTCACCCAAGAGAAATCATATGCAACAGAAGTTACCTCACCTGCCTCAAGCAGGAATCCCATCGAGTTTTGTAGCCACTTAGGATTCTATAATTTTCCTTACACTTTCTTTCATTTCCTTGCCTCCAAGGCCTTAGCACAAAGCTTCCTAGACTTTTGAGCTAATTCTGTCCCTAGGCTAAATATCTATGGACAGTAATAAACAACCTGAATCCATTCTTCAATGATGAACATACTTCCACCCTGTCATGACATCTCCCTCCCAATGATTCCAATCCTCCAGCTACTATTATTTGTGACTCTGTCTGTTTGTGGTCCTTCACTGACCAGTCCTTTATCACCATCCTACTCAACTCAATCTCTTCCCTTCCCCAACATTCCTCTAAAGCTATCTACCCCTCCTGCTGTGATCTCTGGAATACATGCTCCTCAGGTAACAAGCTTTGGTCTTAAATCTTTTCCTTTCTTGTTCTCTCCATCTTTTTCTGTCCATGAGACTTGATTTGCTCCTGATGATATAGCTTATCTGGCTATTCTTTTAAATGCTTGCTGTACTTTCATTTATATTTTCCTACTCACTGGTCATGTTGATGAGGTATGGGCTCTGTGAGCCCCCTGGACCTCTCCTTGAGTCCTAAAGGTACAGACTCTGGGAACCTCCCTTGGACTCTTGATTAAATTGTCTCATCTGATGAGGCATTTGTGCATGAGGTATTAAGCCTTACATTGTGGTTGGGCCAAGACCTCTAGCCTAGTTACTTACTGCTATCCACTAGCCTTGTTACCAGCCTAGCCCTCCATTGTTCATCTACTTTCCACCCTTGAGCCTATCAAAATATCAATATACCCTTGAACTGGCCTAGCCCACCATTGTCTGTAGCCTCCAGCTACCTCCCACCCTTAATCACTCATTGACCCCATTAACTCCTCCTCTAGACAACCCCTAGATTCCTCCCACAACCTTCTGTATATAAGACCCCATCTCACATCAGGTGGTGTGAGAGCACCATAGAAGGACCTAGCTCAGACTTAAGCTGTGTCTAATGCAAGCAAACTTTTAATAAATTTTACTTTTCTTTGGCTGAGAAGACTTGAGTCGAATTCATTCAGCAGGACCCAGCACGTTGGTATTTTGGGGTCTCCAGAGCAGCCCTAACCCTCTTAGTGAGTAACATCTTCACTAGCATATTGTCAGCTGCCCCCCATGAGAAGGGGCCATGAAGAGTTTTAGTATTTTTTTTTCCACTTTCTGATCTATAAAGGTGCCTACTTTTATCACACACACACACACACACAACTTCCTCTTCCTTCACACTCTCAATTTAGCAATTTTCCAATAATAAAACATCTTCTGTTCCTCATTTGACTTCCAGATTCATAATGTGCTCTGCTATGAAGTATCAAGCAGGGGGCCTTGCCCTCCATTTCTTCATAGCTTCTTTTCTCAAGATGCTATTTTAGATACTAATGTGAGGTTTTATAGGAATTTTTTTGTATCTTTTTCCAAAAAAATCATTATAGGACTTAGAATAAGAAAATCTAGATTTGAATTTTCAGTACCTAAATGGGGTACAAAGCTTTGCCCTCATCATTTCCTGGCAATGATCTCCATAACATTGGCCTTGCTACAATGTGCTAGGGACTTCACCTTCATCTCTCACCCAGGGTGACTAAAAAAGTTTGAGAGATATAATTTCTAGGTAATTTAAGCATTTTATTAATAATGCTAATATTTTAATAAAAGGATGGTCATATCTCTCATAGACCAAAAACAATCATGGTGCTGGGCTCAAGATTTATATGTTCTTTTGGAAGAGTATTCAGAAGGATGGTAATCAACTCTGATTGGTTGACAATTAATGAAAGAATGATATTACAATAAGGATTGGACCTGAATTTTGATTATGTCATCTAGTTCTTAAATTCCTCTCAGTCTTAAGCAATCTATTCAAAGATTTTTATGCCTCACCCAAATCAGAGGAGAATATAATAGCTACTGGGTGGGGTCTGAACAAGAAAAGAGACCTAAATCATTATCAGCCATGTCCTTTGAGAGACTGAATTTTTAAAATCAGGACTTTGGAGAAAGGATGGGGGTGAACTCTGTATCTCCCCAAATCATTGGTTATTAATAATTTTTCTCACACTTTAAATTATAAGGGTAGGTTTCAGGATGTATACTCCAGGCACCAAATTTCATAACTGCAGTTCTGGTTCCCAACAACTGTTTGGGAGCCCTACCTAACTACTAGGCCATAACTAAATTGCAGTCCACTCTCCCTTATCTATGCCCAAGAAAATTCTTTGTTTTTTACACCATCACTCCACCTCTTGTCTCTGCCTTGTCTGAATCACAGGTTGATCAAACCATTGATGAAAAAAAAATAGATACCGTTATCACTAGGAATAAGAGAATATATCAACTAATGAAGACAAACACAGTCATTTAAGTTTAAAGCTGTAATATCGAGAATATAACCAAATATACAATGCTGCAAGACAATACCTGCATGAAGCAGCTTGGTGCAGTGAAGAGTTGTGGATCTGGGCTTTGAGAACCTGAAACTGTTTTTGTTCAGTTGTTTCAGTCGAGTCAGACTTTTTGTGACCCCATTTAGGGTTTTCTTGACAAAGATAACAAAGAAGTTTGTAATTTCTTTCTCCAGCTCATTTGGCAGATGAGGAAACTGAGGCAAACAAGGTGAAGTGACTTGCCCAGGATTACACAGCTAGTAAGTGTCTGAGGTCAAATTTGAACTTCAGAAGTTGTCTTCCTGACTCGAGTTCCGACAGGCAAATCCACTGCACTCCTGTTATTTAGCTTCTCTGAATTTGTTTCCTCTTTTGTAAAATAAGGGGAGTAGGACGTCTGGGTATCGTTCTAGCTGTGTCTATATTCTAATATTTTCTAGGTAATTCTATTCCCTTTATACTTAAAAAAAAAATCCTTTTCCCTGTTAAGAGACCTTCTAAAAATATGGTGAAATATTTATGATTTCAGATTTTTACAAGAAAGTAAAACAAACCACTTAGCAGAGGATGGTTTCGATCCATCGACCTCTGGGTTATGGGCCCAGCACGCTTCCGCTGCGCCACTCTGCTCCACGGCAAGCACTTTCTTGACTCCGCTCTAAGATGACATTTACGTTTTCAGTGGTTCCGCCCTCTTTGTTCACCTAACAATCACCACTCAAGTCTCTTTTTCCTGACAATCTGAAGGAGCGTCCAAGTCACCCGCACGGCAGAAATACCGTAATGTGGGACGGAAAATGAATGAGAGTGAAATGTTCTTTGATGCCATAATGTGGTAAATGTTTCCAAAAGGAGAAATTAAAACAGAAAAGAAGACAATAAAGAACTGTCTCCTTTTTCATATAGTATCGCAAAATGTTTGTTTTACATTCAGAATCGGAAACGTTGAAATGAAAGCAATATATACATATTAAGCATTTAATATATGTATATATGTCTCTGTCTCTCATATATATATGTATATACACACATACACACGTGTATGTCTGCTATTAGCTCGGAATTGAGCACAAGCTCTTTCTTAAACTGATAAGAATCATATCACTGAACCACCCCAAAATTCCAAGACGAAGATCCATCTATGCCATTTTTTCTAGATTTCTTTGTGAACCGGACTGTCTCCGCCAGCTCCAGATCTTTGCATTGGGTAGGAAGATAATAGGGTGGTGGTGTAGGACAAAGGGGAAATTCCTAATCCAGTTAAATTCGTATAATGCCTTTAGCTAGCTATAACCGTGCTCAAAATCATTGCACCTCTATGGGTTTTATTTACAGAATTTTCTTGCGGAATTTTCCGAGAAAACAAATTTCAAAAACACATTGGAGACAAAGAAAGAAATCGGAAAACGATTTCTTCCAATAAGAAGAGGATGCACAGTAAGGGAGGGCGGAGCTTAAGCTTTTGAATTCTTGGTCCTGTAGCTGTTAGGACCAAGAGAAATGGCGTGGGGAGGGGGAACAGAGGGAGGGCGGAAGATGACGTAATAATCAAATTTCCCGCCCGCGCGGTTTCAGTTTTCAAATAGGTCGGATCTACGGCTATATAAACACGCGCCGCCAACGGAAAGCTCAGACGCTTTAGTCCTTTGTTAGGTTGCTATCATGTCCGGTCGTGGTAAAGGAGGTAAGGGTTTGGGGAAAGGCGGTGCCAAGCGGCACAGGAAGGTGCTCCGAGATAACATCCAGGGCATCACCAAACCTGCCATCCGTCGTTTGGCTCGGCGCGGCGGCGTCAAGCGGATCTCGGGGCTCATCTATGAGGAAACCCGCGGCGTGCTGAAAGTGTTCCTGGAGAATGTGATCCGGGACGCCGTCACCTACACCGAGCACGCCAAGAGGAAGACAGTGACTGCCATGGACGTGGTCTATGCGCTCAAGCGCCAGGGCCGAACCCTCTACGGCTTTGGCGGCTAGATTGGTTTACTACACTTACAAAACAGACTTAAAAGGCCCTTTTCAGGGCCCCTCATTTTTCCATCAAAAGAGCTGAGATCGGATCTTCGGAATTAAAAGGTTTTCCTGGGCTTAGTCTAACTAGGTGCAGTTTTGATAATTTTTGGGGGTGGCCAATTGTAGAAAACTAAAGTAATAATAAAAATAATTCTGCTAAGACGTAGAAGGAAAGGGAGAGTACTGGTACTATGCTGTATACTGTTTTAACTGAGAACGTTAACATTTGGCAGCGGAAGATAATCTCACATTTGCTAACCTTTTAGAAATCCTATAGTCACACGTCGAAAGTTTTACTAGTCTATTTGGTAATGTTGTTACCCTAGAAATTTTGCTTCACATCTTCAGCTATGAAAGAGCTGTGATCCAGGCTCCTTTTGGTTCAGTTTTATAGTGCTGAGAACGGTTGTACTGCCTTCAATACTTCCAAACCAATGGTTAAACTTACCCTTGAAAAAAGAGATAAGGTCATGGCTTCTTATCCGCTGTTAGATTTTAAGAGGTGATGGTGATCATTTCTTAGATTCAGTATTCTGGGACTCCCCGTTAACCTCTTGTGTTCACAGGTTAAGAAAAAAATACTCTTAAAAAATAACACTTCTTTTAATTGCTCCTATCACAGATCAGTTTGGGTATGTTTAACTAGGAGAGGATAAGATTGAGAAATGGCAGTAGACTACGTTTTTAACATTGGCAGATGGGATATGGAAGATGCCCTTTAATATATTCCTTATATTTTTTTTACAATTTAAAAGAATCTTAGATAATGTCTAAGTCCAAACCCTTCTATATACATGTGAAAACTAAGATCCAGTTATAAGGTGACTTGCCCAGGATCACATAAATTTGAACCCAGGTTCTCTGAATGCAGAGCTAGAGAGAGGCCTCTCACTTATTCCAGGTATAAGTGAACAGCAAATGTGTCATAAGCCAGAAATTATGGCTGTGTTTGAGGTATACAAATAAGGTCAATAGCCTTGTTTATTATACAGGGTGTCCCAAAAATCTAAGCACTTTTGGGACATTTGTATTTGAACTGCTTGGTGGCAGTTTTTGAGATGTGACTGGAAATGCAGGGGAAATGCAGGCTAGCACCAAATTGTGGAGAATGTCAGGCAAAGGAGTGGAAAGTTACTCTGTAAACAATAGTTTGCAGGTTTTTGAGTGAAATAGTGATATGACCAGATTTCTGGCTAAAAAATATTTTGATAGAAATGTGAAGGAGAGTAAAAGTGTAAAGACTTGTTAGAAAATTGATGACATATAACTTGCCAATTAGTAATGAAGGTCTGTATTAAGCTTGATTGATGGAAGTAAAAATAATGAGGGTCATGGCATCTCAGAGACAGGACCTCAGGGGCAGCTAGTCAAATTCATACCATGCCCCACTCCAGAAAAAAAATCTCTTAAAATATGCAGACCTCTGCAGGTATCACTTCAAGTGTGGATAGTTCTAATTGTTAAGGGAAACAAGGTGTGGATAGAGCACCAGCTGTGGAACTCTGTAGGTATCACTTCAAGTGTGGATAGTTTTAATTGTAAGGGGAAACAAGGTGTAGCACCAGCTGTGGAATCAAGAAGACTTCCATCTTCCTGAGTTCAAAATGGGCCTCAGACACTTATGTGTACCTGGGCAAGTCACTTAACCCTGTTTTGGGTTGGTCAGTTACCTCTTCTGCAAAATGAACTGGCAAACCACTCCAATATCTTGGCCAAGAAAACCCCAAAGGGGGTCATGAAAAGTAGGTGTAGGTCCCAGATTACCAGTCATGCAACTTCTTTATAGTCAAGCAGATGACAGAGTTGACCCCAAATTTTCCTGGCTCCAAGGAAAAGCTCTTGCTACACACTAAGCCAAGCTGTCTCTTATTTGTTGCCTCACACTGGGTAAGAAAGAAGCACTCATCCCTCTTCAAATGTTGGAATGCAGCTTTCATTTTATTGATGTATTTTGTTTTTCTCTTATTTTCATTTCTGAACATATTCTGAAATCCACTTTTTTTTAATAAAGATTTTTTTTTAAAAGAAACTCAGCAAAACTAAACATGTCATTAAATCTTTCTGTGTTTAACATTTCATACCAATAGTTCCCACCTCTGCAAAGGAGAGGAAGTAAAGACAGTCTAGGTCACTATTATACAGTATTTAGTTTCATTTTATCGTTTCATTTAAATTGTTGTAACTGTATATTGTTATCTTCTCATACTTCTCTGAATTCTTCATATTCATTATCTGTATTATATTCATGTAATACAATTTGTTTAGCCCTTTCCCAATTGATGAGCACCCACCTTGTTTCAAGTTCTTTGCTACTATAGAAATCTGGTCTTATCACTCACTAATCATTCAAAAAACTGCAAACTGTTGTTTGCAGAGTAAACTTCCACTCCTTTGCCTGACATTCTACACAATTTAGTACTAGCCTGCATTTCCAGTCACATCTAAAAAACTGCCAAGCAGTTCAAATACAGATATCCCAAAAGTGCTTAGATTTTTGGACACCCTGTGTAATAACAATGCTATTGACCTTTTGGTGTGTTTATTTAGTCCTCGATAACTTCAGCAAGAGCATCAGGATCCCAGGAATCAACAAGCATTTGTTAAACATCTGCTTTGTGCAAGGCATTGGGTATATAAAAACAAAAATATTGAAAATGATTCATGTTTTCTAAGTTTCCCTAAACTAAAAAAAACCAACCCAACACACTACACTTCTATGGAAACAACCCCAAATTGAGTAATATCTCAAAAAAGGAAGGAAATCTTGTTCAAATTAATTGCAAAGTATATAAAATGTTTGAGAAGTCAAACCAAGACACACTCAAGACATATATGCAATTACAAAACATTCCTCAAAGAAATAAAAACTTATTTTGGAGGGATAATCTGCTGATTATTATAGGGGCTATGCCAGTTCAAATTTTTAAAAATCCATGATTAATTTATAGATTTTGGGTGCTTTTACCAAATTGCAAAAGGGAATACAGAGCAAGACAAAAACAAAATTCATTTATAGAAACAAAAGGTCTAGAATCTCAAAGTAATGTCAGGATGAGGGGGAGGAATAGCACTTCCAGACTTTAGGCTTGAAAAGGTAGTAATTATCTTAATGCTAACATCCTAATAATATTTCCAGATGGCAGCTGTTTGTACAAACTTCTCTATCATGTGTCCCAGTCTGTATCTTGTATTCTTGGGCAAATCTTTATGAGAAGCCCTAGGAATTATCTCATACTGAAAGTTTTATCTTAAGTTACAGTTTAGGAACAGGGTGTTTATCAAACAGAGAGGGAAAGCATCAAAGTTAAACTTGGTATTAATTGTCATATTAAATCATAATGGTATACAGCTTCAAGAACTTCCAGGATTAGATAAAGTTATTGTGACTTATAAAATCCACACAAAAGTAAGTTTTATACACAGAATATTAAGTCTTTTGATACTACCTATGTATACATACATACGGTACATACTACACACACAATATATACATATACATACTTGTGTAATATATACCCATATATAACTACACACACACATATATACATGTATAACACACATATATGCTGGAATTTGCATGAAGGCTATCAATTCCCAATCAGTTGAACACATACAGTAACATATCTCCCAAATGTAAAAAATCTACTAAAATTTAGCTAAACCTTATGCATTAATTTATAAATTTCAGACACTAATATTTTCCTTTCCCTTGTCCCCTTGTGTCACATTCATTTTAAATTCTTTGGAGAGGGTAGTTATTCCATGTGTCACTGCCATATAGCAATATTGTGAGAATGTTAGTAATTTAAAAGATGTGACATTTTCTTGGTTGTAGTTTGCAATTCTCAGAAAGTAATCCAGCCCACTCAACTAAGGTCTTGGCTGATTTTCCTGCTGGGCTTACTTGGTGATGAAGTGCAGGCTCTGGGAGCCCCCTTGAACTCTGAATCATCCCATTTGATGAGGCATTTGCATGAGGCCATAGGCCTTTCACTGTGGCTCTGCCCAAACCACTAGCCTGGCCCTCCGTTGTCCATCTACTTCCCACCTTTGAGCCTATCAAAATATCTATACCCAAATCAACTGTTACCTGATCTCATCTGACTCCTCCTGAAGACCCTCCCCAAAATCCTTTTCTAGACCACCCCTAGGTTCCTCCCACAAACTTTCTGTATATAAGACCCTATCTTGTCCCCATGTGTGTGAGCATAGAATGACCTAGTCAAGAGCTGGCCTTACAGATACCAAGGCTATGGTGAACTTTTAATAAACTTTACTTTTCTTTGGCTGAGAGAAGACTTGAGTCTAATTCATTTGGCAGGACCCAGGGTGTTGGTATTTTGTGGTCTCGAGCACTCCTAACCTCATCATTTTATGCTGACCCTTTTCACTCGGGACTTTTGTTATTCAGCTCAATCTTTTTCAATCATTCGCTTAACAGAAGATTTTTGTATCTAGCATCCACTGAGGAGTTGCTGGCTATATGGGTATGGAAGCATCCTCCACAAAAGTTTTCATTCTCACTAACTGTACTAGGTGTTGCAAGTGAAACACAGAACATGATTTTGAGTTAGGAGTAAAAGACAAAGTGCTAAAGTTATTTGAGGAAGGGAAGAGTAGTTGGTTTTATTTTATTTTTCTCTTTTTCATGCACTCCTGACTGAAGACCACTTAAAGGTATGTCAAAACCCATTGCCTGTATCAGCCTTCATTCACAAAGTTTTGGGAATCTCATTTCCATAGAATATGTTCTGTTTTGAGCTCAGCCTACCAACCAGAAACATCGATGAATAAGAATATAAATTATAATGACTTAATGAATAGTGTTGGGGAATTCTCTCCATCCTCTGAAGAGAAACAAATCCATCACTTAGAATCTGATATCTCAGGATTTCAGGATCAAAGATTGGAGGCCAGCCTGAAATTAGAATGCTAAGGAATTTGCTCTCCCTAAGAGCAAATTCAGATATCTCTGGGACAGATTTGTTTTTTATTATGATTCAGGCCTATTTAGAGCACACATAGCCAATCTTTAACAGCACTTAGAAAAAACGAAGCATTTCAATGGAAGAGGGAAGGATAGAGAAGACGAAATCAGATGGGAGAGTGAAAAGGGCAATAAAATGGCTGGATTATGAGAACACATTCCCAGTTCAAGGGCAGGAGATAAAAGAAACCAAAAACTTTTACAATTGTAAAAGCAGTACTTTTAGATAAAACTTCAAGGACTCTTATACAGTGACAAGCAAGTAGCTGTTACAATTGTGGATGAGAACATGTTTTACCAGGTTGGATCAGGAAACTTCCGAACATTAGACCACCAGGGTGGTTGTGAAGAGGTTAGGGTTAGGGGTGCTTGAGATGACAAAATACCAATGCACCAGGTCCTGCTGAATGAATTCAACTCAAGTCTTCTCTCAGCCAAAGAAAAGCAAAGTTTATTAAAAAGTTCACCATATTGGGTATACTATTAAGGAGCCAGAATCATTTGACACAGAGCAAGTTCTGTGCTAGAAAATACTGTGGCACTCTCACTCCACATGGAGGCAAGATGGGGGTATTATATACAGAAAGGTTATGGGAGGACTCTAGGGATGGTCTAGAGGAGGAGTTTGGGGAGGGTCTTCAGGAGGAGTCAGATGAGGTCAGACTTTTGGGGAGGGTCTGACTGCATTAATGAGTTTAGGTGGTAATTAATGAGGTCAGACTCCAGTAAATGAGTGAAGTTGCTGGAGGCTACCTGGAAGACCACCTACAAAATGGTGGGCTAGGCCAGTTCAATGGTGTAACAGTTGATTTGGGTATAGATATGGGAAGATTCAATCAGAGTTTAAGGGGGTTCCTAGAGCCTGTACCTCATCATTTGGGTGATTTCTACATTATTAGTCATCAAGATGTAGTGCAATGATTGAAATTCCTATTCCCCCCCCCCTCACCCCCATGCAGTAGTAAAATGTAGGAAAAAGTGCTTTTTTTAGGTAAACTCTTCTTTGTAAAAGATTTGTGAAGGTCTGGGAAACATAAAATGTTGAGGTCTAGAGTTTAGGGTGCTTCAGACCCCACACGGAGTCCTGACAAAAGAATTTGACTCAAGCCTTTTCTCAGCCAAAGTAAGCAAAGTTTATAAAGGTCTGCCATAATGGGTTCTTAAGGAGCCTAGGTATCTGTGATGCTTGTATTGCACTTGGACAAGGAGGGGACCAAAATAATCTGACACAGAGTAAGTCTGCTCTAGATAATTCTTAGCTCCTTCATGGAGACAAGATGGAGGTTTATATACAGAAAAGATGTTTGATAAATCTAGAGGAGGAGTTGGTGGGGGGGGATGGGGTCTTCAGGAGGAGTCAAATGAGGTCAGACTCCAGTAATGAGAGATTAAGGGTAGAAAATAGCTGAAGGCTACTTGTAGATGACCAGCTATATAGAGGGCTACCTAGTTTAAGGATGTATATATTTTGGGAGGAGGGCTAGGCTTAACTGAGATTTGGGTCAAGCTATAATGAAAGGTTTATGACCTCCAGCAAATGCCTCCTGTAGGAAGATTCAAGGAGAGCTCTAGGAGTTTCCCAGAGCCTTTACCTCATCAGATTCTTATACTAGTTAGCATATGAATTTAGAATCCAGCAATGGAACCTTCATTTTGGCTTTAGAGATTAAACCATATGGAATGGGATCAGAGAGGCATTTTGTTATTAGAGGTGAAAAGAAGCCTTTCTTATATATGCCTCTGTAGGATGTCTCAGGTAGCTCCATGATTCCATCCCCCCTTCAATCCCTGCCCCATGTTTTTAGGGAGATGGGGAGGGAAGACAATGATCTTAATTAGGTAGGTAATGTTTTAAAACTAGTTACCACATAATTTAATCCATCTCCCCCCCACCCCCACCCAGGCCTTTATCAAAATTCCTAAAGGGAAAAATCTGGAAAGAACTTTAGACTAATTTGCTTACACATAAGCAAATATATATTCAGAGGAGGGGGCAACTGGCAGGTAGATCAAGAAACCATATATTGTCCTTTCTTTAAAGGGAAAAACTATAAAAGTGGAAGGATTGTTGTGTTTTGGAATACTGTATTATTGTAAGGAATTCAATAGAAGGGGGTTTATAGGAGGGGGGAGGGGTTTATAGGAAATGTAAAAAATGAACCATATCAATTTTTAGAGGTGAAGTGACATGCTTATAGCAACTTTTTTCTTTCATGAAGGGACCAGATTCACAAATAGAATCTCAAGAAATGATTATTAAACATTAAATAAACATGCTCAAACCCTCCAACAGAAGGCATTTCCAAGATTTATTATTTATATTATAATTTCTTAGCATAAGAAGTAGTCGTGGCCGAGTGGTTAAGGCGATGGACTAGAAATCCATTGGGGTCTCCCCGCGCAGGTTCGAATCCTGCCGACTACGCAAGGTGTTCTTTTAATCAAATCTGTCTTCCATTATTTCCACTTTACTTGTTTCAAGTCAGTGTATCTCAGCCTGGGGGGGGGGGGGGGGGAAAGCAGAAAGAAGCTGCTTGGTGGAGTTGTTTACTTCACTGATCTCTCATTCTGAAGGTCATTAAAGGAACAGACTTGGAAAAAGGCCAGATGGCAAGTTCCATGGAGGATGGAAAAGATGCCTGCTGAGTTAGTCACTTTTAATATGTTCTCCAGGGCCTGATAGTGCTTTGCTTTGCACGTATTAGCCGTTGGATACTTTTTGATCCACTTGATTCGACAAGCATTTCTGCCCTGGGACAGTTTCCAAGGCTTCAGCCTAGCATTCGAGTTTGATACCTCTTTCTTCTCCCAAGATTTCATTGTCTCTCGCTCTTTTAGTCCACACCCCTCAACTAGAAATTAGCTTTGTACTTCTGAAACTTCCTGCTCTTTTAATTGTAAAAAGCAAAACAAACCCAAACGACAATACTTTTTTTGTTCCTATGTAGCTCAGAAGTGTAGCTGTAGCACCTGGTCAGACGTGCCAATTCTGACCCTCCCAACCAGAAAGGAGCAGGTTCGAAAACTCCAAGTGCCTCCAGGTCCTGGGGAGGCTGGAACTCCTTCTACAGTCCCCCAGCTTCCTCTTTTTAAAGAATAGGGAGAGAGGAACCTAGTCTCTGGGGATGGTCCTGGCTACCTGGCGAGAATCACACCAGATGAATGAAATGAAATGAAAAGGCAGACTCCCAGTTTTGAGTAGACTTCAGATGCAATTCAAATTCTGCCCTTGGTAAACTAGCAATGAAACTTGTAGGATAAAAAGACTTATAAACATGTCTCCTTGGTCTCTAAAGATGGTCTCCTTGGCCACTGGATCAGGAGTGAGATCCTGTCTTATAGATTCTGTGAAATATAAAACTTTATCAAAGTCATCCTTAACCCTCCCCTGTCCCCTTCCCCCCTCCCAAGCAGCACTTAGTCCATCACACTCAGCAAATACTGGGAATAAAACTTTATGTAAATGAATCATGATTTACAAAAGCTACCTCCAGTTCACAAGGAAAAAGATCAAATAATTGGGGGATGGTGGGGAGGAAAGATTTCAAAGCTCTAAGGCAGGGACTCCCATGGAGTCCATGAACTAATTTTAAAAAAATTTTTGATAAATGCATTTCTTAATTGCTAAAATCAATGGTCTTTTCTCAGTCCTCATTCTCCTCAACCTCAGTGATCTTTGACATTGATACTCTTTTTGATACTTGATACTCTCTGTCTAGTTTTTCGTTCTCCTTTCATCTGAAGGCAGGTTCTTTTGAGTGTTTGGGGTGTACTCCTCTAGGTCACATAGCCTCTAACCATGGGAGTCCCACAAGCTTCTGTCCTGGACACTCTTCTTTTCGATTTCTTTCTTTCCACGGTGATCTCATCAGTTTCCATGGATTTAATTACCACCTTTATGCTGATATTCTCAGCTTTACCTATAACTTCTCCTACAAAATCCAACTGCCTTTCAGACATTTCTCAGAAACATCTTAAACTCATGTCCAAAACCAAACTCATTATCTTTCTTTCTATATCCTTCTTTCCCCCTCCTACCTTCTTTATTACCAGAGAGGGCAATGTCATCCTCCTTCAGTCCCTGCCATCAACGAGGTCACCTTCTAATGGGAAGACAATATGTAAATAACTATATGCATACATGATATATGTAGAGGTTACCCACTAAGAGGTTTAGAGTTGCTCTGGGGTATATTAAATACCAAAATACCAACATGCCAGGTCCTGTCGAATGAGTTTTCTCAGCCAAAGAAAAGCAAAATTTATTAAAAGTTCACTTGCATTAGACATAGAGTAAGTCTGTGCTAGTTCATTCTATGACACTCTCACTATTCTATGGCACTCTATGGCGCTCTCACTATTCTGTGGCATAGTATTTCGATCTCACATCATGGGGTCTTATATACAGAAGGTAGTGGGAGGAATCTAGGGTTGGTCTAAGAGATGGAGTTTGGGGAGGGTATTCAGGAGGAGTTAATGAGGTCAATGAGTGATTAAGGGTGGGAGGTAGATGAAGGTATTAACTAGGCTAGTAGTTAGCAGTTAGTAACTAGGCTAGAGGTCTGGGCCCAGCAATGCCTCATCAAATGAGACAATTTAATCAAGAGTCCAAGGAAGGTTCCCAGAGCCTGTACCTCAAGGACTCAAGGAGAGGTCGAAGGAGCTCCATACCTTATCAATATATACACAGTAGATGAAAGGTAAAAGGTACTGGGGGGCTCACAACCTAGAAGTCATCCTGGCCTCCTATACCACTCCATATCCAATGTGTTGCCCAGGTCTTTTGATTTTACCTTTGCAGCATCTTTCCAATATGTCCTCTTCTCTCTTTTGACATTGCTCCTACTTCAGTACAGGGCCTTAACACCTCATGCCTGAACTAATTCAATAACCTGCTGGTGGGTCTGTCTGTTTCAAGTCTCTCCCCATTCCAATCCCATTCAGCCAGCAAAATGATTTTCTTAAAGCATAGCTATGTCCTACTTCTTTCCTTGATCAGCTCCTGTGGCTCCCTGTGGCTTCTAGAATCTATTCTTCTCTCACTTTCTCAACTTTATACCATCTACAATTTACCTGCAAGCTTCCTTGTAGTTCCTTGAAAAGGGCCCTCATTTCTACTCCATACATTTTCATGAACTCCTTCTCATTGACTGTCACCCAGGCCTGCCTGGTTCTCCCTCCTCATCTCCACTTCCTAGACTCAGTTCAAATTCTACCTTCTGCTGGATGCTTTTGTATCCCATATCCCTCAGTTTGGCCCTTTACCTTTCATCTACTATATCATGTATGCATATATTTATTTGCATATTATCTCCCCCTGGAGAATGTGAGCTTCTTTGATGGCAGGGGCTGAAATGTACATTTTGCCTTTTTTTTCCCCTATTCCCCAACACTTAGTTCGGAGCATACAGTAAACCTTTAATAAATGCTTGTTGACTTACTGAAGACAAAGAAAGAAAAGGGGAGATTGGGAAGAGGAAGATTGGAGCAGATGAGGGAAAAAAAGAAGAGAAGAATGGCATAAGTAGAGAGTGGATGGGGGTGAAAAAAATAAAAGAGAAGGAATAAATAAATGATGAATGAACAAACTCATCAAGAATTTATTTTGTGACAAGCACTGAGTTAAATAAAGGCTGCAAACACAAAAAGGAAAGCCAAACAATTCCTGCTTGCTCTCAAGGAGTTTTAGAGCACACTTACAGAACTTGTGGCCAGGGAACAAATAATGGGGAGGAAAGCCATAGGGAAGATACGCCCTTTTTCAATAACAGTTTCAGAATTTTGCTTGGCCCACAATTCAGAAATGAATGAATCAGAACCACAAAGCACCCTTTTTAGAGAGTTAAAATAACTACATTTCCTGGGAATCAACTTTTGTATAACCAGACAAATTATACCACTGAACCTCTGAGAGAAGGGATATCTGCCAAACGAATTTCTTTGTGAACTGGATTTTCCCTTCTCCGAGTCATACAAATAAATGAAAGGATATAAATAATACATGTATACAACATTTTACAGCAGCATGGAATGGAAATGAGGGAACTGGACCAAGGGATCTTGCAAGCTTTCCAGTTTCTCTTGTGCCACTCGCTAATCAGTTGTTTCCCTTCATTTGAAAAAGGGGAGAGCTGTTCTAGACCACCTGAAATTCAGTAAACTATGTTCCTGACTTTTAGGCTCTTTCTCGAAGCAGCTCTGATACAAATAGGTTGTAGGTTGAGATAAATGCTAGCAGCTGCTACAGGAAATGGCATGTAAAGTGAGACCTTGGGCCTCCTGCGATTGGAGGAATCATACCTCATCCAAGTTTATTAGGTGTAAAAGACGGATGCTATCCCTGTTTATTTGTTTGTGTCTCTATTTTCAGATCTCTCGGAAGAAACTTTCCTGAAAATTAAGATCTGAAAATACGACTCTGGACATGAAAGATTTAGGAAAAAAATTCTCTTGTGAGGAATGTCTCTTTTGAGGGGAGGATACTTATGCATTTTTGAACTAGGTATTGGTTGTTAGAATCAAAAGGGGTGGGGAAAAATTATTCCCGCCCAGTCTAAGTGGTTTTCAAACAGGTCGGACACTCGGCTATATAAGGTCACGAAAGTGCGTGAGTTCCTTACAGCTTTGTCTGTGATCTTCTTACAGCTTTGTTTGTGATTTTGCTAACATGTCTGGTCGAGGCAAAGGCGGTAAGGGACTTGGCAAGGGAGGTGCCAAGCGGCACAGGAAGGTGCTTCGCGATAACATTCAGGGCATTACCAAGCCTGCCATCCGTCGTCTGGCTCGCCGCGGCGGCGTCAAGCGGATCTCGGGGCTTATCTATGAGGAGACCCGCGGTGTGCTGAAGGTGTTCCTGGAGAACGTGATCCGGGACGCCGTCACCTACACCGAGCATGCCAAGAGGAAGACAGTGACTGCCATGGACGTGGTCTACGCGCTCAAGCGTCAGGGCCGAACCCTCTACGGCTTTGGCGGCTAAATTCCTACATTTCCTCACAAAATAAAGGCCCTTTTCAGGGCCACACGTTTTCTTTCTGAAGACTGTAGCTCTAGTCTCTTGTTTGGCCCAGGTGACGTAATGTGTGCAATTATTTAACGACTGGTGAAACCTTCCTGGGGGCCCTAACTTGTACTGGCTGTTTAGAAGTCTTATTTTAATGTTTAGATCTTAGACCAGGGTCAGGAAAGTAAAATAGGTTTGTCTATCTTGCACAGCTTACGGTATGTTTTAGGAAGAAGGCCAAGCTTGCGAGTGGACCAGAAGAGATATTGTATGAGCCAATCGGCTGCGCATCAGGGAAGAACAATAAGGCCTCTAACCAATCACGAGGGATCTGAGCAAAAGACTATAGGCTGCTACTTAAATATTAGGGCTCTGCTCTGAATTCCTGAAAATCATTACCAAACTAAGTTAGCCCAACGAGGTAAAACCAGAATTTTCTGTCAATAGACTTGAATTTGTTTATGAAAACGTGGCCTTCCAGTCAGTCCCTATTTCAGCGAGAAAATAGGAAAGCTGAAGTAAATTGTACAATTTATAGCACTGAAGGGCCATGAAAGGAAAAATGCCAAGTTGGATTTCTCGAGCTGATGTCACAGCCTTGGAGAATAAGATCACATTTTATACGTCATTTGTAATTTGATCTGGCACAATGTTATGTTCAATAATTAATATACACGCGACGGCTTCCATTCTTTCTTTGCCCCCAATTACCTGTTTCCGTTTCCTTTTCCAAGATCCTGCCCTTATAAAAAGAAGGTATGTATTCCAATCCCCAAGAAGTGCTAGTGGTTGCTAGTGAGCTGAGGATGGAGATGTTTGACCTGAAGATAAAGTTTAGGTTATTGGGGCAAGGGGAGGGGGAGGAAAGGAGGGTCTTACGAGCACAGCCTAGCCTCATTTTCTTTTTTGTTACTTTTATCAGACAAATCAGAGGAATGACTGACATTCAAAGCCTAAAGAACAATATGAGCAGATAAATGCTCTGGCTGAGGATGATTTGCCAGGCAGAGTAGTTGAAACTTTCCCCAACAGACAACCAGTAGAGTAATTGGAACTTTCCTCAATAGACAACCAGGGAATTTCTGAAGACTTTTGAGCAGGGGACTGATAGGACTGATAGGAGTGAATTCATGTTTAAGAAATAATATTCTGGAATTTTAAAGACTTGATTGTAGGGACTAGAGAGTAGAAATGGGAAGAAATGTTACAATCTGTCCTAGGGTGGAAAAGGGAGTAGCGGAAAGCCGGAAAGATACTAATAGCTATTTGTATAGACCTTTACAGATACTATATCACTATCTTCAGAATAGCCCTGGAAGACAGGTTCTAGATTATTATCCTTATTTTTCAGATGAGGAAACTGACCTGAATGATTTGAAACGATTTTCCCAGCTAATAAGGACCATTAGGCTTAAATAAGTGAGCTTAATTTGAACTCAGGTCTTCCTGATTCTCTGTACTCTATCCATTCTGTGCTTTACTGCCTTCTAAATGTTGAAGTTACTGGTTTCTAGAGGTTTGGGGAAGTGTTGGCACTTTTACTAGTGTCCGCCTCCTGATAACTCCTTTTGGAATTTTCTTGGCAAGGATACTGGAGTGGTTTGCTATTTCCTTCTCCAGCATTTTACATATGAGGGTGAAGTGACTTGTCCACGGTTGCACAGCTAGTAAGCGTCTGAGGTCAAATATGGATTCAGCCTTCCTGGGGTGGGACCGGCTGTATCCCCTTCACCATCTAGGCTCCAGTGGAGGTGGTAACTAACTATATAATGAGTCATAAGAGTAAAGTCAAAATATAGCTTTCTGGTTGAGAATATGAGAGGCTGAGTGAATGATGTTATAGACAGAAATCGTCAAATCTGAAACATTTACCCACAATCTATTTTCCCTAGTAGATTCACATTCAGTATAACATATAGAAGAGGCTCACGGGATCATAGACTGAGTAGGATAAGACTTCAGAAGTCATAAGAACCCCCTTATCTTTCTGATGTGGAAGCCAAGGTCCAGCTAGATCAAGAAAGCTATAAAAGATCACAGGTTCCAGATCCAGGTTCCCTCGAAGGCGAGTGATTTTTGGTGTTGGTAGCTTTAATTCCTAGCATAGTGTTTTGTACTTTGTAAGCACTTCATGTTTTGTTTGTTGTTTTTTTCCGTACTGAACCCACATCCTCTGACTCCAAATACAGCACTCTTTTTAGGACGCTCTGAGGAATAGAGATTTTTTTTTTTTTTTGAGGATAAGGGGGTAGTTAACAACTATTTGAGAACATTTGGATTATTTGGATTTGGACGTGGTATCTTAGGTGGGGGAGAGGGGATCCAGGTAGAGATGGCATCCTTTTTGGCATGTGGATTAGGGATCAGAACTAAAGAGGATTTTTTTTGTGAGTGATTTAGATAGTTTAAGCTGTTTTGAAGTGAATTTTATATTGCCAAGGGATTGTGGAGAGATAAGAGCCTTAAGACTCAGTTAAGGGGGGGACTATGGGTTGGACTTTCACAATAGACAATTTACCATTATACAATGCATATTTTGCTATTTTTGAAGAATTTTCATGTATTATCTCATGGAATCATGTAAGGAGGCTGTCTCCATATGGCTTTCAGGGAGGCAAGAGTTTGTGAATTCACCAGTTTGGTGAATTATCAAGTAGGCCCAGTTGTCAATTTCAGGGACCAAAGTGTTTTTGTATGCTTCAGCTTACTGTCCTATTACATTACATGTCAACCGTTCCAGCTGACCACAGTGGTATCTGAACCAATGGGAGTCCTGAGAAGAATAACACCACTGGATCCCAAGCAAATTTCCTCCAGCAGACACAATTACCATTCTGGGAAAAGAGAAAAGAACAGGGAGGGAGGGGAAGTTATTTTATACATTGCACATTCAGATTCACTGCTCTGGTCCATTCTTCTCCCCCCTCCTGACCCTTTCCTGGCATCAAAATCTTCCTGCCTTCTTTTCTCTTTGTCCAGGATGGCATTGTCTCTGCTCAAGGAAGTTTGCCTGGGATTCAGTGGTGTTTTCTTCTCAGAACTCCCGTTGGTGCAGATACAGTTGATATGTAACATTATAGATGGCAAGCTGAAGCATACAAAAGTACTCTGGTTCCTAAAACTAGCAACTGGGCCAACTGATAATTCATTGAATTGATCTATATCTCTCCAGAGAGAACCTAATGCTATCTAATCTGTCGACCTCTGTAAAAGGTTTGGTTAAAGGAGACAGACAAATAGTAATATACAAATTACATTTATTCATTATTTGCTTAAAGCTAGCAGTACTTGTACAAGGAACCAAGAGCTAAGTCCTGACTCCACAACAGATGAATCAAAAGACTTTTTATACATTTTAGAACCATCCCAATTCAGGATGTCCATGTCACAAAACTTTATGGCTTCCATTTGTTACCATCTATCTGTGAGAAAGGGTTGTAAATGCAAATTCACAACAAATGGAACAGGGTCTATTTATGTTGTCTCATGTTGTCTGTTTTTCTCTCATGTGGAGTAAGTCCCAAGATAAGGGAAATGTTACCTCTGGTCTTTGAAGTTGCTAACACAGGGAAAGGCATTTTTAAATCAATCAAAGCAGTTTGTTTGATTAATTCATACCTTGGTCAAAATATGATATTTAATGATGATCATTTCTGCCCTTTTAGTTAAAGAACAAATTTATGAAAATTTTGTTCCTTTGGACCAAAGTAGGTATATAAAAAACTCTTTCTTGGTTGGACATCCCCAGTGACATTAAGAGTAGCAGGCTGCAAGGGGGATCAAGGTAGGGAGCACAATAGGAATACAGAACAACCAAGTTAAAACAGGTTAAAGCTGCAGAAAGATGTAATGAGCCAGTCTTGGGTATGAAAAGGGGCCCAGGGAGGGATCAGTTCTTGTGCAGGCCAGGTCTGGACCGATTCTTGGAAAGCTGTCTGTATCTGATGTCTTTTTTAGGTTCCTTGACTCAGATGTTCACTCAGGAGCAGGGGTATTCTTTTGGATGCCATAAGTTGGGAGTAGTCAGAAAAACCTGACAGGAGCTCCCAGAAACATATGATTTGACATCAAAGCACATAGAAATGGTTCAGTTTCCCAGCCTAGGTTCAAACAGTATAACAGATGGTTCAGTTTTCTAGCCACACAGGGCTAGGCTAAACAATACATTTTAGAATACATTAGGCTAAACAATACAACATTTTAGAATACATAGACATTGACAGATAGCTGACAAAATACAAATAACATATGATACAGACACAGAGACATTGACAGATAACTGACAAAATATAAATACAAAGTCCACATTTAACTACCAAAAGGAAGAGGGTGAATTGGCTATCATTATTCAAGGATTCAAGATCTGACAGGGTAGGAGTGGATGGGAGTTAAGTGTGGCAACTTTTTGCTTGGTGATATTCCATGATAGGGAAGGTTGGAGGTTATTGATAGAGTACAAAAGAAACTGGGTCTGGCCCCCTCCTTCCCAGCCATGGGCTAAGCCAGAGTTAGCATGGAGGACCTCAGATTCGTCCTTGATACTTAGGGTCTGAGGGCTTTGCCCATTAAGGGAAGGGAGAGGCTGGGGAGTCAACAGGGGAGATAGAGCAGAGTTGCTTACCTCAGAACCTCCAATAGAAAGAAGGGACAACGAAAGTAAGGAATGGGGTGGTGGTAGGGAAGGAGGAAAACCAGAGAGGGTAAAGGAAAGTGGCACAGCAAAGCTCTCCATTCCCAGATTAGAGAGGTAAGGAATATGGCATTTCCCAGACTTTTGGCCTGTAGACATTAATATGCCACTGGGTAAGTGTGAGTAGTGTCTCAGATTTTTATACCATGGCCTGTGCTGTTTATTTTAATAATGCCCTAGAACCATGACAGTTCAAAATGGTAATTATATCTGTCCACTCTCTTGCTTTATACAAAACTGTTATCTGGAAGCACAGTCTGATTCAGAACAAGATCTTATGATATGGGATGAGGTAGAGAGCCACAGCAGTTATATGAAATAAATCTCTATTTGAGTTTACTTCATTGTGACCCTACTGATGAAAAGCGTTCATTTAAGCTCCAGGCTAGTGGGAATGGGGATTCCATAACCCTGGGAAATGACAGTGACTGAACCACATATTGTTGTAGCCTGGCAAAAGACTGAGAGGGGAGGCTCAGAAATACTGGCCCCCAAGAGAGCATAATATGCTCCTTGGAATCTGGGGTGATGATGATGATGAGTCTTTATCCCTATTGCTTAACACAGAACAAAGCCTGTACTAGGTGCTTAATAAATGCTTGCTGAGTGATTGGTTGAATGTCAAGAAGAAGCATTTCTAACTTTAACTCCTTCCACAATGGTTCCTTGGGGGCAAAGCCTCATTAATTTTGTGTGAGTTACAGCTTTGCTTTCAGATCATGGAATGCCATGCGTTGGTATTCCTTTACAGCTCTGACACCTTTCTGAGCTACAGTCCAAGACCTATTTATTAAAAGGAAGGCTAGGAATATGGCACATGAGAAATTACACTGTTTATTTCTGCCTTAATAATAGTTCAAATTAATCTGAAAGGAACCATCAGGATTTAGCAGGAGAAAGGGTCTAGGTGCAAGTGCACTTCAATGTAAAAGCTTTTTATAGTGACCCCTTAGGATATTAAACTGTCACCTCTTCAGCGTGTAGAGACAATGATTTGTGGGAAACATTAGCTCACTAAGCCTTAGCTGCCTGACTGGTAGGAAAATGTCAGTCTTAGCAGGTCTTAATGACTTAAGGAAGGACCTGAGCCTCATGTAGCAAAGTCTGGCATTTACTAACAAGCAAAAAATAGGACAAGACATAGGAGGCATTCTAAGGACTTTATTGGGTCTGCAGCTCATGGGGCTAATTATTAATAATGTTACCCAGTAAGAGGGAGGGATTCATGGCCATAGTATATAAGTAAAACATGGACCCTTATGAGAATTGTTAGCTTGATTGCCATCTTGTTTCTTATTCCTGGGACAATGTAGACCAGAAAACCAGTGAAAAATACAACTTGCTTTATCCTTACCCCACTTACCTCTAGAGAGACCAGGTATGAATGGTCAAGGGGTGTTCTGTGAGGAGCAGCAGTACTAGAATGGTAGTTGTCATTGGCTCCTGAAGCCCATTACAGATAAGGTAATTATATTTCTCTTGTCTTAAGTTTGCTTTTCTGCTTAAGCTATCATTTCTCATTAGTCAGCCTCCCTGAGATAATAAAGGCACGTAATTGTGTTGTGCATTGCTTCCTGCCACCCCTTCCACCCCCCAAACGAACAAAAAACCTCATATCTTTTCCAAGGTATGTTGGCATCTAAAGTGGTTATAAAAATTCAAGCCAGAGCAAAGGACTTGGCTATATTTTTCCTATCCTGTGGGAGCTTATGATTCAGACCTGTTTTTCCATCTAGACCTTGTGTAACATTTTGACTTTGGTCCACTCCGTGATGATTAGGTGTGGTCCTTTTACCCTACCCCAGGGTTTTCCAGTACCCTAAGGGGCTTGTGGAGTCTCTCTCTACCAAAGACTTGAAGCCCTTCCAATTGTTTCCCCATTTTTAGGGCCCCTTTGATTAGCACTCCAGTTCCATTTAACCTTAACATTGAATTAGGTTTTACAAAGGGATATTTACTTCAAAGAAATAGCAAGAACAGATCTAAAAACAACACCTCCAGTCCATGCCCTTCCCTATATAACACCACCTCAGTCTAAGGGAAGGGTAATTAGGTTAGTAGTTTTGCTCAGTTCCAATTAGCTTTAGTTCCACCAAATCCAAGCCCCAAAAGTATGTTAAGCTTTCTCAACATAGTTTGGGTTATAAAGCTTAGGCATTTAGGGGAAGGAGATCAATCCTATGGACTGTAGAAAGTAGGGTAGGAAACCCAAAAGATCTAATAAGAAAAAAAGCACATTCCTGGTACTGTGGAGAGGGGAATAGTGTAACATTTCCCTTTTACAGACTCTCATGAGGTCTTCATCATTGCTTTTGTACGTTCTTTTAGTACTTTCTCTTGTACTTGTACTTTTAGTACTTTCTCTTGCAGTGACTAGTGAACTGGATTGTGTGTGGAACATTTTTGGTTAGAATGTAAGATTTAGCAGGTCAGTGGCATAGCTAATACTGTATTTTCACAATTCAAATCAGGAGCGGTGCAAAGACAAGGGGAGGGGCCTCCTGCTATTGGGTGTAGCCATAACTGTTGCTAGAGCTCGCCGGTTGCTCTGAAGGTATCGTCCATTTTATAATCCTCCGGGTAAGACAGAAGCCATTATCTCTCAGAGAGGGCTCTTTTGCTTCAAGGAATGTACTATTTACCTTTATAGTCAAGGAATCTTTTTTTCCGGGCTGGACCTTGAACTCTTGAGTACTGCAAATTGATATTCTGAGAGAGGGTAGGACTTGGAGTTAAGAAGGCCTTACTTAGTTCAGATCCCGCGCGAAATTTACCAGCCACGTGACCATGCCTCGTCTTAAAATTCTTAATCTGCAAAATGGTGTAATACCTACCTCACTGGGTTATTGTGAGGATAAAACAAGACGTTAATGGCTTTGCAAACTTTAAAGTGTTATAAATATCCTGATCTCTTTCCTCTCCAGTCTTAAAAGCTCAAAAATACAGGAGACCTTAACCAATAGCCGAGGTAATTTAGGCAGTTATACTACTGGACAAGTTTCTCTGCTAATGTCAGGGTCTCTACGCGTCTTCATTAAATTTAGACAATGAATATTTCAAGATAGTTATGCAGGACTTTTACTGAAAGAAATAAGAAGCCTACAATTTGCTCCCCAGCCCACCAAGTAGGTTTCCAAAAAAGTAAGCCCTCTCCTATTAGAAAATTTCCAGTTAGAAAGTAACAGAAAGATTTAGAGTGCTCTGGATAGCTTAAAATCTGTTCAGAATCATTCAGCTCCTTCCTGATTGGGTAAACAATTTCTCATGCTAGAGCCGGATTGGCTCATGCGTTTCTCTGCCTGTTGACTGGACAGCCCCACACCGCGCGCTTTTTACTTGCGTACTAGAATCTTTAGCAACAAGATGTAGGCTTTGTAGAATGTCAGTGCTACACTACAGTTGCCTTTTACCCCCATCTCGTCTGCAAATCAGCAAGAGCAATTACTTACAAATGTGGAAGAAGCAGAAATATTCAACTTCAAGGGAAGGCAGGTTTCACGTCACTAGATTAAAGACTTCAGAGTAATTAGTGAAACTTAACCGAACTTTTAACTCCAAGTCGGTCTTTTACCAGGACTCGTTACAACTCTCTTTAAATGAGAAAATGAAGTGGCCCTGAAAAGGGCCTTTTAGCTTTTGTTAAGTCTGAATACAGACTGGAAGTTCAGCCGCCGAAGCCATAAAGGGTTCGGCCCTGGCGCTTGAGCGCGTAGACCACGTCCATGGCAGTGACTGTCTTCCTCTTGGCGTGCTCGGTGTAGGTGACGGCGTCCCGGATCACGTTCTCCAGGAACACTTTCAGTACGCCACGGGTCTCCTCATAGATAAGCCCCGAGATCCGCTTGACGCCTCCACGCCGAGCCAGACGACGGATGGCAGGTTTGGTGATGCCCTGGATGTTATCTCGGAGCACCTTCCTGTGCCGCTTGGCACCCCCTTTGCCCAACCCCTTACCTCCTTTCCCTCGCCCAGACATGGTTAACTCTGCGAAACAGTAAAAAGTTCAGAATGACTGTCTATGAGAAGTAGTCACTTATATGACCGAAGGACCGACCTGTTTGAGGACTTTGGGCGGGAACAAAGTCTTCTGTTTTCCCCGCCTTTTTTTGTTTCATTTTATGAACTAAAAAAAAAGAAACCCAAACTATCTTAACTATCTCCCCGCCCCCTCCCCCTTTCACTGGCAAATTTTTTCCTCCCAGATTTTTCTCTTTCCCTCACTAGACAAGAACTTTCACACACATTTCTTGGAAAGTTCTGCAGAGAAATTGTAAGTAAAACAGTGGACAAACGTGTTTAAGTGTGTAATCTCTCTCCTTTTCTGCCTGTAGAATTTAGGACCGCACAAGACCACCGAGGGTGGATTATTTTCATTATTAGACTCCTATGTCTCAACATATCTAGTTTCCCTGAGGGCTTCTTGAATTTGCTTCACTCCGCATCAACTTCTGCCTGGGCCAATGCCAAAATTATAGAAATGGCTAGAATGTACTGAATGACAGAATCTTAGGGCTGAGAGTACCCAGCTATCATTGAATCCAAACACTAGACGAGGGAATTGAGACCCGGAGAGCGCAGAACGACTTGGTCGTCTGGTGAGTTGGCATTACAGGATCCCTGATCTGAATCCTACCCAATTCAGTAGCCTTACTTCTCTTAAGTTGTCAATACAAAGTGCAGTTGGAAAAGCTCTGAATCTGGATAGAAAAGGCTTAGATTCCATCCACGTTTGTGCAGTTGACTTCCGGTAGGACCTTGAGTGATTCACTTTCAGGACCTCTGGTTTCTCCTCTGTAAAATGAGATTGAACTAGATAATCAGATTGTAAATTTCATGAGGGCAAGGACTGACATTTGCCTTTTTTTGTATGCCCGGCGCTCAGCACAATGCCTGGCATATAGCAGAAACTTAATAAATGTTTATGATTGATTTTTTTTAAGTGATAGATGATATGCAGGGTTCCTTCCAGTTCTAATATGTGATCTTGGAATCCTACTCGTTCAGAGATGTAAATGGGAGAGATGTCACGTGAAGGTTGCTAAAGACATATCGCTGGTTTAATGGCATACGTCTCCCAGGTTCCTAGTATTTATTGTACATTCCCTTAAAAATCTCCAATTTTCATAAAAAAAAACACAAGCCTGTCCCCAAAACAGCATTGAGGAAATGGGTTGTCTATGCTACTATACTATGTTCTTTCTTGGTTTTCTCAGTCTTTTCCCCTAAATGGCTTTGTATTCACTTTTACACATTTTGTATTTACTTAGGCGTGTATTTATTCCTCCATCCGAAATATAATACATTACTTGAGGATAGGGCCTGTTTAATTTTATCTCTGTGTATTTACCACAATCACCATCCGGGTTCATAGTAGGCTCAATGAATTCTTGAAGAATTGAACTGCAGACACTTCAAACCCCTAATATTTTACTTTTTTCCCATTCATTCTTAATTTCTCCTTCCCAGGAAACTTCAATGTATTTCTAGCTTGTAAGGAAAGATCTCAGTTGTACAGTATTCATTCATCATTAGTCTTGGCATTATATGAACACGTCACCCAAAACATTCAAGCCTCCCGGACTCATCTCTGCCTCCTCCTCTCTGACTCACTCTGAGTATGTGCACGCACACACACTCACATAAACCTGAGAGAGCATGAACAGCACTCTACATTTTAAATCTCACATTTCGAGTTTTTGTCGAACCTGGAAGACTGGTCAGATGTAGAGCTGATTCTGGAGTGAGTGCAGGATCCAGGAACGGTGTTTGGAAAAAGTTTGTTTTGTAAAAGAAAAAGACATAAATCATTCCTAATTTTAAAAAGAAATTGCTAGCTTGTCAATAATCCTATTAGGAGCCAATCAAGATCGTTCAAACGTGTAGCAGAGTGGCGCAGCGGAAGCGTGCTGGGCCCATAACCCAGAGGTCGATGGATCGAAACCATCCTCTGCTAGGAGTAATTTTACACTACAGTGAAAATTTTTAATGCTACTTTTAATAATGTCAGAATAATGATAGGAAGTTTTAAAAGTATGTAATTCAAGAGTCAGGATGATTCCTACATGTGTTGGGGAGAATGAATCTGTATACTTGTGATTATAACTTCCGAAATAAATATTTCTGTGTAAAAGTTAAAAAAAAAAACAACAACCCTGGTATTAAAAAGTACACAGAGGCTTTATTTAAAAAAAAAGTTTACTTTTTATCTACCCTAATGTAAACTCCTTGAGATTTATCTACCCTAAATGTAATGTACTGTTTTCTCACTCTTCCTGGGCATACAGTAGGTGCCTCATAAATGCTTATTGATTGTTTGAAACACACAGCTTTGTTCCTTTTTGTCAACTTTTCATGTAGATATTGCAATTTGTAGCTGAAACTATAATAAATGTATTTAGCTGAAATATTTTCTATTTCCCAAGATTATCTTAACTATTCATCCATATTCAGTTCAGGTTGTTTTCCAGGGCTCGGCCCTACTCTTTTTTTTTTTTTCTCACTATATGTAGCACTTATGGAGATTTTAATGATCATTTTTGTGTTAGAGGCCCCTAAATTGGTATCCCTAATCTCCCTTCTGTATTATAAACACATATCTTCAGCTGCTTGTTGAATATGACATCTCTATATCAATATGTCCAAAACAGAATTCATGATCTGTTATGTTAAACCAGCTCTTTCTACACACTTCTAATGCTTCCAAACATTCCAGCTTCACAACCTCAAAGTCATATTTGGCTCTTTCCTCTTCCTCTCAGCTCTTCTTGGGTCATCTCTCCCCCTCCCATTACCACCCCCATCCTATCATTTACCAAACCTTTAGGATTTTATCTCCAAGGTATCTCTGCATCCATCCCATTCTCCACTCACTCAAGCACAATCATCTCTCACCTGAATTAAATTAAGAACCTCTTAATTGGTCTCCCTGCTTCTTGCCTTTGCCTTCTTCAATTCATCCTCTATACAGCTGCCAAAATAACTTTTCTATATTTTCTTTTTATTTATATCTTTCACTTTTACAACACTTTTATTTCCTTATTTATCCCTCCCTCTTCTTCCTACACAAAGAACCATGTCCTGAAACAAAGACTTAAAAAGAGAAAGAAAAAAATATTTAGAAAACCCAACCAACATATCAAAAGTCTGATGTATTGGGGGGGTGGGGTGAGGGGGGTTTGGTGTTGCTGTTATCATTGTAGCTCTATTTACATTATTGTAGTCATTGAGTATGTTGTTTTCCTAATTCTTCTTATTTCATACTGTATCGATTCTTATAAGTCTTTCCTGGTTTCTTTGTATCCTTTCTTATGATACAGTCATATTCTATTACATTCATGTGCAACAATTTGTTAATTCTCAAAGAATGGACATCCTTCCAATTCACGGCCCTAACAAATAGCCCCTCTATGAATATTTTGGTTTTCCTTTCTAATTTTAACCTCCTTTAGGATATATGCCTAGCGAAGATATCTATGATAAAACTATATGACTATTTCAGTCACTTTCTTCATGTAATTCCAAATTTCTGTCCAGAATAGTTGGAGCACCACACAGCTCCATTAACAGCATATCAGCATGCCTGGCTTTCTATAACACCTCAAACATTGACTGTTGCCCAGCATTGCCAATTGATTGGGTCTGAGCTGATACCTGAGTTACTTTGGTTATCTTTTTTTTTCTTATTATTAACAATCTGGAGCTATCTTTCATATGGTTGTTAAACAGTTGTCAATTCTTTTGAGAATGATTTGTTTACATACTTTTCCTACTTATTGAGTGGCTGTTGGTCTTATATATCTGTGTCTTTATATATTTGTCTGTGTCTTTATATATTTGTGTAGTTTTTTATGTCTCAAAATAATCTGCCTATACACAGGTCCCACTACATCACTCTCCTGTACAATATCCATCTTTGGTTCCCCATTTCCTAAAGCAATATTCTTGACCTGGGATCCACAGAAGGGTTCCATGGATAGATTTTAGGTGGGGTCCATGAATTTAAATGGGAAGAATTACAACTTTATTTTCACTAACTTCTGACAGAAATTGAGCATTTTCCTTGATTATGAGTTTAAGCAAATTATTCTGATAAATGATGCTTCTATAAGGATTAGATTGCCCCAGGGGTCCATGACACATTAAATGGTCAAGAACCCCTAGATTAAAGGATAAAATATAGATGCCTAAACTTGTCCTGTAAGACCCTTCCCAATCTAGACCCCGCTTTTTTTTTTTTGCCAGCTTTACTTCTTACTAATCTCCCTTATAGGAATTTTATTGGTGTAAATGGGATCAAAATTTGAAAAGAGAAGTAAGAGGTTGGAGTAGCAAGAGTCTGAATTAGAATTAGGAGGAACAAACATAGACTTTACCTTTCACAGATACTGCGAGTTATGTGGACTGTGCAAGTCCAGAAGAACAGAAGTCCTCTCTATCTACTTGGAGTGCTTTGAGAGGGGTATCAGTCCAAGAAAATCAAGTTTGGAGGACTGGATCTTTCTTTGTAGAGATGAGTTTATTAGAGAGGAAAGTGGTTTAACTCTAGCAACAATGAGGGTCTTCCCCTTGGTGATTTGGGGAAGGAGTTAATAGTAATTTCTCTCATTTTTCATATCTTATTTTAGAGGCCCTTAACCTAGAGTCTGTGAGTTTGTTTTTAAAATCATTTGGATAACAATTTCAATATAATCAGTTTACTTTGCAATCTTATATATTTTTATTTGTGCATTTAAAGACATCATTCTGAAGAGGAGTCCCATAAGTTTTACTAGACTGGATCATTTATTTATTTATTTATTTATTGCTCCTATGGCTCAAAACAAGACCATAAAGATAGCTTCCAACCTCATCATGAAACTAGTCTCTCCAAAGCTACCAATGAGTTCATAATTGCCAAGTCTAATGGCCATTTTTACTTTTCATTCTTCTTGACCTCTGTCAAGATACTGTTGGTCACCTTGTCCTAGTTCTCCTCCTGTCTGATTATTCCTTCTCAGTCTTTGTTGGATCTTCATACAGGTCACATATGACAAGGGTGGGTGTCTCCCAAGCTCTCTCCTAAGCTCTTTTTTCTTCTGCTTATATTATCTCACTTGTTCTTATTAACTCCCATGGATTCAATTATCATTCAGGGAAAAATCACATTGAGATCTATATAGTCAACCCAAGCCTTTCTGCTGAACTACAGTACAATATCAACAGGTGCCTTTGAACATATCCAAATAGTTGTCCCCTAGGTATCTCAAATGCAAGATGTCCAAAACATAACTCATTGTCTCCCCTGTCCCCAGCCTTCTCTTCCAAACTTTTCTTATTACTGTAGAAAGCATCCCTACCCTCCTGGTCATCCCTCAGTGTCATCACTCATGATGACAGCTCCTCATTCTCACTCACCCCACATATCCAATCTGTGGTCAAATTTTGTCATTTCTATATTCACAACATCTTTCCTATATTTCCCCTTCTCTTCACTCATACAGTGACTACCCTAGTAGAGGCCCAAATTGTAGCATGTCTGGACTATCCAATAACCTCTTTAAAAAAAGTTTCATGTGTTTTGATTTTATATTACCAACATGTACACATTGCTGCCACTTCGTGAGAGGTCTCTTGTAATGAAGTAAAACAGTTAAGTAGAACTAGCAATAACAGGGATCTCATCCGAAACATGACAGTTCACACCTGTAGCATATCCCCACCTCTCTATTAAAAAAAATTTATGTTTCTTTCACTCCACTGAAAAATGGAAAAATAAAAACATTTTTTGTAACAAATATCCATAATAAAACAATAGAAATTCCCTCAGTTGCTGTATATAATATACGTCTCATTCTGTACCCTAAATCTAGCACCTCTCTGTGAATGTGTAGCATGTTTCCACATTAGTGCTTTGGAATAATGAGTGGTCATTGTAGTGATCATAATTCTTTTAACTTTTTTTGCTTATGCAGTGCTATTATTGTATAAACCATTCTCTTGGTTTTGTTAATTTCATTCTTCATGAGTTTTTGAAAGTCCTCACAATTATTCATTTTCATAATATTGATGACAGTACTCTGGTTATGCTCACTTCACTCTGCATCAGTTCATAAAAAGTCTTTTCCTGTTTTAAAAAAGGAAATAATACATTTATTCCATACAGCAAAATAATATTCCATCACATTTATGTAACTGAATTTTTTCAGTCAATGGATGAGCATCCCCTTAGTTCCCTCTGTCTCTGTCTCTCTTGCCACCACAAAAAGAACTGTTATAAATATTTTTGTACATAAGAGATATTTTCCTCATTAATTTATTTTGCATACAGGACTAGCAGTGGACAAAAAGGTAGAAATTAATTCGAAACTTTTTTTTAGAGTAAATAGCCTCTCAAAAATAAATTATTTTAAAATAATTTTTGTTTTATTTAACTTAAAATTTTCTTGGATTTCTTTCTTTTAAAAAATTTTTTTTTTTTTGCTTTTTGGTGGGTATTTTGGGGTTAAGTGACTTGCCCAAGGTAACATGGCTAGTTTTTGCTGTATTTCTTTCTTCTGCTTCCCAAAGAGCCACCTTTTTAAACAAATAATTTTTTAAAGCAAAAGAGAAAAGTTAGCAAAGGATATTGAAAAAAAAAAAACAACTGATGACATGAGTTACTTACGATCTAATAGATTCCTCTCGATTCTCCACCTCCACTTCTGCAGAGAAAGCAATAGACTATTAACTTGTTTCCCCGACTCAAGTCTCTCCCCACTCCAATCTATCCTTTAATCAGCTGCCAGAGTGATTTTCCTAAGAGACAGGTCTGACCATGTAACCGAAACTCAAGAAGTTCCAGTGGCTCCCAAAGGCTTCCAGGGCCAAAGGCAAATTCTTCTTCAGCATTTAGAACTCTTCATAATCTGGCTCTTTCCTTTGTTTCCAGTCTTCTCAAACTTTACTTCCTGTCCCAGGACACTGGCCTATTTGCTGTTCTTCACACAGCACACTTCATCTCCTCACTCCAAGCCTTTGCTATGCCTTGCTCCATAGCTGGAAAGTTCTCCCTCCTTACCTCGGCCTCTTGGCTTTCATCAAGATTCAACTCAAATCCCACCATCTGTAAGAGGTCTTCTAGAGTCTCCCGGCCTCCTCCTCACTAATACACCCCCCCCCTAGTGCCTTGACTCCGAGACCACATGTGACCCTCTAGGCCTCCAGTGCATCCCCAAGTGCCTAGAGGGCCACAAGTGGTCTCCAGGCCGCAGGTTCCCCACCCTGCACACCTTCTTAATTAATAGTTATTCACATTTTCTCTCTCCGACTAGAATATAACCTCCTTCGTGTTTTTGCTTTTTTTTCGTGTCCCCAGGTTTTAGCAATGTGTCTGATATGTAGTAAATACAATAAATTATTGTGGACTGACTGGCTTCCTGGATGAGAGAAGAAACCTATAATATAAAAGGAAGAAATCTGAATTACAAGACAGGCCTTGGGAGGTGGTCTACATGTGCAATTAAAGAATAAAGAGGGAAGGTGGGCACAGCGATCAATTATGCTGGTCAAGAAAAGGAAGCAGTACGATGCAGTGACAACAGGAAATTCTCATTGAAATCGAATTAATAATGCATCGCTTTGAAACTGACTGCAGGAATTTCTTTAATTAATTGCAAGACTGAGAGGAAGGGAAACATTTCCTTCGGAATTTTTAAAATTGCACGCACCTCGTAGTCGGCAGGATTCGAACCTGCGCGGGGAAACCCCAATGGATTTCAAGTCCATCGCCTTAACCACTCGGCCACGACTACCTGCCGCTAAGGCGCTCTCCTAGAACTTTGAAATAATCTTAAAAATAAATCTCTTTAAAAATATACTTTAAAAATAGAATTATTTCAAAAAACAAAGTCTGTTAAAAGAGACTTTCCAATTATCTTTTCTCCTCAATTCACCTCTATTCTTATGAATAAAGAAAAATTATTTCTTATTCATGGGTTTCAAGCTAATTGAGGGTAAGGACCAAAACATTTTGAGATTTATGATTATTTACAAAAGATCTGCCTAAAATCCATACAGCGATGAAAAATTACTCTTTTGTGCTCTGAGTTTGGAGAATCAGTCCATTGAGTTATGACATCAGCACATACGTTTGGGACAGGCACTGCCCCTGGACAGGGCCAGAACTGAACAGGAGACAGAGGGAAGTGGGTCGAATTTGTTAAATTATATAGTCACACATTATTGCACAGCTAAACTACAAAATTGTTAAGCAAAATTGTTTACTTAAACGCAGTGTTTTATGATGGTACCAAACTACTCCCTAATTTAAAAACTCATCTTGTCAATAAAAAAATCTTCTCCTTCCCGATGGTGTATGATTGCCAATCTTGGAACATCAAATTTCTGAGGAATCAAAGTTGTAGGTGTGATTGTTTTCCATTTTTTTTCCCATAAATCTTGAAAAAAGAATTCGATGATGATACTGCGGGGGGGACAAGAAGAGGGCCTTTCTCTAAGTACATTTTTGGGGAGATAATTTTAATTTTTTGCTTTACTACACTTGTTAAGAGAGTATCTTTCTTTTTCTTTCTCTCTTTTTTTCTCCTTCCCTCTTTCCCTTCCACCATCCCTCCCTGCCTCCTTCTGTCTTAATTTCTTTCCTTCCTTCTTTTTTCTTTCTCCCTACCTTCTTTCCTTCCTCCTTTTTACTTTGCTTCTTTTTTCCTCCTCCCTCCCTCCTTTCCTTCCTCCTCCCTCCTGTTTCCTTTAAGTTCAAAAAATTAAAAATAAAAGACCTCGAGAAAGGCCACCATTATTTTCACTGAATTCTTTTATCACTCTCCCTGTCACACACACATCCCCACCCCCAACCCCCAGGATCTCTTGAAGAATACAGAAAAGAATTACACCGGGCGAGAAGGAATGATTGAGTTGCCATCTGCACCAATGGAAGTAATCCCTACAGTAATGAGATCACATATCTATAAAGCACTGAAGAATATTCACTGCAGAGTACAGTAGCTTTCACATAGTAGGTGCTAAATATTTATTGAATTGTATAATAAATTGATGTTTAGATAGTACTTTAGGATTCACAAATCACTTGACATATTATTTGATCCTCCCAACAACCCTAAGAGACAATTGTTATAAGCATCATTATTTTACATAATCATTCCATGCCATTTATTTCGAAGGTAGTATAAGCAATTTTCACAGATTACAAAACATCTAAAAAACTTCTGCATTTCATCTTGGTCACAGTCAGGAAACCATAGAATCTATCATTAATTTTTAAAACAAAACAGAACAAAAACCAAATCCTTATCCAATGCCAGAATAATTCACGGGAGGAAACATTAATTGTCAAAGCATTTTTATGACTCGCAAATGAAAACGGCTGTAGTATGAAGGTTTCCGTAGTGTAGTGGTTATCACGTTCGCCTAACACGCGAAAGGTCCCCGGTTCGAAACCGGGCGGAAACACTTTGCTACTGATTTTAAGTTCACAGACACCCAACTTTTCAAAACTATAACTATCACTTATTTAACTCTACTGTTTTCAGAAAATCCTAAAAGGATAGAAACAATGGAAGGAAAATAAGTAAAATTCTAATATTTTGTAGTAAAACTTATTTTTTACATTTAAAAAACTCTGTTCAAGGTATTGATAGAATATATTCTTGAGAATAGTAATTGTTTCCTTATTATATTTCTACTCCCGTGCCTAGCACTGTTCCCCGCCCATCGTAGGTAATAAACAAGGTAACAAGTCTTTATTAAGGACTTGCTAGCAGGAGCTTAATCAGTGCTTGTTAATTGATAATAAACCAGTCAGGAAAAACAGATCTAGAAGCCATATATCGAAACCTGTTGAAATCTCCAGAGAGTAAGGAGGAGCATAAGGTATATACTAAGGCTTACATTTTCAGTCACGGTCAATATAAGGATTTGTTTTGCTTTATGACACATTTGATAAAGGTTTCTGCTTTTCTTTCAGGGTTGTTTTTTGTTATTGTTGTTGTTATGTGGAGGATGGGACGGTGGTGGTGAGAGGAGAAGTTGGGGAGGAGAGTGCAGCTAGTGATAGGCTTAGCAAAATGGAAGGGGGGGAGGGAGGAAGAAAGAAAGAAGTTAAGAAAGAAAGAAAAGAAGGAAGGGAGAGAGAAAGAAAAGAAGGAAGGAAGGCAAGAAAGAAAAGTAAAACAGAAGGGCAATGAAGCATTTTTTT
>NW_027185798.1:33099878-33118183 GCF_028583685.1 Petaurus breviceps papuanus | reverse complement strand
TTCTGTTTTACTTTTTTTTTCTTGCCTTCCTTTCTTTTTTTCTTTCTCCCTTCCTTCTTTTCTTTCTTTAACTTTTTTCTTTCTTCCCCCTCCCCACCCCTTCCACTTTGGTAAGCCTATCACTAGCTCCACTCTCCTCCCCAACTTCAAGTTGAAGTTGTTACTATATGCAAGATGTTTCTGAAAGAAGCATACAGTAACAATTATTGTTTTGTCACCCTTTAGAAGGGCACACAAGAGGGCACGATATATATCTTAAACTCAATGAATTTGTCACAAATGAAGGTTTACAATGGAAAAATTGCATTGCTGTTTGTATAGACAGTGCTGGAACAATGATGGGTGAGAAAGTTGGATTTGTAGCAAAAGTAAAAGCTAGTGGCAATGAACATATTGCTTTTACTCACTTCATGATCCATTGGGAGGCACTCATAGACAAATATATGTGTTTGTGTATGCCTATACCACCAGAGTTAGACATTGTGCTTCGTGATACTTTAAAAATCGTTAACTTCATTAAAAACCATGTCCTTAATAGTTGTTTGTTTTCAAACCCTTGGAAAGACATGGCCTCTTGATTACAAAAGCTTATTACTACATGAAGAAGTAAGGCAGCTCTCAAGAGGGCAAAGTTTGAACAGATTATTGAAAGTGAAAGATGAGGCTGCCATATTTTTGACTGAGTAGAAATTCAATTTTGCTATTTTTAAAAATAATGATATGACTTTCAAAACTGTGTTATTTGTCAGATATCTTTCAAAAATTCAATGATTTAAAGATATGGCTCCAAGGAAAAACTATAAATATTTATGTTAAAAGATGAACTTGAAAGTTTTACAAAAAAAGTTAACATATGGAAGAAGAGGTTGGGAAATGGTTATATTTAGAAATGTTTACTGCTACAGATGATTTTATACTTGAAAATATCCTTCCCAAAGATTTAATAGTGAGAGTTATAATTGATCATCTGAAGTGCTTGGAGACAGTTTAGAAATGCTTCCCTTCAAATTTTGATTCTAAAAAGCTAATTTGGGTTCATTTACCATATTCAATTGAAATAAAAAAAAGTCAGTCATCTGCCATTATAAATTCAAGAATTTGTCAAATTATCAAGTAACACAGGTTTAAAACTTGAGTTTCCTAAAAAATTAAATTTATTTTGGTTTGGGATTAGGATATAAATTCTAAAAATTTCTGAAATCACCCTAAACATACTTGTGCCATTTTGTACTACATATTTATGGGAAGCAGCATTCCCATCATTGATAATTACAAAATCAAAATATCAATTAATTCTGAAAAACATGGAAGATCCTCTATGTCCTACAGTATCAAATATTCTGCCAAGATTTAATTCTTTAAGTAATAATAAACAAGCACATCCATCTCATTAATATGCAAATTTACTTTCATATTTAATAAATGGTCAAATTATATGTATGCCAAAGAATTGTTTTAAAATAAATCTCTTTATGATTTATTCTCAGTAAATGTTTGATTTGTATACCTATTTTATATACCTAGATACCCAGAGTTGGGTAAAAGCTTCTCCAGTGAAAAGAGGTCACCAGTGGGAAAAGTCCCTATCTCACTCTTAATCCCTGAGCCCTCCCATCTAGACAAGAAAAATAATGAATAAAAACCAAGCAACAGAGCAACCCAGACTAACAACATAGGCCTCTCCAGTGAAAGGGAGGTGCGTTTTCTCATCTTTTGCTGGGAGTCAAAATGGGTTGTTAGGATTGAACAATTTTCTTCTTCATCTTAGCTCTTTTCATTTACATTATTATAATTAACACATGAAATGTTTTCCTGGTTTTGTTCTTTTCACTCTGTCAATTCATAAGTTTCTCTCCAAGCTCCTCTGAATTCCTCATACTTGTCATTCCTTATAGTTCAATATATGCCATTACATTTATAGATCATGGTTTGTTCAGCCTTTCGTTTCAGTTTAGAAACCATTTTGCTTTTAGTTCTTTGTTGCCACAAAGCGTACTACAGGAAATATTTTAGTATGTGTGGCGTCTATCTTCCTTGAAACTCCTATGGTATATGACCAGGATGGGATCTATAGTTCAAAGTGACTCAACAGTTTAGGGTTGGGGTTTTTCCCCCATATCTATCCAAATAATCAGATTCATAAGATAAAGTAAAAGAAAATAGAACACTATCCCTCTGGGAGGAGGTGACCAGATCTATTCTATGATTGTCACTATTTGACAAATTTAAGTAATGAACTGAGACCAATCCAAACATAGGTGGGTCTTTCTGTAAGGAAATAAAATCATATTAAAAGCGTCTTTTCCTGTTTGGACAAAAATATTTACAGCAACTCTTTTTGTGGTGGCTAAGAGTTGGAAATTTAGGGGATACCCATCAATTGGGCAATAGCTAAACAAGCTGTGGTGTAAAATTGCAATGGAATATTATTGTGCTATAAGAAATGACAAGCATATTGATTTCAGAAAAATCTCGAAAGATTTATGTGAACTGATGCATAACGAAGTGAACAGAACCAAGAGAACAGTGTACACAGTAACAACAATATTGTTTGATGAAGAACTGTGTATGACTTAGTCATTCTCAGCAATACAATGATCCAAGACAATGTCAAAGGATGAATGATGAAGCATTCCATCCACCTCCAGAGAAAGAACTGATTGTTTGAATACAGACTGAAGCATGCTATTTTCACTTACTTTCATTTTTCCCTTTCATTCAAGTTTTCATATACAAAATGACTAATATGGAAATGTTTTGCATAATTGCACATGTATAATCTATATCTGATTGCTTACCCTTCTGAGGGAGGGGAGGAAGGGATAGAATTTGGAACTCAAAACTTAAAAGTTAAAAAAAAAATAAGTATCTTTTATCCCTCCTGGGTGTTTAGGGTCTTCTCATTTGTTTTCTTTTTTGTAGTCCTTAGTAGCAAAGTAGAATAAAAGCCCGGGTTAATGATAAGGCATTAAGAAGTCTTAAATATCAAGACAATTAAAGACTTCCAGAACTTGGATTCCAACAAAAGTTACTGCAGTTTCATGCAGTTTACTACTCACTATATGAAAATGGGACATTGTTGAGAGAATTAAATGTAAGGGCAACAGTAAAACCTTGTGAGATTTTAGTTCCCTAACTCTACCATTCTTGTTTCCTTCCTTCCTTCCCATGGCTATCTGAGGTCTCTTTTAGATAATCTTTCTCCAAATTCTTAAGTTCCATTGTTCTAAATATGCTAGAAAAGTGTCAGAAGATTTTGTTTCAGGTTTTTAGAAATTATACCTTTCCTTGAAAAAATGGAAAGGAAGCTTTCATTGACAGAAGAGCAGATGAGGAAAAGAAATGCTTATTCTAAGACTTGCTTGGTCTTGAAAGACATTATATATTGTAGAAAAAGGTTCACACTTGTATTGGTAGAGGGAAATAACTCACTTAGGGAATTTTTATTCCAATGAAATCATAGGCCAAGTCCTAACCTCCCATACAGAAATTCTATATGAGATGTCCATTTTAAAAAGGCTATGGAATCTATTACTGTCTCTTTAAGACTAGTCAAGTGGAAATTGAGAAAAGCAGTTTTGTACTGGCAGGTTTGAAGTGATAGGTCAGAAATGTCAGGCTACAAAGTGTTTTTCCCTATGGAGTTGGTGTGTATTTTATTTATGATCTATGAGAAATCTGGGAGTAATGGTGAAATTAGTAGTAGCCTTGGACACATGGTCTCTATATGTGTACCTCAGTAGTACTGCACTCTAAATTTGGGCCCTCTTTTCCTAGTGACACTGTGTTTCTGTGGGAGAGTGCATCCTGGGTTTTTGGGGAGGAATGTTTTGTAGCAATTTTTTTTTAAATCTATGCTACCTTAGTAAATGATTTTGCTAAGAGATATTTGTGTCTACTGACTGACTGGGAGGTAAGCATGTGGGTAGGGGGCTCATGAGATATAGTTTTAAAAGTATATACATCCTAGAGCTAGCTATAGGGTAGTAATTCCTTTCTGAGAAGATATCCCAAAGGTGATGGTGGTGGGGTGCTATATAGACTTTGAGAACAATATTTTCAAAGTCATGAATAATTTCATGCTATTCTACTTCATCCAAAAAGCTTTTGGTCACTTAAAACTATTTCCCCCATTCATTTCCTTTGCCTTAATTCATGTGCTCATCAAAATACTTGTCTTTTTTCATTCCTCTTTTCAAGGACCCCAAAATAACCCCTCTTTTTTTACCTGATTCTTTGATGCTTATTTTTTTTTTAAATAAAGACTTTTGGGGAAACTTTTGTTTTTATATCACTTAAATTTCCCCCTGCATTTCTCTACCTTTCTTGTCCCAGAGAGCCATCCCCATAAGAAAGAATGCTCTTAAAAGAAATAAGGGGAAAAGACAATCATCAAAAGTAAGGTATGTTCAATACCTGAAGATCTCCTCCCTCTGCAAAGGAGTTGGGGAAAGTGCCTTCTCATATCTCTTCTTTGGAGACATACTTGTTCTTTGTAACTTTGTAACATTTTTAATTGTTTTCTGGTTGTTCTTTCTTCATTGTTGCACGTGTGTGTGTGTGTGTGTGTGTGTGTTGGTCTGTTTCCTTCCCTCAGCATCAGTTCATCATAGAAATCTTTCCATGTTTCTTAGTAGTCATCACATTCTCATTTCTTACACACAGTAATATTTCACTACATTCAAGTACCATAATTTGTAAAACCAGTCCCAAGTCAATAGCATCAACTTTGTTTCCAGTTCTTCGTTACCACAAGTTCTGGCATAGTTATTTAAACATACATAAGGACTTTATTTTCTTGTTATCAATGATTTCCTTGAGGTATATATGCCTAGTACTAGAATTTCTGGGTCAAAGGGTATGCACATTTTGTCATTTTATTCACATAATTCCAAACTGTTTCCCCAAATAGTTGTACTATTGTAAGTTGCATCAATAACACACTTGTGCTCATCTTCCCACTGCTCTTCTGCTGACTCTTCCCATCTTTGGTCACTGTTGTTAATTTGCTTGGTGTGAGGTGAAACCTCAAGGTTGTTTTGATTTGTATTTCTTTTATCAATTGTGATCTGGAACACTTTTTTCATATGGTTATTAATAGTTATTAACTCCTTTGAGAGGAAAGGTATTTTTTAGATAAAGTTTGCACTAATATAATTCATTGTCTTGACAATAGTTTTTTTATTAGACCAAGTTTAGTGTGCAATGATGGGAGGAAAAGGCTTTCAGTATTACCCAGTGGTTGGCTTGCCATTTCCTCACCACCACCCCACTCCCAATCATGTTTTCCTTTGAGGCCACTGGAGTTTTCGTTTTTGTTGTTCTTAGCTGTTAAAACCATTTACTAATTTTCCCCAAATAAGAAGAGCCAGGATCCAGGTCCCTCCCTGAAGTAGCTTCACACATTAGCCTTTACCTTCAAAGAATATTGTCTTCCCAGTTTTAGAAGAAAGAGGTGTGCTAAGAGAAAGAATAGAAAAACACTAGTTACTCACGTAATCAGTGTGTTTTCCTTAGGGTAAAAACTATCAGAGAAGCATATCAAAAGTCACACTGGTAAGCATTTAATACACTGCTAGATAGCAAAGGGGAAAACAGAACTCTAACCCAGAAATCAAGAGACCAGGGATTGGGGATATCAATTCTGTCATAGATCTGATGTGTGAACCTTGATCAAGAGTCTTTTCCTCCTTAGATTTTTTTCTTCCGTTGTAAAATTGTGGAATTGGAGTATGTGACCCCTGAAATTCCACCTAGTTCCAATGATCCAGTGTCTGTAACAAACACTGAACAATTTATAAATCATTTACTTTACACTGATACCCCCTTGTGGCAAAATCTGAAAACAACAGCTCAGTAAAGATACTAAAGACAACAAAATCAATTAAACATCAACTATTGAAGCTATTAATTTTTATTTCTATAACTTACAAGTTACAAACTCCTTCTATCTTCTCCAATTCTCTTTGTCCACTTACCCCCTGATTTGTGCTTATATTATCCTTTTATATACTCATAATCAGTGCGTACAGAGAAGTGAATATTGAGTCTCAGAGGCAGAAAGACTAGGGTTCAAATACTGTCTTCACCATATACTATGGTGTTTGACCCTAGACAAGTCATGTCAGTTCTCAATGCTATGGGAATAACTCTAAGTCACAGAAGTTCTTAGCTTTTTGGGGGGAGGGATATCTTGGACCCCATTGACAATCTGGAGAAGTCTGTGAACCTTTTTCAGAATAAGGTTTGAAATGCACAAAATAAAATATATAGGATTACAAAGGAAACCAATTATATCAAAACAGTTATCAAAATATTTTTTAAAAACCCTAAAAGTTCACATATTTGATTTCTATCCAATGAAACAAAGGGAACTTCTGGTTCATCTTTTTTTCACTTATCATTATTTTATAGCAATTTTTCAGTGCCATTTTATATTCTGCACATATCTAGTTTTAAATTTCATTATAGGATTGCATTACATCAGCATAACACAGTTCTCCAATTGTTGGGACATTTTCTTTTTGCTAATGTTTTTAGGGCATGTTTCTTATAATAGGGATTATTAGATCAAAGAATATTAATATAACTCATAGCATGTGGACAATTTATACCACAGACTCTACCAACTTTCAATTCCAGTAGTAATGTGTGAGCATACTTATTTCTATTCAACTTCCCTAGTATAAAGTTTTGTTCATTTTATTTTTGTCCCCATGTCCTAGGAAAAATTAGGATTTAGATTTAGACATAATTCATTTTAGGTGCCCAAACTTGCTTATCATATTTACTTAAATTGCCAGTAAAAGTAAATGCATTCTCCAAGGGCTCAATTTCATGCCACATGCACAGCACCTGAGATAAAAGGGTGAATGCCTCTGCCTGCCTTGACTGAAGTTCCCCACTCAGCTTCAGAGGCCTACATTCTCAGTCATTACCCTTGTCACTTTCTCTGTCATCACCAGGCTAATCTTCCTTTGTGGTCTTCAGTTAAGGTCCATGGTAAGCTGGTCTATATGTAGACATTATGACAATCCTTGGACTCAGAAATACATAGCCCTAAATGTTCTGCAAGATAGTTGTGTTCTAGAAATTTTTACCCTATCCTCCAGAGCATTATATCTACATTTGTTTTAAAGTATAAGAAGATGGTACACAATACACAGTAGTAAACAATCATAGTAACCGAGTGTTTGATGAACACAAAGATCCTAGCTTCTGGGACATGAACAAGTAGTTTCCAGAAGAAGAAATCAGTTATTTACAGTCATATGAAAAAATGCTGTAAATCACAATTGATCAGAGAAATTATGTTATTCTGAAATGCCATTTCACACCTATTAAATTGGCTAATATGGCAGAAAAGGAAACTGACAAATGTTGGGGTGTGGGAAAATTGGGACACTAATGCATTGTTAGTGGAGTTATGAACTGATCCAACCATTCTGGAGTAATTTGGAACTATGTCCCAAGGGCTATAAAACTGCACACCTTTTAAATAACAACAACATCCTACCAGGTCTATATCCCAAAGATAATTTTTTAAAGGCCTATTTGCAGCTTTTTTTTTTTTTGTGGTGGCAAAGAATTGGAAATTGAGGGAATGCCCATTAATTGGGGAATGGCTGAACAAGTTGTGTGTTGATTGTGATGGCATATTATTGTGCTATAGGAAATGATGAATAGGATGCTTTCAGAAAAACCTGGAAAGACTTACATGAACTGATGCAGAGCGAAGTGAGCAGAACTCTGTACATAGTAATAGCAATATTATACGATGATCAACTGTAAATGACAACCATCTATTCTCAGCAATACAATGATCCAAGACAATTCTGAAGGACTTAAGATGAAAAATGCTATCCACCTCTAGAGAAAGAACTGATGGAGTGTGAATACAGATTGAAGCATACTTTTTTAAACTTTCCTTATTTTTCCTGTGTTTTGTTTCCCACAATATGACTAATATGGGAATAAGTTTTGCATGACCGTACATGTATAACCTATATTAAATTGTTTGCTTTCTCCATGGGAGGGAGAGAATTTGGAACTAAAAATTTTAGAAAACAAATATTAAAATTATTTTTACGTGTAATTGGAAAGAAGTTTTTTAAATGACATGTAAAGAGAAATTAAGTTGCAATTTAGCTGTGGTTCTTATGGTCTCTGGACAGAAACATCGTTTGTGTTTCTAGGAAGAAAGATACATTTTCTGTGACATTCTCTAGTAGGTCTTATTCTTTGAAATTGGATCTTGGACTTGTGGTAGTCAATAATTAAGGGCTTTACTTCGTGCTAGGTACTGGGCTGCTCTAGTGATACAAAGAAGCAGGAGAACTCTGTACCTGAACTCAAAAGAGCTCACAATTAAATAGGAAGGACCAGTAAATTACCTTGTACAGGTGAGAAATAAAGAGAATAAATGGAAGGTAATTTCTGAAGAGGGGATGAGCAAGGTCTTCAGGGACTTTTCACTGAAGTTGGGATTTGAGCTGTGTCTTAAAGGAAGTTGGGGAATTTAAGTGACAGAGGTGAAGGGGCAAACATTCCAGGCAGAGGGGAGAGCCAGTGAATGGACATGGATTTGAGAAAAGGAATTGTGTTCAAGAAAGAAAAAATATGCCAATGTAGATGGACCTTAGAAGGCCAAGTATATGAAAGGGAATAATATGTAAGAATACTGGAAAAGAAGGGGACAGATAGTAAAGGGCTTTAAATGCTAGCCAGAGGACTTTATATTTTGTCCTTGAAGTAAAAGGATGTCACTGAAATATGTTGAGAAAGTGAAGGAATATCACTTTGGTGGTTAAGTGAATTTATTAGAGGGAGATATGAGATGGGGAGACATTTAAGAGGTGATTACAGTAGTCCAAGGAAGAAGTGATGCAAGTCTGAGTTAGGGTAGGGGCAGTGTGAATGGAGAGGAGTCATAGAAGATATGTTATAAAGTTAGAAAAGAAAGTATTTGGCAAAGGAAGGGATAGATTCAGTGAGTGAGAGTAGGGAGTAGATGGTGACAGAGTTTGGGTGATGAAAATAATGATGTCCTCCACACTAAAGGGAAAATTGAGATTTGAGCGGGAAAAATAAGTTGTGTTTTGGACATGCTGAATATAAGATGCTTATGGGACATCCAGTTAGAGACATCCAAAAGGTTAATGATCATGTGGGAGTAGAGCTCAGTAGAGACAAGGACAAAGTATCTGCATAGAGATGGCAACTGAACCCATGGAAGCTGATAGGTTCACTAAGTGAGATAATAAAGAGGGAGGAATGAAGATGGTTTGTAGGTATCCATTACAAAGGGGAATGATTGAAGATTAGAGATTGTGGGGAAGATAGCATAGGAAATCTGCTTTGGAGGACAGCAAGTGATGGTATCAAGGGTACAAGGAGAGACCTTGGCCTAGGCATCAAGAAGGCCCACTTCTTTATCAGAGACAGGTGTGAAGGAGACAGTAAAGAAAAATGCTTGAGTAAGGTTAGAAGGACCAGTAAACTCTTGGTGAATAACTTGGGTTTTTTTGGTGAAGTGTGAGGCAGGGTCCTCAGTACAGACAGTAAAGACAGGATTTAATACAGGAAACTAAGAAGGTATGAAAAATTTTACAACAGTCATTGTGGTATGGGGATAGCAAATTAATTAGGGAGGTATAAACAGACTGTTTCTGTAATGAAGGCCCAGTCAAGATCACATAAAACATAAATTTATTTTGTTTCATTCAGCAAGGTTTTGTGAATTTTCTTCAACAAAGCTGCAAATTTGACAAATTTATCCCTGAATCTGGGAGAGCAGCCACTTCTTTTCCAGGTATGCATTCTGACGTTTTTCTACATCCTGTAACCATGCCAAAATATCAAAGGTTGCACAACCACATCAAAGCTTGATCCACTGGCTAATACTCACAGCCTGAACCACTTGTTCTGTGTAGCTGCTGACAGTGTCTCCCTCCTTGAAGGGGTTGGTTAGCTTCTCTTCCAACATAGCCAAGACAATGTCCCCAAAAACCAGCCACTTTCGTCTCATATATTCTTTCAGGTCAGGGAAAGTCCAAAGTATAGTGTCCTCAAATTGCATAGTTTGATCAGCAGACAAGTGCCCAGGTAGATCACTGAGGCAGGCTGGGAGAGAACAGTCACTCAAAGTCATATTCTAATGTCCATGTGCTTGTGCTACCATACAGAATTTCTACCTCACAGCCTCTTAACAGGTAGCACAAGGTTCATTTTTCAACATTCCTTTGCCTTTCTCTATCTAGTATTTCTGACCCAATTGTCCTCCCATTTTCCACACCCTACCACCAAAAGGAAATAATTCCTTAAAGTGAACCCTGAGTCAGGGCATCAGAGTGTTTTCCATACCAAAAATAACTGTAAGGTATCGATCATGAGTCTGGTCCTTGCATCTGTCGGACTTAGCTATTAAAAAATGTAGAAGTGGCCTTGATACATTTGAGTGACTGATCTCAGCTAATGTAATAGGAAAAGTCACAATGAAAAGGTCAGTCTGTCTGAATCTGTACTCTTTATAGTGACCTTCATGGAAGCAGAGCCTCCCAACATTGTGTCCCCAATGTTCACGTTCCATTTCTCTTTCCTTCCTCTCCCTAACCCTACTCCCATGCCCAGATCCTCAGATGATGAAACATATCCTCTCACCCTGGAACCGGGATGATGAGAAACCTCTGCCAGGCCTAGACACATGACCTAATGGAATAGGGAACAAACAACAGTGCCAATAAAGGATTTTTAAGTCAGCTGTGGGTTCTGATCATTTGCATGTTGAAGTAATCCCACTCACAAGGATGTAGGAAGACCAACTGTGAGCTTGAAATGAATCCCTTTTTTCAAAGGGTCAAAGCATGTGGCCCATTGGAAGGAGGGAAGATACAACTTGGCCCCATCATCCCCAATACACCTGATGTGTTGCTGAATTAAAGTAAAGCAAAGACTTGGAAATGTGTGCAGTGTTTTATTCCCATTCTGAAGGGAAGACAGCATTTTCTCTACTTACAGACTTCAGAGAGGGAAGGAACTGATCATCCTCCCAAACTGGATGAGTTGGAGCTGAGGAAGCACTGTGCTTTCTTCGGCAGTGTAACACAATGAGGTCTCCTGTGGCAGCTGAAAGATGAAATGACTGAGGAAACAATCAATTTATTAAACAAAGCATGGCAATTGCCCAACAGACTGGGACCAGACTTCCTCAGCTTAGCCATGGACCTTTTTTATACATTAAAAATAATTAATCAAATAAGACCAATTAATTAAAAGGAAACAATACAACATTAACTAATCTGATTTCTAATTCGAAGAAAGATTAGGGTCTTTCCAAGAAAGAATTCAGAAAAAGAGGTGTCTATTAACCATCAAAGGAAAATGGAAATAATAACTGATTGAGCAATATGTAGCCAATTTCCATAAGACAGATAGGTTGTGTGAGATGTACAACTGTGAGAAAATGTCTTACATCAATCTTTGGGTCAGACTGGGTTTCTGGTCAGCATAACTTAGGTCCTTGGTTAAAGGTCTCTAAGCAGCAGGGGAAGGTGGTCCAGTTTTCCAACTATGTGGGACTAGGTTCAAATAATACAGTAAGATTTTCTTCCAATTCCCACAGCTGAATATAATTTCCCCATAAGAAAGAAACTGGACTGGACTCATAATTGAATAGAAAGGGAACCTAGCTAGCTCCAGAACTTAGTCACAAGATGGAGTCAGTGGGCTTCACTCAATTCCCACAATTAACCACTTGTTATCCTAATCTCAATTCTCTTAATTTCCTTACTTCCCAGTTCCAAATATTCAGGCAGCAAAGGGAACGGGGGTAGGGAGATAGTGGGAACTGCCTGGAAGTTAACAAATGTAGGAAGTCAGGAAAGTTAATTTCCTCATTCCCAGAATTAAAGAGAGCAAAAGAGGGAATCTGGTGAAGGGAGGTTAAGGGAAAATGGTAGGTAAAGATAAAGGGAGAAAATACAATGAGGGAGATATAAGGAAAAAATGGAAAATTTTGGGTGACGAAGCAAAAAACTAGAGAGGACAGGCAGACTGGGAAGAATGATGGAAGGAGTGGCGAGGGAAAGAAATGTGGCAATGTCAAAGAAAAGAAGAGAGTGTCTAAACTGTGTCAAAAATGTCAGAGCTATTAGCATCTCGTATTTATTTCATGCAATGGCAAAGTAAAGTCTCAGACCAGTCCCTTTATCCCCTCCCACAACAATAACAGATATTTGAAAAATTTTAAGTAACAAAGATAATTTTACAAGTTTTTAAAACAACTTTATTTTTGGTTCGGTATCTACATCGTAAAGTTGTTAGTTACTATTGTTAAAGACCACCATTTGGATCTAAAGAAACAGGCTGGTGAATCAGAGATTCTTTTGTCATGTTACAGCAGCACACAAGGTATAGTTCTGGGGACTAAAGGAGGAGACATACAGAAGTGCAGCTCTGTGGAAGAGTGGTTCTCAAAGTGTGGTGCAGGGCCTCTTAGGGATGACAGATCCACTTTCAGGGGCTGGTCCTAAAGGCCAAAGCTATTTTCATCACACTAAGATGCTTTCATGTCTAACATGCTAAGTACTGAGAGACATACCCCATCTAAACAAAAGTTTTGGTGGGCGGACGTCCTCAATAGCTTTTAAGAGTAGAAAGGGATCCTGAGCCCAAAGAGCTTGAGAGCTGTTGCTCTCCAACAAACAGTTTGAGTTTCTTGTTACTTTGTCAAAACCAGTGACATTTGACTCCTCCTTTCCTGCTCATGCATAGTCAGTGAAGCTTCATCTGGCTAGTGGTGTTGAGATGCTTAGCTTCTACCATAGCTACAACAGTGAGGCTTTCTCCAAATTACAGTATAATACTAAAGGAAAGACATTTCTTTGGCTTTTTCAGGAATAATGGTAACTTTACGATGTAGATACCGAACCAAAAATAAAGTTGTTTTAAAAACTTGTAAAATTATCTTTGTTACTTAAAATTTTTCAAATATCTGTTATTGTTGTGGGAGGGGATAAAGGGACTGGTCTGAGACTTTACTTTGCAATATCCATCCTTAGGCCCAGAAAATGGTCTCTAAGAGAATATGGAATAGAGACATCCACCACGTGTAAAAGATTGCTGTTGTCTGTAGATAACACAGAAAGTTTGCTGAAAAACAGAAACAAGTAACTCCTATGTGGCCACAGAAGGAAGGCCTGGTGTGGGTGTTAACACTGTCTTCACCACCTCTTATTGCTGTTGTCCAAGTTCCTTTTGACTCAGTGAGGAATCATGAAGAATACTGATATATAAAATGTGAATTCTGTAAAAATATTCTATGTAAAACACGAAATCATTTTACACACAATCCTTCATAAAGTTAATCACATTTTCTCCTTTACCTTAACCCAGAGAACTGTGAGAAAAATCTCAATATGGCTTGTGCCATGTTTCCCTTTACAATTTTTGCCTCCTCCCCAACTTACTGCTTAATGTACATTTACTGCATGAAATTAGAATTTAGAGGACACAGCTCAAAAGAAATTCCTAAGTAGCTAGGGACCTGGTTTCTACTTCAGTTCAAAACCTTACTTTTGAAAAATAATGTTCCTCAGAATCCTTGGCAGAGGAGGACTTTCATTCATCCTCCCAACTCCCTCCTCCTCCAATCCCCCATGACAGTCATACAGTACTGAAATACAGGGTGTCTCAAAAGTTTTGGTGCAATTTTAAGGTATTAATGCTTTAAACTGCACTAATGTTTGGTTTTTTTTTTGGGGGGGGGTGGTTTACATCTGATCTGTATCTTACCATGCTAGCTGCACTCATGAGAAGAATCCCACACTGCTTTTCTGAAATTACAATACACTAAAAGGAATGGGGGTTAGTGACTACCTTAGGACCCTGCTTCACAACCTTTCCTGTGTGCTTTCTAATCAGAGTTAACTCAGCAATGACAGTGAACATTGAAAATGTGGTATGATCTGCAATGCTGAGCAGCAGACCCCAAGATATTTACCTCCACTCATTTTACAAGGAACATCTATGTACTTCTCTGGCCTGAATAAGGACTATCCATAATTGGGTTGTTATGGTCTATCTGGAGTTTCTCAGTAAAGTTTTGGTAGGCTGCATTGAATTCTTTGCCTTCTCTTCTAAAGGAGAATAGACTGCCCAGTCCTGTGTGTGTATGCAGTCTTTAGGGAGTTTAGAGACCAGCTTCTCTCCAGAAGCAGAAGTATAAGTAGAGCAGAAGAGAATCCACCCTGTTAACACTATGGATAGGGGTCACAATTTCAGTAGGCATGCACAGAAGGGAGAGGAAGCAAGGAACCTATGCAGAATAGCACTAAGCATCAATCTTTTTTCTCCCGTACTTCTAATATTGGGCTCAGATTATGTCTAGGTGTTTATAATTCTGTCATATACAAGTCATTCTCTTTCATCTGTATATTTCTCCCCCTTCTGTGCTTTAAAACTAGCACAGAGAGAAGGGCTAGCTTTAAGGTTGCAACTAGTCCCTTGAATGGCTCATTATTGAACATCTGATGAGTCCACAGCATGCAGAAATGCTTTGTCTCACTACTTCAGATGTGTCTAATATACACACACGTGCAAATACCACACACGATACAGTCATGTCTCATTTCATAGTTACAGGCAGCACACATGCATACAAATATTAATATCTTATATGTGTAGGCATTGTTATCTACACACATGCATGTATACACAAGTACAATGCATAACAAAAATTTCATATATATACATACATGTATATTGTGTGTGCGCATATATATATATGTATATATACACATATCTTTGACAGGCTTTGGAAGTTTCAAACAAATAATTTATTATGTCTTTCTGCAGAGAGGAGAGCCAGAAAAAATGGTGGCTAACTTGCTCCTGGCCCCTCAGGCTCTGTAAATTTCACATTACATAAAATTCAAATTAAGGAGCAAAGAAACAAGGCCTGTCACAGACAATCTCCTTATATGGCACATAGGTTGACTTAAAAGGTCTATTATCAGTATATTCCTTATGTTCTGGCAGCAATTATCTACAAGGGCAGTAGGACTGTCAAGAGTAAGAGTAAATCCTCTGGAAAACAGATCCAGAAGCCTACAGAGGGACACTCAAGATCTGGATCCCTCAAGCTGAAGGTGTAAGATTTATCTCCTTGCTGTCAGAAAGTCTGATTTCTGTACTTCAAGGTCTGTTGATGAACTTAATTTCCCCTCCCTTAATTGTCCTTATTTGCTCTAGAGTCCAAATATATATATATTGTATCATATTTATACATATATCATAAGTGTTCCATATATGCCACATGTATAGATATAATCATATATAGGCCATCTACACAGAGGTATATGTACATGTGAATATGTATACATATACATCAAGTAAAATATCTATATATTATGTTGTTTGTTCAGCTGTGTCCAATTCTTCATGACCATTGGTCACGATACCGGAAGGGTTTACCATTTCCTTCTCCAATGCATCTCCATTTTACAGATAAGGAACTGAGGCAAACAGGTTAAGTGACTTGCCCAGGGTCATACTGCTAGCATCTAAGCCTAAGTTTGATCTCAGGTCTTCCTGACTACAGGCTCATTGTACCACCTAGCTGTCTCTATGTATCATATACATAATATAAAAAAAAAAACAACTATAGATGTCAATATATATTTATATGTGTACGTATGTCTGTAGATACCTGTTTATATTTATATGTGTGCCAGTATATATCTACTACTGATACTTATGTATAAATATATTTAAATACATAATATATATCAATAGACATCTGTACATATATGTATCAGTATATAGCTAAATAGAAATATATTTATACATATAACATATAAATATCAAGAGACATTTATAGATCATCTGTATGTTTATGTGTATGAATATGTCTCCTGAAAGATACATGTATACACATATACATAATCTATAGATAGCTATGTATTTATATATATATATCTGCATATATAAACACGTATCCCTAGATACCTACATAGAAACATATTTATATACATTGAAATAATCAGATTGTCTTTTCTGATGATCCTATTTACATTTAACTGACTTTGTTCTGTAACTGCCCGTCATGATTCTTTGTCTCTGAGCTTAATTCAGAAATTCTGCTGGGCTATAATGAGCTAAATTTTGAAATCCAGTTCTCTTGTTAATCTCTGTTGTATTCTTGTGTCAAGGAAATTTGTTACCCTTGAAGGACACAAGTGGGTGTCTGGTCTAGTATCTTTACATCACCAAGACATCCTTCAAAGATATCTGGTTTGCTATCTCTGTCCTGGCAGACTCGGCTGGACCCAGACAAGGACCACTTCTCAGTCACAGGAGGGAAGGAGGGGGTTGTTGCTAGCCCTCATTCCCAATTTCGAACCAATCAACAATATTTTCTTCCCTCCGTGATGCTAGCCTTCCTATTTTCTGTACTCCTCCAAACTATAAAAAGAGCTGCTAACCCCATAACTGGGTTTCTACTGTAGAAGCTGAGATCCTATTTATCGGTAAACTCGGGCTTCCCCAATAAATAGACAATGCTTGGAACTCTGTGCCTCAGTCTACCTTAGGTATCAAAACATCTGTAGATATTCGCATATATAAGAATGCGTGTATACACATATGGAGCTATCTAGAGATGCATACGCTTATGTACAGGAGCAAACTGCGACAGTGACAGGCCATGTGCTTCCTCCGCCCAGACCGCGGACCCCCGAAGCCACAGAGACTTTCGGACCACCCCAAGCACGAGGGGATAGATTCCTTCTCGAGCCCTACAGCGGCTAGGTTAGGGAGTTAGGGGATATCGTAGTCTCACCCAACTAGATAAAGCTGGTCATGCCGCACTCACACCACAGGGGCCCAGGAGATCGTAGACTCCTAGGACCTGCGGGCCTGAGGAAAGTGTGGACTTCTCCTTCCGGGAACGCCGAGCCAGCCCCCTCCTTCCTCCTTCCGGGAATTCTCCGCCAACCAATCACAGCCCCGTACAGAGTGAGGCGCAATGCCCGAAATCTCTCCCCTCCCCCCTCGCATCCGGTGCTGTGCATTCTGGGAACCTGAGCCTCCAGGCTCTGGCAAATCCCCCAGCTGTTCCCTGGGTACTCTGAGGTTGGGCTAATAAGGGTTTGGAGAAGCTCGAGGGAGAGAATTTTTCAGGGGCATTCTGTGAATTGGGTGGGAGGCCAGGCTGAGTTCAGTTTCGGACCTGCTTCGTCCTCTTCTCGGGGACATGTTGATAAGGGTTATAAGCCCTCTCCTTTCCCCTCAGTTGAAGGCTCAAGTGCAGTTGTTTATGAAACCATAAACGTGGAAGAGAAACATGATCTTAAAAGGGAAAAAAAAAATTGGCTGCGTCAAATATGGATCAATTTCTCGGGCTTCTGTCTGTTGGCAGGCCCCATGGTGTAATGGTTAGCACTCTGGACTTTGAATCCAGCGATCTGAGTTCGAATCTCGGTGGGACCTACAAAATTTTTTCCACTTATTTACCTTTACAGATTTAAGGACATTCATATTGTGTTTTGTAGATCTCTCAAAGAAAGAAAAGGAATGCAGAAAAATTCCCTAATGCATATTTCTCATTTAAGGAAATACTCTTCACTACTATAGAAACGAATCCAAAACTTTAAACAAATAGACGAGGTGGCCGAGTGGTTAAGGCGATGGACTGCTAATCCATTGTGCTCTGCACGCGTGGGTTCGAATCCCATCCTCGTCGGATTCTCTTGTTTACCGAACGTGTGGTTTTTAATCCTTTATCGATTTCCGAGGGGGAAAAAATGTAAGAGGCACGTGCTTGAAAGGGGTGTTGATTCCTGTTTCAGGTTAACCCAAGAAAAATATGCTCAAGTGATTTCTGAATGATTCCGAATCTTTACCTAAGAAATAAAATTCACCACAATCCTGGCCTTTCTCCTCCGTAACTTTTTGTACAACAAACTTCAATACTTTTCATTCAGTGATGACGTTCTGTGTATTCTCATCAGCCTCTCCGAAACAAATTCTTTTGCCAATCTGTGAAACAAGTTACAAACTCTCTTAAGCAGTTAGGAGCTAGAGATACAAAGATACAGTTAGCAAAGCTTGAATCCCCTCTTTCATGGAACCAATACTGACTCCTTCCTCTTCTCCAGTAAAATTTACGTTCGCAGAATTTGCTGTGGGGTTTTCTCATGCAAAACTTTTGTGCTGTTTGGTGTTCATGGCATGTACCTTCATCTATAAAAAATGTGTTCATCCTCTGTTCAAAATCCATTGCTCCAATACTCCTCTGCACCGCCGCC
>NW_027185798.1:33044774-33099478 GCF_028583685.1 Petaurus breviceps papuanus | reverse complement strand
TCTCTCCCCTCCCCCCTCGCATCCGGTGCTGTGCATTCTGGGAACCTGAGCCTCCAGGCTCTGGCAAATCCCCCAGCTGTTCCCTGGGTGCTCTGAGGTTGGGCTAATAAGGGTTTGGAGAAGCTCGAGGGAGAGAATTTTTCAGGGGCATTCTGTGAATTGGGTGGGAGGCCAGGCTGAGTTCAGTTTCGGACCTGCTTCGTCCTCTTCTCGGGGACATGTTGATAAGGGTTATAAGCCCTCTCCTTTCCCCTCAGTTGAAGGCTCAAGTGCAGTTGTTTATGAAACCGTAAACGTGGAAGAGAAACATGATCTTAAAAGGGAAAAAAAAAATTGGCTGCATCAAATATGGATCAATTTCTCGGGCTTCTGTCCGTTGGCAGGCCCCATGGTGTAATGGTTAGCACTCTGGACTTTGAATCCAGCGATCTGAGTTCGAATCTCGGTGGGACCTACAGAACTTTTTCCACTTATTTACCTTTACAGATTTAAGGACATTCATATTGTGTTTTGTAGATCTCTCAAAGAAAGAAAAGGAATGCAGAGAAATTCCCTAATGCATATTTCTCGTTTAAGGAAATACTCTTCACTACTATAGAAACGAATCCAAAACCTTAAACAAATAGACGAGGTGGCCGAGTGGTTAAGGCGATGGACTGCTAATCCATTGTGCTCTGCACGCGTGGGTTCGAATCCCATCCTCGTCGGATTCTCTTGTTTACCGAACGTGTGGTTTTTAATCCTTTATCGATTTCCGAGGGGGAAAAAATGTAAGAGGCACGTGCTTGAAAGGGGTGTTGATTCCTGTTTCAGGTTAACCCAAGAAAAATATGCTCAAGTGATTTCTGAATGATTCCGAATCTTTACCTAAGAAATAAAATTCACCACAATCCTGGCCTTTCTCCTCCGTAACTTTTTGTACAACAAACTTCAATACTTTTCATTCAGTGATGACGTTCTGTGTATTCTCATCAGCCTCTCCGAAATAAATTCTTTTGCCAATCTGTGAAACAAGTTACAAACTCTCTTAAGCAGTTAGGAGCTAGAGATACAAAGATACAGTTAGCAAAGCTTGAATCCCCTCTTTCATGGAACCAATACTGACTCCTTCCTCTTCTCCAGTAAAATTTACGTTCGCAGAATTTGCTGTGGGGTTTTCTCATGCAAAACTTTTGTGCTGTTTGGTGTTCATGGCATGTACCTTCATCTATAAAAAATGTGTTCATCCTCTGTTCAAAATCCATTGCTCCAATACTCCTCTGCACCGCCGCCTCCCCCCCCCCCCCCCCATTCCTTCTCTCCTGACTTCTTAAAGCAAACATCCTACTTGAAGTAACTGGAAGGAAATTTAGAGATAAGATTCCTAGTTTCAGGAATATGTAAATTTGAATCACTGGGACGACCAAAGACGAATTGACCATTCCTACCTCGCTCTTTTCAGAAATAGGGAAACCATAACACTTCAAATCAGTCGAATCATCATATCGGTAGGAGATAAGAGAAATAGAACCAAAGCAACCTCTTTTTAATATCGTGCCCAAAAATAATACTCCGTAGTCGGCAGGATTCGAACCTGCGCGGGGAAACCCCAATGGATTTCAAGTCCATCGCCTTAACCACTCGGCCACGACTACTATGTGCTCCGAGTTATCTCATGAATGTTTCATTTCTTCATTTTCTTTCAGGTTAACATCCAGTATTTTCTTCATAGTCGAATTAGATAAATGCAGTGTTTGATATATAATAGGCACCTAATATATATTTATTTAACTAAAACCACGAATTAATTAATAGCTTGATCAGATTATTCTAAAATTTTAATACGAACTGTATTAGCAAGGTAGGCAAATGGTTAAGGTGATGAATTCAAAAGGCATTTAAGTTCTGCCAGCTTCAAAGAGCCTTTTCTAAGGGAGTGTGTGAACAATTAGTGCTCTTTTAAAAAAAATACATGCGATTTTTGAATCTTGTATAGTAGGGTGATGACAAACTATAACCTAACAACTGGACTCTTAAAGGCTTTTTTTTTTTTTAACCAGTTCAATGAAAGGGTGTATTGGCAACCACACCACACCGGGTGGGCTGCTAATACAGGTTCTTTGATCTGCTTTGCTAAAGGAAAAAGAGCCTTTAAAGGGGTCAACAATCTTACTTTAATTCACAGAGATAAGTAGAAAATACAAGCAGAGAAATTAGTACAGGGATTCAACAGACAGGGCTCCTACTATTTGAACAAAGTAATACAACCACTTACATACACCACTGGATGGAGAGAGCACAAACCTCTGAGTAAGGGGAGAGGGGGTGCTCTTATCAAATGGCTACTCAGAGCCCCATCCAGGGAATGAAAAGTTCATTCTCATAATTGGAACCCCAAAGCAAAATGCCAACCTCCCAGAATATATAGATAGCAAAGACTTGGCAGGAAACCTAGGTGACTCAACACAGCTGTGAATTATCAGGGTTCAAAAGAGACTGATCCTTCAGATGTTTACAATTTTGCCTGAGTCTAGGAACCCGAACTCCAGAAAAACAACAACAAATCCCACTTTGCTTAGCTTACACTGGGGATGATTTTCCTCAGTCAAGCAGATCTGACTTCACAAAGTACTTTGGAAGAAAACTAGTTGTATCTTTACATATCTTTCCACTGAATCTCCCCCTGCCCCACAAAGTTTCTATTTGTCCCTGAGGTCTTGGGTCCTTTCTCAGGCTCAGAATGGAAAAGTGAATGGATTCTAAACACTCAGGGTTCAGTGCCCATTAGACTGAATGTTGAGTTGAGATGGTTGTTGTATCCTTTTGCATCTTCTGTGGTTCCTAACACATATGTATGTATGTCTGTATTATGTATATATGAATCTATGAGTAAACAAACTGATTAATGAATATATATATTTATGAATATAGAGCCTGTTTGATGTATTCCTTCCCCTGTTTCCCATCTCAACATTATCTTGAGAAACTGATTTCTACAAAAATACAGAAATAGAATTAGGTTCCCAAAGCCCTCTAATCTTAGTTACATACAGTTACTCCCAGCTTGAGCTAGCAGGCCCATTTGTGGGGCCTATGGAGCAAGCAATATACCAATCTCTAAGCTAGCCTAAGAAGATTTCTTGCTTTCTCCAGGATCACCCCACTTTTTCTGGAACTTTAAACTCTCAACTTTTTCTTCACCTCATCTTTTTTCTATTTCGTTAATCATCACAGATTTATTCAAAAATATCTCAATGACAAAATAAGAATTTTGGTCAACCTTAGTGGACACATCAGTTAACAGTGATGATAATTGAAGTTTTAAAGTGCAATATTTAAGTGATAAAGGTTGATGCTATATTTCTTTTTTAAATTCAGTTTTATTTTACTTCAAGGCCTGGATTCTCTTCCCCTTCCCTTCTCATCCTCCAACCCCAAGAGAAAGTATGAAAAGTAAAACCTGTAATAAAGACGTCAAACAAAACAAATTCTGGCATTACACAAGAAAACACATCAAAGGAACAAACGAAAACCTCATTCTGCACTCTGAATCAGTCATTTCTATATCTGGAAGTGGGTAACATGTTTTTTGATGATACATTTCAGGAGGAAGTACTATAATGTCAGAGTCCAATCATACTTTTATCTTTGGTTAATCCATTACATTTCATTTAAATCGCTTACCATTTCATTTTCTTCTTTCCCCCACGAAGCTAAAGAACATTTATATATTTTTTAATGTAAAACAGAAAATCTTTCCGACTGCAAGTAACTTAAAAAGCGACAATGCCTAGCAGAGGATGGTTTCGATCCATCGACCTCTGGGTTATGGGCCCAGCACGCTTCCGCTGCGCCACTCTGCTGACAACGGAAAATATTGTTTTTTATTCCTCAATTGGCTATCTCATCTGCATAAATGTGGCGGCCATCCATCCCTTTATTCGTCTTTTTTTTTTCCGAGAACTCTCTTCTCAAATCCATAGGAAATTTTTCAGCTCTATCCCCCAATCCCGAAGCACCCTACTGCACGTGAGAGAAGACAAAAAATTGACTTGCTCCTTCTAAACTGACTGAACCTCCGAGCCCAACTACCTTATTATTTCTGTACAAATGCTAAAAGTGAAATAAAGTGCTGCATGTGTATATGCCTCTGTGAATTCTACCAGTGAGCGTTCTCACTTTTTTTCATTTAATGGAAAGATGAATAATAATAATAATCTAAATATACAGCGTCTTATAGCACTCCTTTCCTCCCTGTGCATACAGGTAAATGTTGGGTGATGTAAACACGAGAAGCATTTTAGTATCGTTTCCAGTGTATATTTCGTCAGCTGCAACCTTAGGAAAAAGTCATCGGGCTTTTGGGGTCCTTGCCCTAAGTTCCACAAACAAAACAAGGAAGAACACAGAACCTTTCCTGAAAACAAGCTCAGAAAGTGCTTTGCTTGAGTCCAAAAGAATAAAGGGGACTAGTTCTCCAGGATGAGATGGGCGGCCTAGCTGAAGCAAATTAAGAAGCTTCTTAGACTTCGGTAACAGGGTTTGCACATGCGCTGTGTCAGAGCCAGAAAAGACCCGGAAAAAGAACCTAGAAATTCTATTTCCCGCCCGCGCTCTTTCAGTTCCCAAACAGGTCGGCTCCGTGGATATATAAGGGAGTGCAGCCCGTCGTAAGCAACAGCTTTCCGTCGTGGTTGAACTTTATCATGTCTGGTCGTGGCAAAGGAGGCAAGGGGTTGGGTAAAGGGGGTGCCAAGCGGCACAGGAAGGTGCTCCGGGATAACATCCAGGGTATCACCAAGCCTGCCATCCGTCGTTTGGCTCGCCGCGGCGGTGTCAAGCGGATCTCCGGGCTCATCTATGAGGAGACCCGCGGTGTGCTGAAGGTGTTCCTGGAGAACGTGATCCGGGACGCCGTCACCTACACCGAGCACGCCAAGAGGAAGACAGTGACTGCCATGGACGTGGTCTATGCGCTCAAGCGCCAGGGCCGAACCCTCTACGGTTTTGGCGGTTAAAAACATCGCTCTCGATAAACCCCAGAAAAATAAAGGCCCTTTTCAGGGCCCCTCAAAATTTTCTTTAAAGGGCAGTAACTAGTCTTATTTGCAAGGAAGGATTTATTAAGCCTTTCTACGCTGGATTTGAGTGATATTATTTAAGGTAGCATTTCCGTCCCTTGCAGTAAGAGAGCTTCCATACAAAGCAAGAAAAACTTGTTTTAACGAAGTATTCTAGCAAAAGGCCATTGGGCGGGAGGAGGCTTTGAAACAAAAGAACACGGAACTTGCCTAGTGGGAAAATCGAGCCAATCAATCTTTAAATTTCTGGCCCGGCTGGAGTCTAAATCCGAATAGTTTTATGAACTCGATTCTTATACTGTAGGCTTTCTAACTACAGACTAATGCAGGCTAACCAGCCACCAAGAGGTGAGACAACTTTTGTAAGCAGCTGTTTACCTAAGGGGAGAAACACTATTTGCACTAATTTGAGTTTCCCCAAGTCTAAATTTGTAGTTCTTTGTAGATTTTCTTTATATAGGTAGGTAATGTGTGTCTCAGTAACTGGACTAAATAATGCTGAAGTCTTCCATTTCTGAATTTTTGTGGTAGTGAATATTATCAAAGAGGTATAACCAGATTAGTAGGACGTGGTTTTCAGGAAAATGGTTAATCCTTGGAAGAATTCTTCTAACTCCATTAAAAGAAGGTTAAATAAGATGTTTTAAGGAACGTTTACCCTGGATAATTGATTTGATAGGTTTCCTCCCCTCCCTGCCAGAATTAGAATCTTCAAGGCCCACATTCAAAGATTTTCTAATTTACTGGAAAATAATACCATAGATTTAGAGCTGGAAGGATCTTAAATGGTCATCTATTCCAAAATTCTCATGTTAGGGATGAGGAAAGGGAAGGCTTAAAAATCGAATTGATTTTCTTAAGGTCAAGAAGGTAGAAAATGGGAGATCAGAGTTTTGAATGAGGGTCCTCTATAGAATCCCATAGTCAGTAGACTTTCCACTGTTCCATAGTGCCCTTCCATTCACCCCCCCTCCCCCAATAAATACAGGATAGATACAAAATAAATGCAAAGTGATTTGAGGGTGAGAGAAAAACCAAGGTATTGATAACTAGAAAGGTGTTTTGAGGGAGACTTGTCCTCTGAAGAAAATTAGGAGTCTCAAGGGGTGAAAGTGAGGAGGTCTTTTCAGATGTATAGAACCTATGACAGCTGTAATGGAAAAACAGCCTGGTGTAGAGGATGAGTGGACTTAGATGCCCAAAGGATACATGGAGAAGAGCAAATGGTTCAGTTTGACTGGGGAAAGGAGAAAGGGAATAAGCATATGCCAGGCACTGTGCTAAATGCTTTTCACAAATATTTTTTTTAACTGACTGAATGTAGAGAGCTTGAAGTGAGGAGTAATTTTTAATTAACCTGGAAAAGATGCCTGAATCTATTCTAGACTGTGGAGGGCTTTAAATTCCAAACAATAGGGTCTGCTAGATGGTGAAGTTGATAAAAGCTCAGGCCCTGGAGTCAGAAGACCTGAGTTGGAGATATTAGTTGTATGACCCTGGGCAAGTCACTTAACTCTGAAAACCTCTAAAAAAAATTTTCCAAACAAGCCACTTTGTATTTCAGTTCTAGAAGCAATAGTGAGTCACTGAAACTTCTAAAACATAGAACTGGTATGATCAGAGTCCCAATATAAAAGGATCCAGGAATGGTTGATGGGTCAGACTGAAGTTATTTGGGGCCTGAAGATGAAACCTCTTATAGGTAATTTCATCCCTGCTTAATTTAACCTCAGCACAGTGGGAGGAAAGTCACAGTTCCCCCTCTGAACTTATAGTTCAGTGCTTTAAAAAAAAGGGCAAAACAGTGTTTGGGGCCATCTGCCTTATAGTGATCTGTGGAGACTGGTGATCTAATTGTCAAAATTGTCAGCATTCTTCTGCTACTCCTGAGTTTAGGGTCTCCTTAGTCATCCTGTCTCCTTTCTCTCCCACTCCTGTCATGTCCCATGGTTGGCTTCCTATTCTGACAGCATTTTCGATCCTTTTGTACTTGCCTTATGATCCACCTTACTGATTCAAGATACCCTAATATGTGAAGTTAAAGGAAAGTAACGAGAATGAAGGTTAATCTGTTACTTGCACCCATATGGAAAATATGCTTTAGTGTTTGGAGGCTGGCTTGAAAGATGCAAGAGTTTCAAACGGTGAACAAACTTGAGGACATCTGCCTTTCTTTGTTGCTATTCAGTACCCTCAGCTCTGGGACTATATGATAAGATATGTCTAAAAGTTTCCTATCTGTTTGCAGTGAATAATAATGTTTTAAGGTCAATCAAAGAGCAAGCCATACTCTCTCCCTTTATATTTTCTCTTCTTTCTCTCCTCAACTAATTATAATGCTCAAAGATCTTAAAAAGTAGATTTGGGGATGGAGATAACAGATAATACCCCACCAGACACTGTCCTAGAATCCCTCTGAAACAAGGAAAAGTCACCAGCACTTAGAAGCTAGGATTCTTTCAACAAATAAGTGGAAGGCTTAGAAGTCTCTATGTTGTCATCCAATGAACTGAATGCACATGTTATCCTTCATGGGGCTGCCATCACCAGCTGGCTTTGGAACACTAAAGGGCAGGTAAGAATACATTTAAGTATATACTTATATATATAAGTATATACATTAAATACATTAAACCATTCAATCAAGAAGCACTTATTAAGTTCCTACTATATACCAGGTACTATGCTAAACACCTGTGATGCAGAAAAAGGGCCAAAAACATAATCTCTGCCCTCGAGGAACTCCTGTTCCTCTGGGATGATGGGAAAAGCCTCTTATAGGAGATATGATTTGAGCTGAGTGTTTAAGAAATTCATAAAGTCCAGGAGATAGAAATGAGAGGGGAGGATATCTCTGGCACTGGGTACAACCAGTGAAAAAATGAGTCAGTAGATGGGAGTATCCTCTAACGAAAAACAGCAAGGAAGCCAGGCCAGCATCATTGTATCAAGAATCCATGGAAGGTAATAAATTGTAAGAAGATGGTTAGAATGAAGTTCTTTAAAAAACCAGAGAATTTTCTATGTGATCCTAGAGGTAAAAGAAAGTCACTACAGTTTATAGATTAAGAAGGTGATGAGGTCAGAGCTTCATTTTAAGAAGATCATTGGCAATTGTATTGAGAATGGATGGGAATGAGGAGAGATTACCAGGCTGATACAGTACATCCAAGGAGAGGCGAGGAGGGCGAGTCCTGTGAAGAGAGATTGTAAAGGCAGAAATAGAAAGATGACAACAGATTGGATATGTGGGGGGAGTTGGGAGTCAAGCTGTAAGGATGACATTGAACTAACGACTATGTTAATCTTACCATCCATGGCCCTGTTACTTGTGACCCCAGACAGCCTTCAATAAATTTGCCTCTAGATGCATAAGTTCTGTACGTGAACTCTATTTTATTTCTCTGATGTGGCTGATGATTTATCACTACCCATAAGCCACACTCACATACGTCACAGCCAGTGAGAAAGATGTGTACACGTATAGGACCTTTAAATCAATGACCATTACTTTCATCCAACATCTCCCAAATTCTGTCCCCAATATACAAAGCCCAGTCCTCAAATCTGACGTCATTTAAATAGACTATATTAAATGCCACTCTACATTCACTGTCACTTAGAGCAAATTCACTGTGGTAATTTCACTTCTGTTGACTTGGAATTTGATTTTGTGTTCATTGTAAAAATAAAGATATATTTGAAAATATGTCAAAATAGATATATTTGTTATGTTTGAAAATATCCAATAATTTTTACCATTACTTTATGTCTTCCCTAACAGAGTGACATGCCCTATAGTGGGGGAACTCTGTATTAAAAACTTAAAAAGAAGGAAGAATAATGCTTTTGTAATATTGTTTTATTAAAGAGGTTAGTCTCAGCTGGTCAACTAGTCACCTAGATTTCCCAAAAGAAGACTTAAACATAACAGACCTGGGACAGACCTCCTTGACAGGAAACCAGACCTTTGTTTAATAAGATATTTATCTATCTATTTAGTTATTCATAGGTAGCACAGCATAATGGGACGTTGGCATTCACATGCCAGCTTTGCTCTGAACTACTTCTGTTTTTGTGACACAAGCACTTTATAAACCTTAAAGTGCTATATGTCTTCTTATTGTTAAGTAAAAAATGTGCTTTTGAGGCCTCTTTTGAGAGTGCTAGACACTACGAAAAACTGATAAAAAAAAGAATTAGATAGTGCCTGCCAATAATAATAGTAATAATATCACAAATTTACATAGTCTTAGGAGTGGCCATCAACAAAATTCTGGTATTTCTAAATGTTATCAGTGTGAACTGCTCTCCCCTGCTTTCATCGTGTCCCAAACTGATTTTATCTTTACCTCCCTCTTTATTCATTCTTTTATGAAACATTTTTTGCATGCAAGATGACATGCTAAGTAGACCCTGGGGTCACAAAGACAAAATGAACAATAGTGTTTGTCCTTTAGGAGCTTACATTGTACTTGGGGATGCAAAATTTACACAGCAAAATACATGCAAGATAATTTGAGGAGGAGAAAGCAGTTAGGAAATGAGGAGAAACACAGGAGGTGGTGGGCCTAGGGTGAGCACAGAAGGAAGTTAAGGATTCTAAACAAGCTGGTCATCAGTCATGAGGTTCTAGAGAGAATGCGGAGTTCGGCAGGTAGATTGGTGGGAGCACAGAGAATGTGAAGGGGAATGTTCCTTAATGTCTGGAAAGGTAGATTAGAATCACGCTGTGGAAAGCTTTCAGCTGTGCAGATGAGGAGATTCCATTTATCTCAAAACACAGGAAAACACCAAAGAACTTGAGGATATAAGCAGGCTTCTCTGTACTTTGGGACACTGGGCTGCTCAGTGGAAAACTGGTTAGAGTGGAGAGGTTGATAGTAAAGGGACTAATTAGGAGGATATTTCAATAGCTCTCCCTAACCTTGCTCCTCCTCCTGGCTTCATTATAAATACCTCTTGTATTCACCAGGCCTTCCATTTTCACAACCTCCTTCTCTCTGCTATCACCCATCTAATCAGTTACTAAGTTCTAGCCATAATACACCTGCCAATCTTAGGCCCTCTAATAGCTTTGCTTCAGCCACAGTAAAATGAAAAGCAAGGTGGACTTGGTGAAGAAGTGGCCATGATCAAATCCCACCGCTACCACTGTGTGCCCCTGGTTGGCCTACCGGTTTCTGGGCCATAGGTTCTTCATCTGTAAAAATGAAGGGGTTGAGCTATGTGACCTTTAGGCTAAACTGATAATCCTATAAGCTTAGTTCAGGTCCTCAGGACAGGCCTTCATTGGCACTCCAGCTGAAATATTTAAAGGGTCTCCCTTTGAACACTTCATTTGTAGAAACCATCCCTGTATCTACACAGTGAAGATGTGGCATTCTTTCTGCTATAAATGACCCAACTGATTTGGATAAATGGAAAACATAGATTAAATGTTCACTATGCACCAAGCACTGCACTAAGTGCTAGCAATACAAACAGAATGTTGTGCTAGCCCACTGCTTTCAAAGAACTCATATTCGGCAAATATAGGAGGGTTCAATGGGAGAGCTGGGGGTTCTTAGGGCACATTGGCAAGTCACATGGCAATGCATGGGGAATTAGCATAGTAGCAGGTAAGATAGTAATGCCTGGAGGTCTGCCATCTTACTAGGAGGGTTTTATGTGGTAACTCCCTGCTTATCCATGTCCACTCAAGAAAACGAAGGGAGAATGGGAGGGACCATGTAGAATTAAAGGAGTTGGTCTGAAGAATGGAATGGAGTAGGGACTCTGTGTCCTTTCCTGCAGATGTCAGGTTGGGATAAGGTTGGTCAGTATACAGCCAGGAGGGGGAAAGGGAAGAGATAATTGGCATAAAGTTTAGGGGAAAGGGCTGCCCAAAGTGCCAGCTCAGCCAGATGGCATCTTAGCCTTGCCCAAGGTGGCAAAGTAGCAGCAGGGGCAGTGTACCAACTCAGGTGGCTGGACTCTAGGTGTGGTTTTCCTTCTGCTGTATTAAACTTTTGAACCAATCTTTCCACTGTCACTCTCTACCTTCCCCACCCTCTGTAAATCATCTGTAATACCACTGACTGGATAATATTTCTTACACATGAATCTAGTCATGTCACACCTTTTCTCAAAAATATTCAACTGCCTGTTATTGTCCATAATGATAGCTTTGCTTCAACAAGGCAATAACAGACAGTTTTCAAGCCTTTTGCAATCTGTTACATGGTTACAATGGAAAGATTTCTCTCATTCCATCTCCCACCTTCAACTTTGGAATCAGATAGACCAAGGTTCAAATCTTGCCTCTGATGATTATTGCCTATGGGATCTCAGTTTCCTCCTCTATAAAATGATATATTTGAAATAAATGGCTTTCCAAGTTCCATCTAGGTCTATGATATTATACCCTTTTGGGCATCTTCTATTATTACTTTCTGCCAACTAATAATACTCTAGCCAATTTATGAGTCACATTTCCAAAGATAGATATGTTGTATTTCCTTGGCTTTGCTCACAGAGGGTGATATAATGGAATCACTTCGAGTGATTTGGAGAATCAGACTTGATTCTCAATTCTGAAATTATTACTTGTGTGACCATTGGCAAATAACCTCTCTAAGCTTCAGTTTCCTCATCTGTAAAATGGTGGTAATAATGATGCTTTAATCACAGGTTTGATCAAAAGAAACGCCATTTAAATCATTCTGTAAACCTTAAAGTGCTACCAAAAAAAGGTACTAGCTATTAACATTCACACTCCTCTAATAGGGTGGATATAATAATTATAAAACAGGAAGGGAAACTAGCTTGTTGTCATAACCTCTATTTCCTCTTTCACTCCTCCAGGTTTTTTCTTCCTTGAGCTGTACCTTCTCTAAGCTAGTGGTGCAGTGGACAGAACCCTAGATCAAGATACAGGGAAACTTGAATTAAATCTGACCTGAGACATGTATGAGCGCCCTTTACTCTGTCTGCCTCAGTTCTCTCATCTGGAAAAGGGGGAGAATAATAACACCTCCCTCCCATGGCTACTATGAGGATAACATGAGATTATATTTGCAGAAATGCTTTTCAAACTTTTAAAAAGCATCCTGTAAATATTATGGACTCCATAAATTACGGCATCTCTCCATGCTTTTCATGCTTACCACCCAGACCCTGGGCAAGTTAAAGCCTTCCTGTTTTTTACGCTTGATAGAGGACTTTATGGAGGGATTTTGTAATAAGGAGGTAATTTAATGATTGTTCTGAGAGCTGTTGAGGATCTGAAAGGCCTGGGTTCTAGTTGCTGATGTCACTCACTAACTGCATAGCCTGTAGCAGATCCAAGGGCCTTAATTCCTTCAGCCTTAAAATGAGAGGGTTGTACTTTTCAACTCTAAAATTTCATGATTGGATAAATGCTAGCAGGTATTGGAATTCTTGTTCTTTCATCCCACCCCCACCACACTAGGAAGGTTTTGTATGACTAGGTTGAGGTTGATAGTACACGGTCAAATAAGCCTTAGAGGCTATGGGCTCAGTGTTAGGGCAGCAGGTTGGTAAAAGGGAAGGCAAAACTCATGTTCAAATTTGGTTTATGACATTTATGGGAGTCCTCCCTGGGCCCCATTTTACTCATCTGTAAAATAAGGTGAGAGAGGGAGGAGTCTTTAACCATGGAGTTTAAAAAATATGTTAACTATTCCAATATAGTTTTTTTTTTTTTGGAATCTTGTGTATTTCGTTTTAAGCACTTAAAAACGTTCTGGTTTACATGTACTGGTTTACAGTGAAGGGAACAGAACCAGGAGAACGTTGTACAAAGTTACAGCAATCTTGTTCAATGAAGAACTGTGAATGACTTAGCTATTCTCAACAATACAATGATCCAAGACAATCCCAAAAGACAAAGATGAAGCATGCTATTTGCCTCCAGAGAAAGAACTGATATTGTTGGAATACAGAGCGAAACATGATATTTTCGTTTTCTCATTTTTTTCCTTTTTCCTCAAGTGTTCTTGTACAAAATGAATAATATGGAAATGTTTTAAATAATTGCACCTATATAACCTGTATCTGATTGCTTATCATCTAGGTGGGAGGGGAGGAAGGGATGAAATTTGTAACTCAAAACTTTAAATAAAAATGTTTTAAAAAATTTTTAAACCGTTATGAGAAGGGGTTCATAGGCTTCACCAGCCTGCCAAAGGGGCACTGCTGATACTTTCCTATCTAACTCTACGATTTAGTGTGCGAAGTTTAAATCAAATAAACCAGCCTTTAGCTCTTTTCAATTTCACCCTGAACTCCTCAGGAAGGATATGGAAGACATAGCCCTTTATACTTGGCTTTATTTACAGAATCTTCCAGCGAATTTTACCTGGAAAGATATAACCTCCCCCCTGCCCCCCCCCCTTTCTGAACAGAAATAAAATATCAGATGTTTCTTTGTTGTTTTTTACAATTAGAGGGAATCTATTCTTTAAGTGTTTTTCAATGACGTATTCTTGACTATACAGCGGGCGGGAAACAACTCCAAAATCCTGGCCCCGCCCGCGCTCTTTCAGTTCCCAAACAGGTCGGCTCCGTGGATATATAAGGGAGTGCAGCCCGCTGAATGCGTCAGTTATTTTTTTTTGTGGTGGTTAGTAGTCAGTATGTCTGGTCGTGGCAAGGGCGGTAAAGGGCTGGGTAAGGGAGGTGCCAAGCGGCACAGGAAAGTGCTCCGAGATAACATCCAGGGCATCACCAAACCTGCCATCCGTCGTCTAGCTCGGCGCGGCGGCGTCAAGCGGATCTCGGGGCTCATCTATGAGGAGACCCGCGGTGTGCTGAAGGTGTTCCTGGAGAATGTGATCCGGGACGCCGTCACCTACACCGAGCACGCCAAGAGGAAGACAGTGACTGCCATGGACGTCGTCTACGCGCTCAAGCGCCAGGGCCGAACCCTCTACGGCTTCGGCGGTTAAGTCAGCAGCAGTTTGCAAGCTCGCCCAGGAAAACCAAAGGCCCTTTTCAGGGCCCCCCTCCATTGTCTGATAAAGGAGCTGTAATTTAGCTTTTTTTTTTCGTTATAAGTTACAAAGTTGTTTTTACTTCAAAGTGTACAAAATCCGAAGGGTGGGTCGGGTGTATTTAAGACGGAAATTCTGTTGCCTGTCCTTCTGCAGCGTGAAAGGTTCACAGGCTCACAAAATGGAGGCCCGTTGTATTCTGATGGGGAGAGCAGGCAGTCTGGGCGGAGGGCGTGTCAGATGTCGCGGCTAAGGGAAGAGAAAGCCAATCGCAACGTGCTCCTGGTCAATACAGGAATCTCTTGTCCAATCAGAAGAGGACTTTCTGATCCGGCCTGGTTGAAGGCCTTTAAAACATCTTTTAAGCTTTAGCCGGTTTCCACAAAATACTGGAAGACAGTTACAAAAGTGGAGAGTGACTTGTTGCGAAAAACAAAATCATTTAGCCCAAGCCTTTTACTGAGAATAGTGGGTATTAACGAGAACAGGAAGGGCCAGTTTTTCTGGTGACATGCATGCCTTAATTTCTCCCGCTGTAGAAACTGAGATGTGGTCTATTCTGTATCAGTTTTCTACGGTTTTAAGGATTATGGAAGATTTCAAGATTTGAACATTTAGATGCCAAGAATTGGCTCCCAAACCGAAAAACGGTGGAAAGCAGGTTTTTCAATTTACAAAACATTAATGAATTACTATACTGTCAGTCACTGTTCAGCGCTTGCTGGGATACACAGGAAAAGGGAAGTCAATCCCGTTGCATAAGGAGTTTACATTCTTAATAGAGATAATACATATCTGTGTTAGTAAATACAAGATAAATGTAAAATAGATGGGAAGTAGCCTTGGTGGGAAAAGCACTAGCAGCTTGGGAGTTGAGAGGAGGTCGGGAGACACCAGGAAAGACTTTATGGAAGAGGATGTGCTTGGATTGATTTTTAGGAAATCAGGGAATTTTCAGAACTGGAGTTTAGCAGGGGGAGCATTCCAGGTATCAGCGACAGTCACTGCAAAGGCAAGGAGAGAGGCCAGTATGGTTGGACCATAGAGTTCCTGGAGGGTATCAATGTGTTACAAGCCTAGAAGTGATGGACATACAAAGGTGCCCTAAGGGTTAAAAATAATATTAAGGGTTGCTTTTCTCAGTACCTTGGGAGACCCTCCTGAGCCTTAGAGTGTCTTAAACTTCCTCTTATGTGGGACCATAAAAATACCTTGTCACCCCTCTATCCTGGGTCATAAATTTTCCCGTCTCCCTTGTGTCATCCATCTTTCCTCATCCTGTCCCTAAATCTCCAACCCCTATTAGAAACCCTAAAATAACATCACCATCTGTGTAGCTTTCTGTGTATATAAGTCTGGTCCTTTTCCTATGTCGATACCTTTGTTTAGCTCCTTGCTAAATCTCAGGCCTGTATGCTTTTGCTCAATAAAGCTTCCATCGGCTAAAGAGATGGTCTGAGTGAATTCCTTCAAAATCTGTACCAGCTCTCCCAACTCTGACTTCAGCAGGATAGAAAGGGGCCAGGTCGTAGAAAGGCCTTTAAAAGCCAGAATCTTTCATATAGGTTAGGAAGATTGGAAGGTGGAATGGGGGACTATGCTCTACATTTATTTTCTCAGTGCCAAACACGGTTTTATACATACAAATAAAATGATTTAATGGAAGAAAGTATTTGTTAGGCTCTTGCTATGTGCTAAATGGCTACAAATGCAAAGGCAGAGAAAATATTAGCTCTTATGGAGCTTGCATTCTTTTTTTTTTTCTTTTTCCAAATTTGTATCTTTTTATTCTGAAATTAAACATGAAAACACAGCATTGCCACACATACGGAACAAAACAGGAAAACAGGATTTTATAAGAAATTAAGCCTCTCATAGAGCTTTCTTTAAAAAATGTAATTCTACATTTCTTTAAAAATGGTCCTTATTTGTGCTTCTTTCTAAATTTCCTGTTGTTCCCTTCAGGGCATTTAAAACAAATTTTCAATGTTCCTTTTTTTTAAATTTTGACATCACTATTGTTAATCCCCTCTTACAGCAAATGAGAATAATCAAGCAAAAGAAATCCACACATTGGCTATTTCCAGAAATGTATGTTTATTTCAGAACCTTGAGACACATTGGTACTTTGAAGACACTGGTGGTCTTTGCCTTGATAAGAATTCTTCATTTTTTTTTATTAATTAATTAAATTAATTCTTCATTTTTTCTTTACAACATTTTTTGTCCTTATATAAATTATTTTCTTGTTTCTGTTTACTATATTCTGTGTAAATTCAGTCAATAGTGCAGTGCACAGAATAGACTTGGATTGGTAGTGGTCTCAGGAAGTCCTAAGTTCAAATGCTTCCTCAGACATAAGATGTGTAATTCTGATAATTAACCAACCTCTCTTTGCCTCAATTTTCTCATCTATATAATTGGAATAATAATAGTACCTGCTTCCCAGGGTTGTTGTAAGGATCAAAGGAAATAACATATGACAAGGGCTTTGCAAATCTTAAAATGCTGTATTGGTAGCTATCATCACCCAGGAATTTTCTGAAAAAAATGCTCTTTTGTTGGAAAAAAAAAAATGTTCCATTCCACTCATATGTCAATGTTTTGCTTTTCTTCAATGAGCTTACATTCTGATACAGGTCAAGAATTCTGACCAGAGACTGGGGCTTGGCATGCCCCTCCCAGAAACAATGACAGATTTTATTGGATTGTGCTTCCAGAAATGGAGATCGATAATGGAAGAAGAATGGATCTGTTGAAAGGAGATTGCCTGTGCTCTTGAAAGCCTGAAAGTGGGAAAAGAACAAAGGCAAGGTTGGGCTATCTCATTCAATCTGCTCACAAGAACCCTGCAAGGTTGGTGCTATTATTACTACTATTTTGCAGTTGAACAAACTGAGGCAGTCAGAGGTTATGGGACTTGGCCAGGGTTCCACAAGTAACAAGTGTCTGAGGGTTCATTTGAACTCATCTCTCCCTGACTCCAAGTCCAGCACTAACCCACGGTGTCATCTAGACCTTGAAATCTCTCAACAGAATGGCCTTTCCTCAGTGCTCATCCCCCTTATCTTCTGAAGTATTCGATACCATCACCATATCCCTCCTTCTTAACCCTTTCTTCTACCTTAGCTTCCAGGCCTCTCTTCTTGTTCTCCTCTTCCCCCATCTCTTTTGTGGGTTCTTTTCCTGATGCCTTAAGGATGTATTATTCCCCAGGGCCTTTCTCTTCTCTTTGGGCCTTTTCCTTCTCTCTGAACTCCTTAGTAATTGCATAAGTTCCCACCGTGTTAGCTGTTGCTCTAAACTGATGATTCCCAAATCTGGAGGTGTGTGATATAGTAAAGAGAGAACTGAAACATGAATCTCAGAAACTTGGATTTAAATACCATTGCAACATTCCTAACCTGTGTAGCCACAGGCAAGTCACAGCCTCTCTGACCCAGTTTCTTCTTCTGTAAAAGGGGAAAAAATAAAAGTATTGGGGCAGGACCAAGAGCACTTCAATCACTGCTCTGCTTTTCCTACTACCGGGTCTCTGTAGCTCTGTGACTATTTCTTATTATGTGTCTAAGGATATGATTTTTTTTTTCCTTAGAATTTTATGCTATCCCTCTTCATTCTGCTGAATGTAAAACAACAGACTAGAGACAGTCATACACACATCTGTACATTACTATATGAATAAGTAAAGCCTTTATGCCCTTGCTAGGATCTTTGCTAGAATTCTGTTTCATACACAGAATGCCAAAGGTGGGGTGCAGGGAGTCACAAGCAGCTCAAAAGGTCCTGAGAGAGTAGTTCAAGGTCATTATCCTGGCACTATTCCTGAACTCCCTGGGAGTTCTGCCTATATCAACAGGCTGGTATCCTGTAGATATAACTTGTTCCTTCCTTCTTGTTATTTTCTCTAAAACCATCTGAGAAGGACTTCCCCTCTTTTTCTCAATAATAGCTTCATAGCTTGGTTTGCACCTGGGCCAAATGGACCTGGTATCTTAGATAAGGTCTTCAGGAAACATTTCAGTCTTCTGTTTTCATTCCCCCTCAACTAATCCATATAATACAATTAATACCAAAGGTCCAAAGCATACTCCTGGGAGAGGAGGAGCAGATAATATCTTGGAATCTACTAATTGTCATCTTGGAACTATCAGAGAAGAAACTTTTCCTGTACAAAGAAGGAAAACTAAGAATCCCTCAGCTCCATGAGCAGCTACAGCTGCTAACTCTGATTTGGGTAGCCTCCATGCCAGTGACCTGATGCTTGCCACTTGCCAGACTCCTGTCTCCAAACAGTTGTAAAGAATATCTCTTAATAAATCTCTTTTGAACATGTAAGTTTCCTGAGCGGACTTATTTTTCCCTTCGCTAATCACTTACTTGGGAAGACATTCATTTGCTCCCAAAGAGAGGAACTGAAAGACCTCGGAGACTGATCAGGTTTCCTTATTTTTTTAACTCCCTGAATTCAGCCTGTTGTTTCAACGAGTATAATAAGTGGCCTTAATTTAAATACGTACACCTAGAGTTGTTTTAAAGTAGTGACTCTCAAAATATGATCTGGAGACCCCTGAACATCTTCAAGATTCTTTTAGGGGTACTGGAAAGTCAAAATAATCCTAGGATATTTTCATTTCTACAAGGGTAAATATTGATGCATATAATCCAAATGAACACAGCACCTTCTCTGAAGGAGAGTCACGCTGGGCTTTTCTGTGCCAGTGTCTCCCACGTCATACAATCAATTCCAAAATTCTTGACCTTGAGAGTGTCCCCGTATCACTTCTTCTAACCATCATGGGAGCGCTTACCCGATACGAGCTCTTCATAAAATAGTCTTCTAGGAAAGGGTTAAGTTTGGCATTCGAACAACGTGACCGGCTCTTCCGCTTCTCTCTCTGCAGAAGCGTTGGATGTTCAGCAGTTTATCGCAAGCGATTCTCGCGGTGTCAGGATGGCCGAGTGGTCTAAGGCGCCAGACTCAAGGTTAATTCCTTCCTCACGGAGTGTTCTGGTCTCCGTATGGAGGCGTGGGTTCAAATCCCACTTCTGACACATGAACTTTTAAATTTTTTTTTTTTTAAACAAATGAAGTGCTCCTGGGCTCTTTTAGCTAAACATGTTTGTCATTCGAACAACTTGGCCAGCCCATCTGAACTGCGCTCTCTGCAGTAAAGTTTAAATGCTTGGCAGTTTAGCTTGAGAAAGAACCATAGTCCAGCACTTTATCCTGCCACGCGATCTTCGAAATCTTGGTGATCTTTGGCATTTTCCTAAAACTATTCGGACGGGAGCGAGTCAGTTTCCTGGCTTGGCGCTGGTCCAGGTTTCACAGGCATACAACAATGAGGTCTGCACAAGGCCTCTGTCTTCCCTCCCGTTTGGTAGTCTCTTATCTACCACACTTTCCTTCAGAGCCTCCCAAACATTAAGCTAGCTCTGACAATGAGTGTGTCAACCTCATTATCAGTTTATAATCCCTGGAAAGTATACTGCCAAGGTATAACGTTTTCCACAGTTTTCAAAACTTCTCCATTTCTTGTAACCAAAGGTACTGCGAATGGATGGTGTGGTGCTAGCTGGTGAAACACCTGTGTTGTCTTGGAGTTAATATTTAGGCCAAAATTAGCCTAAGTAGCAGATCCATACTTTGTTGCAGCAAAGCTTCAGAGGCTGCATTGAGTGCACAATCATTTTCAAACAAAAAAATCATGCACCAACTCTCCCTCCACCTTAGTCTTGGTTTGTAGCTTTTTCAAGTTAAATAATTTGCCATCAGAGGGAGTTGGTTACAAGAACTTTGGAGAGGAGGAATATTCTTCATTCCTCTTTTAAGAGAGATCACTCATAGTTCCAAACTCTTTTGGTGACACATGGAAAGAGAAAGACAAAGAAGATTTGGAGGGGTTCTTCAACAAGTCCCTGATTTCCAACTTGCCTCCCTGGAGACACAGAGTATATCCCCTTGGTTGAAAATGGGTCCTCTCCGTTGACTGAGCTAAGGCCTCAGACTGGTTCTATTTCAAGTTTATTCACTTTTGCGTATTTCTTGGTATATTTTAATCTACATAACTTCTCAGATTTGTTTGCTTGATTAAATAGGCTTATTCTATCTATGATGGTCTTTTCTGTAACTAGAATTGGTGAAAAGGACCCAAGCACATGGGTATAAGCTTGAGGTACTCTACCCATCCAATTTTTTTTCCCCAATTATTTATTTATTTTCACATCCTTTGCTTTTGAAATGAGGAGATCCAAAATTTCTCCCTCCCTCCTACGTCCCTTACTAAGGGAGACAAGAGAAGGTAAGCAATAGAATATCAGTTTAAAGTGTGAAATCATCAAACAGATTTCCATATTAGCCATATCACAAGGGAAAAAAAGCAAGAAAAATAGTGGGAAAATTATATGGCAGTTTGCTCTCAGACTTCATCACTTCTCTCTCTGTGGAGGTGGATGGCATTTTTTCATCATGAGTCCTTTGGAATTGTCTTAGATCATTGTATTGCTCAGAGCAGCCAAGTCTTTCAGTTAATCATCACTACAACATTGCTGTTACTGTGTACAATGATCTCCTTATTCTCACTTCCCTTTGCCTCAGTTCATATAGGTCTTGCCATGTTTTTCTGTAACCACTCTTCTCATCATTTCCCACACACACAATAGTACTCCATCACAATCATATGCTACAACTTGTTCAGCCATTCCCTACTTGATAAGTATTCCCTTGATTTCCAATTCTTTGTCCTTTTCTTTTTTCTTTACTCTCTTTGAGATACAGACCTAGTAGTAGCATTGCTGCGTCAATGAGTATGCAGCAGGTTTATAGCCCTTTGGGCCTGGTTCTCAAGAATGATTGGACCAGTTCAGTACTCCACTGATAATTCATAAGTGTACCTATTTTTCCCTCATCCTCTACAGCATTTGTCATTTCTGATAGATGTGAGGTGGTAACTCAGAATTGTTTCAGCTTGCCTTCCTCTAATTAATAGTGATTTATAGTATTTTTTCATGTGACTATAGATAGTTTGATTTCTTCTTCTGAAAACTTCCTTTTTATATCCTTTGACCATTTTATCATTTGGGGAATGGCTCTTTTATATAAATTTGACTCAGTTCTATACTCGGTATATAATTAATGAATGAGAAGTTTTCCAGAGAAACTTGCTGTAATTTTTTTTTAAAAACAATATTATTTCATTATCTATGGTATTTTTTTAAGCAAAATGTTCTAATTCTCTAATTATCCCTTTTAATTAGGCCTACTTTTGCTTTGTCTGAAATCATGATTGCTTCTCATGAATTTTCTTAATTCAGCTGAAGCATATTGGATTCTGCTCCAGCCCTTTATTTTAATTCTGTGTGTCTTTTTGTTTCAAGCATGTTTCTTGTAAACTACATATTGTTGGATTCTGGTTTCTAATCCATTCTGCTATCTACTTTGTTTTATGGGTGTGCTCATCTTTTTCACATTCACAGTTAAAATTAATGTGTATTCCCCTCCATCCTATTTTCTTCTTCTTTTCTCTTTTTCTTTTTATCCTGTCCCTCCTTGAAAGTCTATATTGCTGTTCAGTCTGTAAGGCAGTGAAACATGGCCTGATGCTGGCTGTGGGCTGCCCCTCTGACCCTGCAGGGACTCGAGGCCCCAGGTGCTTTCCACCTGGGCAGTGTAAAAGACTTTGAAATGATCAACTTTTACTCAGCTTAGAAAAAAACTTATTTACAACACTGAGATTCTACATCTGTGATGAATGTTCTTCTCCTGAAACTGCTTGAATGAAAATTTTTGACCAGTCCAAAATCAATGAAGTCTATTTCTTCCACAATATTTAGAAATTTCGGTGTGACAAAAAACATGTTGAAAAGTACCATAGGGATTACCTACCAAGATGACTAACTGAACAGAAGGCAGACCACTGAGCTCCCATATATTTGCTCCAGCAAAACCCTGAAATTCACACAAAATTTAATAATGATAAAGAAATCCAGTGAGGAACTACAATAAGTGACTTTTTTTCCACCCCAGAAAAAAGGTCAGCCAGAAAGAAGCCTTAAAGGCAATAGGAAAGAGGGCCTCTCCAACAAAGCCACCTCAGGTGCAGGGAGCCTATACTACCAGAGACAGGACATATGTAGCCTGTAGGACTGATCTGGAGGCAACAAAAGCAAAGTGTTCTCCTGAGAAAGTCCAGAGTAGTCAGAAAGCCCCATAGTGAGGACCCAAAAAGCCCAAGGGAGCAATAGCAGAGACCAACATGAAATAGTCCAGGCAGACCCAGGGCCTCTATCCCTAAAACTCTGCCCTGTGGTTCCAGAGAGGGCCTTGAAGAATCAGTTTTCTGAATCTAAAAGATCTTGGGCCTAACTTTGGAAGGTAGAGGTCATCATAAGAGCTCAGGGGACTCAGGGTAAAAACAAATAAGGCTAACTGCCCCATCCTAAACTGCAGCAGGGAGCAAGGCTCCAATTCAGTGATTAAAGTTGGAGAGAAGAATAAAATCAAAGACAAAATTAGTCAATATAAAAAATTATTGCAAATCTTGAGATTCCCCCAAAAAACAAAATCAAAGGATTAAAAGAATAGAAGAAAATGTAAGATCTGCTATAAAGAACAACTGGCTGGAAAATAGGTCAGGATTAGATAAATTAAGGTACATTGGACTCCCTGAAAACCATAATTTAAAAAAAAGCTAGATATTATATTTCATGAAATCATAAAAGAAAACTACCAGATGTATTAGAACCAGAGGACAAAATAAAAATAGAAAGATCTGATCATCTCAAAAACTGATCATCTCAAAGAAATCTCCAAAGTAAAAGACTCAAGAATGTCAATACTTTCTCTCTCTGTCTCTGCAATTATCCAGAAAGAATGAGTTTATATCAAGGAACAACAGTCAATATCACAAGACCTGCCTGGCAGCTTCTACTGAAAAACAAAGGTCTTGGAATACAATATTTCAAAAGACTGGCTTGCAACCAAGAATAGTTTATCTTGCAAAACTGAGTATAATCCTACAGGGGAAAATGGATCTTTAAAGGAACAGAGAACTTTCACACATTTCTGATGAAGAGACTAGAGTTGAGTAGGAAAATTGAAATACAAATTCAAGGGTCCAGATAAATCTGGAAAGGTAAATTTATTTCAAAAATTGTAAAGAACTATACGATGACACAGTACTAACATTCTAATAAAGGAAGAATAAATGTGAAAAAAAAAAGAAAGTCTATATTGCTTCTAACCACTGTCTCCCTTATTCTGTCCTCCATTTTATCATCTCCCTCCATTTTTCTTAACCCTTTCCCTTCTTATTGCCCTATTGGGTAAGTTAAATTTCTATACACAATTCAGTGTGTGTGTGTGTGTGTGTGTGTGTGTGTGTGTGTGCGTGCGAGCATGTGTCTGTGTATGTCTCTGTCTGTGTATTCTTTCCTCTTTGAAATAATTCAAATGAGAGTGAGGTTCAAGCATTACCTCCCACCCTCTCATTTTCCTCTCCATTGAAAAAGCTCTTCCCTGTGTGCCTCTTTTATGTGAGAAAATTTTCTCCATCCTACCTCTCCTTTCTCCCTTCTCTCTCTATTGCATCCCCCTTTCTGACCCTTTCATTTTTTTGTGGGGATAGGGGATCATTCCAACATAATTGCATCAAATCCATGCCCTCTGTCTATGTAAACTCCTTTTAATTGCCCTAAAAAGGATAAAGGTCCTAGGAGTTACATATACTATCTTCCCATATGGAAATGTAAATAATTTAAATTTATTGAATCCCTTGTGATTTCTCTTTCATGTTTGCTGTTTTATTCTGCTCTTGAGTATTGTGTTTGAATGCCTTATTTTCTATTAAGAGCTGTTTTTTTTTCCATTAAGAATGTTTGAAAGTCCTCTACTTCATTAAATATGCATTTTTCCCCCCTGAAGTTGTATATTCAGTTTTGCTGGGTAGGTTATTCTTTGTTGTAATTCTAGCTCCTTTGCCTTCTGGAATAGCATATTCCAAGTCCTCCACTCCTTTAATGTCATTAGCTTCCACTTGCCCAATTCTAAGTTTTAAAGAATAATTTTCTTCATTGAACCTCCTTTTTTCCATTTGACCTATTCTGATTTTTAAGTTCTTTTCTTTAGTGAATTTTTATGCTTCTTTTTCCATTAGGCCAAGTCTGGTTTTTTAAGGTGTTATTTTCTTTTGTACTTTTGGTGACTGTTTTCACCAAGCTGTTAATTCTCTTTTCATAATTTTCTTGTATCACTCTTATTTCTTTTCTGATTTGTCTTCTACCACTCTTATCTCTTTCTTTAACACTTCCAGGAATTTTTGTTGGACTTGGTCCACTTAACATTTTTCTTTGAAACTTTTTTGTAGCTCTTTTCTTCGGAGTTTGTGTCTTGGTCTTTCCTGCCTTTGTGGTAGCTTTTTATATTTAAATTGTTTTTGTTTATTTGTTTTTTGCTCATTTTTCCCACCAATTTCTTGCCTTTGAACGGGAAGTTAAAGTTAGGGTCTGCTCAATTAGGTATGGGACTTCAGGCTTTTTTGTGTTGCTGCTTTCAGAGCTAGTCAGGGGCAAGTTTTTGGTGCTTCCAAGGTAGTGTGATCCTGGGAGAGGTAGGGTCACTGCTTTGCTGGTTTGTACTCTGGTCTTTATCCAGGAAGGAACTCTAGTCCCCTGCAGCCACAATCACCAGTACTCTCTTTGCCTTGGAATTGTGACTAGGGCCATTGCTCCCTTGTAACCAAACATCCGTGCTCCTCTTCACCCTGAGTCAGATTGTGTAGGCTCCAGATAGCTTTCCATCTCAGTGTCATAAACTTCTCTTGCTGACCTCCTAAATTTTCTTACATCACAAAAAGTCTCACTCTGACCTTTTGTTGGCTCCACCACTCCAACTTTTGCTTTGAGGCATTTTTCTGAAGTTGTCTGGAGGGGAATGTTCAGAGTATACAGTTGGTTTGCCTCCTGTCTACCATTTTGGCCCCAGTAGTACACCTTTTTAAAGGAAGCTAGTAGGATTTGAAAATAAAATTGCTTCCCTGAGACCAGGAGCATTTGGGGAGGCAGATACACATATACACATGCATGTGTGTATGTATAAATATATATTTATACGTGTGTATATATATGTGTGTGTGTATATACCCTCACACCCTTCCCCCCACATTTCTCACTTCTGCTATAGCTAGCTCCAATTGGCTAAAGTGACTGTACTGTTAAATTTTCAGTATGAGCATTTATACCTCAGAAATCTGAAAATATTAAAAATACATATATATAGAACACAAATATATATGTATCTATTTGAAGTCTATGTGCATACATACTTCTAGTCCACCACACCTCTCTGTCTTGGAGATCACAGCAACCAACCTTGTATCTCCTCCTCTTCTTTCCCACAAGTCAGTAGTCTTTGGACAGAGATGGAAATCATTCTATCATCTATCTATCTATCTATCTATCTATCTATCTATCTATCTATCTATCTATCTATCTATCTTTCTATCTATCTATCTATCTCCATCTATCTATCTTTATATCTATATCTATATTGAGAGAGAAAGAGAGGAGCGAGGGAGAGACGCTTTCCTTGTGCAACCTTAGAGAACCTATATGGCTATACATAGCCTATGTGAGTAGTACATTACAAATATATCAGCATGAAGACCTTTAAGTATGAATCACAGAATCACAGCATTTGAGAGTTGGGAGTGGTCTAGGCTGCCATATCTTCACCCATACCCAAAAGGAATATGCAAGGTAAAGAAGAAAGGAAACAAGCATTTTTTAAAGCACCTACTTTGTGCCAGGCACTGTGCTAAGTGATGGGGATATAAATACAAAGAGTCCCTGCCCTCAAGTAGCTTACTTACATACTAATAGGGAGGACAACATACATAAAAGGGAGGGATTTGTGGAGGCACCTGGTGCAGGGACATCCTTTGGAAAACCAAAAGGTAAGAGACAAGGTCAGGAGGAGAATAAAGGAGGGTGACCTGAGTCTCTGGGAGGAACTCCCTAGTGGGAGAATGAGAGAAGGCCTTATGGAGAGATATTCTATAGTGAAGTGGTCTCCCAACTGGAAGGGCAATCCAAGGTGAGGAACCCTAAAGTGCTGAGAGAAATTCCAGGATAAGACAGCAGTATAGGGATGACTTTTCCTATACTTTTAAAGAAAGCCAGGAACAGAACCAGGAGAGGAATATAGTAGCACTTTAACATATTTACCAAGTAATTATTTAATCTCTGGTTTGAGACATCAAAGAAGGGAGACCCCATCAGATCTAGAGGGATCCCATTACAATTTGAGGTAGCCCTAATTATCATGAAGTTTTCCCTCAAATTAAATATAAATTTGTCTTTGTGCTGCTTCTACCCATTTCTCCTGGATCTGTCTTCTGAAATCAAGTAGAAGAAATTCACATCCTCCTCAGGGGTATACTGGAGCCAAATCCAACTTGTTAGAGAGACCAGATTGTTAAATTTTCAATGTGAGTATTTACACCTCAGAAATCTGTAAATGCTATAAATCAGGACTTGATTTGTTATTTTGAATATTGTTTAGACTTGAGAAAGTAATGAAGAAAAGGCTAATAATAAAGATTCAACTGAAAAGTGTGTTCTGTAGCCATTTGTTAAGCAATTGCTAGGACACACTTGCCTCTCTACAACATGAAACCACTTGAAAATTGACATGAGGTTAGTCTGGCATGACTTGTTCTTGATGAAGCAATGCTGGCTCTTTGTAATTACCACTTCTCTTTCTAGAAGTGGTGAATTTCCTGGAGACTAATCATCTCTTTAATGATCCATTGTGGAATTTTCCTACATTGGTAGGATGAAAGTAGACTGTATACCATGCCTCTTTTCCAGGCTAATAATCTGTTTCCCAGACCACTCAATTATTCCCTCTTTCTGACCAAAATAGTCTCTAGCACACCCCATCTGCAAATACACTTATGTTTCTCCCTTCATTGTCCTTTACCCCAATTCTCTTCACCATTGTTCCTCCATCTGGTTCCTGGGTTTCTTTTCATAACTACTTTCTTCACACACACACACACACACACACACACACACGTGTTTCTATTGAATAATATATTCCCATCTTGAACCAAAATACAGTCTACTTTCATTTTACCAATGTTCAAAGTAACAATAATTCCCATAGCCCCCACTGCCTGGTGGTCATGTCCCTCCCCAGGGTCCTACAATACTCATAAAGGGAGTTGGGGCTACCTCGTCTCTGCTGTTAACTCAAGCCTCCACGGGTGGTATTCCTTGAATTCTAGTGATACCCCAAACCTTAGTTGCATTTAACCACTAGCAGTTAAGAGTAGCTTTTGGAAAATAATATTTACTTCAAAGGTTTAGCAAGAACAATCATATGAATAATGGTCCTTAAAATGTAAAGGGAGGATATAATCTGCCCTCTTAAGTTCCCTTAGTCTTAGAAGAGAGAAGGGGTATTAAATTTTCAGTTTAACTTAGATCTGACCAAACTCTTTGATACTCTCAGTCATGAAGGTTTAAGGAGAATTATTTCAAAATTTGGTTTCCTGGAGAAGCTCATCAGCATTGTACTGTCAATTCCATGATGGCAGGTTCTGGACAGTGCCCTCATGCTTTCCCAGTTGCCAGTGGAATGAAACAAGGCTGTGTGCTTGCTTAAATGCTCATTTTTAGGATAATGTTTTCAACCATGTTGTCAAAAATACCTTCAATGGGGATGAGTATGGGCGGGATCAAGGTCAACTACCTATATTGACCATAAATTCTTCAGTTTGAAAGGGCTACAAGCCAAGACTAAAATGGAGGGAGTGTTGGCACATGATTTTCTGTTCACAGATAATTGTGCTCAATGTAGCCTCTGAAACTGAGATGCCACAAAGTATGGATCCTTTCTCTTCTGCTTATGCTAATTTTGGCCAAACAATTAACACCAAGAAAACACAGGTGCTCCATCAGCCACCACCACACAATGCATATGTGGAATCATCAGTTACAGCAAATGGAAAAGTTTTAAATGCTGTGGATAAGTTTACTTACCTTGGCAGTATACTTTCTAGGGATGTACATATTGAAAATGAGGTTGACACACACATTGCCAGAGCTAGCTCAGTGTTTAGGAGACTCCAAAGGAAAGTGTGGGAGAGAAGGGTATTAATCTGACTACCAGACTGACAATCTACAGAGTCATTATGCTGAGCTCACTGTACATCTGTGAAACCTGGGCAGTCTACCAGTGTCATGCCAGGAAATGGAATTACTTCCATTTGAATTGACTTAGGAAGATTCTGAAGATTACCTGGCAGGATAATTTGTCTCCTTTATATTATTAGTTCCTCTTGCTTGTTGCCTAAATTTTTGTGCCAATTGTGAATACACATTTGAGACCAGGAGTTTTACCGTTTTTATTGGGTTTATCTACTCTGAACCTCTGAGTGTCTCAACTGCTATTGTTCATTTATTGTAGTCATTCTCTATGGTATTTATCATGATGGATAGTCACAGGCACTCTTCTCTTGATTAGATTTGAAAGCATCCAAAAAATACACTCTTATCAGCATTTTTTCAATATACTACATTTCTAACCAAGAAAACAGCATCTTTATATTTTCAGCAGTGTTAACAAAACTATACTAGTGGGGAACCTCAATCTCCCCCTCTCAAAACTAACCATAATCTAACCATAAAATAAACAAGAAAGAATTTAAGGAGGTGAATGGAATCTTAGAAAAGTTATATATGATAGACTTTGGAGAAAACAGAATGGGAATAGAAAGGAATATACCTTTTTCTCGGTAATGCATGACACCTACACAAAAATTGACCCTGTATTAAGGCATAAAAACCTCACAATCCAATGCAGGAAGGCAGAAATATTAAACACACCCCTTTCGGATCATCATGCAATAAAAAGTATGTGTAATAAAAGGCCATGGAAGGGTAGACTAAAAATTAATTGTAAACTAAATAGTTTAATTTTAAAGAATGAGTGGTCAAACAACAAATCATCGAAACAATATTTTAAGCTGTGTTCCAAACATCTAAAACCCATTCTAAGACATCATCTTCTTACACAAATAATTTTACTTCCCAAAATAAGGTCACTTCCCAAATATTTTTCCTCTTCTTCCCTTGCCTTCAATAGGCAATAGTGATGAAAATACACTCTTTGTCCATATAGCTTTCAATTCCTTGTTCAAGACTTTCAATATCTTTGGCAATACATTTTTTAGGTTCCTTCTGGTGGTAGTGGTGGTGATGATGATGATAATGATTTATATAGAACTTACTATTCCAGGAACTTCTCTAAGTGCTTTACAAATATTGTCAAATTTGATCCTCACCACTACCCTGGGAGATTTTCAGAAGAAGAAAACGAAATACAGAGACTTGCACACTAATCTTCTAATGAGGAAATGCTTAATGCATTGCTATTTCTCTGTGTATTGTTTAGAAGATACTATTCCCTTGTAAAGAAATACTCACAGTTAGCCGTCTCTTCCACCTGCTCAGGTTACTTTTATCGGTTCTGAATCCCTGACTTTCTTCAGATCTTCAGCCTGTAAGCACCTAGGAGGTAGTTTTGATTAGTACTCTCATTTTACAGTTGAGGAAACTGAACGGCTGGGAGTCTGACAGGCACACCTGAAGGAGAAAACCTGAGCTCATGAATGTCTGAGACATTTTCTAGCTGTTAGATCATTGTCTGCATAACAAGAATGGACACATTTTAAATTGTATTTCTGAAGTAACTGCATGCGATATTGCCCAAATGTTGAAAATGAACCTTGCGTAGTCGGCAGGATTCGAACCTGCGCGGGGAGACCCCAATGGATTTCTAGTCCATCGCCTTAACCACTCGGCCACGACTACCTGCTCGACTGCCTTAGTTGTGATTTTTGAAATGATTGAGACAGGTAGATCAAATATTTCTTTTTTCTTTTTAGTTTTGACAAGCAGAAAGAAATGAGTTCAATATTAACTTCTACAAATCGGTCTACTTCCAGGAATGCAGTTTAAATTATATGTGAACTAAAAGAGGTTGGACTCAATACCTTCTAAACCCCCTTCTAGGTCCCAAATCTGCCATTACTGACATGAATGGTCATTGGGGGAAGAGAAGTATTGGGAGGTGAAATAGAGAAAAGATCGAATGAACCAGGTTGGACTTAGATTTGATCATGACTAGGGAATAGGTGCATTGTAGATATTTTTAAAAATCCAAGTTATCAAACTATAGTGAGCAAAGGTTTTGGAGGAGGTCAGTTTATCTCAGACTTCAGGGGACTGAGGAGAGGTTCTGGCAGAAGCCTCCAGAGTACTCCATACAAGATTAAAGTCAAAGACGAAAGGATCAAGTCTTATCTAAACTTTGTAAGATCCAGAAATTAATAAATGTTTACTGTTGTTGAAAGGTAGGTGTAAAGGAATTCCAGGTTGAAGATTTGAAAGTCAAAGATTTGTCAGTCAGAGTCTGAGAGTCATTGGGAGTTCCTGGGCAGGGAAAAGAGATGGCTAACTGTGAGCATTTTTTTTTGCAATAGAAAAGTATCTTTTAATGATGCACAGAGAAATAGCAATGTAACACATTAAGCATTTCATCACTAGAAAATTATTCTTAATAGCCATAGTAGTTTTGAGCACTTCATTAACTCTAATTAACTTAAAACCATGTGCAAGTCTCTGTGTTTCTGTTTCTTTTTCTGGAAATAAGTAGTTCATAACAATGAATCCTGCCTTGTAGGGTTTTGTACCAGTCTCAGGCATTGCAAGGGATACGAAAATGGAAAGGGTGAAATGATCAAATCTTCAATTTTGGAAAGCATTCTCCTGACTTTTAAAGTGAGGTAATAATAGTAACTAGCATTTATAGAATGCTTTAAGGTTTACAAAGTGCTTTTTCAAATATCTCACTTATGCTCACAACTGTAACAGAGGCAGATACTATGGAGCACAGGTCTTCCTGACTCTAGGCCTAGAACTCAACTCTAGGTCACGTAGATGGGGTCAAGGTAAGGGAGAGAAGTAGAAGGGAAAGAGGAGGTATTTCGAATGGAGACCCGTTAAAAGACAGATTCAAATTAACTAGTACTTATTAAACAATTATTATGGCCTAAGCTTTGTACTAAACACCCCATCTTTAAAGGGGTTGCAGTCTATTTGGGAAAAAAAATGACATTTAAGCATTCATTTGTTCACCTAACAAGCATTTATTAAGCATCTATTACAGGAAACATGGAAATGAACAATAAGACAATGACTGAGATGAAAAATGATCTAAAATGATACATATGAAACAATTAAAATTAGATAGCATATAATTTAAGAGTCAGTCAAATAAAAAATTATGGAAAATCAATGGAAGAAACAAGGCCTTTGGTAGGACAAACAAAGCATGAAGCATGAACAAAGCATCTAGAAATGTTCAATGTACATGGTCTGTTCTTTGACGGTTCTTGAAGGAAAAAAAAGGGAGGGAAAAGAGGAAGGAAGTGGAAAGATCTGAGTCTTAGGAAGTAAATTTCCAGGATTGCTTAACCCAGGTAAGTTTTTTTTTTCTTTATTGTTGTTTTTACTATAATTATTGTGTCTAATTTATTTTATTACTGTCCTAGAACATTGAATTTCATATCTTGGAGGGAGAACAATATTTCCTTTGAACTAGAAAGACTTTTAAGCCTGCCTTTTCTGGACTTGAACTAATGCTATACATTGGGAGACAGGGTGAAGAAAGCAGTCATGTGTTTGAGCCTCTAATTCAGTATGAATGGAAGTGGGTTGGGTTGGAGAGAAATTTGGAGTAAGCATAATGGAAACCTGCCGAATTCCCAGCTAAGGTCCATCAAAAATCGTAGGTCCCACCGAGATTCGAACTCAGATCGCTGGATTCAAAGTCCAGAGTGCTAACCATTACACCATGGGGCCAACCATCTGCGAATCTCTCTTAGAGGACTCTATTTGACTTTTTTTGGTTAATCGTCTAATTTTTTTTCCTATGTAGATGTAGTGGATAGTAGATTTAGGTTTGGATTATGTACATATACATGACATCGGGATTCCTAATACTGTACCTTAATACCATCCAACAGAGTCCCATAATCATGGTCCCAAGGAGAAATAAAAATACTCTATTTATCTATTCGAAAAATATCAAGTGGTTTGTCCTTCAGTCAAACTCACAAAGTCTGTCTGTCGTTTGGTCTGTCTCTCCCCTTCCCCTTCCCTATTACCTCCACCTCTATTCTATCCACTATACTATTTTACAGTAAAGTTAGTTCTCCAGGGCAGTAATAGAAGGAAACTCGAGAACACATTGGTTTCAGGCAACTTGAAATAGTAGTGGCAAAGTTCAAAAATAGAGCCCAAGGCTGTATATGTCCGAATGGAGAGTCCAGTACTTTATGTAAGGGAACTTTCCAGGATAAAGAGGGCAGGTATGCAGTGAGGATAAATCATTAGAAGTGATTTTGCTTTCTTTTCCACAACTTTCTTTTCCCACAACTGTCTTGTTCACAGAAATTCTTCTGCAGCGATGATGGGGGAGGGGAGGATGTTTCTGTTTCACTTAGGAGAGAAATACTCTTCAGAGAGAAGAGAAGAGAGGGCAATCAATTCTCTTCCTACCCATATACTCTGGATGTCCTTTAACTTGTCAATGTCCTTCCAAAAACTAAAATGTAATAAGACATAATTATGGTCTGAAAAGGAACATGTTCTGGAGTGTAGGGCTCTTTAAAAATTCATTAGTGTTTTTGTCTACCACTGATATTGTTATTGAGCTTGCAGTCCATTTAGATCCACAGACCTTTTTCTAATGAATCAAATCCCATTCATATGAAGTTAATTTTTAAAAACAAAATAAAGATTTTGCATTGTATCAAATTTCGTATTATTGTATTTATACCATTACTCTACCGAATTATATCTTTTTGGACACTGACTCTACCATACATGATATCATCATATTACCTGTTCTTCTTTGACCTTGCATCATATGAGATTATATATTAATTACATATAATATATTCATGTATTACATTATAATATAATTATATATACATACACCTTCATTAAGGTGACTGACAAAAATGAAACAAAACATATGGCCAAGGACATATCCCTGGATCATTGCCCCTCAGACTTCTTGCTAATTTGGCATCAGACCGTTTAGTAACTTCTCTTGGAAGTCTGGTCATTGGACCAGTTCCAAATGCAATACTATCACCTAGCTCATATTTCTCTGTTGTCCACAAGAATAGAATGAATGATATTATAAAATTCTAATACAGTCTAGATAAACTATATCTGCATCTTTCAAAGAATCTACCAGTCTAGTAATCTTTTTTTTTTAAAGGAAATTAAATGGGAATGATCTGATTTTGACGAAAACATACCAGATCTTAGTGATTACAGCTTCCTTTTTTAGATGTTTATAGACCATCCCCTGGACAATATGTTTCAATATTTTGCTTGAAATTGAAATTAAACTTATTGTCATATGTTTGAGGCTTCATTTTCTTCCATTAAAAAAAAAGTTGTTATAAAAACTTACCCTTCTCCATTTCTATGGTACCTGTCCTATTCCCTATGATCTTTGAAAGATCACCTATGGGAGTCTGCCTCTCACATCTGCCATTTCTTTACCTCACTTGGCATTTCATTTTCTTAGGCATAGCGACATAAAGTCAGTAGAGTCAGTGAAATAACTTCTCTGGCCCTTCTTATTTATCTTGTGGTTAAATTATTTATTAATCACCAGTTTGACTCCCTTTAAAAGTTCACCATGAACTCAAACAATGGCATTTACTAAGGAATCATATTAAGAACCATAGTTAGAAAACTTTCCCCTGATAAAATACTTTCCCATGAACACACACAGCATCTGTCAGCACAAGCTTAGAGTACAATGGAGATAAGGCACTTGTATATATGTGTATGTTTGTATATATGTATGTATGTATGCCTTAAAAAGTAACTTAGAACTCTGGTACTTCAGGGTCTTCTTTCTTTCTTAGAAGAACCATCATGAAGATTCTTCCTGGGCACACCATCTTTGCTGATCAAAGGTCATTCATATGACCTTCAAGGATTTTTCTCTCACAGCTTGACTCTGGATTGCCTGGGTTAGCTCCTCCTTCTGTGTATTAGAAGCTCTCTTCTGTGTTGCTGAGGATCAACATTCCCTGAAGCTACATTTGGTCTCTATCAATTGCTTCCCTGTATCCATGTCTGTTTGGAAAGTGTGTATTTTTGTTTCTTCATGTTCCTAGAAAAGGGTGGAGAGAGTGAAGGAGAAATTACCTTCTCATTCCTTTCAGGAGTCACAATCCAAAACACTCCAGGTCTTGAGATCTGGATTGACTTGGACTGTCTAACTGCCCCTCTGTTTCCAAGGCTTAGCTATTAAAAGTCTTCTAGAACCTTGCCAATTTTTGCTCAATCAATGGTCAGGCTCTTTTTGATTCCATCAGAGAAAGGCACCCATGCTTCATAAAGGAATCAAATACTGTTTACAACTTATGGATATATGAGCATGTTTTTCTTTTATTTTATCAGCTGAAAGGGGAGAAGAAAACTTGCATCCCTCTCTCTTACACAAAGTAATTTGAAGATCAAGCAAATACCAATTCTTAGTTGTTCAAAATCATATTCAGAACATTAATTTTCACATCTTTGAATAATGTTTAAATCATTATTAGCATGACAAAAGAGTATTATATATATTTGCTTTCAGTAGAGAAAGAGTTCCAGCAGAAATGTGTATAAATGAAATTTCTTTCATCACTGGAACCCCATGGCCAGCCTTATGAGCTTTTTCTTGAACTCCATGCTTGTATCCTTAATTGATCCAGGTAGTTCATTTTAACTGTAGTAAGCATGCTCTAGGCTTACTATTCCAGAGTTAGGTTGCTGCATCTACCCCTCAGGGCTCTGGGAGTAACCCTGAGGGTTTGTGGTATGTCTTCTCTAATGCCTTTGGCTCAAGGCCCCTTTCTCTGTGTGTTGTCTCCCCTCTTTTAGCCATCAGTGACAAGCACTCCCATTCTTTTTAACTAGTTAACCTCAACTGGCTTTAGAAAAGACTATCCAAAGATATAGCAAGAAAAAGAAGTGCAAATATTATCCCTCCCTTCAAATACCTGGGGGTGGGGTGAACACTGCCTTATACCAGTTCTGTGTGGGAAGGTGGGTGGTGGGGTGGTGGTGGAAATTCAATCATTTCTATAAAGCATTATTCCTATCAAACTTCCTGTTCAAATTTACTACTGCTGAGCTGGATCCTGAAGGTAGCTATTTGATGCTGGGCTGCCTGTAAAACTTGGCATGAACTTTACTCCTGGATACTTAGGTTCCTGGAGCATCTCTCTCCTGTCCATTTGAAACTCTCAAGGTCAGAGCCTTTGGATTCTTTCACCCAAAATGAAAAAGCAAAGATTTAGTCAAGCCAAGGACCAAAGCCTAGCCTCTTAAAGCATTATCTTTCAACAGAAGCCATCAGCAAAAGAATCAAGCCAATAGCAAAGTCCCAACCAAGAGAGAAATAGTTACCATCAGTTTTTATTCTGCTACTGTAGTCTTTCAGGAAGGCTGCTGTCTACCATGTGGTTAGCATGCCTGCACCAGTAATAGAATGTCCACAAATGTGCCAAAGTCTTTTCCAAGGTACTTCCATTATATGTCTCTACTACTCTCCTGGAAGCAGACTCCCAAACCTCTTCCAGGTGGAAAGTCATGTAAGTGGCACTCTGTATGTTTGTAAGGACCGGACTCAATGACCAGTCCTGCATTACAGTATACTCAACATCATAATGTCACTTCTGTTTTTCCCTCCCCTGATGTTCACTCAAATATTGACTGCCATTCTTCTTCCTTCTGGCTACTTCTTACTTACTTCTATTACCTACATGAGAGGGGCCAAAGAGGAAAAGTCTACAGAATTCTTCTTCCAAATGATAATACTCCAGATGTTTGAGGTAGTTATAATTTTTCTCTAATTATTCCCTTAATGATAATAAATCACCAAGCATTTATTTAAACTCTTACTATGTTCTAGACCCTGTACTAGATACACAGGATACAAATACAAAGAATGAAATAATCCCTACTCTTGAAGAATTTACCTTCAATCAGAGAGACAATAAGTGCATACATAAGCATATAAATAATACTGAAAATAAATATAAATGAATACAAAATAGCTAAATACAAGAGAGTTTGGGAAGGAGGGCACTAGTAGTTGGGGGAAATTAAAATAGAGCTTGGGGGAATATTCATGGTAAGAGGGCATCATATGGGTGATGAGCCCACAAGGAAGACTGAGAAATAATAGACAGCTTGAATAAGAACCAGAAGTGAACAGCAACACCAGAATCCAGAAAGGAGACAATCCAAGCTGAGAGGATGCAGAAGAGGATGGTTAATATCAGATGTAATAGGATCAAGAAGGAGGACTAAGGGGAAAAAAAGACTTGGCTCTTAAGGAATTGTTGGTAGTTCTGTAGAGAGCAATTTCAGTTGAATGATGGAGTAACAGAGTCAGACGGCAAAGGTTTAAGAGATGAATGGGAGAATAATGTTTATAGGGTTTTTCCCTAGTAATTTGTCCAAGAAGGGGAAGAGACATATATAGCTTGAGGACTTTTTAAGGTCCATTGTGCTTTGTTTTTAAAGGATGGGGATAATACACTCAATATGAAGTCAGTAAGAAAGGAACTAGTATATATGGGAAAGGTTGAAGATTAGAAAGGGAAAAGTGGAAAATGATTGAGGTTGCAATTTATTGGAGAAAGTAGGTGATGGGGTCAAGGGAATAAGTGGAAGGGTTGACTTTGGAGAGGGAAAGGGTAACTTCTTTGAGTGAATCTGTGGCCAAGGAGGAGAGAGTAGGGGATGATGTCAAGGAATTTTTTGATGAAGATTTGGAAAGAAGGGGTAGCTCACTTGGAATGGACTCTTTTTTAAAACTAAAGTAAAAGTCTAGGACCTAGACCTTAGCAGTAGAGTGGGAGTGGGAGGTATGGGAGGCTTGAGAAGTTTGATGGCATGGACATAGGAGCTCATATATGTAAATTCAAAATACATATAAAATGAACACAAAATAATTGGGGAGGGGAGTTAAGAGAGATTAGGAAACAGGAAGATTGGGGAAGGTCTCATGGAGGATAAATTACTTGTGACATATTTTAAAAATAATTTGGGATTCCAGGCTTTGAGGAGTGACAGTCCGGAGATGGAATGACTTGTACAGAGGAACAGAAAGGCACTTTGGCTAAACGTTAAATCTATGATGAGAAGTAATTACTCATAATCTTAGAAAAGTAAATTGAGGGCAAATTAGGAAGGGCTCTTAATACCAGAGGAACTTTTATTTTATCGACAAGGTATAGTGATTCCAACAGAGCATCTTGGGGAGGGTAATGGCAAGGTGGTATTTATCATTTAAGAATACTAATTTGGAGTCGGTAGGAACTAGGCGTTTTAAAAAAGTTGCTTGGAATAAAGAAAAAGAGAGGGAAGTAGTTCCCGGGTGGGGCGGGGGGCAAAAAAACTCACCAAGGTTCCACCGAGACTTGAACTCGGATCGCTGGATTCAGAGTCCAGAGTGCTAACCATTACACCATGGAACCAGACGAAATCCTTTTTCCTGGGAAGTTTTATCTGACGGAAGCGATGTATCTTTTAGCCGAAGTTTCTTTTTGTTAGCTCTAGTTTTATTTAAAGATCCAAAATTCCCTCTTTTCTCTTTTATTACCCACAGCCACTTCCTTTCACTTTCTCCACTGAAAAGGAAGAATGCCAGAAATCACTCTTGTCCCTCACCTAACAGCTAGATGGGGCTGCACAAAAGGCATCGGTTTGCTTCTAAATATATACGAAATATAAGAGAGAAAGCCTTGGATTTCGAGAAAGAAATAACTATGGGGAGAGAGAAGGATGCACAAGGGAGAATTTTCTCCAAAAGGTAACAAAGTTGCTTCAGTTCTGATTCACATCTCCTACTTTTTACAGACTTCATCACTTTTTTTTTCCGCCTCGCGAGCGCCTATTCTCAGTTCACTTGATCCCAGTGTGAGGATGTTAAGAGATTCCAAAACACTGAGCTGTAGGAGGTTTGGGCAAGTGCTGGGAGAACTTAATCCTAATGACTAAATGTAAACAGTAACCTCAAACAAGTCTATATTTCTACATTTATACACAGACACAGAAGATTTACTCACACCACAATAACCGTAAAAATATTGCAATTTTTACTTCTATCAGTGCTCTCTCTCTCTCTCCCTCCCTCCCTCTCTGTCTCTCTCCCTCCCTCCCTGTCCCTTTCCCTCGCTCCCTCTGCCTGTCTCCTGTCTCTGTCTCTCTTTGTCTCTGTCTCTCTGTCTCTGTCTCTCTGTCGCTCTCTCTCTGTCTCTCTCTTTCCCCCAGCCCCTCCTTTGTCTCTGTCTCACTTTCTCTGCCTATCTATGTCACTTTGCTTTTGTCTCTCCCTCTCTGTCTCTCAGTATGTATGTTTATTTATGCAGAAGTATTTGTAGAAGAATCGAATCATGCCTTTAACGTCAAGAAATCCCCTTCTGGCCTCCAGGGAATATGGTGCTATGTTCTATGACCTGAGCCTGGTGATTTGGACCCAGGATGGGGTGAGGGAGGGAGGCTCTAGTAAGAAGGGATTTGGTTCCCTATTCTCACACTTTTTGGCTTCTTAAGTGCTCCCACCAGAATTTTATTTACAACTTAAGTTATGGCTAACTCCTGGGTTTTCCCCTAAAAGAAAAAAAATTCAGTGTATAATGTAAATTATATATGGGACAGGTAATTTATTAATACACATGAAAGGAATGCTAAACATAAAAGATTCACAAGTGTTCATTTGATTAAAAAAATTCAACTGGTTTTAGTAATGACTTCTAAGTATTTTACAATCTGCTGGGAAAGTCATACTTAAAGGTCATGAGAACATAAATCAGTTTGCAGTAAAGCCAATTAACCATTTACCATTTCACCTGACTCTACACTGTCCAAAAAAATTCCTGCTAAAAGTGGAAGGCTTCTATCTTCTTGTTAAAGGCTGATTTCTCCAAGATACTCTTTCTTCTGCTGAAACTGAATGGAAACAAAAATCTCTCAAACTCTTATAAAAGGTCTAAGGTCATCCCCAAGTCTAGGCAAATCCACATCCAGATAGGTATTCTTTTACCTAAAATCAGGAAAGAGCAAACATAAGAGACAAAGTCCATGCTTAAGCTTACTAAGGAAGGATGTGTACTTTAGATATCCTGTGCTTAGAGCCATATGATCAGGAAGGAGACAATCCAAGCCCTATTTCCCCACAGCTGGGTTTGGGGAAGCAGCTCTAACAGTCCTGACAGTATTCAAGACCAGAAAGGAAGAGAGAATCAGAGGATCCAGGTGCTCAAATTATACCACCTGGTATAGTGAATACAGAGCAGGCCTCTAAGCAAGGAAGATCCAGGTTCAAGTTCTACCTGGAATATATATGGGCTGTGTGACCAGGGGCAATTCACTTGATTGATTAATGCTCTAGACAACTAAGATCAAAGGTTAAAGTTAAAGATTCAGATGATTTCTTGGAAGAGAAAAAAAAAAGGTAGAATCTGTGGAACACCTACATTTCTGTGATGGAAGGGGAAAAAAAGCAACAAAAAATCCTTGGAGTAGAGTTCCTTTAAGGCACAAGACCTGTATATTTACCTTGTGACTGAAGAGGCTAAGATGAAGGAGAAAGGGGCTGACTTGTATTTTCTGAGACCCGATGTTAAGTGTTTATATGCCTCTTTAAAGTTTTTTAATTTCTTTGTGAGGGCAGTACTACAGGTAATATACCCATGTTAGAGATGATGAAACAGACCTAGAAAGCTTAATTGACTCTGAATGAATTGACCATTTCCCACCAACTGTTCTGCTTGGTTTGGATTCTAAAAACAATATGCTTCCCCCTGGATATAATCATTGCCAAAAATATCATCATATGGAAAACTTTGGTACTCAACACTTCTTTGGTACCCTCAGTTGTCCCTCCCCTCTTAACTAGAGGAAGGGATGATTTCCATTCCAGGTATATCATACCTTCTGCCCGGCCCTCCCACTTCCTTTTCTGTATTTTCTTCCCGAATTAAACTTTAAGCTCCTTGAAGACTGGGACTGTATTTTTTTTTCTTATTTGTATCCCTAGTGCTTCCTTAGCCCAGTTCCTGGCAGCAGTAGGCTGACTAACTCAGAAACATCATCAATCTAGAGCTAGAAGGGGTCTCAGGTACCACCTACTCTAGACACCCTTAAAAAAGAAACATATAAGGTAACTGAGGAAGACCAAGGGAGTGGGCTAAAAATCATAAAACTGTCTTCAAAAGTTCTATTTCTATTTAAGCTTCACTTAATGGCTATATTTTGGGCCTTCCTGGCTCAGAGTGAATGTCAATGGGAACTGTCTCTTTTGACCAGTAACCCTGAGCTTCTTCTTTTCCAAGCTTGATTTTTTTTTTAATTAAAGGGGACATCTCTTGACTTACTTCTTAAAGAGGTCTATTCATTGAATGAGTGTTACCTCACTCATTGTGAGAGCCTGAAAAGGCCTTAGCCTAAAAGGGCCAGGGTCTCCTATTGCATCCTGGGTCATCTCCAGTCATCCTGAAGAATATCTGGTCATCGGATCCAGATGGCTCTGGAGGAGAGAGTGAGGCTGGTGACCTTGCACAGCCCTTCCTCACTCAAATCAAAGTCAACTGCAAGTGATGTCATCATCTCCCTGATGTCATGGTCCTCTTGGAAAACAAAGGACAAAAACAATCTTCAAAAGTTGATAAGGTTTGAGCTTGGAACCTCAGACTCTAGAATTACTGCTTATTCCACCATAATACTTCAAGGTTACATTGAGATGAGTGAAAATAGAGAATTGGAAGGTATTTTAAGCACAGCACATAGGTCCTCCACTCACTTTGACAAACCCACCTGTATTTTTCTCTCTTTCTTCCAAAGCCTCAGAAATTCTGTGATGGGGAGAGCTGGGAACAGAGAGATTAGTATAACAATAATAAATATACATAAAAATAAATAGATAAAACTATAAATGCTACTGCCTAAAGTAGCAGAAGGTTGCAGCACATACTTGTCCTTAAAAACACTTCTGTGGGCCAGTATAGAAATAACAAAGAGAAGGTCCCACCGAGATTTGAACTCGGATCGCTGGATTCAGAGTCCAGAGTGCTAACCATTACACCATGGAACCACCCCCACGGCAGAATCTTTTCTCTTTTTCCTCTAATACTTCAACATCCAAGTCTTTGTTTTATCATTTATTTTTTCTTTAAGTTATAGGAGTATTTTTTAAATCCCCGAGTTAGGCAGAAACCCAGAGGCAATTGAAATGAACATCTCTAGTTATAATGAAGTTTCCTACTGGTCCTAAATCTGTGGTCCTATGATCTCTTCTCTTCCCCTCCTAATTTCTTCTCATAGACTTAGATCTCCCGTTCTCTACTAGAAAAATCAAGGAGAAATTCTTCCTGGGTCCCTCAGAACATCGAAAAGGATCTTTATCGAGAATGATTCTTCCCTTTGGTCAGTCTTTTTCTTGAAGAAGGAGACGCAGTAGGCTGCAAAGAGTTCCCGTGGAGGACAGTAGGCGCTTAATAAATAATCTGTTGCAGTGAATTAAGAATGCAAAGTCCATGGTACATCTCTCAGCCCAGAGGAAGAAGCAGAGCCCTTCCCCACCCTCCACCCCCTTTTTTTTGCCCAGCGCAGGCTTCAGTAGCAGCCTCCCCGTCCCAAGAGACACTGTCTCCTCAATCTTTTCGGTCTCCTTTTGGTTCCAGATTGGAAAGAAACCTAATGCTTGGTGAAAATCCTCCGTTTAAGCCTCTGGCTTCTGTGCACAGCACCAACGGAGAAACAAACTCTGGTCCCAGAGATTAAGTTTGAGAGATCCGAATTTTTGCGTTTTGAGAAATTTTCCCTCCCCTCAAGACGCAATAACAGAGTGAGAGTCCCGTAGACACCTATAGAAATTACAAGGCAATAGTAATCTCTGGGTTCTTGTGATGTGCTCAGGGGAGATGCAGGTTGGAGGAAGACAATATACAACTTTTAATTTCTTCACTTCTCCTCTCCTAAATTATCATTCTGCCACCCGAGCATGTGCCCTATAAGTCATGCCAATCTCTGGAGGCTTTCGGTTGCAAATTAGGTAGGACTCAATCGCCAGCTTCCAATCTCTGTTTTTAAACACAGACCCAATGATGGACTAGTGAATGGGTCTTTATAACAGGGAGTACCCCTATGTGGATTTCTCTGGCTCCCTTTTCAATTCTAGGGCTAGAGAGGGGTGGGGAACCTGTGGCCTCAAGGCCACATGTGGCCCTCTAGGTCCTCAAGTGCAGCCCTTTGACAGAGTCCAAATTTTACAGAACAAATCCTTTTACTAAAGGGATTTGTTCTGTGAAGCTTGGAATGGTCACATGTGGCCTCGAGGCTGCAGGTTCCCCACCCCTGCCCCTAAAGCATGGAAGAAAGAAAAGGTAACATAAATTCGGCATGGAACAAGATGGGGAAATAAAGGCAGCGACCTGTCTGAGCTCAGTTCTTAAATAGCCCTGTTCCCACTAAGCTCATCTCTAGATGAGACATGACTTCCTGGTAATCCTTTGTTTCAGTTTCCACAGGTCTGGGTCTAGAAGGTCACTCATGAAGATCACTCCTTGCTCTTTGGGAAATTGATGCAAACACTCATTCCAGAACACTGGAATGTCTAAGTACTCTACACATTTCAAACTCACAAGGTCACAGAAGTTCCATTCTCTTAACCTAGGAAAGAAGAGAAAAGAAGCCACAAAGAAAGGGCTGAAAATGGAAGCCCTTTTATCAGGTCATGTGGTCTGGGTGGTGGGGGCAGGGGCAGGGAGAAAGCCTCTTGGCCTTTCCTCTTACACTGTGATTTCTCAAAAGATACCTGGAGTCATTGAGATCAGTCAAGAGAATATGAGACAAAAATAGAACTTGTTGTCCAGTTGGACAAGCCTTTTGGAATGCCTCCATGGGTAATCAAAGTGCCTCTTCAGCAATACATGGTTAGGAGATCAGAATCAAATACAAAAGATCTATGAATGCTCCCAGTCTCTCAAAGATATTTTACTAACATATAATCATAATGGTGCTGGAAGCAAGCTCCCTAATCTTTCCACAAAGAGAAAAGTCAAGCAACCTGATTAGATATGTATATGAGTCAGCTTCTATTACATTTGCATCAGTAAAGAAGTCTAAAAGAGTGGAGATTACGGAGAGAAGACATATTCAACTTCTTTTCCTTGGTGGAAATGGCCCAAAGAAGATGGTTAACAAGAGAAGATGGGTGGGTAGTGGAGAAAATAAGAGTGTTAAGATGCAAGGGGACTCAAAGGCTTTTGACTCCTTTGGTGGCTTAGCCATTGTAAAGATACATTTTCCATATATTCCGTACAAGATATTTTGCCTTGAATATTTGTAGTGATATTTTCCCTTGAATGTCTTTGGTTTGATGGTTTAAATTTGTCTAGTAGGTCAGCTGATTGTTCCTTAGGAGGGTTATTATTCTTTATTATTATTCTCTGTTCCCAGGCCCACGAGCAGTAAAAATTCTTATTTCAATTAAATAATTATTTACAAAGGCCAATTTATAAAAGGTACTATGATAGTGTAGTAAGCATTTTCTGGGCCCTCAGGGTTCCCCATGGAGTTGAGGGTGTCTTTAATGCCATTGGTTCAAGCCATCACTGGTGGTGTTCTCCCTACAGTTCCTTGGTTCCTTTTAACAACTTGACATCATTGGCTTTTGTAAAGAGATATATTCTTTAAAGTATAACATGGGGAAAGATGTTAGAATAAAGGTAGGGACTCATTTGAACTCCCCTAAATTTCCTTCCAAACAAGGTTAAAATAATACCTCAAAATGAATTATGGAGCAGCAGAGTCAACACAAGGAGAGAGTGAAACAATTTTCCAGCCCAATACAATTAAGAAGATCAACAGAAAAGATCTGTCTTTGGGCTGAGTGCAATACCTGCAAGCCAGCAGCAGGTCTTGGGAATGATTGAATTAGTGGTGATGGCTGCCAGAGCTGTCATTCCATAGAGTAAGGGAGAAAGACAATTGGTCAGAAGGAGATTACACAGGACTTTTTGCTGGCGCTGGGTGTTGAACTCCAATGCGATGCCCATACTTGCTTCCAGGTCACAGTCTTAGGGCAAGAAGTAGTACTAGCAGTAGTGGGCATTCTGAGGTGGAAAAAAGAGTGCTTGTGGTCCCTCAAAGACCAGAGCACAGGCCAGGAGAGTAGTGACCAAACCTTTCCTCAGATCATAGCACTTTAGAAGAAATGAAAACTTATAGTCCCCCTTAACTAGCTCTGAAAATAGCTGCATGAAAAACCTGAAGCTTTGGACAGTGTCTGCTCCCTCAGGAGAAGACCCCAACTTTAACATAAAATCAAAAGTCAAGAAATAGACTTAAAAAGTGAACAAATAACAAACAAACAAACAAACAAAGAACCTGATCATAAAGATAACTCTATGGTGACAGGGAAGGTCAAAACACAAACTCAAAAGAAGATAATGTCAAAACAACTATATCCAATTCCTTTAAGTAAAATATAAATTGGTTTGAAGCCCCAAAAAATTCCTGGAAAAGCTCTAAAAGGATTTTTAAAAATTAAATAAGAAAGGTAGAGGAAAATTGGAGAAAGAAATGAAAGTAATGTAAAAAAAACTTTGAAAAAAAAAAGACAAGAGCTTGGTAAAAGAGACAACAACCCCCACCCCCGCCCCCCCCAAAAAAAGTTACTGAAGAAAATAAGCTTAAAAAACCAGAATAGGCCAAATGGTAAAAGAAATACAAAAATCCACTGAAGAGTAGAACTCCTTAAAAGCAGAATTGGCCAAAAGGAAAAGTAGGTACAAAAGCTCACTGAAGAAAATAATTTCTTAAAAATTAGAATTGGGCAAATGGAAGCTAATGACTCCACAAGACATCAAGAAACAATTTTAAAAAAATCAAAAGAATGAAAAAAAATGGAAGGAAATGTATATATAACATATATTAAGTACCAAGCATACAAATACAAGCATGCAAAACAGTGCCTGACTTTAAGAAGTTTACCTTCTAGGGGCAGCTAGGTGGCACAGTGAATAGAGCACCAACCCTGGAGTCAGGAGGAACTGAGTTCAAATCTGACCTCAGACTCTTAACACAAAAACTAGCTGTATGACCTTGGGCAAACCACTTCATCAGGAAAACAAGTGACTGGGAAAATAGATTCAGGAGAGGTAATTTAAGAATTTTTGGACTTAAATGGACTTAAATCATGACTGAAAGCCATGATCAGAAAAAAAGAGCCTAGACATCATCTTTTGAGACATTATTAAGGAAAATTGTCCAGTATCTTAGAACAAGAGGGCAAAGTAGAAATGTAAAAGAATCCACTGATCACCTCCTGAAAGAGATCCCAAAATGAAAACTCCCAGAAACATTATACTCAAGTTCCACAGCTCCCAGGTCAAGGAGAAAATATTTTCACAGCCAAAAAGAAACAATTCAAATATAGAACCATAGTCAGGATCATACAACATTTAGTAGCTCTAAATAAAAGGATCAGAGGACTTGGAATATGATATTCCAGAGGACAAAGGAGCTAGAATTACAACCAAGAATCACCTACCCAGCAAAATTAGTACAGTCCTTTAGGAGAAAAAAAATAGATTTTTCAATGAAATAAAGGACTTTCAAGCATTCCTGATCAAATGGTCAGAGCTCAGTAGAAAATTTGACTTTCAAATACAAAACTCAGGAGAAGCATAAAAAGGTAAACACTGTGAAGGGAAAACAAGTTATATACAGGTGTAGAGGGAATTCTGATTTTTGTAATAATCAACATGACATGTGAAATAATTATACTAATAGATTTTGCAGAATTGCTTTTTCCAGCTTGTGAATCAGACTCACAATGCAGCTTGAACTGATCAATCAAACCTTGACAAGGCTCAAAATCACTGGCATCCTTCTATCTGCATAACTGAAGTGAAGTTTTCCATCACAGAACTCTGGTCCTGTGACCTACCAGGTAACAACCCCCAAGGACTTGAGCAGTATTGCTCCCACAGGTCTCCAGAACTGTTGTATTGTCTTCCATTTGTGGGTTTGTCTTCAGAAACCACTCTGGCCCTGGGAAGGATTGTTTGTAATCCACCTTCCCTCCTCCCTCTCCACTTGGGATTTATGTATATAATCTCTGTCTTCACTTCAGCAAAGTGAAATTCTGATCAGGAGAATTCCCAATTTTCAAATAGGTTCCTCATAATGAAACTAATTAATTAAAAGGCTACGTGATTACTGGTACTTTGTCTCTGGCCTGCTGTTCCATCATTCTCAGGTTAGAGACTGGCTCAGTAAAATCTTATTAGCAACATGAAAAAGAAACCATAAGGGCTTCAATAAGGTTAAAATACTTACATTCCTGCAAGGGAAAATGACACTTGTAACTCCTAAGGATTTTATTATTATTAGGACAGTTAGAAGTAATATGCATAGACAAGAGGTCAGGGATGTGAGTGAACTATGATGGGATGGTATAAAAAAATACAAGTAAGGGGTGAGAAAGAGTGATATACTGGGAGATGGGAGAGATAGAATGGGGTAAATTATCTCACATAAAAGAGGCATGAAAGAACTTTTAAAGTGGAAGGGAAGATAGGGGTGGTTGGTAGTGGGCAATATTTGAACCTTACTCTCTTCAGAATTGGTTCAAAGAGGGAATAATATACACTTGGGTATAGAAATCTATAGAGAAGTAGGAAGGGAAGGGAATAAGAGAAGATTGAGGGGGGGTGCTGATAGAAGGGAAGGAAGGTGAATTGGGGGAGGTAGTGGTCAAAAGCAAAACACTTTTTGGAAGGGATGGGGTAAAAGGGAAGAGAGAGAAGGATAAATGGGAGTGAGGAGCAGGATGGGTCATTCCCCAGTTGATAAATGGTCAAATAATTGCACCTAGTCAAAGGGTTATATGGGGTGTTAAGGGAGTACCAGCACCTCTGGTGTGAGAACTTAATGAGCCCTTTCCAGGGTTACAGTGTTACACCTTTGGTGTCCAACTGGTCACCCAACTTGCACCTGTGGCTCCAAGAAGCTGTAACACACACAATAGCCACACCCAATTAAAACTGTCATGGCTGACTGGCTAAACCAAGCTGAGTAATCAACAGGACTCATACCCATTGGTGAGTTAAGGGAATGTCTACTCCATGCATGTGAAGACATCCCTCCCCCCAGAGGAATGGATAGATGAGAATAATTTGTTCTGATGGCCTTGAAGGCAACTGAAATAGGCCCTGTAAAGTGCTTAGAACTTGGTCAGACATCAAGGATGCCAAGGTGACCCTCTGCATCCTGGTTCATCACCAGTGGTCCTGACTTTTGACCTGCCCCTGGACTTCAATGACTCTGGAAAAGAGGGTGATGCTGACAACTTTGTGCAACTCTGTTTCACTTAAATCTAATTCATGCTCAAGTGAAGATATCACCCCATGATGTCATTATTCTTCTTTGAAAAAGAAGGACAAACAACAAATGGTCAAAGGACATAAACAGGAAGTTTTCAGAAGAAGAAATCAAAGATACCTATAGCCACATGAAAAAGTACTCTAAATAACTATAGATTAGAGAAATACAAATTAAAACAACTCTGAGGTACCACCTCATACCTATCAGATTGGCTAATATGACATAAAAGGAAAATGGCAAATGTTGGAGATGTGGGAAAACTGGGACACTGGTACACTATCAGTGTAGTTGTGAACTAATCCAATCATTCTGAAGAACATTTTGGAACTATGCCCAAAAAGGGCCATAAAACTGTACATACCCTTTGACCCAGCAATACCACTACTAGGTCTGTATTCCAAGGAAATAAGAAAAAATGAACAAAAGGAAAAGGATCTATATATACAAAAAATACCTATAGCAGTTCTTTTGTGGTGGCAAAGAGATGCTCATAAATTGGAGAATGCCTGAACAAGTTGTGGTATATGATTGTGATGGAATACTATTGTGCTGTTAGAAATGAAGAGCAAGATTATTTCAGAAAAATCTGGAAAGTCTTTCATAAACTGATGCAAAGTAAAATGAGCAGAACTAAGAGAACATTGTACATAGTAGCAGCAATGTTGTATGAAGACCAACTGTGAATGACTTAGCTAGTCTCAGCAATACAATGATCTAATACAATTCCAAAGGGCTTATCATGAAAAATGCTATCCATAAAGAACTGATATAATCTGAATGCAAATCACAGCATGCTATTTAAAATCTTTCTTTATATTTCTTGATTTTTCCTTTGTGTTTTCCTTCACAATACGACTAATATGGAAATACTTTTTGCAAGATTGCACACATATAACCTATATGAAATTGCCATCTCAATGAGGGGGAAGAGAAGAGAGGGAGTAAGTTTTAAATTGAAAAATTTTAAAAACAAATATTAAAATTGTTTTTACATGTAATTGGACAAAATAAAACATTTTTAAAATATAGCATGATAGAGAAGAGTAGAACCAGGAGAAATTTGTACACAATTACAGACACAACGTATGTGTGATGACCAACTTTGATAGACTGGACTCCTCTCAGGAATGCAGTGATATAAGTCAATCCCAAAAAACTCATGATGGAGAGAAATATGTGCATCCAGAGAAAGAACTAGAAAGAACTGAGTTTATATCCAGGTGGAAGCAAAATACCTGATCTTTTTCCTTCTCTTATTTGGTTTTATGTCCTCTTTACCATTTTTCATTCCAGCTGATACAATCCGTCTTTATAATCTGACTCTGAATGACATACAGAGGATTTATATTGATTTTGGAAATGATAGGAATTTTGGAAATGATAATCGTTTGTTGACTTTATCCAAAGTCCCAGCAGGAAGAGGGTAGCTGGGGAAGGGTAATATGCTCAGACCTGTGCATCAGGAAGATCACTTTGGTCTCAAAGTGAAGAATACACTAGAATGGGGTGAGACTTTGAGCAGGGAGACCAGGCATCATGGTGATGGCATTGGCAGAAAAGAGAAAGGGGCAAATATGAGAGATGTTGTAAAGGTAGAATTGGCAGGACTTCACAAATTGAAAGTGAAAGGTGAGAGTGTGCGTAGTTGAGGTTGACACATAGATAGTAAAATTGGGTGACTGGAGGGATCATGGTACCCATGAGAGTAACAGGAAAATAAGGAAGAGGGGAGGATTGGGAAGAAAAATAACGAGTTCAATTTTGGACATGTTGAGTTTAAGATGTGTATTGGACATACAGCTTAAAATGTCTAATAAGAAACTAGAGACACACGGTCAAGAGAATAAAGTCTGGAGAAGTAGATATGTATAGAGATGGTAATTGAATCCAAGGCGACACTTGGAATACTAGACCAAGGAGATGGGTGAGTCTCTGACCCCAGGTTATGTCAGCTGTGTCTGGTTCCCAGAGGCCCAGTCATTCTGCTTCTGTCTACTTTTCCCTATGTAAAGAATCCTGTATCCTTTGGCCTTGAGTCTGGAAGAAATGAGTGCAACCAAGGATAGGAAGACTTGAGTATGGCAAAGTACTGTCCCTGAGTAGTTTTCACCTTAAGACTCCAGGACTCTCTATCTCATGCTGTTTGCTCACAGTTCTGTTTAAAAGACAAAGATATTTCATTTTGTAAGCCATAGACCTCTCTTTCTTTATAGTCTCAGAATATTTACAGAGGGTATTGTATGTTCCCGTATGCGTGAGTTAAAGAGCCTTTGTATTGAGTGCTAGCAAAGTTGGAAAGACTGACTAGGCAGAAGGAAGAGCAAATTTCTCGGTGTGGGGGTCCATGGAGATTCAAATTCCAACCTAATGGGAAACAGAAAACAGCAGCGATGAAATCCAGGCTTCACAGACGACTCAGAAAAGAACTTCTTGAATAGAAATTAAACTAGATTTTCCTCTTCTCCACACTTCTAAATCTCCTGCGTCCCCCAAAATCCCCCCCCTCCAATTCTGTGGTACAATCTCATACCCATAACCCAACTTCCCCAAATCTCTCAAGGCCTTCTGCCTGGAAAACTAGGGCGGGTGAGTTCCCGCCCCAGGCTCAAGCAAGGATGACAAGAATTGTCAGAGGCGCTGATTTTGTCCTCCACATAATCGCACAGAAAGGGTATTTCTTTTGCACGCCAGTAGGAAAAAAAAACAAACTATGCGTTGGCCGGGAATCGAACCCGGGTCAACTGCTTGGAAGGCAGCTATGCTCACCACTATACCACCAACGCCTCACGAAGAAACGTGTCTCTTCAGGATTTATTTCAAGATGTTAGCGTTCAGAGGCTCCTCCCCTCTGAAATTTAAATGACTCTTCCCAGAGCTGCTTGTGGTGAGGGAGACAAATAATTCCAACCTATTCTCCCAGGTTAGAATGCTCATCACCAGCACACTACCCCATTCCATCCCGTCCATTGTCAGTCAGGAGTAAGAATTTAAGTGATCACAGTCGCACGTTTCTTTCCATGAGAATTTCTTCTTCATGGGGTACTTAGTTCCAATGTTTTGTACATATGACATCCATCCCAGTAGGCTGCCGCGGTGTTGTATTCTCAGGGCTCACACCAGTCTTGCATACAATAGGTTCAGAATAAATATTTGGAAGGATGGGTGGATGGATGGATGATTGAGTGAGTTCGAACGTGGGGGGTAAAAAGTGGGGAGAGTGGCAGGGGCCAATATGCTTGGGTATACTGCTGAGATTTTTAAATGCTTACTTCTTTCTCAGGGGCAGGGTTGACGCCTGTTGAGATTCTAGAAGCTAACCAAAATATTCCATTAGACCTTGGAGAATCTAAAAATGTATGTATTGGGGATGTTTGGGATGTATTTCTGAAGGTGTGCTTACATATGAAGAGAGCTTGGCCTAGATCTGAAATCTCCCTATTCCAGGCTTAGTGACTCATTGGGAAAACCCTTAGGATAGCAGCTGCTGCCCAGGCTTTTGAGTCTGACCCTACAAATACCCAGCAAGCTCAGCCATCCTGAATCCTTCCAGTATTGGTGAGAGTTCTCTCAGGACATCCCAGAAACAGAAGTAAGGCAAGAGCCATTCCAGAAATGACTGGTTTTTAGACCCAATAACAAACTGGTTGAGATGCCCAAGCACCCTGAGGAAGCTCTGTGCAGAGTTTTCCTTGAAATGTGTGGAAGGAGAAATGTCATAAATCTGACAATCTAGAAAATAAAAAAGACAAGAAATTTTAAGTTGTCAAATACATGCACCTGAAAGTTTGGTTAAAGGAGGCAAACAGGCTAGGTGATATATAAATTTATATTGTTTATTTCCTTAAAGCTAGCAGATATGTGCGGCAGGAAGCCAAAACATAATGAACAGCTTTAAATATATGTTTTAAAACAATCCCAACTCAAGGTCTCTGTGTCACTCAAGTTTATGTTCTCCATATATGTTTAACCACGTTATGAGAAAGGAATTTTCTTAATTGAGTAGGTGGTAAATGCAATAAGATAAGAGAGTTGACAAAGTATCAATTGAAATTATGACCCAGGATATCTGTGTTTTCTTTACCATTAACATGACATAACATAGTATATGTCCATAAAATATTAAGATAAGAAAAAGTCCCATTATTCAACATAGTGTCTCAGGTTAAGGGCTTCATCCTAAATAGCCATAAAAAAAAAAAAAAGGAAAAAATGTTCTTAAGTCAACTCCATCTGGCCTTGTTGACAAAGGAAGAGGTATTTGAGTTTACTCAGAGAACAAAGGGATATCTGTTAGGTCCAGGCTCTTCTTCTTGCCCTTACTGAGATTCAAAATGATATTAAATGATTATCAAGTATAAGGAAAACTAGCTCAGCTCTATTTCTGACAAAAAATTGCAGCAGAGTCCTCCTAGATCCTTTACTAGACATCAACATTTAGAAAAAAGTGTAGGTAGCATTGTTTAAATTTCCTTATGATCAGTCAATTAACAAGCTTTTATTAAGTGCTTACTGTATGACAAACATAGTGCTAAATTCTAGAGTTATAAAGAAAAGCAAGAACATTGCTTCGAAATTCAAGGAACTTACATTCAAATCTTTTACTATTTACATGCAAGATATACAGATATAGATATACAATGTAAATGGAAAGCAATCCAAGAAAAGAAAATGGGGGTTGGGAACCAGAAAAGACCTCCAGAAGGTGGAATTTGAGCTGAGTCTTGAAAGAACCCAGAGAAGCCAAGAATGGAGTTGAAGAAAGGGAGCATTCTAGTCAAAGGGGGAATAGGCATTGCAAATGTATGTATGGAGGTGGAATGTAGGGAGATGGAATGTACTGCATGAGGCAAGGAGGTCACTTTAGCTGGGTCATAGAGTTCATAGTGGGAGGTGATAAGTAAGAAAACTGGAAAAGTAGGAAGGAGGAAAAAAACTTTTCATCCCAAAAGACAGTAAGTATTGAAGAAAGTCTCATGGCCTAGAAAAGGTTGTGGAATTGAAGAGATATGGGAGTTCCATATATTCTTGGTCTCCTTTTCTCTACAATCTCTCAGTCACTAAGATGGTTTCAACCTAAATCTATTCAGATGATTCATATGCCAGCCTTTTACTCTCAAGGCTCCAGATTTGCGTTTCCAACTGCCAACAGAACATCAGCACTTTGAAATCCCAAGAAGAAATCAAATTTAACTTATCCAACAAATCCAGAATCTTTCCCTATTTTTTTTTCCTGATGTCTCTTTCTAATTAAGGCAGCATCATTCCCACTGCCTTCCTTTGTGAAGAAGAAGAAGAGGAGAAGGAGGAGGAGGAGAAGAAGGAGGAAGAGGAGGAGGAGGAGAATCAAAACCTTGTGGTTTTTGTATATGCTTCTTACATATTCTTTATTTCCTATAGTCAGTCACTGACTAAGTCTCATAGATTCTACCTCAGAAACACATCTCACATAAATTCTCTTTTCTTTATATTTGTACTGACACTGTAAGTTTGCTGCCCTCATTAGCAACTGCATATATTATTTCCTTAGTCCTAACAAGTCTTCCAGCCTACCCTTCCTAATGATGAGGTAGAAAAGTGCTTGAGATAGATGGAGCATGTGGGATGGGAGATAGGAGATAGGACCAGGATGTGAACAGCCAGAAAAGTGATGAAAGAAAACAATGACCACCCCTTTTCAGAAAGATTTCTCCTGCCTAGTGGTTGAGTAGGGAAATGCTGTATATACAAACAGTGCCCTAAGGGGTAAAAATAATGTTAAGGGTTGCTTTTCCAATACTCTGTGAAGCCCTGTAGCTTATTCTGTAATAACTTAAAGGTGCCTTAAAGTCCTTTCCCCTTTGTCTTGAACCTATACTAAAAGAATTGCTTTTGATTCCCTTATCTTTGTTCCCCGGTCCTTTAAAGTTTAACCCGTGTCCTCACATCCTTAAACCATAAAGAATTCCCTTGTCTCCCTCATCCTATGTCGTCCCCGTCCTGTTTTTAATCTTTAACATCCATAAAAACCTCTAAAAGGACATCATCATTCAGAAACCTCTATATAAGCATAACTCCCCCCAAATATCGAAGTCTTACTTAGCTTTTTTGATAAGGAGGCCCCAGATGCTTTTTCATGTAAAATAAAAAGGTCCCAGTGGCATAAAGAGGTCTAAGTGAATTCTTTCTCACCTGAACCAGCTCTCCCAACCCTACACCTCAACACTAACATCTCTTTTCCGAATAGATCTGATCACGTAACTTCTCTGCTCAACATCTTCTTTGACTATTAACTATAAAATTAAGTCCAAACTCATGCGCCATATCCCCCATCTGATAGAAAAACAAAACGTATACTTGCAGGTATATAGGGAGGGTAAGTGTCTTCCCTGTATTAACACAGTTGCTAAGAGTTGGAATCCAGGTTTCTTTAAAACAAAGGCAGTATTCTTTCCACAAGCACATCCTGTCTTCCACAATGTTGTTTGTTACAATAAATTAATAGCAAGTGATGCTCATGATGGGGGAAAAGGATCCTTCAAGTTCAATTCTCTCACAAAGATAGTAAATAGAAATTTGTCAGAATTCGAATTCGGTGAGGAAAAAAAAAGGTTCTTACGCGTAGTCGGCAGGATTCGAACCTGCGCGGGGAGACCCCAATGGATTTCTAGTCCATCGCCTTAACCACTCGGCCACGACTACTTCGCTGACGTACTTACGCAGTTTTCATATACCGTCACAGACAGATTGCAAAATGATGCTTCCGTGCTGTATTTGTTTAATTTTACTGTGAAATTCGCTATGGCATCACCAGGACCAAGTCTGCCGAAGAAAAACAAAGTGAATCATCCCTATGAGACGGTGGGGACCGGACAACCCAATCCCAAGAGTGACCCTTTGTAACATTTACGACCTTCTCTCTTCGATTGCGGCAGACTAAACCCGGATAAAAGTGAAACAAAAGAAAAAAAAAACGATTAGGCTCAGACTTGGCTGGCGTGAATTCGGAAAGATCAAAGCAGAGAGGATGGAATTCCACCCCAGGCTGCTTGGAACGTTCGGTGCCCTCCAGCTCCCCTCATTTCACCCCAGGAGACAGATCGAGTGTGTTTCTCCAATAAAA